>NW_024466218.1:6875000-7500000 GCF_017591425.1 Ochotona curzoniae
AGGCTGTTGCAAAATCTAAGGACTATTTTTCTTTCAAAGACTTCATTTACTTGAAAGGCAACATGAGGGCATGGGAATGAAAACTTGCGTTTTTTTGGTTCATTCACCAAATGCTTACAATAGCTAAGGCTAGGTTAGGCTGCAGCCAGTAGCCAACAGCTCTGTTGGAGTCTCCCATCAAGCAAAAATGCCTGGACCATCATTCTCTGCCTCGTAAGCACGTTAGCAGGAATCTGTATGGGATGTCAGTTATTTCTCAGCTGTCTTGTTCTGTTGGTGAACTGTTTATCCTTACACTAACCACATATCTTAATTATTGTAGCTTATAAGAAGTCTTTGTATCTGATAGTATTGTTCTTCAAGGTTTCTTGAATACTCTTAAGTCCTTTACATTCTCATGTATATTTTATGATCAGCCTGTGAATTTCTGCCAAAAGGACACTTGGATAATGGTTGAGATTACATGGAATCCACAGGTCCAAGTCAGGGCAATGACTGTCTTCACATATTAAGTCTTCAGTGAATAAGATAATTTTCTTCTGTTTAGTAAATTCCTTTAATTTTTCTCAGTATGTTTCAGTGTAAAGAAGTTACGTATCTCTTGTTAAGTTTATTCCTAGTTATTTGATTTTTGGGTAGCACTAGATATGCTGTCAGTTTCTAAACTTCATTTTCTAATTGATTGTTGAAAAGTGTAGAAAAAAGGGCGAGTACTGTGGCACAGCTGGTTAACTGCCACCTGTCACGTTGGCATTGTGTGTCTGAGCTTCTGTTCTGGTTCTTGCTTTCCTGTTTCTCGTCTAAGCTCTCTGTGAAGATGGCTCAGCTGTTCGGCCTGCAGTCCGTGTGGAGCCTTGGAAGGAGTTTCTGACGACTGGCTTCAGCCTAGAACAGCCGGGCTAGGGGGTTATCTGGCGAGTGAAGCAGTGGACGTGAGATCCCTGTCTCATTGTCTGTCACTCTGCTTTTCAAATAAATGAATAAATATAGAGCTGCTCTTGCTGTAGCTTAGAGAATGAAGCTACTACCTGTAATGCTGGTCTCTGTGCTGCTTTTCCCAGGCCATTCGCAGGGAGCTGGATAATAAGTAAAGCAGCCGAGCCTGACTCAGTGGCTAAATCCTGGCCATGCATCCAGCAGGATCCCATACGGGTACCAATTTGTGTCCTGGTGGCCCCATTTCCCATCCAGTTCCCTGCTTGTGGCCTGGGAAAGCAGTCGAGGACAGCCCAAAGCCTTGGGACCCTGCACCTGTGTGGGAGACCCACAGGAAGCTCCTGGTTTCGGATTGGCTTGGCTCAGCTCTGACTGTTGGGGCCTCCTGGGGAGTGAACCAGCGAATACATATTTCTGTCTCTCCTTCTCTCTATATATCTGCCTTTTCATGAAAAAAAAAAGTAGTAGAGCAGCCAGGATATGAACCAGTGTCCATATGGAATACCAACATTGAAGTGACTTTACCCTAGTATTCTACAACTTTGGCCCCTCTGTTCTGAAATTTATATATACATATATTTAAAGATTTATTGGAAAGTCAGGTATACACAGAGGAGGAGAGACAGAGAGGAAGATCTTCCGTCCATTGATTCACTCTCCAAGTGACCACAACGGCCGGTACTGCACTGATCTGAAGCCAGGAGCCTAGAACCTCCTCCAGGTCTCCCAAAGCTTTGGGTCATCCTCAACTGCTTTCCCAGGCCAGAAGCAGGGAGCTGGATGGAAGTGGAGTTGCCGGGATTAGAACCGGCATCATTATGGGATCCTGGTGCGTTCAAGGCGAGGACTTTAGCTTCTAGGCCACGCTGCCGGGCCTAAAATTTACATTTTAAAGATGTAAATTGTAATTATAACAAACTACAGATCACAAATTTCAGTGTTATATTTTTGTTTTGTTCTATTGTGCTCTTTTTTGACTACTGATTTTATTATTAATTTCTAGTTAATTCCATTGTACTCTATGATTTTAATCTTTAGATGTTAAGTGCTTCTAAGGTCCAGTATCTGGGAAGAATTTGGATTGTGTTGTTGTTAGGTATAACTGCATACTATTTAGTGGAAAGAATCGATTGGTGTGATGTAACTTTTATAATCTTTGTATGTGTGTTTCTCTGAATTGCTGAGAGAAGTTTTTTTTTTAAGATTACCAGCCATTATTTTGCTTTTCCTTTTAGTTTATCTGTATTTAAAGCTCTCTGTACAAATTTGTGAATATTAAATATTCCTGTTGAACTTTTCCTTTTAATATGGTTAAAAGTATCTCTTTATTCCAAGTTATCATAAAGCAATAGCTGTTGATATTAACACAGTAACATCAACATGTTTTTGTTTAGTACTTACATGATATATCATTTTCCATATTTTCTTCCAGTATAGGTGTACTTTAAGGCGAAAGTGTTTGTGAACAGAAAAAATAATTGTGTGCTTCCTGAATCTAATCTTTTTTTTTTATTTGGATTGATAGGTCATTTATTTTATATAGCCAACATGCTAGAATTTATCAACCATACATTTGCTTTCTGTTCATCTGTCTTGCATTTATTTGAACTAATCAAGCATTTTCTTTTGCTTACCAGAGATCTTGTATACATTCTTCAATGTACATGTATTTTTAGTATTTGTCATAGATTTCAATGTTCTAACTTACTTTATTAAGGTCTAGTCCAACTTATACTTTCATTAAACTAGATAAGGATGTTGGCTGCTCCAAGTTCATTGCTTTCTGAAAATTTAATATTTTACTTAAAAGGCTGAGTTCACAGAGAGAGAGGAGAGACAGAGAGAGAGGCCTTCTGTCTGCTGGTTCACTTCCCAGCTGGGAGCTGGGCTGGGCCACCAGGAGCCAGAGATTATTCCAGATCTCTTGTATGGGTTCAGAGCCCCAAGCACCCATCTACTTGCCCCCAAATTTGTACTTTTAGTTCTTGCTAAAAATTTAAGTATTACGAAGCAATTTTATTTCATATAGTCTTATATTTTAATATTATCACATAATTTAAAGCATACTAATCATTGTATTTGTTATTTTTCATGTTTCTTAATCTACTTTTTAATTTTTCTTTTAACTCTTCTTTTGCTGTGCTTGATGAAATCCCTTCTCTTGTATAAGTTTTCCTAGCTTTAGTTCACTTGTAACTGTTTTTAGTTCATCTTCATGTTAGAGTGATATTTTTTCTTAATATAGAAATCTAGGTGGGTCTCAGGACGGGGCGTCTCATGCCTGGATCCCGGATGGCCGCCATGGGCACATGGTGAGCCGTTCTCCCCGGGCCTGCTGGGTTTCGGGGGCCGCTTCCTTCGGGGTGAGTAGACCGAGGGGGGGAGGCCTCCGGGACTGGGCAGGTCCGGGGCCCACCCGCCGCCTTCATGGGGCGGTGAATGGGATTTGGGAGGGGCGCGACCTTGGGCCTGGGTTATTTAAACCTCCAGCAGCCTCCTGGCAGCTGGTGGGTCTCAGGACGGGGCGTCTCATGCCTGGATCCCGGACGGCCGCCATGGGCACATGGTGAGCCGTCCTCCCCGGGCGGCCAGTGCGCCATTGGTGCCAGGCTCCGCCTGCTGGCCGCCCGGCCCGGGAGCTCTGGGGATTTGGTTCTTTGAGTTGCTGCTTAATTAGCTCCAGGTTGAACCCATTGTGCTTCTTGGACCTGAAACAGGCAGTAACTCTTCCTTAGCAAAACTTGTAATCACTAATAATGCTGAGCACCAAATACCAGTCATGCAGAAGCTATGGCTTGGGGCTTGTCCTGCACAAGTAGCTCCAACAGCTGGCCAAAGTGTCAACTGGTAATGGAACAGAGTAGATTAGGCACGACTGAGCAAACCTTAGCCCACAAGTAAAACTAGAAACCAGGAGGGAGCAGAGGTCATGCCGAGCTAGGCTCTTGTACCTGCTGGTCTGTGGGAGCCTGGGACGCTAAGCCACAGTGTCTAAGGCAGAGTTCGGGACAGGGGAGGGGCTGTGCCAAGCTGAGTCAGAGCATCCATTGGCAGGCATGTGATCTATGGCTGGGACAGACCCGGTTGGGGAGCAAAGGGGACAACCCTAGCTGGGCTGAGGTTCCCACCAAGAGGCGCGTGGCCTGGAAGGGGGCTGCGTTCTGATCTGGAAACAGTTGTAGTCTCCCTTGGCACAAGTGTGGACTGGGATTGAATGCACCGAACTGGGCCGGACCCCGACTCCCCCTGGTGTTCTGGAGGACCAGGGCAGATGTGGGATGGACTAGGCAGGGTCTCAAACCCCTACTGAGCCATGTGTGAGCCATACGTGGGTATGGGCAAACCATGTCTGGGCTGGAACATCCAACAGCAAGAACCAGATTGGGTTGAAGGCCAGTCAGGAAAAGCCACAGTTCCTGCTATGACAGGAGGTGGACTGAGTAGGGTTGGCTCATGGACCCACTGGTAAGCGTGAAACCTGGCATTGGGAGAGGTTCTGATGGAGGAGCCTGGGCAACTCCTCTGGCAGGGCACAGACCCAGTAGGTAAACGCAAGAAACATGATAGGAAACAGCCCAGAAAAAGCCATGGAAAACTACCCACTGGCATACAATTGGCAGACGTGGGGGCAAGACCAGGCTGAATCTGTCCACGTCATCCACTGGCAAATCCAGGCACCAGTGTGGGTCGACCCAGGTTCGGTCGCAACAAAGACTAGTGCACATTATGGAATGCCGAGGTGAGGTTGCCTGTACCGGAAGGGACCGCAGCGCCCAACCAGCCTGAGAACAAGAAAGGAAGTGGGCAGAGCTGGCAGGGGAATAAGGGAGGGTTCCTTTGCTGGACAGCTACTTCCGCAGGAGAGCATGGGCTGGGATGGGGGCAGACCAGACTAGGCAGAGCTACCACACCTGTGCGCCTCATGTGGACTAGATCAGGGAAAGGCCAGGCTGGGCGGATTATTCCTACTGGTGCAAACAAAATTAAAGTGGGCGAGGTTTGTTTGGGCAGCATCAACTGGAATCTGGGAGTGGGAGAGGCCTGGGAGGGAAATAGTGGGCTCATCCCTCTTGGGTTACCACTTCCATGGGAGGACATAAAACTAAGACAGCGGCTGGGGTGGAATGGGATGTGGGACAGACTGGATTACTGCTACACTTACTGGCAAACCAGGGTAGGGGGTGGGCCTGGTGGGGGTTATTGTGGGTCGCTCCAACCTAGGCTACAGCTCCTGCTGGTTTATGTGAGGGCCAAGTATGTGCTGGGCAGAACCAGGCTGGACTGCAACACCCATTGGTTCCAGTGGAAGTCGGGAGTGAAAACAGAACCAACCCAGGAATTGCAACCACCAGCTGATTGGAGCGATGGACGGTGCCAGGCCCTGTACTTGTTAGCACATACAAGAAGTTTCTTTGGAGATCTTCCTAATCTAAATGCTGGACTCAGAACCCTAACGAAGAAAAGAGAGAAGACAGAACAGGTCAACCAACCATCTCAGCTATGATGGACTATGTCAATCAGTGGATTTTTCAAACACCTCATAGTGCTTGGAGTGGCAAAATTGACAGTGATTCATAACTGTGGCAATATCAAGACCACTTGAGCAAGAACCTCAGAGCATGCCCTATATCCGGGACCTGGGGAGGGTGGGAAATTGGGTGGGCTTCTCCCTTAAATACCCCCCTTTGAATATGAAGCTAACAATATGGAAAACATACTAGTATTATCCACTTTCCTGTAGCCCTTGAACCTTCTTACCCTAATTAACTATGTAAAGAATGTCAAAATAAAATTTATTAATAAGAAAAAAAAAAAAAAAGAAATCTAAGTTGATTTTAAGAATTTATTTATTTATTTGAAAGAGTGAGAGAGAGAGAGAGGGAGAGGCAGAGATCTTGGATTTGCTAACAGGCAGCTATGTATGTGTTAGGCCAAAGCCATAAGCTTCTGGGTTCCCAGCATTGTTGTAGGGATCCAATATACTGGGGTATATTCCTCCGCTTTCCTAGGCACACCAGCAGGGAGCTGGATCAGAAGCGGAGCAGCCGGCATTGCAGCTGGCTCCCACATGGGGTACTGGCTTCATAGGAGGTGGCTTCACTTGGCTGCCCAGCAGTGCAGACCTCCTGTATCAGTTTTGATGGTAATCTATGATGTAGCTTGTCTGGTCTCAGGGAGCTTGAGTGGTTTAGGAAGATACCTTTTTCTAACCCGTTTGATGCGCTGGTCTTTGTCTCTAGCAGAGGACAGCAGCTGCAATCTCCTCAGCTCCTTTCACCTTCTGTCTTTGTGAATCCTTATCTCTGGGATTTCTTTCCTCATTTTCTGCTTTGTAATAGTTAAAAAATTAATGCTTTTTTCCCCAGTTCAGTATGACTGATTATTTCTACTTGATCTATATTCCCTTTCTATATAAATACTAAACTATGGAAGATAAACTCAGTATAAGAAGCAGGGGTAATTTTGTAACTGGCCTTCCATCCTTCTCCCCTTCCAGGAGTTGCAGCCCATACTTTATTTTCTTTGTGAGTTGCTGTTTAGTGATCTTAAACAATGTCTGTATTTTATAGAGGTTTTTATGACTTTATTTAGCCAGAGGGATAGCTTGATACAGTCTACTCTGTCATAATGGTAATAGGCACTAAGAATTTTTATAAGTTTAAGAAGATGATTTCAGTATTTAAAATAAGGCTTTTTAATAGAATATCCAGACAAAAATATAAAAGATTTTTTTTCAAGCAAGAGAAAGTAAAGAACAACCACGTTTAATGATAAATAAAGGATAATGAAAAGTAAAATATATGACATAATTTTGGTGTTATCATCTGTGAAATGAGCAAGATTATTATTGCTCAAAGAATAAAAATTAGATAAAGAATTTAAAATGTTAAGTTGAATACCTAATGAGTAATATCTGGATTTATTGGCACAATTTATAGAAAGGTCTTCATCCACTGTTATACCCCGTTAGATGGCTGTAGTGGCCAGGACTGGGCCAGGCTGACGCTATGAGCCAGGAGCTTTTCCAAACATGAGTCATTTTTTGCTGCTTTCTCAGACCATTAGCAGGGAGCTGGTTAAAAGTGATCTGGGACACAAATTGGTGGTGTCACAGGTGGCAGCTTTATGTGCTCTGCCACAGTGCTGGCCCCAAAATTCTGATTCTTAATTGGGTGCTATTTGAATAGTACTAGAATATTTGTAAATGTTAGTAGTTTGAGTGGTTGTAAATGAACAGTGTATATATATGAGTTGTGCTACGGAAATTGTGTTCCTAAAATCTGTAGAAAATTTACAATAACCAACTGGTTGTCTCAGAATGTTGGAGGAAGATAATGACTGCAAGTTACAGAATGGACACTGTGCAGTATATTGAGAAAGACAGCAGAAATGATTGCAAAGAATACTGCCTCCTTGTCCTCTGCAGGCGTAAAGCTGGGGCTTGGAAAAGGAACTAACCATTCCCTTTCTCCACCAGAATCTCCCCACAAACAGAGCCAGGTGTTGCAGACCGTCTTGTAGCTGTGTTTTTCCTCTTGCCCTTTTGTGAACTCCCAAGGTTAGTCAGTGGTTTCCTTCACGATTTCATTAGGAAATTTGCCAAAGGCATCCTTCTGAGGCAGCTGTCTCTGTACCCGTGGAGGCCATCAGTAATGTTTCAAGTCTACAGCAGTAGTCGGCGCAGAAATTTTGAACTCTTGCCTGTGTTCTAAAACATTCCACTGCCACCACTCCTCCCTTACCCAGTGTGAAAGATAACGTATTTTGAAATTTATTATGTGTTTGTGTTTACCTTTCCATGTAAAAAAAAATCTACCATTAGGATAGAATAATATGTTAACAATAATGAAAGGATCTTTTTAGCTTAATTCAAAGAATTACTGTGTATATTAGAACTCCTTGATGTTTATGGAATGACAGTTGCTTTGGTATGGAATGTTAGTTTTTATGTGAAGAACTGAGATTTTATAAATTAAAATATGTATTAATTGCATTCCTTTGGTCTGAGGTGATCAGATTCTGTGTTCATGCTCTTTTGTGATGTGTTTGGGAGATATTAAATATGGTGTTAATAAGTCCGTGGTTTGAATATCTTAGAAGAGATTGACATGTATTTGTGTTTTTTCCTATCTAATCTAATGATATAGGCAACTGTTATACCATATGCATCTTTAATTGTCTGACTGCTCTTATTTCACTAAACTGTCTTCCTGTAGCCACCCACACAGAATATGCCTATGGGTCCTGGCGGGATGAATGCAAGCGGCCCTCCCCCACCTCCACGCTCTCACAACATGCCTTCAGATGGAATGGTAGGTGGGGGTCCTCCTGCGCCACACATGCAGAACCAGATGAACGGCCAGATGCCTGGTAAGTTTTTCTCCTCTAAGACATTAACACCAGAGTTGCTTAGCAACTGAAACGACATGGGGGCTCGGGGGATACTAGATTGTTGATGACAAAACTGCTTTGAATGCCCCCGAGTCCAAGCTCTCTTAGAGTTTGTTAGCTACAGAGCTACGTGACCTGTATTCAGTGTTCATCAGACTGCCCTTGGGCTTTGATGTCGCTGACACACAGCATTCCTCTGATGAACACAACTGGCTAAATTTAGTCTGTCTGAGACTATGCAATACCGTTGGCTTTAGAAGCTTTTTTTGGGGGGGGGGAAAAGGCACTGCGCCATGGCTTAAGAATGAAATCTGTTTATAAAAAGATAAAACATTTCCATGAATTTTTATTTGCTTAAAAATGTATTGATCCAAGAAACGGTATCACTGGAAAAAACACAGGGAAAGAAGCCAGGCAGTCTTGAAGTGCTAGCATATTTAGTGTTTCTCCTTGATATTGCAAGATGACCTAGAATTTTGTTGATACATATGTTTTATGGGATTACATAAATTTGAGAATTGATTTAAAAAAAATTTAAAGCTGGGAAATAATGTAAGGTTTCTGTAATTTTTCCATGTTTTTCAAAATGCTCAGAAAAATGGAATTAAAAGTTTGCTTATTTTGGTGCAAAAATATTTTTAAAGTTTGTGTTTTTTTTTCCATAGTATACATGTTTCATTGGAATAGTATCTCTTATGCCACAGTATGCTTATTTAGTTTCCTTTTGCTGTTTTGAATTTTTAATCTGAAAACACCTTTTAAGCTATTCTGTTTCAATAACTTGCAAGACCCTTTACCATTGTTTTTGGTGTAGTTTTTTCTATATTTAGTATGAGAATATATTTACTCTCTAAAGTCACTTTTTTTTCACTAACAAAATATTAGAAGTTAATTATGATAACAGTAATTTGTTACTCAAGTTATAGATTAGCATTCTTAGGGTAAGTGCTTTTCTTAGGTGATTGTGTTGGTAGCTTTGGCATCAATGAATGCTGAGTACTAAAAAACAAGCAAGAGGACAAGCAGAAGAGATAACACAGCCTGGGTTGAGGGGGTTGATTGAGTGACTGATGGTGTAGGAGGGAAATGGTGTTTAGTGACTAGTTTTTATTTCTGCTAAGGCTTACAACATTGATGACCCACCATCAGTATCAGTGTAAAGCCATAAGCACTTTTCAGTTTCCAATCAATAGAAAGCTTCTTGCCAAATTCATATTGAGCTCCTAAGAGACATCATTAGAATTAGAAGGTACTGCTGGTTCAGGTTAGCTAGTCAAAGGAGTTTTATGACTTTGTATGTCAATATCTTTAATTGGGATTTTGACTTTTCCATGTAACATTCAAACCTAAGACCCAGGGAACATTGCATTGTTAATACATTTTAGCCCTTCTGTAAGGCCATCTGGAGTTTTTGTGTTCTTTCATATTTCATTTACTCTCTTTTTTTAGACAATCTAAGTGTCATTATTAAATTTTTTTAGGATTTATTTATTTGAAAGATTGAGTTATGAGGAGAGAGGGAGAGACAGAGAGGTCTTCCATTGTTTAGTTAACTCTACATGACTGCATCTGGACAGCAGTGCTGGTCCAGATCAAAGCTAGAAGCTGGGCATTTCATCCTGGTGTCCTCCAGAGGGGCAGGGGCTCAATTGCTTGAGGCTATCTTCTGCTGCTTTCAGAACTAAGCCATCATCAGGGAGCTGAATTGGAAGTGGAGCAGTTGGCATCTGTATGGGATGCTGGCCTGTGGGATCCTGACAGAGCTGGCAGCGGCTCAGTGCAACTTGTATTCTTTTATAAGCCAGAGATTATTAACCAGTTATGACCTAAGTTTTTCTCAGAATGTGGTACCACTTCCAAAGCAGTAAGAGTTGTAATGATATTTAGGAGAAATTAGGAGGCCAGTTACTTTTAACTTTTTTCCCTTGTTGCTCACAGCATTTAGTTAACATTTTTTTTTTAAGATTTATTTATTTTTATTGGAAAGGTAAATTTCCAGAGACAGAAGGAGAGACAGAGAGAAAGATCTTCTGCCTGCTGGTTCACTCCTCAAGTGGCTGCAATGGCTAGAGCTGAACCGATCTGAAGTCAGGAGCCAGGAGCTTCATGTGGGTCTGTCACTTGTGTGCAGGGTCCCAAGGCCATTCTCAACTTCTTTCCCCGGCTTCAAGCAGGGAGCTGTATGGGAATTTGAGCAGCTGGGACATGAATTGGAACCCATATGGAATCCAGGTGCATGCAAGAAGAGGACTTTAAACTACTAGACTGCCATGTTGGGCCCTATAGTTAACATTTTTGTACACATTAATTTGCATTTAATTTCTAAATTGCCTATTTTAGTTTCATTTTTAAAACTTTATAAGTTACAAAGTTACCTACATTATGTTTATTTTAAATTTTAAATGTTCTTTGAAAAGCTGAGAGATAGAAACAAGGTGGATCTCCTGTTTGCTAGTGCACTTTGCAAATTCCTGCAATACCTGGGTCAAAGCCAGGAGCTGGTAGTTTAGTCCAGGTTTCCTGTGTGAGCACCAGGTATTCCCTGGCTGCAGTATCACCAGCTATCTCCCAAGGTGTGCCTTTCATGGGTGTGGGATTGGAAATAGCCAGGGTGTAATATGGATGTTAAAATTCAGTTTGGCCAAATAGTGTCAATTCCAAGTTCCATCTTTTGTAAAAATAATTGATTTTAAAAAGCACCCCAGATTACGTGTGACTATGGAAGAAGAACAGGGTAGCCTGGCCAGTGTTGTGGCATGGCACGTAATGCTGTGTGCTGGCTCATGTTCTAGCTGCTCCACTTCTCATCCAGCTGTCTGCTAATGCATTTGAGAAGAGAACCCTTTGGGCCTCTGCATCCATGTGGGAGAGCTAGAGGAAGCGTCCGAATCCTCACCTTGAGCCAGCTCAGCCCTGGCCATGCTGCTGTCTGGGGAGTGAGGCAGTGGATGCATGATTCCCTGGCTCTCATTCTTGTTCACATATCTGCCCCAACTCTGTCAGAGTCTTTTAGATGAGTGAAACGTTGAAAAAAAATTAAAAATATTAAAAGGTACCAGAGGGCATGTAGTTCTTACCTCCAGGCATTTTGTTCTAGAGAGGTCAGGCTTGCTAGTTTAAAGCTGTATGAGTTTTTTAATTGGACAATTTTGCCAAAATGCTTGATATAAAAATAGTACTTATTTTCATTTCTGTTCCCTCAGCCCTTATGAAAGTACTGCTTTCTGTATAGTTGAATCAAAATCTTTGATTTTTGAAAATCTAAAAGATGAGGATTAGGTCTTGTAATTTCATTTTCTCCTGTTTATAGTCCTTTGGCGGTTTTTGCGGGAACTGGACACTCGTCCTTTCCCCGTGTCCTGCTGCCAGTGCTCTCTGACTCTACGTGTTGAATAGTTAATTTGCTCTATGATAGCATCTTAAAATTTTTGTTCAGATTTTTTATATAGCTTATTAGTCTTTTATGGCTCTTAAAGTTTCTGACTGAACAAGATCTTCTATTCCAAGATAATTAAAAATTCTTTTTGAAATTCATTTATGATTTTCTTCTCAATCTCTTTGATGTTTAAATCTTTTTTTTTTGTCCATCTGGAATTCGTTTTAGTGGAAGGAATGAGGTAGCAATTCAACTTTTTTGTTTTCTAGATACCAACGAGGTTGACATCACCATTTATAGAGTTTTCTGATAACTGCTGATATTTGGTATCAAGACTGTTGTCATTTACTAAATTGTATATTGAGGTTTATTTTTTGGATAATTATTTTTTAGTAAATTCTGTGTTGGGAGCTGTCTTTAGGTCACATTCCGGCCCATTAATATGTATTTGTTGAAGGGCTAGTACTGCACTCTAGTTTCATATGTTTTGCTCTCCTATAAAGCTGGCCTCATTGCTCTTCTTTAAAGGATTCCTGGCTTTTCAAATCATCTGTTTCTTAATCTGTGAAATGGGAAGAACATCTACCTCTTGGTATTTGCTATTATTTTATGTCAGCCATTTACTTGGTTTGCTGTTGATTAAGTTGATTGGAGTTATTGCTTGATATTATAATACAGGAAACTTAAAAAATTGCAAGATACTTTTCATAAAGACCATCTGTGTAACTTTTATATTTTGGTCCTTATTTTTCTTCAAAGGGCCTAATCATATGCCTATGCAGGGACCCGGACCTAATCAACTGAATATGACAAACAGTTCTATGAATATGCCTTCAAGTAGCCATGGATCCATGGGCGGTTACAACCATTCCGTGCCATCATCACAGAGCATGCCAGTGCAGAATCAGATGACAATGAGCCAAGGGCAGCCAATGGGAAACTATGGCCCCAGGCCAAACATGAATATGCAGCCAAACCAAGGTAATAGCTCTATGTCCTTCTTCACTAGAGTGCTCTATTAGCCTGAGAAAGTTTGTATTTTTAGTTGATTCATAAAAATATAAATTTAAAGTGACAGGCATATCAGAGAATGGGAGTGTTGAAATATAGAACCATGGTTTAAAAATTGGGTATTTTTCCTTTATATTTAAAAGCTAAATGTAAAATTAAAGTCTGGATTTAACTTTTAAGTTTATTTACTTTCATATCTTTATGGAAAATTTATTTGGAATTTTGTATTATATTTTTGGTTTGCTTTATTTGTTTGAAAGACAGTGATGGATGGGGTTGTGGCAGAGCTACACATGGAGACAGAGCTTGGTCTTCTGCGGATTCGCTTTCCAGTTTGCAACCAGTAGATCTGAGGCCAGAGCTAGAACAGCCAGGAACTCTGCTGGGGTCTCTTTAATAGGGGCAGGCACTCCAGCACTTGTGCCATTTTACTCTGCCTTTCCACGTGCATTGGCAGGAAGTTGGATTGGAAGCAGAGTACTTGAAGCTGGGACCTGGCACTGTGATTCAGGATGCCAGCGTGGCAAGGAAGGACTGAACTTACTATGCCCTCATGCTAGTCCCTGTGTTGCTTCTTACAGCTTGTCAGTGAATAACTGAACATTTGGTTTTGTTCTAGCAAGTTAGAAAATAAAACACTGCCCTTTCGTTTATTTTGTTGTTCCGATTTACCTGAATTTCTCTTGGTTTGTTTGCGTATTGTCTGATGCTAGTCTTCATTTGTATTTCTTTGACAATTGGTGAAGTTGCATAGCTTCACTTTTTGTATGTTATTTGCATGTTTTCCAGGAATTGCCTGTTTGTATCCTATAGCCTGTGGTTTATTTATTATTCATTTGTAGGTGGAGGTTATTCATTTTGTGTGAGTTTCACATGTGTGAAAATGTTTTTAATTTTTAAAGAATAGAAATTCGCCTTTAAGAAATGATTTATTCCAGTGATAGGATTCTGAACACTATAATATTACTTTCATGAAAAAATGCCTGCGTCTCTTAATTAAAGCAGAACTTTGACCCCATGTTAGATGATGACCCAGCTTTTAATAATTATTGGTAAAATAATTGGGAAGACTCAGCTTCTTTGTTAGCACATTATAAAGCTCCAGAAATTTTATAAAAAAGTAGTTTGATATTGGTGTAACTTTGTTTTAGTTTTTTTCTTTTTTTGGCATATGTAGTGAGTGAGTCCCTTTTGTGTGGTGTACTATCAGGCTATTTACATGCCTTCTGTAATTTGATTGATACGATATTTTTGAGATATGTAAAACCAGGTGATCCCATTTTGTGTGATTTTTATGTACTTCGATTTCTATTACTATTTTTTAGTGAAATAATACCTCTTTCCCAAACACATCATTCAGATTTCAGTTACTGTAGTATAGTAACTGTAATTGCATGAAATTCAAAGTTAGTTGCTGTCTTCAGTGCACACATCACTGATAAATATCATCTATCAGCATAAATCACTGATGGCTGCCAAGGTCAGGGGCCACTTATGCCACTTTCGCTTTCTGTTTATGATTGGTCACTATGCATCTAGCAGTGAGCCTCATGCATATGCAGCAAAGCCTGTAGCTGAGTTGCTTCCTTGGCTTACAGCAATAATCCTACACGGCATGTTATGAATTTGAATAATTGATAAAGGGAATTGGGCAACAAAGATGAAAGTGTAGCAAAGAAATGAAAAGTGATAACCCGGGAAATGAAATTCGAATCCAGTGTATAATGCAGTTGTAGAGGCACCTGCTTACCATGGGACTGTTGATGTTGCTGCCGTTTGAGGAACCCAAGGGATGCACTGCAGGTGCTTTATGAAGGTGAATTCGTTCATAGAGATGAGAAAAATGAGAAAGGGAGACTGACAAAGTACATTTTTTAAAATCTTGGAAATATTTCACATTCAAAGTGTATGTAAAGGATAAATATTGGAAGCTGATCCATCTTAGAAAGTAGTATGACAGTTTGTTAAGCTATAGGAAAAAACACACGCTCTGATTTGTCGTTTATACTGTGAGGAGATTGGAGGTGCTGTTCAGACTTCTCTTGATAGTATTTTTACAGTGAAATAAAATATTCATTCTCAGTATTCCCAGCGTTTGAAATGAGAATGAACTGAGTATTTTTTCATCTCCCTATGATTTGTAACTGACCATAACAGATTTTAGAGGCTGTGGAATAATTGTAGGTTTTCCTGTTGAGTGTTGACAGGTTTGCTTGATTTCAGTGTGTACAGTCTGTATAGTTCCATACTACTATATGAAATAGTTCAGGAAATGCTAATAAGTTTCTAACTTTACATAATTGTCATCCTGTTAAGAGCTTGCTGTTTCTTTTCAGGACCCCTATAAGCCAGAAATAGATAAGCCAGACTAAAGGGTTGAATGAGAGAAGGTGGAAAGTCATGAGAGATAAGCTACAAACAAATCTTTGAAGGATAGGAAATATATGAAAACCCTTGGATTGTGGCCTGTGTTGAGTGTAGATTTCATCCCAAGGAAGGAGCATATTGTTGCAGTGTTGTGAGCATTGAAATCACATGATTTGAATATGTGTTTTTAAAAGGATGCTGTTGGCATATGTGCAAAATTGGTTGCCATTGGGCAAGGGTAGAGAGCCTGTTCAAAGGCTCTTGCTGTATTTGAGTAGGAGATAATAGTGGCTTTGGTAGTGACAATGGTGGAATCTGAGGTAGTCAGTTTGAAGATAGTTACTATGTATTTTGAAGGTATAACTTGCATAATATTCCAGGATTTATTCCTGGGTTGGATATGTATGTAGTACAAGAAGAAAAAATTAATGAATGACTTCAAAGTTGAAGTGATTTAATGAATGATAGCACATTACTAAAATTGAGAGTGGGCGAATAAGATGTAGGGGTTTGTGACATCTGTAAAATTGAATGACCTATTGATGTTCAACTGGTTGTATGAATTAGGCAGTTAAGTTTGTAATTTGCAGTTAAGATTATAAATCAGGCTGTTTCAGAAATGAATAAAGGTAAAAGAAGAAAGAGGTCTGAGTGTTCATTGGGCACGCCACCAAGCTGTCCTGGGGAAGATCCGGGACTCCTTCCATGAGAGAGAAAGCGAGCAGGACTAGCAGTGACTAGCAGTGACTAGCAGTGACTAGCAGGACTAGCAGTGACTAGCAGTGACTAGCAGGACTAGCCAGTGACTAGCAGTGACTAGCAGTGACTAGTAGTGACTAGCAGGACTAGCCAGTGACTAGCAGTGACTAGCAGTGACTAGTAGTGACTAGCAGGACTAGCCAGTGACTAGCAGTGACTAGCAGTGACTAGCAGGACTAGCAGTGACTAGCAGTGACTAGCAGGACTAGCCAGTGACTAGCAGTGACTAGCAGTGACTAGCAGGACTAGCAGGACTAGCAGTGACTAGCCAGAGGGAAGTCACTAAGTGCAAAAAGTGTTTTCAAGATGAGACAATTATTAAATTTGTCAAAATCTGCTGACAGGGCAATAAATCAAATACTGACGACCAATCTTTGTATTTAAAAAATTTGTTTTTTAATTTTTGAAACAGGGATCTTTTATCCGCTGGGTCTGTCCTCAAATGCCCGCAGTAACCAGTGGGACTCTGTGCAGATCTCCTGGGTGGGTACTGTGGCCTACGTCTGTAAGATGGTACCCGCTGCCCTCTGTAGGGCACACTTAGAGGAAGCAGGAGCCGGAGCAGAAGTGACACCAGAACCCAATTGCTCCAAATGGAAAGTGGGCACCCCATGCAGCACCTCAGCCATGGCACCTCATACCAGCCCCTAACCTTTGCATTTTGTGGTACGATGGGCAGTTGGGTGGAGGAACGGGGCAAAAAAACCCATGTTCATAAAGCATGGGAATATGAGGAACAGTAAATAAAGACAACTGTTTGTAGTCATTTAAAAAAATTTTTTTTTTTTTTTTTGGAAAGTCAGACATACAGAGAGGAGGAGAGAAAGAGAGGAAGATCTTTCATCTGACAGTTCATTGCCCAAGCTGCCACAACGGACAGAGCTGCACCAATCTGAAGCCAGGAACCAGGAGCTTCTTTTGGGTCTCCCACATGGGTGCAGGATCCCAAGGCTTTGGGCCGTCCTCTACTGTTTTCCCAGACCACAAGCAGGAAGCTGGATGGGAAGTAGGGCCGCTGGGATTAGAATCAGCGTCTTTATGGGATCCCAGTGCATGTAAGGTGAGGACTTTAGCTGCTAGGCTATAGCGCCAAGCCCTGCAGTCATTTTTTCTATTTGAAGTTGAATAATTGCAAGCACGTGATTATTTTCAATTATATGTTAACTATTTTCCCTATGTTGTAAGCTCTGTGGAGAACTGTGTCTTGACCTGTTCGCTTTTGTCCTGTTTGTTGGATAATGGTTTATTATATTCCTTCCTGCCTGCCTTAAATTAGAGTCAGCCTCTCTCTGTGGTAGTGTCACCCAGGAATGAAACACTAACTGTCAGTTATATCAGAAGCCTTTTGGTTTGAGAGATGAAATTTAGATGAGTTTCAGTTTGCGAGATTGTAAAATTCAGTCCCAGTTTTAAATACTTCACTTGGAAATAGCTGGTCCACAAGATGTTGTTAAGGCAAATAATACAGAGTGTTTCTTATGCCCTCATCCCAACTATTGCTCTCCTTTTAAAAAAAGATTTATTTATTTTTAAAAGATATTAAATATATTTTTAAAAGATAATTTGTATTATTTATTCTGCCTTTTATTGGAAAGGCAGATTTTACAGAGAGAAGGACAAAGATCTTCCACCTGCTGATTCATTCCTAAAGTGGCCACAGTGGCTGGTTCTGAGCTGATCCAAAGGCAGGAGCCAGGAGCAGCTTCCGGGTCTCCCACGCAGGTGCATGGTCCCAAGGCTTTGGGACTTCATCTACTCCTTTAATCAGGCTACAAGCAGGGAGTAGGTTGGGAAGTGGAGCAGCTGGGACACACGCTGGCTCCTGTATGGGATCCCAGCGTGTGCAAGGAGAGGAATGCGCCAGGCCTGTTTTCTCTATTTCTATAATAATGGTTTTTTGAGAATATTGTGTAAGTGGAATCATGCAATACGTGACTTTTATTATTTACTTTATATGTACTTTAAAAAGTTAAATTTATTTTAAAGATTTATTTATTTTTATTGGAAAGTCAGATATACAGAGAGGAGGAGAAACAGAAAGATCTTCCCTGTGCTGATTCATTCCCCAAGCGGCCACAACGGCCAGAGATGTGCTGATCCGAAACCAGGAGCCAGGAACTTCTTCCGGGTCTCTCCCATGGGTGCAGGGTCCCAAGGCTTTGGGCCTTCCTCAGCTGCTTTCCCAGTACACAAGCAGGGAGCTGGATGGGAAGTGGGGCCACTAGAGTTAGAGGGAGAGACAGAAAGATCTTCCATCCACTGGTTCACTCACCAAATGGCTAACTGCCGGAGCTGAGCTGGCCTGAAGCTGAGAACTGGTAACTTTCTCTGCGACCCTAGGCCTCGGACTGGTCTCAGTTACTTTCCCGGATCATTAGCAGGGAGCTGGATTGGCAATGAAGGAGCCGGGACATGAACTGGTGCCCACGTAGGATGCAGGTGCAAAAAGAAACGCAGCAGCCGGTGTGCAGGCAGAGGATTCGCATGCTGTGCGACTGCACTTGCCCCTCAGTGTATCTTAGCACATATGTCAAGTCAGACTTGCATATAGTCCGTTACTTCAGGTTTTTCTTGACGAGGATAATCTCCCGTCTGCCAAATGTCTCATAACTTTTTAACTTACTAAGTAACCATAGGTAGGTGTTCTATTGTGTGTTTTTATGGTTTTCTGCTTGGTGCAGTTAATGCCTTTATTTTCACAGTAAATTCTTATGTGTGCCTCATAATTCGAGCTTTTCTAGTTCACTTCTGTCTGTAATGGAAGTTTACTATTTTGCAATTGATGCTGTGATATAATATGATTGAAACTGTTTAGAAGTGGTCATGTAAGAGATGTGTAACTTAGAAAACTAGCCTTGCCATTTATTGCTGGGTTAAGCTAGAACACATCAAGTTTCCCAACCTCAGTCACTAGGAAAGCGAGATACGAATCTTAGTTCCTCAGGTGAGGGCCCAATTAGCTAATCCTCCATCAGCAAATGCCAGCCAGCTTCCCATAGGGGCACCTGTTCATGTGCCAACTTCTCCACATTCATCCAGCTCCCTGCTTGTGGCCTGGGAAAGCAATAGGAGAACGGCCCAAAGCCTTGGGACCCTGCACTTGCTTTGTAGACCTGGAAGAAACTCCTGGCTCCTGGCTTTGAATTGACTTAGCTATGGCCATTATGGCCATCTGGAGAATGAACCAGCTGATGGAAAACTTCTCAGTTTCTCCTCTGTAGAAATGTCTTTCCAAATTAAAAAAAAAAAAAGAATTATGGTTCTCAGACTGGTTTTAAAGGATGTCTGTAATTTACATTTGTGCCTCTGAGGGGTCCAGGCTAGGATAACTCAGCAGTATTGGTATTTTGAGGAAGATAGACAATTCTCTGGTGTGTGGGGGGGGTCCTGTGTGTTCAGCAGGATTTTGCACTTTTCTCCTTTTTCCACTAGGTGGCAGTAGTGCCTTCTCACCTGTCCTCTGGGGGGACAAAAATTACTTGTTGAGAATTATAGTTTTAAGAAATGATGAATGTAACTGCTTCTAAAGATAGTGCGTGTCACGGAAGAAAACCGTTGATAAGTGCTGTTGGTGTTATTATGTTTTTACTACTTTTGTGAGAATTTTCTAAAGTTCGCATGTTGTGAAAGTGTATTTTTGAAGGAGCTTTTCTCTTTGCTCTGTAAGATTTAGCAGAGTTCCATTTTCACGGGTTAGTAGGAAACTCTCCCACCTGTGCTTAGTTGTGCTGACTTTGTCAAGCTCTTGAGGTAGTCACCTTGTATTTCCTTCATGTGTCGCTCCCTACTTTGGATGCTGCATCTGGACATCCTGATACAGATGGCTTACAGTTTTTGCTGTGGGCCATCTGTGCAGTGTAGATAGTAAAGGCTAGCTTACTGCGACACACGAGTTTTTCTCTTGCAGATACTATTATTAGTATCTTCGAGTGGGAGCTAGATAGGGTTTAGTTGGTAAAACCTGAACAGTAAATGATTCAAAGGAAAGCTGAAGATTGTTACAGAGAGGGCACTGTGTATTTTAGTTTCATGATCTGGTTATTGTTACATATAGCTGTAGGTGAAGTGAAAGCATTTCTTTGGGGAGTTTTATAGTGATTTAAATTATAATCCTATTACTATAATACATTCCTTAAGTTACGTAGAACTGGTGTTATGGGCCATAATGGCAGTGACATGGGGAAGTGTGGTTTGACATTAGAGAGAAGGACGCATTGTGATTAAGAGCATGAGCCGGGGGCCCGGCACAGTAGCCCAGTGGCTAAAGTCCTCGTCTGACATGTGTTGGGATTCCATATGGGTGCTGATTTGTGTCCTGGCTGCTCCACTTCCTAACCAGCTCCCTGCATGTAGCCTAAAGAAAGCAGTGGAGGATGGCCCAATGCCTTGGGACCCTGCACCCGGGGAAGAAGTTCCTGGCTTCTGACTTCAGATCAGCTGAGCTCTGGCCATTGTGGATACTTGGGGAGTAAACCAGCAGATGGAAAATCTTTGTTTTTGTCTCTCCTTCTCTCTCTGGAAACCTGATTCTCCAACTAAAAAAAAAAAGTGCATGCATCAGGAGAGCCTATACCATTTGGACTGAGTAACTATAGCGACTTTGAGGATTCTTCCTGGTACTTCAGCCAGTACTTCCACTATCTGTGGAAAGTGAAATTAAAAAATAAGGTTTTTGGGGCCCGGTGCGGTGGCGCAGTGGTTAAGGTCCTCGCCTTGCATGCCCGGGATCCCATATGGGCGCCGGTTCTATCCCGGCAGCCCCGCTTCCCTTCCAGCTCCCTGCCTGTGGCCCGGGAAAGCAGTCGAGGATGGCCCAAAGCTTTGGGAACCTGCACCCGCGTGGGAGACCCGGAAGAGGCTCCCGGCTTCGGATCGGCATAGTATCGGCCTTTGCGCTCACTTGGGGAGTGAATCATGGGACGGAAGATCTTCCTCTCTGTCTCTCCTCTCTGTATATCTGCCTTTCCAATAAAACACTAATAATAATAATAATAATAAAAACATCTTTAAAAAAATAAGGTTTTTGCTTGATGATTTTTAAGAATCTAGGCATACATTAGATCTTCAGAGGATTTGTACATAATGTGTGCTGTGTAATGTCCTGGGGCCACTGTTGTGATTTGGTGGGTGAAGCCAGCCCCTGTGGTGCCAGAGCAGGCGTCTCAGGTGGCTGATCCCTTATTTGTGTTGGTTCGAGACCTGACCACTTTCCATCTGATCCAAGTCTCTGCTAGCGTAGCAGGAGATGCGCTCACGCGGGAGGCCTGGATGGTTCCACGCCCTCCCCCCCCTTCTGCCAGGTGCAGCTCCAGCCCCAGCCCAGCCCTAGCCCCAGCCCCAGCCCAGCCCCAGGCCCCGGCCCCGGCCCAGGCCCAGCCCCAGCCCCAGCCCCAGCCCCAGCCACAGCCACAGCCGGGGGGGCCCCCCCCCCCCAGCCCCAGCCCCAGCCCCAGCCATTGCAGAATCTCTGGCCCTTCCTCTGCACAGCAGATGAATAAGTGAAAGTTTTAAAAGAAAGAAGATAAGACTATGCATGAATGAACATTTTTATGTAAAAATAAACATTCAGTTTCGTTTCCTGTTCCTGTGAACTTGAAGCGTTCTGTGTGCAAGCCTGAGGTTTTCTTGTCTAACAGTCCCTGTCCCTCGGGTTTGACGAGGCCAGCAGCGTGTGTCACTGTCTGAGCTTAGTGTGCTGCTTTGTCTTTAGGGCTCATTAAATGTTGGCAGTCATGATTAAACATGTCCCTTAAATTTATTCTTAGATTAAAGATGAAAATTTTGAGTCTTAGTGTATTGGTTTGCTGCAAATGGGAATATATGTGCATATAAATTTGTATATAGAATGTTTGTTAAAATTGCATCATTCCTAATTTTTCATAGATTGGTTGAAAGAAGGCTATCTTTTCAGTGGAGTTTTTTTTTTTTTTTAGTTTTTTTTTCTTTGATCTATCTAATTGTGTATGGACAGTGACAAAACCTATCACATCTCTGAATCACTATGATTTCTGCTTGGGTTCTGGTGCATAATAATTGCTCAATAAACTTGACACTCAACTATTTCTTTAAAATATACTTATTGAGCACAAACTTAAGATAAAACTATTGCTAATCATCTGAGAAGAATTTTAATAATATGAAATAAAGTAAATTTGGGACTAGAATATTTTACATTTATTTAGGACATTATATCCTTAGAATACCTGTGGGATTATAGAACTCAATGGGAAGACAAAAATGTAGTAGTTATGTTTGTTACCTGTCCTTGGAGGTCACAAGTTAAGGTACAGAGGAGGTGACGCATCTCAGCATTGAAGCGGCTGATGTAAAACAAACAGCTTTGACCATGTAGTAACGTGTGTGGCTCTTTATGGAAAGTATCCATACAGATCCATTGTGTGTTTTGCTTTATAGCACACATATTTTTATTTTTTTGAATTTAGCTATCTTATTTCCATTAGTGTCTCGATACTATACTAATAGTCTTGATATGATACTAATAGCTGGCTAATATGGCATATTTCATTATGCTAAGGAAAGTGATACCACTTCCTAAGCAGTCAGAATTGAAAACACAACTTTTTTCTTTATTGGTCTTCAAGAAAAAAAAGTGAAAAATACATTGCCTTAGTAGTTCTGGCTCCTTCCCTTCTCCCTGTGGTTTTCAACTTGATCCTGAATGGTGTTGGACTCCTCAGGGGCAGGAAGTGACAGAGTGAAGCAGGGTGGTAATTGAGCTCTTTGGGATGGAACTGCTGACAGTCCCACAAGACAGGTGCAAGCAGCATGCTGCTTTTCGGCTTGGGTTTGAACTAGAATTACTTTTCTCCTTTAGAGCACAGTTTAGAATTTTGTTGTGTCTTTTTGGATATTTCTCCCTTTGGCTATTATGGTTTTGCTTTCTTTGTAAGTTTGGTTCCAGTGCACATTTTATGCGTTAGTTGTTTACTTGTATAACCTTCTGTGGGAGAAAAAAGACAAGGCAAAAAGTTTCATTTACTGAAAATGAATTTAGCAAGTGTCACATCAGGTTGCCTATTAAATTGTGACTCTTAGTGTTCAATACTTCTCATATACAAAATATATTAAATTATAACCTCAGCTAAGACAGTTGTGTGTTTAACTTTTATGTCAGAATTTGCTCTAAACTGTGAAATGTTGTATCCCATTTTTTATTAAAAGAGTGGAGAAGGGTGAAATAAGCGTGTGCTGTGACATCAGACTTGAGGTTTGTCTTTTTTCCAGCTGACATCTGTTAGCTGAATAATCCTGATCTGGCTTTCTTGGCTAAAGACCTGACAATTGAAGTGGTTTCCTGTGTTAGCGTTGGGAGCACACAGGACATGAGTGTGAGACGTGTTCCCTTGGCCTCTGCTCTCACTGAGCCACATCATCGCTTCTGTTAAGAGTTTATGTCCTTGTTGAGAGAAAGGTCCCTCAGTAACCTTTGAAAGACATACATTTATTCAAATTAGAGGGATGGAAGACTTTGAAGACTGAAAGGTGAATGGGATAATAAAAGCATGTGGTGAAGAATGCTCAGGCTCCCTAGCCTTCAGAGGAGTGCAAATGAAATGAAAACCACATTGAAGGCCCAGCAGCGTGGCCTAGTGGCTAAAGTCCTCACCTCGAACGTGCCGGGATGCCATATGGACTCCGGTTCTAATTCCAGCAGCTCCACTTCCCATCCAGTTCCCTGCTTGTGGCCTGGGAAAGCAATCGAGTATGGCCCAAAGCCTTGGGACCCTGCACCCGTGTGGGAGACCCGGAAGAAGTTCCTGGCTCCTGGCTTCAGATTAGCACAACACCGGCCCGTTGTGCTCACTTGGGGAGTTAATCATCAGACGGAAGATCTTCTTCTCTGTCTCTCCTCCTCTCTGTATATCCGACTTTGTAATAAAAATAAAAATAAATCTTTAAAAACAAACACATTGAGGCTCCATCTAACTCCAGGGAGATCAGCCTACATTCAGAACTCTGCTAACACTACCACCTGCTGGCATGGATGTGGGGAGAAGGGTACCCTCCACTGTTAGTGGGAGTGTAGGATAGTGTGACCAAAATGGAAGTCGTTTTGGGAAATCCTAAGAGAACTGAATATAAACCTGCTGAAGGACCTAGCTATCCCACTGCTGGGGATATATCCAAAGGAAATGAGATCTGCATATGAGAAACAGATTTGTAGTCCTGTATTTACAACAGCACAATCTGCAATAGCAGAGACATGAAACAAGCCAGATGCCCATCCAAAGAGGAGTGGGTAAAAAAACTGTGGTGCATCAACTGCACGGAATACTACTCAACCATCAAAAAGAATGAAATCCTGTCACTTGCAACCAAATAGTCCCAACTAGAGACCATTATGCTCAGTTAAATCAGCCAACCCCAAAAGTGAAAATACCATAAGTTCTCTCTAACATAAGGCAACCTTTACGCAAAATATACAATCAGTAGCTGTTTTTGCTGCAGCTCATGGGGTTTAGTATATTTTTTTAAAGATTTATTTATTTTTATTACAAAGTCAGATATACAGAGAGGAGGAGAGACAGAGAGGAAGATCTTCCGTCCGATGATTCATTCCCCAAGTGAGCACAGAGGCCGATGCTATGCTGATCAAAGCCAGGAGCCTCTTCCGGGTCTCCCACGCGGGTGCAGGGTCCCAAAACCTTGGGCCGTCCTCGACTGCTTTCCCAGGCCACAAGCAGGGAGCTGGATGGGAAGTGGAGCTGCTGGGATTAGAACCGGTGCCCACATGGGATCCTGGCATGTTCAAGGTGAGGACTTTAGCAGCTAGGTCATGGCGCCGGGCCTGGGTTTTAATGTTTTTGTTTTTATTTTCATTTCTTCAGAATATTTCTTCAGTGACTCATAGGTCATACAGTAGCATCATTTTCTCCAAGAAGAATTTTTGTTTTTGTTTTCATTTCTTCAGGCACACACCAGTCATTCAGTAACATGCTATTTCACTTCATATTGGTGCAGATTTTCTATTTTTTGTTATTTGTGTTATGGCTTTTCATTTAAGGGGATGTATAGTAACTGTGGAGTAGAGACTATCATATCTGGATGTGAAGATACAATGCAGTATGCATCTCTACCTCCAAATCAAAGATGGACTCCCGATGAAACTGTTAACTTTATTTTGACAATAGGATGTTTGGACTGTCTGCGATTGTTCATAACTGCAATGTCAGGATATGTTTAAGGAGTAGAAGGATAAACTTATGACTGGTTATAAAGGATTATACTATTGTAATAATATAGGAGAAATCAGTGGTGGAGGGGGAGGGAACTTGGAGAGGGGCCAAGGAAATCCCAGAGCGTATTGAATTATATCATACAATTTTAAAAAAAATAGAATTTTGAAAAAACTCCTTGTAAGTGGCCAGCTCAGTGACTGTACAGGCTAATCATATGCTTGCGAGCACTAGCTTTCCTTATGGGGACCAGCTCCATTGTAGTTTTCTGTTTATAGCTTGGAAAAGCCCCAGAGGATGGCCCAAGTGCTTGGCCCCTGCACCCACGTGGGAGACTCAGAAGAAGTTCCTGGCTTCAGATCAGCTCAGCTCCAACCATTGCAGTCATTTGGGGAGTGAACCAACGGATGGAAGATCTGTCTCCTTCCATAAATCTGCCTTTCCAATGCAAATAAATAAATCTGTAAAAACTCCACATAAAACAGCTCTTTCCCTTGGAAACAAGATTGCGTCTTTGTGCTCACAGTCTTCCTGCTGTTGATTTAGGGCAGTGATACATTTAAGGTGGTGGGATTCTTTGTTCTCTACTCCTTTGGGCTGATTTGCCTGTACTGTTTCAAGCTGTCTGGTCTCAAGCTTTGTTTTTTTCTGGCTCAGTAAGGGGAATATGTAGATGTGTCAGCAGTCTACTGGGAGAAGGCTCCTCCATGCCCCTGAGACTGGGAATGGTCATAGCAGCACACACAGTCACTTCTCCCAGGAAATCTCTGAGAAACTGCCTTCGTTTTAAGTGCTGACATCTGACTTCATGGCCGTTGTTGATTATTTTATAGGGTCTATTTTTTTATTTGTGTAATACTGTAGCAGAAGTACTAAGCTAGTAATGCTCACTATAGAAACTGCATTCATTCTGATTTCTTAGCCTGCAGCTGTTGCAGCTCTCTGCCTAGGTATCGTTGATTTGTCTGTGCTTTAGTCACTTATTTACAAACTTGGTAGCTTGTTTCAAAAGAGTTATAAGCCATATAGTTGAAACTTGGAACTTGGAGAAAAGACTCTAAAATTTTGGCTCTAAAATTTGTCTAATATATTTATACATGCTTATATTGTCTCCCTACCTACCCATGTGTATTGAGTAGGCACTAAAAACGAGAACAAATTAGAAATTCAGGATTTTATTTTTAAGATTTATTTTCACTAGAAAGTCAGAATTACAGAGAGAAGGAGAGAGAGAAAAGCATCTTTCATCTGCTGGTTCATTCCCCAAGTGGCCACAACAGCTGAGCTGAGCTGAGCTGATCCAAAGCCAGGAGCCAGGAGCTTCTTCCCAGGCCACAAGCAGGGAGCTGAATGGGAAGTGGGGCTGCTGGGACACCAGCCAATGCCCATATGGGATCCTGGCTCATGCAAAGCCACTAGGCTATCATGCAGGGTCCAGAAATTGGGTTTCTTTCCCTTGCTTTTACTGTGACTTGCTTGATCAATTTTATGAAGTTTACTTCTAGTATATTTTCTAATATAGTATAAAGATTGTATATTTTTAAGAAACATTGTATGGATGTTATATAGAGCAATATATTGTGGTCTGTTTTTAATAACTCAAATACCACAGACTGGGTAAGTTGTGAAGACGAGAAGCTTTTTTTAAAGATTTATTTATTTATTGGAAAGTCAGATATACAGAGAGGAGGAGACACAGAGAGGAAGATCTTCCATCCAATGATTCACTCCCCAAGTGAGCGCAATGGCTGATGCTATGCCGGTCCGAAGCCAGGAGCCAGGAACTTCTTCCGGGTATCCTACACGTGGGTGTAGGGTCCCCAAGCTTTGGGCTGTCCTCAACTGCTTTCCCAGGCCACAAGCAGGGAGCTGGATGGGAAGTGGAGCTGCTGGGATTAGAACCGGCGTCCATATGGGATCCCGGCGCATTCAAGGTGAGGACCTTAGCCGCTAGGCCACGGTGCCGGGCCTGAGAAGCTTTTTTGATCCCAGGTTATGAAGTCTTAGGCCACGGCTGCTTCCTCTTTTTTTTTGAAAGATTTATATATTTTTGTTGGAAAGCCAGATATACGGAGAGGAGACAGAAAGATCTTCCATCCGTTGGTTTATTCCTCAAGTGGCTGCAGCAGCGAAGCTGAGCTGATCCAAAGCCAGATGCTAGGAGCTTCTTGCAGGTCTCCTATGTGGGTGCAGGGTCTCAAGGTTTTGGGAAGTCCTCGATTACTTTCCCAGGCCACGAGCAGGGAGTTAGATTGGAAGTGGAGCAGCTGGGACACGAACCAGCACCTGTATTGAATCCTGGTGTATGCAAGACGAGGATTTAGCCACTGGGCTACTGTGCTAGTCCCCAAGGTTGAAGTTTTGCATCTGATAATGATGTTCTTCCTGGCAGTGTTAGGGCAATGCAGGGGATTGCATACTTTGAGATAGGGAGGGGTGGAAAAATCAAAGGGGTGTGTGTGTGTGTGTGTGTTTCCCAGATTTTCTCCCCCCTTTTTATAAAATCATGAATATTCAGTAATAGGTAAGTATCTAACTCTGATCACCTCCCAGAAACCCTATTTGGATTAAGATCCTACCCTCTTAGTGCTTTACAGTGGGTTTTAAGTTTCATTGTAAGGTTTGGAGGGGATTGATCATAGTGACGAAAACTCTATAGATTCAGGACAGAAAAACACGTATTAGTATTAGGGGTTCTTACACCCACTTTTTAAAATGACTGGACGGCTCCTTGGTGAATTCCTTTGTAGATTATTTTAGAAATGTGAGCTTTAATTTAAACCCCTGTTTTTATTATTTGATATCTGTTTCAATTATATACTTTTGTTATAGAGTAAAAGTTCCTTGTAATTTTCATGAGATGTTTCAAAAGGTATGTAAACACTATCTGCCTGGTCTGTGTATTCTCAGGTCCAATGATGCATCAGCAGCCTCCTTCCCAGCAGTTCAACATGCCCCAGGGAGGAGGGCAGCACTACCAAGGACAGCAGCCACCTATGGGAATGATGGGCCAAGTGAACCAAGGCAATCATATGATGGGGCAGAGACAGATTCCTCCGTACAGACCACCTCAGCAGGGTAAGGTTCCATGTGGGAAATGTCCTGCTTCGTGTAACAGTGATTCAAAGGCTTTAAATGAACACGTTTTTATCTAAGCAGTGTGAGAGCTCGTTGTTCCTTGATATTTTCCCCAAAAGGAGTAGTAGATAGGAAGTGTAGTAGGTATGAGGTAGATAGAAATTTCCTAGATAAAGCTTTTCTGTGTGTTTTGTTTGTTTGTTTGTTTGCTGGGAAAGATTTATGTCATATATTTCCACATCAAAATTTTCC
Organism: Ochotona curzoniae; assembly: GCF_017591425.1. Lineage (NCBI taxonomy): Eukaryota > Metazoa > Chordata > Mammalia > Lagomorpha > Ochotonidae > Ochotona > Ochotona curzoniae. The sequence continues at coordinate 6,903,369 of NW_024466218.1, forward strand.
TGATTTACAGTAGAAAGTACTGCTTTGTTTAATTACATAGGAAGAAGCTCTAATGCCAACTGAAAAGGGAAATAGTCTTCTACCTTGCCAGACTTCCTTCTCAAGAAGTTAGTCTTCTTTTTCTGAGTTGATTTTGTTTGATATTGGATTCATGGTGTTAACGTTAATTTTAGTAAATGTCAGGTAGAGACTGTTGCTTGAATATGTATGTGTGTATGTATGAATAGTTCTGAGACTCAAAGTCTGGGTTTGGGCTCTGTACTGGATAAATAACCTCTTATGATAGCAAATTTGCACAGGGCGTTGATGCCCTAGAGAACAGGTTGTTTATGTCTTGCCTTGTTATGGTTTTTCAGGCCCACCACAGCAGTACTCAGGCCAGGAGGACTATTATGGGGACCAGTACAGTCATGGTGGACAAGGTCCTCCAGAAGGCATGAACCAGCAATATTATCCCGATGGTAATCTCTCCTAATGTTAACCTTCTCATTTTCTATCTCTGCCCAGGATTAATATTGAGAGCTATTCAGAACCATTTTCATGAGGATGAAGAAACTAACAATCTGTTTCTTCTAAATTTAGATATACTTTAACAATCTAAAGTACCAGTGAGAGCATCAGTTAGTACTCTGATTCGTTTATAATTAAATTCAAAGTGTGTTTTCTGTAGCTTTGCCATTAGTAACCTGAAGAATCACCTCAGTTGAAATCCTTTCTTACATAAAAGAACTTTTTATCTTTGGGATTGTCCACTTGAACCAAAGCAAATGTTACTGATTTTCTTTAGTTTCTTAAGTAATAGCTTTATTGATATAATCATGTACTGTGAAGTTCACCCATTGGCTTACATTTCTGCATTGTGTAAAAACATAAAGTTTATAGTTCTTTAATATTCTTCCACATTGCATTTTAGTTAAGTGGCATACTTCTGAAAGAACTGCTTTAGTGCTTATGTTAGATAAAAATGTATAGGCTAGATTTTAATGTATAAAAAAGCTAGAGATTTAATTGAAGAAAAAAAGACTTTAGAAACCAGATTTTTAGTTCTTTAGTTTGGTGGATGTTTTTAGTGGGAAGGTGGCTTATGAGAAAGGCCTCAGTTAAAGATGTGCCACTGTGGTGCTTTAAGAAAATCTAAACAGTAATAACGGAAACATACAAGCAGGTTTTCACTGCACAGCTGAGGTCGTGTATGTTTGAAAATTGTATAGTACAATATTGGGAGGAAAACAGTATAGATATAAAAATCTGAGAAATTAAAAGATGATTACTCATAAAATGATTTGTCTACTTATGAAAGGACTTTTTCAGAAGCTTTAGTTATAGTAAGCTTCTTTTATCTGTTTAATGTAAATTAGTCAATAGAGAAATTAAGGCAGTGAAAAAAGTAGAAGCCATTGAATAGAAGTTACTGCAAGCCAGTAAGAAGGTACAGTTTGGTGTATTGTCATTTTTCTTTTTTTGTCAGTGTACAAAGCAAAGATACACACTGGACCCTTAGGAGATTGTCTTTGTTGTAGAGGCTGTCAGTGTACAGGCAGAGCAAGTACTTACTGTTGCGCTTTACACAGGATACATGTTGATTAGTAATAGTAATGGCGTGTGGGCTATTTTCGCTAGGAAATGATACATTGTTTGATCTTAGGTTTTCTTGTCCTGAATTATTTAAAAATTTGAGTAAATTTATGGTACACTGTAGATACTTTAAAGTAATAAAGTCTGCTTTGTTAGATCATATGTATCAAGTCTTCTGAAAAGAAATGATTGATTGATTAATTTATACAGTTGAGCTTGACATTGATATTTTTGGTTCTGAATATTTCCTGAAGTATGAGGTGTATAGTTAAAAGGATATTCTTTTTACATAGAGTAGAATTTATTTTATGATACAAGTGCTTTAAAAGATTGCTATAAATAATCCATTTTTCCATTAGATTTTGTGGTTAAAATGGTATGACTTTTATGTAGGTATGTATTATTAGATGTCTTAGATTTATGTGGAGTATTACATATCAACAGCTATTTTCTTGATCATCACTGGGTAGTTTTTTCTCTTATATCCAAATATTTATATCAGTAAATATGTAGACAGTTGGCAGTTTGTTCTGTAAAGTCCAGATAGTAAATATTTTAGTTCTTGTGGGCCATTTGATCTTGGTCTCAGTGCCTAACTCCTGTAGTATGAAAACTGCCAGAACCAATACATAATAGTCTGGGTGTTATTGTATTCTAATAAACTTGGTTTACAAAAACAAACCAATGCTGTATTAAGACTGCTGGCCTTAATTTGCCAACTCTTGAAGTGATTATTTGTGAGGTGACTTAAGAATATTTGAAAAGTACAACTCTGAATACATGTGTTTGAATTGATGTTCCTCCTTGCTTAATTGCATTCACGTGAAATTTAGTTCAAAGTTTACCTAACTGAAAGATTATGTCTCGCATTTTATTAGTGGAACTTAATTAAAAAGACAAAATTGTTTTCCCATTAGAATCCGGGTATTGTACAAGTTAAAATAATTGTTTTAAAATTAAAGGTATACTCTTAAAACTCAGTGCAGCATTAATTTTATAAAGATATTTGTTTATGGCGTTCTAAGGACTTCTAAATTGGCAGAATTAAAAACTATTTTTTTTTACACCTGAAAATACTTTGAGATATCTATACTTTATGCAAGTAATGCTAGGGTGTGAAAAATTTACTTTCATTTCTTTCAGGGAAAAAATTATGGAGCTCTTTTATATTTTGCATTGTTTTTAGCATATGCTGTGGAATTGGAGACCGTCAGAACAGGTGTTTGAAAAAATATGATAATTACTTCCTTTGTTCATTTTAATTTAAGTTATTTACATGTGAAACATTTTCATCTTTTTTTTCTAATAAAAAAATAGAAAATGAAGTTTTTTTTTTAATCCCCTCAGGATTATCAGTTAAGATGATAAGTTTAATGTTTCTAAAGCTGCTTTTTGCCTTTATAAAAATTTGCACGTTATCTCAGTATGAAAACAGTCCATTGTTAAATATTGGCTAATGCAATTGAAATTATTTTTTATGTGTTTCCATTTCTTTTTCTTTTTTCAATTTTATCTGAAAGTTGAAATATTTTTAGGGTTTTCACTCAGTGGCCATTAACGTTTCTTCCTGTCTCTTGTCGAATTGATGTAGGTCATAATGATTACGGTTATCAGCAACCGTCGTATCCTGAACAAGGCTACGATAGGCCTTATGAGGATTCCTCACAACATTACTACGACGGAGGTATCTATATACCTTCACACACATATACATGCACATCCCCTTCTACAGGAATGGAAACCCTTGCATAAGACAACTGCTATCCGTGCAGAGCTCTTGTAGAATACTAGTTGCTGGCTGTCTTGAAAGTTACAGGGAGCCCAAACAATCAAAATAATTTCCTTACAAATATTTAAAATGTGTAACAATGACTTGCCATGTCTAACAATAATAAAAAGACTAAAACACTTAAAAATAATTTTTTCCTCAGTGGAACTTTTCTATTTGCACATAAATCCATCAGTCCAAATTTTTTTCCTTGTGTGTGTTTACCTATATATATTTTTACATATAAGTTTGGTGCCTTTAGGAAACAGCTTGCTGATCTTGTGTAGCTAGTGTGTGCTCTTGTAGCTGTCTTTAATTTTGTCTTTTTTATTTTATTTAGCATAGTCATGATCTTATGACTGTGATGTTCCAGTAAATGTAATGCTCGTATGGCAGAGACGCTGAAAATGCTGCAGTTCAACCTTGCAAAATTGGCTTTAACTGCAGTTTGTTTGGCCGAAATCCTTCTGTTTGGTTTGAGTTTTTCTTTGTTTTGTTAACTTTTAAAAATCAGTATGGCGTTTCATTTTGTTCTTGTGTTGTTGGCTATGCATCTTAGAAAGAATGAAGTTAATTAAGAAAATGTCTTAGGTTTTTTTCTTTTTTTCCTCTTCTCCAATTATCCTGTAGGAAATTCACAGTATGGCCAGCAGCAGGACGCTTACCAAGGACCCCCTCCACAGCAGGGCTACCCGCCTCAGCAGCAGTACCCAGGACAGCAAGGTTATCCAGGGCAGCAACAGGGATATGGTAATAGAACTTCGTAGTTTCTCCTTGTGGCACCAAAAAGTGTGTGATGACTACTGTGTTAGAATATGACAGTGGATATTTAATGATTTTTTCTAACAAATATCACTTTTGAAAATTCACAGTTTAAGCAGAGTCTATTATTATAATGTTTATTTAAAATGTTACTCTTTGATAAACTGGTGATCCATCTAAAAAGAACCACCAATTGGAGATGGTTCATTGACCAAAGGTAAATATATAGTCATTAGGACAAGAAAAATGAATTCTCACATCTGTTTAGTATTCATGACCAAGCATTAGCTTTGTATGTGCTGGGAAAATGTATGATTGAGTGATCATTAATGACATATGAATGATATGTGTAGCATACTGTTGTCAAGATACATGCAACAGTTTTATGGGAGTCCATCTTTGATTCATAAGTAGAGATGCATACTGCATTGTAGCTTCACATCTGTGTATGTTAGTCTCTACAGCACAGTTACTATACAGCCTCTTAAATGAAAAACCATAGAACAAAATCAACATCGGAGAGAAAAACAGAAAATTTGCAACAACATGAGGTGAAATAGCATGCTACTCAATGACAGATGTGCCCCTAAAGAAATGAAAATCAAAGACCTTCCTGAAGCAAAGGATGCTATTGTGTGACCTATGAGTCAGGGAGGAAATTAATAAGGAAAAAAACCTTTTTTTGAATGAATTAAAGCGAAAATATCAACCCCCCTGAGATGTAACAAAAACAGTATTGAAAGGGCTATTGATCTTATATTTTGCATGAAAGTTGCTTCATATCTGAGAGAACATATGATATTTGTCCTCAAGGATCTAAATCTGAACCCAGAAACCATCAAACTATTAGAGGAAAAATAGGAAGCACTCTCCAAGATAAACGAATTGGTAAAGACTTAGAAAAGTCACCCAAAGCATTGGCAATCAAAGCCAAAATAAACAAATGGGACTACATCAAACTGCAGAGCATCTCTGCAGCAAAGCAAATGATCCGCAAGGTGAAGAAGCAACCAATGGGCTGTGAGACAAATCTGTACACCACACAACCGATAGGGGGCTGATACCCAGAATTCACAGAGAACCTCAGAAACTCAGTTACAGCAGCCCTGTGAAGAAATGAGTGAAGGAAAAGAACAGACATTTGTTCCAAAGAACAAAATCAAATGGCTGATAGACATGAAAAAATGCTCAGATTCCCTGGCTGTCAGAGAAATACAAAGAGCCACATTGAGGTTCCATCTAACTCTGGTGAGATCAGCCTGCATTCCAACTCTACTGATAACACGCTGCTGTGGATGAGGGGAGAAAGGTACCCTTCACTGTTGGTGGGAGTGTAGGCTGGTACAAGCACTATGGAAGTCAATGTAGAGAGTGCTGAAGAACTGACAGTGGACCTGCCTATGACCCTGCTCTCCCACTGCTGAGACTATATCCAAAGGAAGTGAGATCTGCATATGAGGAAGCGATCTATAATCCCGTATTTACAGCAGCACAAGGTGTAATAGCAGAGACATGAAACAACCTAGACACCAGTCCAAAGAGCTGAGGCTAAAGAAACTCTGCTACTCTTACCCGGGGAATCAGGGAATACTACTCAGCCATTAAAAAGAACGAAGACTTTTTTTTTTTTTTAATTTAATTTTATTTATTTATTTTTTTATTGGAAAGGCAGATATACAGAGAGGAGAGACAGAGAGGAAGATCTTCCGTCCGATGATTCACTCCCCAAGTGAGGGCAATGGCCGGTGCTATGCGGATCCAAAGCCAGGAGCCACTTCCAGGTCTCCCACACGGGTGCAGGGTCCCAAAGCCTTGGGCCGTCCTCGACTGCCTTCCCAGGCCACAAGCAGGGAGCTGGAAGGGAAGCGGGGCTGCCGGGATTAGAACCAGCGCCCATATGGGATCCTGGGCGTGCAAGGCGAGGACCTTAACCACTGCGCCACCGTGCTGGGCCCAAGAACGAAGACTTTCAATTAGCAACCAAATGGCCCCAGCTAGACTTTTATGCTCAGTGAATATCTGATTTTAAATTTTTTAACTTTTTGATTTACTTACTTGAAAGAGAGAGGTAGAGATCTTCCATTGTTGATTAACTGCCAACTGCCTGCAACAGCTGGGACTTGGCCTGCTAAAGCAGGTGGAGCTCCATCAGAATCCCTCACATGAACAGGGACCCAGGGATTTAAGCCATCCCTGACCAAGGCACAGCATTGAAATAGTGTTATAAAAGCTTCATTCTTATTATTTCCATTGAAAGTTATTTCAAACAATATTTGAGGAAGTTAACATTATCAACTAGATATGAAAAAAGGGTAACATGTTTTTGAAACCTTTCCAACTTAATTATATTTTTATCTGGACTTCTGTTGAAATATCTTGTATGACTCATTTTGCAGGTCCTTCCCAGGGTGGTCCTGGTCCTCAGTACCCTAATTATCCACAAGGACAAGGTCAGCAGTATGGGGGTTACAGACCAACACAGCCTGGGCCGCCACAGCCCCCCCAGCAGAGGCCGTACGGATACGACCAGGTCAGTTACTGGGCTGTGAGGTTGCGGTGCTGTTTGCTCTGTGTCCAGACTGGATTAAGTACCTTTCATTTGAAAGCTTGTTTTTCCTTCTTTTTGTTCCAGATACATTTGTTACCCCCAAAATATGTTAGATTCATGTCTCTTTCAGGAGTATAACACAGCCAGTTGTAGCTACTCTGACATGCAAAGCATATTCTTGATATTCTGCCCTATTCCCACTGCAATATTTGATGTTTATATTTCGGAATATTTTTCTGAGCTCTTTCTCATGTCTCCCTCATGTTTATTGCTGAATGCTGCGTTGATCTGCTGAGATGTGGAATTCATCTGTATCAGTTTTTTTAAACACCACTGTTTAAACACCTTATTCACCACACTTCCTCCACACCCATAATATCCTATCCCTAACTTACACTTTCCGAACACTGTTCTCCTTCCCACGCGCTATCTATTCTCTCAGATATTATTTCTTCCATTAACTTTTAACTGTTACCATCAAATATGTGGAAGTGTGTCTCATCCTAAGGTAACTGTATTCCTTTGGACCTAGAGTTTCGATCATGAAGCTCTTCAAAATTACAGTCTGTCAGAATCATTGTTTAATGAATTTTCTCCACACATTCTTTGGGTTATTAAGGAAGTAACTTATAGTGTTAACATTAGGATTGATTTTAGGTTTATCTAATGGCTTCTCAGTGAGGATATTCTAGTCTGTTCACCACTTATGCTACTGAAAAATAAGTTATTTTGATAAGGAACTGTCTTTAATATGGAAATCAGTGACCCAGAGCCAGCGTGGTTGGTTCAGATACAAATGCTAATGAGGCTCTGAAGCATGAGTAATTTTGATGAAACATATAACTCTGTTGGTACTGTCACTGTCATTTAAGTAAAGACAAAATGAGTATCAGAGACTTAAACTAAGGCAGGTAAGTAATATTTTTGAAAAATGATAAGGGAGAGGCTTTAATTTTTAAAAGTAAAATGAGTCTTAGCCAGTAAGTCTGTAAGGCAGAATACCTGAACAGGTAAATTTTAGACTCATTCTAATGCATAAAGTGAGGTCCTTGGCATATATTCCTTAACCAGTGTAAACCAGTTTTCACCATGTGCTGGTTACTGTAAAAAGTCCCCAGTGGGAGCCACATTCCCTGTGGTTTGGAGAACATCATCTTGGCCTTCCTTGACGTCTATTAGCATTTGACACACTTTCATTTTTCTTTCTTCAGCATTACTTCGTTTTCTTTTTTCTACATTACTTTTGTTCGTCTTGACTTACAGTAATTCAGTCTGTATTCTTGTTACTGATTTCTTGTCTCACCCAAACGCGAATTCTCAACTCTGTGTTTTTCTTAGTCTATAAATTTTCCTATCCTGCAATTTTAATAAGCCACGCTCCTACCATCTCTGGATATTTTGCTATTCCCTCAATTTTAGTATGTCATGCACAAAATTGGACATTTCTGTTTCTGAATTAACATATTTCTAAATTGTACGAACTTCAACTTATTCATTATGCAAATGGGTATTGATGAATAGTTACATTATTTATAAACTGTGCAATATGCGAAGATTGGTGACATGCTGAGAAATAACATAGGCATGGACTCTGAGTTTAAGTCAAGCAGTGGTACAGATAAGTAAGTGGATGATACCATTCATATGAGTGCTTGGTGAGGAAAGCAAAGCTGGATGGGAAAGGAGCTTCTGTTAGGTAAGTGTGAACCCTAAGAGTAAGTCAGCATTGGCCCGGGTAGACATGGGATACTCTGTTCAGAATGAAGGCCACAAATCGCTAATGTTAAATGTGATTCAACAAAGAAGAAACCAGTGAAAAAAGGGGCATGACTGGTGAGATGTTGGGGTTTAATTAACGAGGCTCTTAGAAGCCATGGTAGGGGGCTTGTACTTTAACCTGACCTCAGTGCAGAGTCTTTGAAGAGCTTTAAGTGATAAAAACGAATCTTATAGTGGCTGGCACCTGGACAGCATGCTAGTTATTTGATTTTCTTCTCTTTCTATCATCCTAATTATTTTACTCTCTAGTAGTCTCAGAAGTTTGGGACTATAATGTGAGTAGAGACCAGTGTCGGGTAGTAGCTGCCAGCTATATTTCTTTCCCCACTGTAACACAAATATGAGGAGACACTATTTTAGCTATGGTAGTATCCCATAGTCTGTCTGCTTCATCTGATGTTTTTACCTTGCCTTTTGTTCACTTACACACTTTGTTCACCTCTTAAAGATCATTGAGATGCTGTACCGTCTGTGCAGATTCCTGAACACAACCCAGCTATAGTAACTGATTTCTGTAGTAGTTTATAGGCAGATTATTTCTGTAGCTAGCAGCAGGACTGAAAAAATACCCTGAGCTTACTTGTTTTCCATGTTGCAGGGCTTAGTTTTTGCTTCCGTCCCATGTCCTGAGTAAGATCAGTTCCTGCGTTGTATGTAGTTTTTTTGGTTGTTTGAGGGTGGGCGGTAAATCTGCTTTGACCACACACAGTGATTCTTCTCACTTTTTAACAAAATGTGTTTCTCCATTTTGTGCATTATAATTATTTATTGTAATTCTGCACTCATTCTATAATGCAGGCTCTTCAAGGTATTGTTTTGTCTGTTTCTATTAATCTTTAATACCTAGTAGAATATAACATGTATTCAATAAATACTGATGAATAATGTGTAAATAATTGGATGTGTGAGGTCATTATTTCTTCATTTGAATGATGATCACAACAGTAGGTAGCAGGAAGCCTCTAAGTAGTATTTTGAAGCAATAATATTAATACTTTTAACTGATTAGATAAATGGAATGAAAGGTCTCCCATGTGGGTGCCAAGGCTTTGGGCCACCCTCCACTGCTTTCCCATTCCATAAGCATGGAGTTGGATGGGAAGTATGTGAATCGATGTGCATATGGGATCCTGGCATGGGCAGATCGGGGATTTAGCTACTGAGCCATTGCTCCGGGCCCTGAATCATCTTAGTATATTCCATCATATAACAGCATTTGATTGATTGTTGAGTAGATACATTTCTCTGGCACTGTAAACTTTTAGTGCACTATTTCTCTTGGTTCAAAAATATTTCAATTCTGAAACATCTTGGGTCACTTATGTAGTTTGGAGGGAGAATTTTTACCAAAAAAAGTGCAGTTGTGTGCTTCCAGTGGGTAATTGTTTTGGGAAAATACTTCTATAAGCAACAATTTTAAACACATTGGTGTTTTTTTTTGTTTGTTTGTTTTTAGTAAAAGAAATACTTTAGTATGTGCTCTTTTAGGGGAAAAGACATTGCTTCTCTTCTCTCAAACTAGAAAGTGCCTGCTGAACTTTAATTACCTCTCATCAAGTTTCGTTGCCTCTCCTGTCTGCTGTGTGTCTGTTCTCTGCTTCTCTCTCATCTGGTCAGCCTACATACAGATCTTCAAGTCTACTTTTTTAGAAAGCAGCAGAAACAAACTTTCCTTGATTTTATGTGCCAGTTGCCTGTCGGAATACCTCCTGACGCTCCATTGATCTCGGGGAGAGGCTTAAGTTTCCTTAGTGTGGATAGAAGGTTCTTTACTTGTTGTCTCTTTTCCTTCCTCACTTGCTGCTATCCCTAATGCCTTTGATGTTTGTGCATAATAGTAACTAAGAAGCTGAACACTGACAGAATTGTCACCTGCCACATGGTTAATACACTGGAAGGTGTCATATCAGAGTTTAAAGTTAGAGTACTCCCTTACTCCTTCTCAGTTCAATTTAAAATTCTCCAAATGTTTAGATTCTATTATCTGACAGATACGATTTTAGAATCATTTTGCTAATCTTTTGCATGTTTTGGAATTGGAATCCATTTTCAGTTGAATATAGTAACATAAGAAATTAGAAACTGTTGCCAAAAGTGTGTAAAAGTTTTTATGTATTATAGGCATTATTACTGTTGTAGTATGAGAATGTTAAAAATGATTCATAATTTTCTGTTTTTCTTTTAGGGACAGTATGGAAATTACCAGCAGTGAAGCAGTACTTACATTCCAATACCCAGTATCTCTTAGCAGCCATATTGTCACCTCAGCACTGTGGACACCTCCCTGTGAAACGATCCTTTCATTCCATCTAGTTTTTGGAAAAAACCTTGTGGATAAGTGGCTGTTTCATCAATAAGCAGCCTTTGTGGTTTAGTTGTAAAAGGCTTTAGTAGCTCAAAAATCTTCTTGATTTCACATTTCTACTCTAGATGGCAACATTGGACAGAAAATGCATTGACATAATCAGTTTGCAATGATTTTGGAACTGTGTTTCAAATGGACTGTCACAGACTGAAAGGTGTGAACAGCTTTGTATGTTTATGAAGGTTAAGGGAATTTAATACTTTTCCACAGATTCTTTTGTAAGGGGAAGAGGGAAATGTACACTTTTTACAGCAGCAATATTTTGTATATTATGTTTATTTCATGTGATGAATATGCAAGGCGGTACACTGTGCACTGGACAGAATCAGAAATCCTCTGTGAACATGGACTGGAGCATAGTAGATTGTTTGGGTCTCAAAATGGTGTCTTGTTACGGTAAAGGTGAAAGTGGAGGCAGAGCTCACCGTGTGTCTACTGTTAGGCTCTCCTGGAGGAATCCAAATTCCTTTTATCTCTTAGATAACAAAGGGCACTGTGATACAGTTTTGAGTAAAACAACATTTTTTTTAAAAACCTTCCAGTTTTGTGGTTTAAACCCTTTTTATAAAGACCGTTTCTAATGCTGTTTTAAAATGTGAGGCAATAAGAATTACTTTGTTTGATTTTAAGTATTTGGTGACAGTTTCATGTAACTGAAGTGGTAATCCTCTCTCAAGATAGCAATAACTAAAAGTGGAAAGTGTTAATTTTATCTTGTTTAAGTGATCAGGGAACTTAATAATATCAAAACATTTTATAATTGATATCAAAGAGGAGTCAGCCTTGACCCAGGATTTTATTTTTTAACATTTGAAAGAATTGGTTTATATGATAAAGTGTTATTTCAGCTTTCTTAACTGGAAATGATGCCATTTATGAAGGGGTATTTTTATGTTTCCCATTTTTTTATGTTAATAACAGAGATGTTTGGGAAACTGCTTATTGATGAGGCTTATTCTGGGATTTGTACTAAAAGCATAGAGGTTGTATTCTAGATAATCTTGTTTATAAGCATGGCATAATTATTTGAGACTGTCCTGTGCCTGATTATTTTAGCTCAATTCAGGGATGTTACATTGGGCAGGAAAGCATGCACTGAGAAATTTCTGACCACAGTTATTTAAGCATAGTCTGAAAATATCTAGCCCAAAGGTAAGTTCCTATTTTCATCATAGTTGCCTGTGCCCATGGAATAAGGTGTATTCTTTATAATTGAATTGGTTTTTCCCACTTCTAACTGGAAACAAACAGGGGGAGGGAGGCATGAATTTGAATCAGCAGAATATTACTGTTCTCAACATGCTGTAATCAAAAGGAGGAATTTCGGTCTGTCTGTGTGTGTATGAGCGTGTGTGTGTGTCGGTGTATGCGTGTTTTAAGGTCAGAATTGGTTTTCTTTCATCTTGGTCAGTGGATAATGGGCATCAAGTTTGAACAGATAAAGCATAAACAGCCTTATTGTGATTGAAATGCTTACAGATTCTGTGCCAGTTTTCCACCACTGTGTAGTTTGTTGCTATTTAAAACTGTATCAACTCTAACGGAAGAATAAATTATTTGTGATTTTAATTTTCTCATTTGTTTCTTTAAATTAGATCTCTTTGACTCTCTTGTTTTGTCTGGAGACTGTGCTGTGGGTTTTTATGTAAGTTAGTCCGGTATAAGCAGACTTTATTTGCATTCTAGGACTTTATCAAAATTCTCTTGCCATGCCCAAGTTAATTAGAATTAACTGTTCAGTAATCAGCATGTTGTGTAGGCTGTTTGTTACAGAATTCTTTTTCTGAAAATGAAGTCCATGAGGCTGTAATCAAGATGACTGAATTAGATAAATGAGTTGAGGAGACAAAATTGTGCTGAACCCAACCTGGTGTAGATACGTTATCTCATTTGAAATAAGCTCAACTGACATTAAGAAATAATTTGTCTTGCCAACCCATCTTCTGTTGTCTTATTCTCCTTTTAATGGAAACTAAAATTGCAATTTTAATAAGCAGAATTTCCTCCAGGACTTTCTTCCTGGAGACTAGTGCATTTGCAAGGTTTAATTGTTTTATAACAGTCCTATTTCATAAAAGTTTTTAATTGGTGGTGACAAAAATTGTCTTACTCCTTTGATACCCAGTTAGAAGAATAACTTTAGGAGTAGCTTTCTACCAAATTTGACATTTCCATACAGATAATTCTATTCTAAAACTACAAAATATTCACTTTATTAAAATGTATTTTGATGAATAAATAGCATATTGTCCCATATAATTTTAGAAGCAAAATATTCCTATAAAGAAGCAAAGGTTACTGATAAATATTCCTAAATGTTTAAGTGTGCTAGTTTAGTGGAGAATTTTTTTGCACGCTTCTGTAGCAGTATACAGGTGGCAGTTTTGTTTTGTTTTTCATTTTCTGAATAGAATTTTCAAACATACACCAAAAAGAGCAGAATGATTTAGGGAGCCCCCATGTATTGGTAACCCATTTTATCTATGTAGCAGCTCATGGCCAATGTCTGTTTACTTCCAAATTGAGGCAAATATTAAGTTGTTGATTTCAGTAATTGTCTCTAAAAGATGGCAAAAACAAAACAAACCAAAACAAAAACCCAGAACACCTCACACCTTGACATTCCATAGTATCAATGCTAACATGTTTAACAAGATGAAAATCTGTACACATAACATATGTCCTACTTTCATTTTAAAGCCATTCATTTATAACAGGCATGTAACATGACAAATATGCAACGTGAAAAGTGTCCATAATTTTGTCCTTTAACAGCAACAATTATTAAAGATTTGGCACATATCTTCCACCTTGATTTTGGACACATAAGCCAACAGTAGTTTGTTTTTAAAACAAGAATGGAGTTATATGTTACTTTTGCAACATTTTTTCCATTTGAACTTAGAAGTTTCTTACATACTTCCTACTTCCTAATACTGTGTCTTCAGTTTTTTGCTATTTCAAAAACAAAGCATTCACGGGCTGTCAGGGTTTATTGTTTTAATTGGACACATGAAAATAATACATTTTTGAGGGGTACCATGTGATATTTTGATATTTGTATACATTGCATGATGTTCCAATCATTACAGTATCTATTTTGTCAACCATTTATCCTCATTAAGGTCTTTTTCCCCTAGTATGCTCTTAAAGTATTTCTACACAACAGATTTCTGATATGCAGACTGTAAGGTTGTGGACATTTAAAAAAATGTTGCCATGAAGGATATATCCTAGCTGACAGTACTCTATTTGCCTTGTTAATTTTTGCAGTTCTAATAGATTTTTGTAGATGCTGTTTGTGAACTTAAATTTTGTTTCTTTATAAGTTGAATATAATTTCAAAAGCTTAATAATATGTTTTTACTGTGAAATGTCATTTAATGTCCTTTGTCCATTTCTCTGTTACAAGTGTTGTGTGAGTGAGAGTAAATAATACTATATATATGTACATAGACATATCTACACAGACATAAAATTATATGATGTTCTCTAGATGCATATATTAGTCCTTTGTGTTTTCTGTCCATTATTTTTAAAATTTTGTTTATATAGTCAAAATTGTGACTTGTGACCTCCATAACTAGCAAAATTATAAAAAATATCCCTCATCTTTACTCTGATTTCATAAGACTTACTATACATGATATGATTTCTGGCATTAATTTCTTTCCTATTTGTATAACCAGTTGCTTAAGCATCAGTTATTAAATAAACCATTCTTCCAATTAATTGAGATGCTACTTTATTCTGTTTATTTAAAAGATAAAGCTAAAACCTATTTTACTCTGAAGACTATTTAGGTATGTTTAGTGAAATTATTTAATTGTCATAAAATTGTGACAATCTCCTAGAAACAAGGTTTTTTTTTTTTTTTTTTTGAGTAGAAGTTACCTGCAAAGGTACAAACTGGCTTTTTAATAGTAAGCATTATTGAAATGCATTTTATACAATTATTTCAGCCTCTTAGAACATTTTCCTTTCTAATGTTTTAAAAGCTCTATAATTTTGTGCCTGAATTTATTTGTCTATTCGAAAAGCAAAAAGGTCACAGTAGTTCACTCCACAGATGGCTGCAACAGGTGAGGTTGGGCCGTGCTGGAATCAGAAAGCAGGAGTTTGATGTGGGTCTCCCACATGCGCGGCAGGCCAATCAGGACCAGTACCATATGGGGTGCTGATGGTACAGACAGAGGCTTCACCGGCCACCTGCTCCAAAACTTGTATTTTGGTAATTATCTGAAGTTCCTCTGAAGTGTTATTATGTAATTAGCAAAACATTAAGAAATCAATAGAAAATCTTGTTTTATTGTTTAGAAATCCAAGTCTCAGAAATACATAATTCAGTATAATTTTCATTAGTTTAATAAAGGTGTATTAATAAGGTGACTGCTATAATTTATCTGCCTGGAAAACTTTGAGAGACACAGGAGGGGAATATTTCACAGATATGTGTATACACATGAACATGTGTGTATGTACTTTTACATGCATGTTATTGTGGGCATTTTTATTTATAAATTAGGTTTTTTTTTTTTTAATGTGTAAAGAGTTGCTTATTTTATTTGGAAGAGTTTGAGAGGAAGAGGCAGAGATGCCTTCCATCCACTGATTCACTTCCACGATGGCCGCAGTGACTGGGACTGAAACACGCTGGAGCCACAGTCCTTCTCCAGGTCTCACATGGGAGCAGGGAGCCAAGCACCTTGGCCACCCTCCACTGCCTTTCCCAGGCCATTAGCGTGGAGGATGACTGAAGGCAGAACAGCCAGGAGTGGAACTGATGCCTGCATGGGATGTGGGCATCACAAGCCATGGCTCCACTCACCATGCCACAATGTTAGCTCCTGGAATTTTAAAATTTTACCTCTTTCCTGATGGAGGTATCCATAGTTTCAGAATGAAGTTACCTTTGTGAATGATACCTTTGTGTTTAGATTATAATCTTTGTGATAACAGGTTTTTTTTTTTTCATGACGCTGTGCATCAAAAAATGTTAAATGCGTCCCAAGCACTTGAGTTTTTATAATTTTTTTTGTCTCTGATCTCCCATTACTATCCTGTCTTCTAAAATTAATCCCGTTTTGGATGGGTGTATGACAGTCTGCCTTGAGACTGCTAACATTCTTCTTTGCAGCTTGGTACAGTCCTACGTCTCAGTTCCGATCACTGGGATGTGAACTGAAAGGGTCTGTGCAGGTTTAAGTGCAGTCTCCCATTCCCCTCGGTTGAAACATGACATACTAGGGGAGCTTCAGCCTTTCTTTCTTCCCCCACTCCCTTTTTTGGTAAGATTTATTTTTTTAGACAGATAAGATTTATGGAGAAAAGGAGACACAGGAAGATCTGCTGGTTCATTCTCCAAATGGCTGCAACGACCTGAGCTGAGCTAATGCAAAGCCAGGATCTTCCTCCAGGTCTGCTATATGGGTAAAGGGTCCCAGAGCTCTGGGCCATCATCTACAGCTTTCCTAAGCCGCAAACGGGGAGCTTGGATGGGGAGTAGCGCAGCTGGGAAACAAATCGGTGGCCATATAAAATCTCAGTGTTTACAGGACGAAGATTTAACCGTTGAGCCATTGTGCCGGGCTCAAGCTTTGGCATTTGAAGTAGAAAGATAATCTGTGGAGAACGGTAGTAAAAGTTTAGAAATTAGAAGTCCCGTGAAGGTGCTCAATGATGTCTACATCTCTGCTGCCAATCAACTTGGACTTGACATGGAAAAAAGAGCACTTTTGTCTTCCAAGAAACTTCTTAGGGCAGCTAAGCCTGTACACGGTTATGTGGAGGGCCATTTCATGCCACCCTATGACATAATGCACAGGGACCAATATTTTATTTTATTTTATTTTATTTTATTTTATTTTATTTTTTAATTTATTTTTTTTTTATTACATTGCATCATGAGACAGTTTTACAGGCACTGGGATTCCCCCCTCCCCTCCCCAAAACCCGCTCCCCCCCCCCCATGGTGGATTCTTCCATCTTGTTTAGAGCCTTACAATTTTACAATTCTCTGATGTAGATCAGAAGCGGTCTACTCATATCGATTATACAGGGACCAATATTTTAAATAGCAAGTTCCTGTCTGTGTCATGCCCTTTATAATCATTCCACTTGTGTTCTTGGACAATGAAGTAGGACAAACTCTTGGATATTTTCTTTATGATTATCCTTTCTATCACAAGTGAATTAGAATGCCACCTGTAATAATAGTTTGTTGGAAGGTATTGGTTTAGTTTTAGGCTTAATATTTAGAATCTTTTAGCATCCGTGTAGTTATAAAATTTGTAAATGGCTTATTTTATAGGTATGGAAATTTCTGTAATTAGAAACTCAGAATCTCTTACAGTTTAAACTTGATTTTGACCTCTATCACTTAATTGTGTATTCTTGGGATTTTTTTCTCTATTTATTTTTTTTTTTTACTGTGTTCTCAATTTTATGGCTTGCGCCCTATAACATGTGTACTTTGATTCTAGATTTCCTGCTAACATTTCTTTGAAGGCAGAAAAGAGTAATATTCAGCATTTTGATTTTACATAAGTAGTGGCAATCTGTAGTTAAATATTAAGAATTTTATGTTTATGAGCATAAGCATGTTAGAAGTGAAAAGGTATTTTAATAGCGTATGTTTCATGTACTATGTTTTATAAATGACCAAACTGCATAGCTTCTAAGGACTTCCTGAAACAGTATACCAAGACATTATTTCAAGGATTTTTGTTGTCTTTTCTATCAACATGACTGCCAGGGAATCATACCTGTTAATGCTTGCTAAATTAAGAGCAAGAAATATGGCTGTGGCTTTTAGTACAAGTATCATTCTATATAAAGAAGCTCTATTTCTCTTTCATGAATTTCATTATTCCATCCCTATTCAGATCTCACCTCCCAGCAAGCTTTCATACTTCAACTCTACACATGAGTTCTCAGTCCTCATTCCCACATAAACACAACCATTTTGAAAACATGAACTAATATTAATTACCCCCTTGGCACCAAAAAGTCAGGATTTCCTGATGCGGCACGCTAATGTAAAATGCATTAGTGCAAACGTTGGCTCCAAGGGGTAACACTCTCTAAATAAACAGCAATGTTTTTCTTTATTCACTACTCTCAGGCTATTCTGAAAGTCATTCATTCTCCGCACTCCCCCAAAAACAGAGTTTAATAAGTTATAACTGAATTTTCACAAGAAGGAATTAAATTCCAAGCAGCAAATCAGTGGCACTTAATTCTTTTTGGTTCACTGAAGTAAAATACCAAAATGTTCCAATTATTAAATGGCTTTGAACTAGAATTAAAATAGTCTGTTGAGAGATAACTTTATGTTTTAATAATCACTAAATACATATCTCACCTGTTGATTTAATTTATGTAGAAATAGAATAAGAAAAGGCCTGGTGCAGTAGCCTAATGGCTAAAGTCCGCCTTGCACATGCTGGGATGCCATATGGGCGTTGGTTTGTGTCCCGGCTGCTCCACTTTCCATCCAGCTCCCTGCTTGTGGCCCGGGAAAGCAGTTGAGGACGGCCCAAAGCCTTGGGACCCTGCACCTGCGTGGGAGGTCCACAAGAAGCTCCTGGCTCCTGGCTTCAGATTGGCTCAGCTCCAGCAGTTGTGACCACTTGGGGAGTGAATCAGTGGCTGAAATATCCTTTTCTGTCTGCTTTCTCGCTGAAATTCTTGACTTTGCAATAAAAAAAATTAAAAAGTAATACACAAGGTATAAAAAAGTCCTTGAGTATCAAGAATATTGGTTATTAAGTAGCACATATATGTATATATATCCATATATTTAATAGCCATTGAAAATTAAATAGTGAAATATAAGAGGTCTTCAAAAATTTATAGAAAATGCTTACTATTATACTCTGCATAGACCTCAATATATTTTTTGCATTAAAATAAGCTTTAGTTCCATTTTCTACTTTTTTTTTTAAAGATTTATTTTTATTATTTTTTATTGGAAAGGCGGATATACAGAGAGGAGAGACAGAGAGGAAGATCTTCCGTCCGATGATTCACTCCCCAAGTGAGCGCAACGGGCCGATGCTATGCCGATCCGAAGCCAGGAGCCTCTTCTGGGTCTCCCACGCGGGTGCAGGGTCCCAAAGCTTTGGGCCATCCTCGACTGCTTTCCCGGGCCACAGGCAGGGAGCTGGAAGGGAAGCGGGGCTGCTGGGATAGAACCGGCGCCCATATGGGATCCCTCGCGTGCAAGGCGAGGACCTTAAGCACTGTGCCACCGTGCTGGGCCCTGCTTTTTTTTTTTTTTTAAAGTATCTTTGCAGATGGATTAGAGGGAAAAGTTTAGAACTTCACTTTGTTTCTATATAGACAATTTCAAAATGCTGGTCTATCCTGAGGCCATTTTGCTGTAAAACGACCTATTGTGAAGGTGTTTATGTTCTTTCTTTATTTGTTCATTTATTTATAATGATTTGACAGAGCTACAGAGAGGGAGGGAGGAGAGGCTGATTCACTCCCCAAATGACCATATTGGCAGGCTGGGCTAGCTGAAGCTGGGAACTGGTACGTCATCTGGATTTACCCCTTGGGTGCAGGAGCCCAAGGCTTTGGGTCATCTTCCTCTGTTTTCTTAAGCACGAGAATAGGGAGCTGATTCAAAAGTGGAGCAGCCTGGACTTGAACTGGTGTCCAGATGGGATGCTGGTACTGTGGGGAAGAAGTTTAACCACTAAGCCACTGCCCTGGTTCCTATTGTGTGTCTGTTCCAGATTCTCACATGGGTGCCATGTGATTGCCACACACTTCTATCCCCAAGAGGCTTGCATAGCAGATTGTAAATGTGTACACGTGTGTACACTTAGGCTGTATAATGGAAGATACATTTTGTTGTGGGTAGACCAGAAGTAGGGGTCTGATCATCAGTGGCTTATTCATTAGTTACAGCATCACAGTAATTTTTTGGTAATAAAATAAATATCGCCAATGTTGTCCTGTTTACCTTGTCCGTAGTTTCCTTTGTTGCACTTGTTTTTGTGAGAAATCAGAAGAGTTGATAAAGATTTTCAATTGATTTTGTTCTCTAAGCCGTTAGAAGCTACGTGCAATCCAAGCATGTGCCATTTTGCTCTTCCGCCGACATTCTCAGCTCTGATACACGCAGTGGTCTTCGTGTCATGACCTTCCTTTGTCACAGCCCTCTCCCGGCCTGGGCTACGAGCCGGCCCTACACTCACAGTGCTCCTTTACTTTCCCAGTGGTTCAGCTTCCTTCCACGTAATCTTCCCCAAACATTGAGTTAATTCCAAATGACTGTCCTTACTGCTTATCATATTCACACAAGCATGTTCAGTTAAGCTGCCTGCTAAATCTGTTTCCTTGTTAATATTTGATGGCGTCTAGGAACTTCCAAGCTCTTCTGATAGACAGTTCTCTTACTTGAGGTGATGGACTTCTGCTACGGCATGTGTAATCATTTGTAATGATTTCTGCTTCTACACAAGTGACCAGCAAGACCTCTTGGAGAAGCACGAAGGGGTTTGTACACTCGTATTTAGGTTAATGAATTAATGGGGTTATCACAATGGGAAAACGAAGATGTTTGGAAATTCAGTCCAAAAAGAGAAGCCATATTACCTTTTATTAGGGAATTCAGATAGAAATTGTCTTTATGAAACATTATGCCTCCTAAATGAACTAAATATGCTATATTTCCACAGATCAAATATTCATTTTGTTCATGTTTTAGCATCTGAAGCTGAGAATTTTTCTTTATACGTTTGCTTATTTTTTTATATAATAATCACGCCTTACAATCAGTAGTGCTTTAGATTACAGGAATAGAAAGTATCATGCTATTTTAATCATCTTAATTTTTTTAATAGATTAACATTTTTTAGTCTAGAATAACCTAAATACTTTAAAAGAGAATCTAAAAAAATTTGTTTTAGAAAGTGTATTTTGTGCATCATCATTTTCTTAATTGTTTTCCTTACCATAGACCATGGACTTCTCTTACAGCAATGCCTGTGGTTGGTTTGGCGAGGCGATCATCTTGGTGAGCGTGCTTGTTGGAGCGAGAGGCAGTGCCACAGGTGCTGTAGCTGCGCCTTGGCCAGGAAACCAGATTTCCAGAGCTTGAATCTCCCTTTCTTGGTTCCGTCATTTACCAGTTACCAGATGTTGGGCAATGACAACCTCTGGGAGAATCTGCTATACCTCTCACTGGAGATGATATATTTAGCTACCTCAATATTGTAAGGATTACATGAGCTTCTACGTGTATGTTATTTAATCCTAATATTAGTTTACACATTAGATGTAGTACAGCCTGGTATGTAATAAGTGCTAAGTAAGTATAAATTGTTGCTATTTGCAGTATTTCTCTTTAAATAGTTCATGTGAAAGTTAGCAAGTCAAGGCCAACCCCAGGGCCGCCCATTGGCAATGGAGCAGCTAGGTCCTCAGCAGTGTAGAATGGCCTGCCAGGCATCCCACGATGGTGGCTTAACCCACTTTGCCCCAGTGCCTGACCATAGGATGCTGAGGATAGAGTCCTAGAAGAGGGATTACCTAATCATGAATGTGATCATTTCTTAGGTTCTAGATCAGTGTGGCCACATTTCTTTCCAAAAAAGGATATACTAATTTACATGGCCAGCCTACCTTATTGTCTCACTCTTGCCAAACTTTAGCATTTTTAAAAATAGATATTTGCTAACCTTATCTGTGTGTATAATTATTTCTTTGGTTATTAGTATGAAATGAATAATTCTTTATGTTAGCTGTTTGTATTTTTTTTCCTATTATTTAATGATTGTTAAAGGGTTCCTTATATATCTGGACAGACTCAAGAAATAGCAAACTGTGCTTTTAAAATACAATTCCTTATAAATAAATGATATAGGCAAATTATACTTAGGTGTATTTTTCATTTCATTTTCATTTTTCATTTCATTTCATTGACCACTTAACTTCTGTTTTTTTCAGAGAGAGAGATGGACAGAGTTTTTATGTGCTAATTTACTTCCCGAATGCCCTCAGTGGCTGGAACTGGGCTTCAACTTGAGCCCAAAACTAAGAACTCAGTCCGAGTCTCTCACATGAGTGGCAGGAATGAATTAGTTGAGACGTCTTTGCTGCTTCCTGGGGTCAGCATTAGCAACAAGTTGGGCTTGGAAGACAGAGCCGAAATCCAAACAAATGACTGTGTGATATGGGACTATGGCCAGTGATCCTAACTGGCCACTTCACGAGACAAAATGCTGCTCCCCAACTCTTGCTGCATTTATTCATTGTCGGTGATCTGAGGTTATGTGTGTCTATTGTATCTGCATAATGAAAACACCATATCATAGCATGTTCCTGCATAGTTCTTCCAATTATGCATTTAGTGATGTTGTGTTGATAACTTGAAAACTGCCACAGTGAGAATAATTACACTGTGAAGGAGAAATGCTATTAATCAGGACTTAATTCATTGTTCGCTAGGTTTTAAAATGTGATCAATAAAATGCTGATACTAAGTTAAGCTGAGTGATGTTGTATCCCTGCCTATCATGCTGTGAATAACAAACAATTTGAGGAAACATTCTCTTTAAGAGTTAAACAATTCGGGCCCGGCGCGGTGGCGCAAGTGGTTAAAGGTCCTCGCCTTGCACGCCCAGGATCCCATATGGGCACCGGTTCTAATCCCGGCAGCCCCGCTTCCCTTCCAGCTCCCTGCCTGTGGCCTGGGAAAGCAGTCGAGGACGGCCCAAAGCTTTGGGAACCTGCACCCGTGTGGGAGACCCGGAAGAGGCTCCTGGCTTCGGATCGGCATAGTATCGGCCCTTTGCGCTCACTTGGGGAGTGAATCATCGGACGGAAGATCTTCCTCTCTGTCTCTCCTCTCTGTATAATCCGCCTTTCCAATGAAAAAATAATAAAAATAAATCTTTAAAAAAAAAAGAGTTAAACAATTCATCCAGTTGAGCAAAAATTGTTCATGCCATTAAAACATCCCATTCATGTGTAGTTGTGCCCATTAATTACTACCACATGTTGGCTGTGGATACAAGACCATCACAAATGTCAGCAAAAACATCCTGTGAGAATTAATTTGTGATATGAAATTCATAAACAAATATTTCTTCTGTTATAAATTTTGGGCTACTCAATCCTTCATAACAATATGGATAAAAACTTAGGTACATATATGTGTACACATGTAGTCTGCCCCACCTCCGTGGAGAGCCACTTCGGTACTCTAGCAGCAGTCACTTCCTTAGGCCCTCATTAACACCTGGTTCAAACGCTTTACATGTGGCTTGATAAGCATCCCAGACATAACATGGCAAAAACTGAATTCATTTGTCTTTCCTAGTGTACTTTATCTTAGAAAGTTACACTACTCTAAGGAGGTGCAAAACAGAAAACAATAGCTCTGGGTAGCTTTTTCAGTGTATCTGGTCTATGCGTATCAGAAGAAAAGAGACAGATAAAGGGCTCGTGGGTTTTTGTTTTAAGAAGGGTGATTTTGCTTGTATTCCCACAGGAGACAGATAAATTAAGGCAGAAAGGGGATGGGGAAGAGAGTCAGGTCTCTGATCTAGCAGGGGAGGGCAGGGTGCGGAGCACATTGGTCTTGATGCAGAGGATTCCCAAAGCTGGTTAGAAGAATAGCAACAGAACCCCCTGAACTGGACCCACCTGCCTGATGCACAGGGCCTGTCACTAAGCACTGAGCAAGGATCTGCACAGCTATCACTTAATTCCCAAACTTTCTAAGGGGCTTGGGGGAAATTTCTCTTAGAAGTTGGGGCAGAGAGGTAGGTGTTCAGCGAGTGTCCAAGTTCCTGGCTGGCCCGTGGCACTGACAGCCTTTCTTGATTGATTGGCAACAGTGTATCCTTCAAGGAATTTCAGGATAACAAAGTGGTTTCCAGTCATTTTGGGTGCTATGTGCAGGTGGTAGCTACTTTTTGCTCAGGGCCTGGGATTCTGAGATTTAAAAAAAAAAAAAGCATCACTCAAGATGTTACCTGTGAGAAAAATAAGTGACACCAAGAGTCTGGTGCTTAGAGACCTTGAGGGCCAGCTGGCTAATTTTAGTTAAGAGGTTGATGTGCAATCACAAAATTAGGACAAGGAAACTTTAGGCAGGGAGAGAGGATGGAGACAGGGATGCTAGGCCCTGCTGGTGTAGCATCTGCATTCAAGGCACTGTGGCTCAGTTTCAGTCTCGGGCAGAGGGCTCCTGCCCACTGACAGGAGGAAGGAAGTCAGCGTATGTCCCACTGTGGCTTCCCTGGCAACACAACCTGCGGCTCAGACTCCTCTCCGAGCGATTTTGGGAGGTGAAGAATGTTCTGGAAACAGAATGGGGATAGGAGAGGAGAGAGCTAGCTTTGGACCTAGGTCCAAAACGGGAACATGCCAGGCTAGCTGTGATCCCAGGAGGATGAGGCACCGTGGAGCAGATTCAGTCCCATAAATGAAGCAGAACCACCTCAAACTCATCCACAGAGTTATGGAAGCAGTGCTGCTGTTGTATGCCACTGATTTTTTTTTTTAAAGATCTGTTTTTATTGGAAAGTCAGACATACAGAGAGAAGGAGATACAGAGCGAAAGATCTTCTGTCCGCTGATTGACTCCCCAAGTGGCCACAATGGCTGGAGCTGAGCCAATTCGAACCCAGAAACCAGAAGCCTCTCTCTCTCTCTTTTTTTTTTTTTTTTTTAAATTTTGACAATCTTTACGTAGTTAATTAGGGTAAAAAGGCTCAAGGGCTACAGGAAAGTGGATAAGACTAGTATTTTTTCCATATTGTTCCCCTCATGTATAAAGGGGGTATTAAGGGAGAAGGCTCACCCAGCTTCCCACCCTCCCCAGGTCCCGGATGTAGGGCATGCCCAGGAGCCTCTTTTGGATCTCCCATGTGGGTGCAGGGTCCCAAGGCTTTGGGTCGTCCTTGACTGCTTTCCCAGGCCACAAGCAGGGAGCTGGATGTGAAAGGAACAACCGGGGTATGAACTGGCGCATGCAAGATGAAGATTTTTGCCACGAGGCTACAGTGCTGGGGCCCCACACCACTGGTTTTGTTGTTGTTTGTTATTCAGCATAGTTTTGGCGGCAGCTAACTGGTACATAATTTTTAAAATGTTTTTGCTGCTTCCGAAAATTTTTACTGATTTGAAATTTGACTTCCCTGCTGCACAAAAGAAATTTTGCCCAACTTTTTTTTCTTAGTGGTAAAAATGAGAAAACAGATTTGATTATGTTTTCCTCAAATCGTTAAAATCTGCCTGTTTTTTTTTTTACTTCCATGATAACTTCTTAAAATGTTTCCCTTTAAAAAAATTCATTTATTTGTTTGAGAGGCATAGCATCAGAGAGAACAGGAGACAAATAGGCAGAGATTTTCCAGCTGCTGCTTCATGCCCCAGATAAAAGCAGGCAGGGCCCAGTTAGGCTTACAAAGATGCTAAAGAACTTGAGCCCTCTGCTGCCTTCCCGGGAACACTAGTAGGAATCTGCATGTGGAGCAAGGCAGCCAGGACTCCATCATCACTGTGGCTGTTGGACGCTTGCATCCTAAGCTGCAGCTTAACCCGCTGTATCACAATGCCACCCCCAAAGCGTTTCCTTGTGAAATATTTATTTATTTATGAGGAGCAAGAAAGAGCTCTCATGCACCAGTTCAACCCTCAGATACTCATAATAACAAGGGCTGAAGCTGGGAGCTGAGAATGCAATCCACATCTTGCACACAGATGTGTGCAAGAAACCCACACATTCTGTCATTGGGTGACAGAAACTTGCACCACTGCCTCCCAGAGTCGCCACTGTAGGAAGCTGGAGTCAGGAGTCCCAGCTGGGAATTAAACTAGAGTACTCTGATGAGGGACGCAGATGTCTTCACTGCTGGGCATAAAATACTCCTAAAATAATTCCTTTTTCCATTCAGTTTTGAGAATTCTTTTTCTGTCATGTAGGTATGAAAGATTAGAAAAAAATCATACTTCAAGAGGCATTTCCCTGGGAATTCTTTAAGCTTTTCCCACTCAAACTGGGCCATGATCCCTGTTTAATTTACAAATCTTCCTGACCCAATGCTCTAAAGAAATGAATGAGATCTTCCCCATCAAATAACCCCAGCCGTTACATATTATGTTCACTTGTCAAATGCTGCACGAATTTGATTTTATAGACTCTATTGTACTAATTTATTAACTTGATAAAATCTGCTGACTCCTCACGGAAAATATTGTTTTTATTTTATATTTCCTGCAGCTTTCTTTTTGTAGCCTTTATTATTGAGTATTTACATGATAATAGGGCCTTTGTTTTTTGAAAGTTCATCTGTGCCTGCTGTTTATTGTCTCCCCTGAAGCCACAACCCTGTTTGTGATATACACCGTGTTTTTCATATTGAAAGCATTCAATGAACCCTGAATAATTAATCTTCCCATCATGTGTGAGTTATCTAGGGGAGTTGAATTAACCCCATTTTATAGGCAGGGCATCCTAGAGAGAGACATAGATGGTGGCCACTCGAGGATGTCAGAGTTCAGGTATAAAACCCTTGCATTTCTTGTACTGGATAAAGCTTCTTTCCTTGGTTACAGCTAATCCTGTTGAGTTTGTGTCATTTATATAAAGGATACTTGCTTTTTTGGGCAACATATGAAAAGGACAGATGTATTATTGGGAAAGGAAAAATGCATTTTGGGTGCTGAAACTCCCATCAATCAATATTTATTAGCAATATTCCTTAGGAGAGTGTTTCCTGGGTGACTTGCTGGTAAAACTCATGCGGTGACCTTATATACTAACAGGTTTGCATGGACAGAGCATCAGTCCTGGAGTTGCTCACCTTCCTTATTATCTATTGCTGGACCACACTTCAGGGTCAACTGGCAAATAGCAACTTGAGTCCTGATATAGGAGACCCAGCACATTCACAAAAGACCTTTGACCATCCTAATTTATTTAGATTCCTTTTTTTTTTTTTAAGATTTCTTTATTTTTATTTGGAAAGTCAGGTATACAGAGAGTTTGTGATCACTGATTGGAGAACTTGCTTCCAGAATGGAGCTCAACAACAGTGATGATGAAAAACAAATGAATTTGCAATATTCAGCTTGGTTTTGTAGAAAAGGAAAAACCAGATGTTCTTGTGGGTCAATAGGATATCCTGAATGCCCTGGAACCCTAGGAAGTCTTCCATGCCTCTCCACTCCTCTCCTTCTCTTTGACATGTCCCTGTAAACTCCTTCAAGAGCTTTCTCAATGACAACAGCTTCCACTCGCACGCCATCTTTTTCTTCCTAACTTACATTACCTTTTGTGTGAGGAAGCTCTCTTGTGTCAGTTATAACTACCTCCCTTCTAATCCTCCTGATAGAATATAAACTTCTTGAGGGCAAGGACTGAAATTAATTCATCTTTAAGTTCTCAGGAGGCCTAGGTTTCTTTTATTACTTCTCTTTAAATACTGTTAAATCCATGTTGGAGTCACTAATGAAATATAAGTATATAACTACATTTATATTGATAAAATGTGAATATGTATTTACATTTCACTAATAGGATATACATTTATATTTCATTTATATGTATTTAAAAGAATATATGTGTGTGTGTATATATATATATATCCTTTGCTCTGTTGAATTAGATTTTGAAGGAGAATTAAATCTGAGGAAAATCAAATATGAATAAAATTGTGATACTTACATTACTAGGAAATTATTGAAACCAAATCCAGGATCATAGCTTTTGTGGATTTCACTATTTTTGTAAAACTCATATATATATTTTTTAAAAAAACAAAAACCAAACCAAAACAAAAAAAAAAAAACCTTTCAGTTTCAGTTGTTTTTCAAAAGGACTGAGTTGCCCTGTCCAGCAACTGTGAGTGGAAGCTCTGCTTGAGGGTCATCTGTAAGAAAAAAACAACCAAACCAAAGAAGCAACTAAAGAAACTCAATGAGATATAAAGAGAGGGCGAGCCTGTTCTCATGTATGCAAGAATTAATTCCACTGCTTTTCCCCAACATTTAGGAATCTGGAAATAATATGCCTGTTGGCTATTTGTGTTACAGCAGATGTAAAATTAATTGGTCTAGCTAACAGTACTAGATTTGCCCTAGCCCGTGAAGGACTTTAAAATAGTTTTCCCAGAACAGTACTCATAAAGATATACTCCACATCACAATTTTTTAGGACAAAATATGGCCATTGTGTTGTCTTTACTCATGTTTCCCACTCTATGAGTTGTTTTTACTTTCTTCTAGGGAACATATTGTCTTTTTGGCTGTGTAACTTGCCCCTTCGTGGGTGTCAGTTTTCTGGCCCTCTGCATCAGGGCTTCCCAGGGATGGTTGCAAAGAACAATGGAGCTGACACAATCATCTTGGTCTTCATTGGTTTCAGGTGCTAGAAATCTTTGTCTCTGGCAAAACTGTAGCAACAAAGGAAGATGTAAAGTGATTAGATGAGCCCTCATGCGATTTGTAAAGTCAGGGACCTTTAATTAGGTTATAATGATCTTTTCTTTATAATTAAGAAAAAGAAAGCTCAGATAGCTTGAGTCGCTTGCTCAGGGCCAAAGTCCAGATTTGAGTCTGGGTTTGGTCTACTCCAGAAAGCTTTATCCATCTACCTCTGGTTTGCTGACTACTCTCCCATGAATATAGATTGAGAATGAGAGGAAGGACCAAGGTTTTTAATTCATCAACTGGGAAGATGGTGATGCCCTTTTGTGAGGTAGCATAGAGAGATGAGCTGGTTCTGTGGGCTCTGAGGGGACAATTGAGATGACAAAATGAGCCAGCAGAAATCAATGTGTGAAGTTTCAAGACAGTAGCTGAGCTTGAAACAGAAATTAGGGAGTCACTGGAACAGGTGGCAGGTTAAGCTCTGAACACCACGGTATTTAACAGATAAGAACAAGCAGCAGACTATAAAAGCAGGGAGTCAACGTGCCTGAGAAACTGAGTGGGCCAGGCATCTGAAATAAAGTCAGCAGCCAGTGCCAACAACTGTGGCATTTTGAGAAAAGGAAGAGAAGAGGGAAGAAACAAAAGAGGAAAAGTAAGAGAGGAAGGGAGCAAAGGGCAAGTAGAAGGAAGGGAGGTAGGCAGGGAAGGAAGGGAGGTAGGCAGGAAGGAAGGAAGGAAAAAAGAAGGAAGAGTAGATTTACCGTTGAGTTTTATCAGTTGGGTGAATCATTTCTGTAGTGTTTCATAGCCTGTTGGGGACAAAAATCCAGGCTTCAGGAATTGAAGGAGCCTGTTGAGGACATAGAGGCAAGGGGCAGCTATCCAAAGGCCTTGACTAATTACTTCTAGTAAAATATGGGTTTAGGAAATGCATTTTCTCCCATCTCAAACCTTTTTATAGAGATCAAAGCAAGTTAAAAAGAATATCAAGTAGTCCCAGTCCTAATGAGGCAAAATCAAGGGGAAAAGCTAACATGGAAGTGAGAGCTTTGCACTAATGCTGTAGTTATTGGGCACATTTAATTGTTGTATATAGATATGTAATCATTCGTGTATTTAACAAATATGTCTTGTTTTACTGTGTGCATGTATGCACTGTTGTAGGAACTGTGCAAACAGGAGTAAATAAGGACGAAAACCACTTTCCCCAACGGGAAGCCTACTTCCTGGTTGTGGTGTGGGGAGTGGGGAGGAAGTAGGAGGCAGTGCATGCAAGTATGCAGCAGTTACCTGGGACCACCCAGAGCAGAGGAGATTTCAGAGTAGAGGGATTCCTTAGGTATCCTGAGAAGATAGCAATTGAGGGACCTGCAAGAAGCAAAGGAGGGAGCCAATGCGACAATTGGAATGTTTGTGATTGATGGAGCACAATCACAGGCAAAGCTCCGACAGAAGCAGAAGACCTATTGTCTCTGCGTCGTCCTGCAGCACCGCGATGGTTGAGGATGAAGGACGCTGATGAGGAATACTTGTACTTCCACTAGCCAAGTGCACTGGCCCCGGGGGCTGCTGGGGATGATCCTGACTCAGAGAGACAGACCACCAGGAGATACTACAGCAGAGATTGTAAAGACTAGTGAAATTTAAAATATCAATTTTCCCATCACTAGTTAGGTACAAATTTACAATTATGCTTCACTACGTATAAGTGAGCTCATTATGCCTTTACTCAGAACAAGCTTATGAGAGAAATGTTACAAATCATCTTTTTGTATTTGCTAAATCTGGACCTAATTCCATTTTTCAAGAAATCATGTTTGCAGAAATAAGGCCACATGGAAATGAACAAATAATGAAATATTGAATATAACAAACCCCTGCAGTCCTAGAGAATTAAAACTCTGCCAGAATTATTTATAAAATGTGTGCCAGTATCCAAAAGTATTTACAATTTATTTCACGGCTTGTAAAATCTGGTGCAATCCAAACATACTTGGTTGTTCCATGAGACCCAAAACATGTTTCTGAAATCCTGTGCCCAACTCCAGTGCAAAGCAAAGAGCCCCATATGGCAGGATCCTAATCCTGACGTGCAAAATTCTTCCTAACTAGAGACCTTCAGGGCCGTGCAGAATGGATCTCTGCATGCGACTGCACTACCTCCAGTAGCTCTGTGAATACAGAGGAACATCCCATTTCCTATGACTTCATGGAACTGATGGAAGATAGAGGGTCAGGAACTCTGAATTTGGGATTAATGGGTTTGAAAGGAGCAGGATTACATGGAAATCAGAAGGTGCAAGAAAAATGAATAAAGGTCATAGTGCCCATTGCAGCTCAAAGGAGTATGCCAACACTAAACAAGCAAGTGATTGGTTTATGTTAGTGATGGAGACTCAGATCAAGCTTTGAAAGTTTCCTAGTAGATAGAGTTGGGAGAGACTGAGAGGGATTTGATGTCTCCTTCCACCTCGTTGAACCACACATCCATTGCTCTGGCGACCCCTTCAGGTGATGGAAACACAATGCATCCATCTGTACCTCTTTGAAACAAGAATCCCACATTCAAACATTCCTTTTTAAAGGCGGATATAAGAGCCAACTCTTGCTGCTATCACAAGGTCTCCCAAGGCTGTTAATCATCAAGTACTGATAGCTACTGTTCCGCGTTGGATGAATACCAATTACAGAGATGGGGCGACCTGAGGAATGGAGAGGAGAGAGCAGTGGGGGACTGGCTTTGTTGTTTTGGGGAGGGGTTGCCAAAAAATATTACCTGGGGCGCCAGTGCTCTTCTTGCCAGCCCTGAGGGGCGACTGATGAGAATGGCAGACTAATTTACAAAGTATAAAGTAGGGAATGTATCAGAAGCATCGTATTATTATTAATAAGGTTTGGTCTTCTAGATAGCAGTGGCTGGATCTGACATGTTTTTTGTTTTAGAATCAGACAGCATTTGTCTACACTTTAGAATTCTGTTTGCATATTCTCTCATGATCTCTCCGTTATAAAAGGGGTTGTGTGAAGCTCCAGGCAAGCTTAGAAGGAAAGGCTCTGGAAACAAAAAACCTCCCATGTGCATAAGACAGAATGTACCAGGGAACACTTAGGAAAATAGAATGAAGAGTCCTTCCAAGTTAAAGAACATCTCAATTGGACACATAGTCCACATTGCAGCAGGTAGCTTAAAACTGAGAGGGGTTTTTGGAAAATGCGATTTTATGTGCTTGTGTTCTTGTCTTTTCTCAATGACACAGAAATTGAGCCTTCAGCACAGAGACTTGCTCTCTTGAGTACTCCCTCCTCTGTCACTTGCAGATCCCTGTCTGGCACCAGACGTCTCTCTGCATCTTCCGCTGCATCTTGGGGGCAGTGATTCTCAATATGATGATAAGGTTTTATGGCTGGCTACTATATCAGAAGCAAACTTATTGAGAGCCAACTACAGACTTGGGAATAGGGAAGGAAAAACATGTTTTCCCCCAGTTTATTTCAGAGCCATCTTCCACTGCCCCAGAGTGCTGAGAGCACAGCACGGAGCTGCTCAGAAAACCTGATTAAGGTCCCACAGTGCTAAGCACATAGAGTTTCAAGAGGCTGGGAAATTGTTCATACCATTGGAAGTCGTATGAAAGATGGTGCATGTGGGGGAGGACAAAAATTAAACTGAGAAGACTAAGAAACATGTTAACTAAAATTATGTTTGATTTGCCATCAAGAGCTCTACTCTTTTTAGATGGTTGGGAGAGTGCCTTCATGGGGAGTTGAAAAGCCACGTTCAAGGCCTCTGCTGAACTGATAGAGTTTTAACTGTTCCAGGGGTGGAGAGAACCATAGAGACCTTTTGATTGGACGGGAGCCCCATGCACTGGATTGGAGAAGAAAATGCCTGAAGAAATAAGAAAAAATAATTTAGCCTTGAGAGTTGTTTTTGTGTTCTTTTTGTACCTTGCATAGGGTGGGTACTCAGTAAATACTTATGGAATCAAACACTGCTTACTCTAAAATATTAAGATAGTATCAATTTTAAAAAAAGTCGTAGATCTGGCCAGATGTTGTTTCTTATACCATCATCCCCTGACAAGAAACACATCACTCAATGAGAATAGAGTCAAAAGGTAAATTGTAGAAATTTACCTTGGGTTTGAGTTACTGGCTCATTATTTGTTCAAGTGACTTATGATTTTTAGATTGGGAAAGTCATGGTTATATTATTATTGCCAACAAGAAATAAAAGCAAATCTTACGTAGCAGAATCTTGTGTTGAACATTATCATCGTAGCAGTTGCCAAGCAAATGTATCTGAGGGGAAGAAGAGAAGACTCCATAGAGACAGGCCTGCGTACAAAGCCAATGTTGACTCTGCTTGGTGTATTAGTTACCACGGCAGTTGATGAGATTTTTCTGTAATTAAGTCTTTTTGGACTTCATGTTGCAAAGGTTGTATTTTTTTTTTTTTTGTTTTTTCCTTCTCAAAGGTTATTAGAGGGATATGCCTTTATGTATTTAAATCCTTTGTAACATTCTAATAACATCACATCATGGAATGGAGAACGCTGTTCCAATTCTGTTGTTAGCGTAGAGGGGAAAAGCGGGAGCCTGAGAAGATGAAAGAAGAGCTTAATGTGGTTCTGGGAAGGCTGTCCTGATGGGTCACATAAACGAAGGGCACATCATAAGAGCTTTCTTTGCATTCAAGAATGCCAGATCAAATGGATGAAACTCAGAATAATGAAGATGAAAAGCAGTATAATAGCTGTAAAAACAAAATAAAAAATAGTGAAGGAAGAACAGAAAACTTGATAAACATGGGCTGCCAAATTGCAGCAGATTGTGTGCTTAAAGGAGAAATACTTTGGGAATGAGGAGAAAGACCCGTTGCCCTAACAACTGAAGTACGAAAGATCAGCCAAGGGCTAAGCTGAAGAAGTGTAACATTAACATCAACACCAATGGTTCTCCAGGTAGCGCTATGGAAGCAATTTTTCCAAAGAGAGGATATTCAGTCCTCTTGACCAGTACATATTTGAATTCTAGAAAACTGGCAAGCGGAATGTGTTTTGAAGGAGAAAGGCCAGATTGTCAAAGTAAAAGATGTGATTGACTATTGGAGGAGAACACGCAACAGAAATACTGTCCAGTGACATAAAAGTTTGATGAATTTAGGTCCACCTAGGCACCTAAAAGTAGGTAGAAAATGAAGAGTCTAGATCGGTGCTTTTCAAACCTACATGGACCTTTTTAAGGTATTCTTTCTGATTCAGTAGGCCTTGGGTTGGACCCGAGATTCAGTATTTCGAAAAAGCAAACTAGGCTCATAATCCTATTCCCCAAACCATATTTTGAGTAGTAATGGCTAGATAGCTGTTATGTCTTAGTCTGGCCAGTTTAAGTTGTCTTTGAAGATGGAAATTAATCATGCTGATATGTTCAAGATTTTGTCTTTTAATTTTATTAGGTAATTTGCTAACATTTAATTATTAATATTTTTAGTGTATTAGCTTATAGATTGCTTAAATTGCTTTGGGTGACAACTATTGTATCCAGACGCTATTCAGATTACTGCACATTTTTAGTTTTCGTTGTTGGGACAAGACTGTCTCTCTCTAGAGAATATAATGTAGGGGAAATTCTGAGATGAGGCACCACCTTCATCCAGTTCAGTTACAGGATGTGCTGGGCGCTCTTCCCTGGCCTATCACTCCTTCTCTTTCTCTTCCTTCTTCTGCTTCTTCTTCTTTTTTAAACAACTAGTAAGTCAGTGGAACCCAGCCAACTCCCTGGAAATCATTCAGACAAACACATTCCTCTTGCCCATTATAGCCGAAACAGAAGAAGCAAAATAGAAATAGCTCTATTTACAAAAACATTTTCCCCCCTACAATTTAAGATTACAGCTGGCATGCCAAATCAATATTAGAGACATGTTTAATACACTTATGTATTTTGGGGGTGGGGAATAGAAATAACACCTTTTATTTCAGAATCAATTTGAAGGGAGCTGACTTCATCCGCTGAATAGAGATCTCAGCCCATAATCTTGGGTTCCTGAGCGCACAGCACCAGTTTAAGCTTCTAATTTACTCTCGGGTGACTTAATGGTATTGCTTAATTATAACAGTTGCAAATTCCATCCTCCAAAATATATCACAGGCAGCAGCCAAACATCTGCAGGGTTTTGTAGTAGAGAGAATGCCAAAATGAAATGCTTGGTTTTTTTTTTGGTATTATTTTGCTTTTATTAGTTTTTAATACATATATGTAATAAACAAGATGAGCAAGACAACACTTAAAGATGCACCAATGGTAATCAAATGTAAGATATTAAGCTGCAAAAATGTCTATCCTTTGGAGAGGAATACATTCCTCGGGAGAATCTAGGCTGTGACAGGGGGCGTTTTAAAGTAACATTATCTTTTCAGTGATAGAATGCATGTAGGAAGATGTTTCAACATGGGAAGCGTAGATCGGAGCCAGAGAAAATCCTACAGAATGTACTGAATGCCAGCAAAAAAAAAAAAAAAAAAAAAAAAAGAAGGTTTTCTGTGAAGACGAGGGCAGACTGCTGACTGAATCAAACACCTGTATCATTGAATTCTGAGTACTGAGGATAAGTTGGGAAAGCCCAAAAAGAAAAGAATAAAGTTAGCTCTGGTCATTCTCAAGCTTGTAGTTGACAAGTAACAATGAAAAAAAAAATCTGCTTAATTTTCAATAAAAATGTTTCACTGTAAGCATAGATTGTGGCATTACTATTTCCAGAAATTAAAGTTTTGAAAGCTTTACCTTGTTTTTATTTGAATGGCAGAATTACAGAGAGAAGGAGACAGACAGAGAAATATATCTTCCAACTGCTGGTTTACTCCCTACGTTGTTGCAACAGCTGGAGCTGAGCTGGTCCAAAGCCAGGGACCAGGAGCTTCTTGTGGATCTGCCACGTGGATGAGGAGTCCCAAGGACTTGAGCCAGCCTCCTCTGCTTTCCTAGGCCATATGCAGGGAGTTGGACTGGAAGTGAGCAGCTGGGATACTAACAGGTGTCCATATAGAATGCCCGTGCACAAGTGGAATCCTAGCGTGCCTTATGCCATGGCACTGATCCCCCAGAAACTAAATTTTATATGTTGTGTGGTAAAGGGCTGAATTATCTATGTTGATGTAAAGTGAGTTTTGAAAAAAAATATTTGCAGTTGTTTGTTTTTATAGTTGACAAAAATAGATCGTCCTGAATCGCATAGTTTGCAGAGTACTGTTGGCCATAATGCCTTTAAACAGCGTAACAAACACATCTTCACATTTCACCAACGACTCTTCTCCCTTGTGCAAACATACTGCTATGCATTTTAAAAAGAGGAAAAAAAGAAGAAAGAAAAGTACATAATATTAAAAAGTAGCCAATTAAAAATGTTGCTTGTATGTTATGTTCAGTGGGGATCTGGTAAAAAATTAAGCTGAGGCTAACGAAGCTCCCAGGCCCTGCATAACACCACAGAGGGAGGAACACTGGATATTGCCTGCTATGAGGCGAATGCTTAAGGAGCTTGTGAAAGCCTCACTGAAACCCACTTAGTGCCTGCTGCTGTCCCACAGCCTTCATGAAGATCACCTCCAATTGGGCAATACTGCTGCTGCCGTGGAGCTGGGTGTGACTCCTGTGCGTGCTTACGGCTTAGTCACATCCACGAGGTGTTAACTTGAAAATGGAGAGAGCCAGTTGAATGGATCTTATTAGATAACAAGACTCAAGCTTTCACGGAGGCTTGGGTGGGGCTGCCATATAGAAGATCCACCTGCTCCCTGTGCTGAACCCAACTGTGTATTTTCCCCACACCCAAAAACTTGTGCAAAAACACATGTATTGGGCCCGCCGCAGTGGCGCAAGTGGTGAAAGGTCCTCGCCTTGCATGCCCGGGATCCCATATGGGCGCCGGTTCTAATCCCGGCAGCCCCGCTTCCCTTCCAGCTCCCTGCCCATGGCCCGGGAAGGCAGTCGAGGACTGCCCAAAGCTTTGGGAACCTGCACCCGCGGGGGAGACCCGGAAGAGGCTCCTGGCTTCGGATTGGCGTAGTATTGGCCCGTTGCGCTCACTTGGGGAGTGAATCATCGGACGGAAGATCTTCCTTTCTGTCTCTCCTCTCTGTATATCTGCCTTCCAATAAAAAATAATTAAAAAAAAAAACACATGTATTGGCATCCCGCCTTTCTCATGCCTGCTGTAGGAGACCCCCAGGGCCTGGGCTGTCTGAATTGGAAGCTGCTGCTGCTGCCCTGTTGCCAGCAGCTGTGTGCCTTGAGTTCTGTTCCCATTAGTTCTCTCCTGGAGACTTGTGTGTTCTCTTTCAAAGTGTGGATCTCACTGCAGAAGCCTCACAACACCCAAGGGTGTGCTAGCAAGGCAGGGACTTGGGCCTCACGCCGGGACATCTGAATCGGAAGCTACTTTTTAATCTCAGCCCCAAGTAAAGACTATATATGTGGTAAAAGACGATCAGTTCTCGAAAACACTGTTCTAACTTAGGCTGAAGGTTTTTACTAGTCAGCTTTGTGTGACCTTAGGTAAAATGCCTGCTAGGGGCTTCTTATGCGTGGAAAGGGTCTGTTTGGATTTGCAGTTCTGGAGGTCCAATATTGCTCAGCCCCATTAGTTTGGAGGGAAGGGCGCTTGGTGAGCTACAGGGCAGAGAAGTCAGGGGCACACTCTCCTTAAATAACTAGCTCTATGAGAAGAGCCAGCACAAGACCCCAGTAAGCTGCACACCTATCACCTAGACTCATCTCCCTGACACCATAATTAAATTAAGGTTTCTTTTTTTGTTTGTTTTAAAAGTATACTTATTTTTGTTTGGAAGGCAGATTGCCGGGAGAAGGAGAGACAGATAAAGTACTTCCATCTGCTGGTTTGCTCTCTATTTGGCTGCAATAGCCAGAGCTGAGCCAATCTGTAGCTAGGAGCTAGGAGTTTCTTCCAGGTCTCTCATGTGGAGGCAGAGGCCCAAGGGTTTGAGCCAGCCATCTACTGCTTTCCCAATGTATAAACAAGGAGTTGGATAGGAAGTGGAACAGCTGGGACTTTCACCAGTGCTAATATGGGATACCAGCACTGCAGGTGGAGGATTAGTCTGATATGCCATAGCTTTGGTCACTCTAATTCTGACTTTCAAATAAATACATCTTTCTTTAAAATCATAGGATTAACCTGTTGAGCTATTGAGGCAGGACCTAGATTAAGTCTTAGCCCTTAATTCAGGAACTATGAGCATTAATTTACTGTTAATGTAAGACTTTGGGCTTGAATATCTGCATGAATTTGGGTGCAAAATTCTATTCAAAATATAACAAAGTTTGAATGACTAAAGGAATCAGCCTACTCATGATCATATGAAGTGAAAAAATTGGCATGGTGAAACAAAATTTTGTGCTAAAAGGATCAAAACCATGACAGACAGGAATCCCTGTAACAAGCCTTGTTGCAGTTAGATCTTCTTAGATGCTACCATCGCCACTGCTTTCTAAGTTCTGCTACCAAGGGCGCTCACTATCCCATATCAACTCAACCCTTGTCTTGAGAAAGAACAAGGCAGCCAACTATCACCAGCCATGAATTGAATGTTTTTCCCATCTGTTTTCCAAAGAGAATTATTCAGAAGTATTTATTAAGCTTAGGGCCTTAAGAACTGTTAGCACATTAACAATGAGTCTAATAGCACTGGCCTGAGCATCTACAGATCTATGTTTTAGTTCTTGTGTTGTCTTAATTAATTCAACCCACGCTTCCAGAGTTTTTACAGATCAGGACAGCAAGGGTGATAAGAAAGTTAAGGTCATGGGAAATAGAGAAAGAACCCATGGTGAGAATCTACCCACTGGTTCTTCTCCAAATATTTGCCACATCTGGGGCTGGGTCAAGTAGAAGGTAGGGATCAGGAGCCCATACTGGACCACCCATGTGGGTGGAAGGGCCTCAACTGTCTGTGCTGCCTCCCAGGGTGCATGTTAGCAGGAAGCTGAAGTCAGGAGCCAGGGGTAAGTGTTGTACCCTGGCACTCTGGTGTGGGTTGTGAACGTCTTAACTAGTATCTTAGTCACTGACCCAAATGCATTCCTTTCAAAAGGCAAAACATTTACATTCATTGAACAATAACTCATCATCTCTCCCTCTATTACTACTCAGTAGCAGTAGAGTTTTAATCATGCAAGATAAATACACACATGGTATATGGTGTTAACAATAATGTTAACTATAATGTACAAGGACAAGTTTAAGAAGAGAGTACATTTCATATTTTGTGGTCTTTTTCTTTTGATGAGAATTTTAAGAAACACATTTTGTGACAGCCCAATAATGAAACAGGTGAAATCTGAGATGCTATATTTGAAGCTGAATTGGAGAAAATTGGGAAAGGACTGCATTTGCTCGTATTTGTCGTCTTGTTTGACCTGCTGGCTGTCTATGTGTCATGTGCTATGGAATTAGTGTAGTTGTCCTGGGGCCAGCTACTCCCTGTTGTGTCCCCAGATTTATCACGACACTCTCCTTTAAGAAATAAAGGCACCAAGTGGAACTATGAATACCTTAAGGGAAAGAATGATACATTTGACCAAGAAGCAATTTAAAACTTCCCTATGTCAGAAGAAAATGTAATGCAATAAATATCAAGGAGCAAATGAAATAAAATGGGAAAAACACTTGCAACTCATATGATTAAGGGGTTAATATACTTGTTTAGAAACCTTTGCAAATCAATATCAAAAAAGATAAATCCCACCTGAAAAATAGGCCAAAAAAGTAGGCAATGTATCAAATAATAAAAACAAATGGCTGAAGATGAGTCAATTTGAACTGAAAACAAAATCAAGACATCTTTTTAGCTAAGCCATTTCCTATTGGTAATTGTGGGGGACAAAGGTACTCGTAAACACTGCAGGTCTTTGATTTTCCTCTGGAGGGCAATTTGCTTCACAAGCTCAAAAATACGTATACTTGATCAGTGTAATTTTGATTAGAATCCGTTAGAAATGTCAGGAAAGATGCAAAGACTTGCAGTAGCACTCACTGCAGGACAGAACAAACTGGAAAACAACCTAAGTTCTCAACAATACAGGAACACAGACACTTACTTTGCTAAATTGCTACTCCAGAATATCATGTAGTGCATAAAATAAAGTCAGAGACTAATAATTGATGTGCACAAATCTTCATTCAAAAACAACATGTTCTTGCACATGATGACAATTTTGAAAAATAGATACATGTGTGCAGATGTGTTTTCTCATGTTATTATGGAGTCATCACAATGAAGGAGCTGTGTTCAGCTTAGAACCAGGATGTTCAGACTGTGTGTACTTTATTTTTTAACAGATTTATCATTTTGTTTTTTTAAAGATTTATTTTTATTTTTTTTTCAATTGGAAAGGCAGATATACAGAGAGAAGAGACAGAGAGGAAGATCTTCCGTCCAATGATTCACTCCCCAAGTGAGCACAACGGCCGACACTATGCCGATCCGAAGCCAGGAGCCTCTTCCGGGTCTCCCCCGCGGGTGCAGGTTCCCAAAGCTTTGGGCAGTCCTCGACTGCTTTCCCGGGCCACAGGCAAGGAGCTGGAAGGGAAGCGGGGCTGCCGGGATTAGAACCGGCGCCCATATGGGATCCCGGGCGTGCAAGGCGAGGACCTTAACCACTGCACCACCGCGCCGGGCCCAATCACTGAGTTTTGTGGTAATTTGTCATAGTAGTCATAGGAAACTTTATAGGCAGTTGGAACAAAGTATTTCTAAGATCATTAATGGCTTATTTATATAACATGGGGAGAGAGAGAAAAAAGAGATAGAGAGGGAGAAAGAGAGAGAGAGAGAGAGAGAGAGAGAGAGAGAGAGAGAGATTCCATTCACTGGTTCCCTCTCCAAATGGCCACAATGGCTGAGAGGTTGGGGCTGGAAAAGGCTGAAACTGGGAGACAAGAACTCAATGCAGGTCACCCTTGTGGATGGCAGAGACCCAACTACTTGAGTCATTGTTGCTCTCTCCCAGAGACTGCATTTGCTAGAAACTGGAATTGAGAACTCAGCTAGGACTCAAACCTGGGCATTTCAGTGTGGGGTATAGCCGTCCATCCCAACCAAGTCATAACTGACAAGCCAAATGACTTCCACTCTAAGGTGCATTTTGTTCAAACATATTAGGATGACACAGTTGGAAGGATCTAAGAAGACTAGTAGATCCACATGCAAACTGTGTAATAACTTGGATAGAATAGATTTTATCCCCATTATACGTGGT
The DNA here is from genome assembly GCF_017591425.1 of Ochotona curzoniae. NCBI lineage: Eukaryota > Metazoa > Chordata > Mammalia > Lagomorpha > Ochotonidae > Ochotona > Ochotona curzoniae. The sequence goes on from NW_024466218.1 coordinate 6,943,845, forward strand.
CCCTTTCAAAATAGAATTGAAGGAAATACTATAGGCATAAAGAAATCCATGAAAGGGAGCAAACAGCTTTGTGTTAACTTACTTTTATAGAAATACAAACCAACTTTGTTTGCTGATACTTTTAGACCATAGTTAACTACTTCTACACAAATTGGATACAGGTGAGAAAAATGCAAAAGTGTAAAGTAGATTTCAGAGGTATTTGTTCCCCAAATATAATGACAAGGAGAAGATCTACTTAGTACCATGCTGGGATCATGAAGTGTCCCTGGAGCTCCACTGATGGGTGTGAAGGCGTGTGGCCACCGAAGTAATCAAAGATAGAAGTCAGACATCTGGATAAGCACTTTTAATAGTATAGCTTGAATTAAAAAAATATTAAACTTATATACTTCAGAGAGAGAGAGAGAGGGAGAGAGAATGAGACTGACTCAGTCTTAGAATTCTTGCAAAGACTGGGCCTACTATGTGGCTGGAGTCAGAAGTCTGGAACTTAATCCAGTTTGCCTTCATGGGTGTCAGGAATCATCCCTGCTGCCTCCCAGAATCGGTATTGTTGGGAAATTGCAGTCAGAGATCTGAGCTAGGAATCCAGCCTGGGTATATGACATTCATTGCAGGTATCTTAACTGCTAAGCCAAACACCCCTTTCTTTATTACTAGAATTTTCTGCAGTAATAGGAACTCTCAGGTATACAAGTATTGGTGGCCAAATGTAATATTTAAGTATATATTTGTATGTATTCTACCCTTCATATTTGCTTGTACATGTCATATTGCATTCAGAATACCACATTAAAATTGTTTAATCTGAATGCTTACCACCACATTTTCCACAGGTTTTGTTACATTCCAATGTGTTTTTTATTATCTTAACAGGTATTGCCAAAGTACTAAGACCAGGATGTTTACAAATGTAATCAGTCTAGCTAAGATCACAAGACATCAGAAGTCATCGACTCTCAAGCTCTGGGCGAGCAAGGTGGGGGTTACAAATGGGGCTTTGTAACCTTTGGCTTATCACCAGTTCATTAGGACTATGGGGAGAGGAGAGTTGGAAATAAGAAAAAAATTTTGGAGGAAGCTTGGTGTCTTAGTGTATTCTGAGTGTTATAATAAAATAGCATAAACTGGATGGAGCTGGCATTGTGATACAGTGAGTAAAGCTACCTCCTGTAATGCCAGCAAGCCACGTAGGTGCTAGTTAACACCCTGGCTGCTTCATTTCTGATCCAGCTCCCTGCAGATGCCCTGGGAGAAGCAGTAGAAGATGACCCAAGTCCTTGCGCTCCTGCATTAATGTGGGAGACTCAAAACAAACACCTAGCTTCTGCTTGGCCTAGCCCCGGCTATTAAGGCCATGTGGGGAACGAACCATTGAATGCAAGAGCTGAGTCTGCCTCTCCCTCTCTCCTGGTAACTCTGACTTTCCTCGAATAAATAAATCTTTAAAGAAGGGGAAAATATCTTTTATAACAAATTTATTTTTCGCACTTATGAGGTTGAGGTATTCAAGATGAAGGCCGATCTGGTATGTTGTGAAGGCTTTTTACCCATTTCATGGATGGTACTTCTTGGTGCGTCCTCACAAAGGCAGAAGGGCCGGAAGTAGCAGAAGGTAGAGGTCCACCATGAACCTCTTTTATAAGGTCACTAATGCCATTTGTGAGGGTTCTGCGGCCATGATCCACAATAAGTCTTCTCCCATTTTGAGAGTAGGATTTTAGATATGGATTTCGGGGGGATACAAGTATTCAGATCACAGCTTTAGGGAAATATTCCATAACCCCCCAAGGGCCAGATCATGAGGCATTCATCCTTGTCTTGTGCCTCAGGAAAGACACTTCAAAGACCTGGTACTGGCTGCTTGCTTTGACAGGAGGGGAGCTACTGGTTCTGGGATAGAGGACAGCCTGCACAGTCAGGTTCTGTGCTGCACGAAGTGACTGAGGGATTTTCTGGGAGCAGCATGGGTCCCCAAAGAGAAAAAAGCATGTGATGATTCACTAGCCTGTCAAGAAGGTCCATCCACCTGAGGGGTGAGACGCCAGCAGACAGGCTTGAGAAGAGATGGGTTGCAGAGACTGAGGGTTTAGGCTGTAAGCTCTCAGCCTAAGATGACACTTTCTCTACGACACAGGAACAGCAAGAAGAAGATTCCCTATTGTCCAAGAACTCATTGAAGAGCCCCTAAGAGAATGAGTTGGCTACAAATGTCCTGAAGAACACATTTTCACATCATATGCCTGTTCTGTTCCTCCTTCCTCACTTGCTTCCAATCCTAAATTATCTGCAGGCTAAGCCAGAGGAGGGCAGAGAATGATGGGAAGGTGGGGTGGATTACTGGTAGAGTCAACCACGGTGCCAACCATGCTCACTTTTGCCACTGAAAACGTTCAGCCTGAATCAGGCCCAGCTGTGGAAGAGAAGAAACTTTGAACACAGTTGGATAATTTGGCAAGCATCAGGGACTGAACATTTTATTAATGGACTTCTACTGTTTGGGGGATTAAACTCACCAGAGGAACTTCTGTTACATAAGTGTACCCAGAAAAGCTATGGCGCTTACCCAATTGTCATCCAAGAGGGTGGAGAAACCAATTTGATTTATTTTTATTTTATTGTTATTTTTGTTTTTTAAAATTAGTTATATTTTTAATGATGGTTGATTAAAGTGATAAAGGTAAAGGGCTGCAGGAATGTGGGTGAGATCACATTTCCACATTCTCTTTTTTTTCCTTCCTATATCTGGGCGAAGAGCCAGAGAACCACACCCAGCCTCCCAAACACCCCTACCCTCTGGGATGCAGGACAGCCACCTGATACCGCCCCAGGTTCCCTGATGTGAGGCATGCTCTGAGGGTCCTGCTCAAGAGGTTTTGATAGTTCAGTAGTTCTGAATTACTGCCAATCTCATCACTCCAAGCACAATGAAATGGCTTCAGAATCCACTGGTTGACATAGTCTACCTTAGAGTCTCCATTTGCCCGGATAATCACTGCCAACACTCGGCTGGGGTAGTTGATGCATTTGTTTTGTTTTCTATCATGGTACTAGGTGTCCTCCGCAAGCTCCAATGTGCTGCTATTGCTCCATGTGCACCTGGATGTGCTGTCCACTGCTCTGTCTGAGTTATTGAGGAGATCCAGCTCCATACATGGAATCCACAGTGAGACCATGGAACCTGTAATTCTCTCCATGGTTGGGGTTATGAGTTCAGCAGTTCAGTTGAGGAGACCCCCCAAAGAAACTTCCTCTGAGGTGATTCCAGACTTGATTCTTATGTGTGCTTGTCAGTGCAGACTCTGGCACAGACAGTCGCCCCAATCAGCCTATGCATATGTTGGTGATTAAAATCGCTGGGTCAGTTCTACCTCCAGCCCTGTCTTCTACACAAACCAATGGGTGTTGAAGCCTAGCCTGATCCTGCCCACTACACACTCAGCCTCCATGCAAACCAGTGGGTGTTGCAGCCTAGTCGGAATGACCTGCAATAACCCCCATCTGTCCCTCCCCCTGCACAGTTCCCATGCCTGCCAGTATGTACAACAAATTGGTCCAGTCTGTCTCACATCCCATTGAGCTCTCATACTTGTCAATGGGTATTCAAACTTAGTTGAACCCAACCAGCCCCACTATCTATCCCACACATGTGCCAGTGGTTGCCACTCTGTCTAGCCATGCCTGCTCCAGTCCTGGTTCTTATGCTCACCAGTGGGAGTGGCAACTGAAGAAGGAAGTGCCCACTGTATCCCTAATGGGCCCACTCCCACTCCTGGATCCTGCACTCTTCAAGTGCCAATGTCTGCCAGCTGATGCTGTGGTAAAGCCTAGTCAACCCACACCTGCTCTGGCTTATGCATGCACCAATACAGTCAACTCAGCCTGGCTTTTCCCTGGTCCAGCTATATGAGACCAACAGGTGTTGTAACCCTGCCTGGTCTGATCTACCCCAGTCCCAACTCACTCTCTCCAGTGGGAGTGGTGGTCCAGCATGGGAGACCCACGCAGAATGGGAACCCCTACAGGCTTTACCTCCTCCCTCTCTACTCTTGGTCCCTTATGTGCTGGCTGGGTGCTATGGCCCGATCTGACATGGCCCACCTGGCCTCGGCATTTCTCATTGGGTGCTAAAGTCTGGCCTGGCCTGGCCCACCCCCAATTCCAGCTCATGCTCATAGGGGCTGCACCCTAGCCCAGCCTATCCAGCTCCCAGTTCTGGCCCTCATGTGAACTGGCATGTGTTGTGACCAAACCCAGCCCGAACCACACTTTGTTCTGGTGCTTGGATTAACCAGTGGACGATGTGAACTGGTCCTGCCTGGTTTGCCCCTGACCTGTGCCAAATGTATTCCAGTGGTTACTGTTCCCTGGCCTGGTCTGGGCTGCTCCTTATTGTGGTTCTTGCACTCACCTGCAGGGACTGTGTCCTGAGAGAGGAGTTTCCCAAGCTCCTCCATCAGAACCTTTCCCAAAGTTAGATCTCATGCCCATCAGTGGGTCCATGAATCAGCCCTACTTAGTCTACCTCCTGTCCTAACAGGAACAGTGGTCATTCAGGACCACCCTTCAACCCGTTCTGGTTTTGATTGTTGAGTGTTACAACCCAGCTAAGCCTGGTCCATACCCAGACATATCTCATACTTGGCTCATCAGGGCAAAGGCCTAGCCTAGCCTGTCCTACACCTACCCTGGTCCTCACAAGCACCAGTGGGTGCTGGAGTCTAGCCTAATCTGCTGGGACGATTGGATAGCAGCTTGCAGAAGTAAGAAGCAAGACCTACACCTGTCACCTTACACAAAAATCAGCTCTAAATGGATCAAGGACCCAAATCTGCACCAGAAACCATCAAAATATTAGAGGAAAACACAGAAATCACTCTCCAAGATATAGAAATGGGGAAAGAATTCTTGGAAAAGACACCAAAAGCACAGGCAGTCAAAGACAAAATAAATAAATGGCTCTACATCAAACTAAAAAGGTTCTGTACAGCAAAAGAAACAACAAAGTGAAGAAGCAACCAGTGGAATGGGAGAAAATCTTTGCACACTACACAGGTAACAGGGGACTAATATCCAGGATTCATAAAGAGCTTCAGAAACCCAATGCCAGCAAAAAACAAATAAACAAGCAAACACACAACCCTGTGAAGAAATGGGCAAAGGAAATGACCAGACATTTTTCAAAAGAACAGATCCAAATGGCTAGTAGGCATATGCAAAGATGCTTAGGCTTACTAGCTCTCAGTGAGATACAAACGAAAACACATTGAGGTTCCATCTAACTCCAGTGAGGTTGGCCTACATTCAGAATTCTACTAATAACACCTGCTGGCATGGATTTGGGGAGAAAGGTACCCTCCTTCGCTGCTGGTGGGAGTGCAGGCTAATACAACCACTATGGAAATCAGTATGGAGAGTGTTCAGAGACCTGCAAATGAACCTGCCATATGACCCAGCTATCCCGCTCCTAGGAATATATGCAAAGGAAATGAGATCTGCATAAGGGATCTGTAATCCAATATTTACAGCAGCAAATCTATAATAGCAGAGATACAGAAACAACCAAGATGCCCATCCAAAGAAAGGTGGCGAAATAAACTGTGTTACTTACACCTTCTCCATGGAATAATACTCAGCCATTAGAAAGAGTGTAATTATATAATTTGCAACTAGATGGTCCCAAGTAGATACTGTTATGCTCAGTGAAATAAGTCAATCCCCAAAGGACAAATACCGTATGTTTTCTCTGATATAAGACAACTTGAATGTAAATTATAAGATCAATAACCCATTCAATATTGTTTTTACTGCAACCCATGAATTTTGATATTGTGCTTATTTTCATTTCTTCAAAATATTTTTACTCTTATTAAAATTTTCACTGACTCATAGATAACACAGTAGCATCATTTTCTCCAAGAATCTTTTTTGTTTTCTTTTTATTTCTTCATTGACACATTGGTTATTCAATAGCATGTTACTTAACTCCATGGTGCTGTGAATCTTTTGTTATATCTTTATTCCTGTTGTTGATTTTGTTTCATGGGTTCTCATTTAAGGGAATATTTAGAACTGTGTAATAGAGACTGTCATATCCAGTTGTGAAGATACAATGAAGTATGCAGCTCTACTTCCAAACAAAGATGGATTCCCATTGAAACTGTTGGATGTATCTTGACAATAGGATTTGGACTGTCTGCCATTGTCTGTACCAGCTATGTCAGGATACACTTAGATAACAGAATGATGAAGAAGTAGAGGAACTCCTGTATTCTATAGAACATTTACTTAAGTTTTTAAAAAATTATTTGAAATGCAAAGTTACGAAGTTATAAGGATCTTCTTCCACAACCAAAGGACTATAAAGGCTGGTTCCTGGGCCAGGATGAGGCCAGAAAAATACAGTTCCATCCAGTTCCCTAATGCAGGTACTAGAAGGAAAACACTTTGGCCATTACTGCTGCTTTCCCAGATGGATTGGCACAGAATTTCATCTGAGGCAGAGGAAGCAGGGACTCAAACAGGTGACACATGTGACCACAGGCAATACCTCAATCCACCATACCACATGCCAGTTCCAAGATCCACTTCTGATGCCAAATGAACCAGGGAATCCAAATCTGGAATCCAGTGTCTGGGAATTTTGAATTGGGACCACTATGAGTAATAATTGTTTTCATTTCTGTAACCTTTGGTTTGCTCTCCCCAACCCAGCTAAACACAGCAATGAGTGCTGGAGAGATCTTTTTAAGAAAAAGACACTGATATTTTGATGAGATATTTTTCCCTCTTTTTGAAACAAGTAAACCCAACCTTTTAAAAATATGTTTATGGCTGACTTGTGAGAAACCAGCCTAGAATATCTCCTTCCAGGTACCAGAGTGTGAATATAATAATGACCCCTGCCTTTTTTTTTTTTTTTGGTAATACTTATTGCTAGTTTTTCATCCTCAAATTAGTGCTCCCTTGCACACATTCTGAGAATCAAACACTTTAGCAGCAATCCTGAGCTTCATTGTGTTCCTGCTTTTCACAGACTGCTGAAGACCATACCAGATTGTGCAAAGTGATAGCATATTCTTATACATTTTAACATATCTTTCTTTTGTTCTTGATTTTGACATTTTAATTTTGGAGAACTTGGAAACATAGCACCAAGAATTCCCTTATCATTTGTGTTTATGTTTCCTGGAATTTTATATTCTGTCATATTTGCTTTATCCTGTTAGCTATTTGATGTGTATATGTGTACAATGTGTATATACACGTACTTATACATTCAATTATATATTTTTCTGACATGTTTCCTGAAGAGTAAATTGCAGGCACGGTGCTGCTCTACCCTTATTTCCAATGTGTATTTTCTAAAACAAGACATTCTCTTACATAACCGCATTGCAATCATCAAAATTGACATGCTCGCACTGATATAATTCTACTCTCCAATATGCTTTATTTAAATTTTGCTAATTTTCCTAATAGTGTCCTTTTATAGCAAAAGAAGATCCCAGCGCTTCATTGCATTCCACTTTGTAGTCTCCCTCAATTGAAGCAGTCCCCAGTCTGTCTTTGTCATGACCTTGACATTTTTGAAGAGTACAAATCAGTACTTTTGTAGAATGTCTTTCAATTTGGGTTTGGCTTATACATTTTTAAAAGTATAAAATATTTACTGTGAGGGAGTTTGAAAGTTCATGTTGCTCTAGAAACCCATACCTTCAAAATTGATTGACTTACGTGGACTTAAATCGTGAGACACTGAAGGGATTTGATCTCTGAATTTAGACATATGGTTCTCTAGCCATTTCACACATTTGCATACTCGGGATTCTTTGGCCTTTGTTCTTAAATAAAAATAACAGTTATTGCCGTGATTTGAAAGTATAGCTCATTTTTAAGTGAGAGCTCATTCTTTAGTAAGCATTGATAAAAGATTTTTTTTTTCCTGCTTAGACTATTTGTCTTAAACTCCCAAGTGCCATGACATGTTCTGCTAAGATTTTTTGACCCTGAATAGCATCAATCTTTAAATTTTTTTTTTGTTTTGCTTCTGATGATGTTTATATGTCGATTAGTGTGGGAAGGGTTGAGGGTGAGGGAAAAGTGGATGAGACCGTTGTTTCACATTTTTTTTTTCCTCTTACTGTATCTGGGGGAAGAGAGGAGATAAGGAGAGGAGCTGTACCCAGCTCCCAGCCACCTCAGTACCCAGAAATAGGGAGCAGCCACCCTATGTCATCCCAGGGTCTTTGGTGTGGAGCACGCTCTGAGGGTTTCTGCTCAAGTGTTTTCAATAGTTGAATAGTTCTGAAATGCTGTTTATCTTATTGATCCAAGGGTGACGAAATCTTTCAAAGGTCCATTGGCTGACATAGTCCACATTAGATTCTCTATTCACCCGGATATTTGCTTCCAACACTTGGCTGGAGTAGTTGGGCAATTTGTTCTGCACTCCATCCTCTGTTATGATACCAGATGTCCTCTGTAGGCTCCAATATACTGCCATATCTTGCATGTGTATCTGGGTATGCTGTCCACTGTTCCATCTAAGCCACTAAGGAGGGCAAGGTCTGACACAGGCACTCCACGGTCAGACCACAGGTCCTATAATTCTCCCATGGTTGGAGTTCTTGAGTTCAGCAGTTTAGTTGGGGGGATCCATGAAGAAATCTCTGAAGTGATCCCAGACTTGACTTTCGTGTGTGGTTACCAGTACAGTGTTTGGCTGTCTGCTTTGCACATCAGCCTATGCACACACTAGTAGTTGCAATTCCTAGGTCAGTTCTATTCCCAGCCCCGTCTCATATAAACCAATGAATGCTGTGGCCTGGCAAGCCCTGCCTGCCACACACTTGGCTCACACGCACACCAATGCACGCTAGCTGCAGCTTAGGCAGAATGGCCCCTGATAACTCCCACTATGGCTGCCTCCAGCCCTGGTTCTGGTACTTGCCAGTATGTGCAGCAGACTGAACCAGACTGTCCTGCATCCCATTCAGCTCTTGTATACATCAATAGGCATTGAAGCCTAGTTCAGCCCAACTGACCCCACTATCCAGTCCTTGCTAGTGCTGGCAGATGCCACCACCTGTCTACTCAGGCCCTCCCCCAGCCCTGATTCCCATATTCACCAGTGGGAGGGAATTGCAACCCATCAGAGAAGTGTCCATTTTTCCCCTATTGGGCCCACTCCCAGCCCAAGATCTTGCACATTACAGGTGATTTTGCAGTCTAGGTAGAAAGGATTTGCCTTTAGTCCCAATGCTTGCAGCTGATGCTGCAGCAAAGCCCAACCAGCCTGCATTTACTCTGGCTTACACATGTACTGTGGGTGTAATTGGTTAGTCCAGCCTGGCTTTTCCCCTAACCCCACTCACATGTATGCCAACAGGTGTTTTAGCCCTGCCTAGCCTAGCTTGACCCTATCCCAGTTCTCAAGCTCGCCAGTGTGAGCAGTGGCCCAGTAGCCCCCTTATGGGGCTTGCATCCTCCCCCTCCCCAGGCTCATATGGTAGGACTGAGACTCAGTCAGGCATGGCCTGCCTCACCTTGGTATTTGTTGGTGAGTGCTGTAGCTTAGCCTGGCCCAGTCTACCCCCAGTTCCAAATAATGCTGGTGGGTGCTACAGCCTTGCCCATCCCAACCATCCCCCAGGCCTGGCCCTAATGTGATGTTTGGTGTTCTGGTCTGATCCTGCCTGTCCTTGCACTCTGTCCTGGTTCTTAGATCTGCCAGTGGCTGTTATGAACTGGCCCAGCCTGGCCTGCCCCCCAGACCTGACCCACATGTATGCTCATGGATACTGTAACCTGGCCTGGTCTGGGCTGCTCCCAGCCTTGATTCTTGTGCTCACCTGCATGGATTGCATACTGACAGAGTTCCCCAAGCTCCTCTGTCAGGTGTTTCCCGAGTGGCAGATCTCTCACACACTGATGGGTCCTTGTCCCAGGCTGGTTAGTCTACCTCCTGTCTTGGCAGGTACAGTGGCGTTGCCCAACCAGCTGATACCCATTCTCGTTCTTACTGTTGGTTGCTACAGCCAAGCAACACCTGGTCCATACCAAAACATAGCTTGTGCATGGTTCAGTGGGGGCAGAGACCTATCACAGCCTGTCCTATACCTACTCTGGCTCTCATGAGCACCAGTGGGTGCTGAAGTCTAGCCCAGTTTGGCACACCCAAGATCCAATCCACATCCATGCCAAGGAATACTACAGTCATGTTCAGTCCAGAATGCCACTCCCATTCTGGATCTTTTACTCACCAGTGGGAACCACAACCTTGCCAGGGTGTCCTCCTAGCTCTCCAACCAAGTCCTTTCCCAGCCCCAGATCTTGTGTGTAGCAGTGGTTGCTCTGACTCAGCTCTATATAGCCCTTCCCCTGTCTTGGCCTTTGCCATTGGTTGCTGGAGCCTGACCCATTCCAGCCCTCTCCCAGTCCCAATTGTCACTGGTGGGTGCCTCAGCCTAGTGCTGCCCAGTCTGCTTCCATCTCTGGATCATACCTATAGGTATGATAGCTTAGCCTGCCATGACCTCACTCCATTCTGGGTCTTGCACATTCCAATGGGCTAAAATTGGCATGACATGCTCAGTCTGTCTTCTTCCAAAGCCAGTGTATACACTTGACAATGGGTGGAGCAACCTTGCCCATCTTGAACAACGATCAGGCCTGAACCACATACTCACCAATGGGAGTTATGGTCCACCAAGGGAGTTTCCCAAGTCCCCCTACTGGGCCCACTCCTGCCCATCTGCCGAGGGGTGTTAGGTCCTTACCCAACGTCGTCTGTTCCCTGTATGGGCTGGTGGATGTTGTGGCCCATCCTGGTCCATACTCTATTCTTGGGTTCGCCTGGGGGTGCTGTAACCTGGACCTGCCCTGGCCTGTTTTCCAACCTCAGTACCCCTGAGTGTTGGAAGGTTCCATGGTTGTGCCTAGCTCAGCCCAACACCACCCTGCTCTTAAGCTAATCAGTGGAAATTGCATGCTAACTAGGCCAGCTCAGGTCTTCTACATGGGCTGGTGCATCCATCTGACTCATAAAGGTCTTCTGGACTCTCTCCTCTAAACCACTTGGTCTCAGCTCACTCACTTACCTGAAAATACAGTGGGCTTGTTGTTCAGAGTCCCTCAGAAGTCACTTCTCACCTGCAACACACTCCATCAGTGTTTCTCCCTCTTTCACATATTCCTGCCCCCTTTCCTGAGCAATCCAGAATCCCTGCACCCAAGAGCACATGGGTTATCTTAGCCCTTCCTTCCAACTCGTAACATGTGTGCTGGCCTGCGACCATATCCCTCCACACGCCCAAGATCCAGGCCCATTCAAAGTTCCCTGAGCCTGGTTCACCAGTCCATCAGGCCAGCATGCTAATCTGGGGCTTTCTCCTTCATTCCCCCATCCCATCCCAGACCAAGCACTTGGAGAAATCCCTCTAGGCTCACTCCACCTGCCTGGATGTGAGCCCCCAGGTACCCACACAGCCCCACTGGTAGTAAGGGGGCTTGCTACAGTAAGCCCACACCCCAATGCCCCTATAAGCTGGTTCCTCACTTTGTCTTGAGCCACAGTTAGGAGCGACGAGTTGCAACCACAAGATTCCGGAGAGGTTGAGCAGCAATTGAACTGGCTTACTGAAAAAGCCCAGGAAGCTGGGCTATTGACTGCAGGTCTTATTTTAAGGGACAGCTGGCGTATTGCTATGCAGGGATTCACTGCTGTTTCAAGACTTCTCTTCTTCTGTCATGTCTTTGTTTTGAAAAGTCTGTAACATTCAGACCTGTTAGATGAATTTGACTTCCATGTGCAAATTGCAGGGTTTTTAAAAATAAGCTGATCAAGTTTGGGAATCTTAAACTGGCTCAGGGTTCAGTGAGAGGCTGAAACATGACAACCATTTGGGGAGTCAGGGAATGTCAGATTTTTGCTTTAGAATGAGGAAGGCCTGCATGAGCAGCTCACTCTTGGGCGTAGTTGATATTAGGATGCCATGTAGGTGTAGGGGTTTCTACCACGACGAAGCTTTACCCTCCTAGAATATGATGCATGAATTTTGTTCTTCCTTCCTTTCTCTCTGCCCCTCTTTTTTTTATATCATAAAAGCAATTAGAAATGCAGGTACCTGAATTACAATGGACTATGAGTAGCAGGTTACATTTGAACCCTGAATGGTCATTGATGTTGGTAGAATTGTGAATGAGACATAGCAGCGTTTTATGCTGAAACTTCTGCAACTCCTGCATTCCTACAATCACCAATTCCTTCCCTCCAAAGATTTTCATTGTAACAGCAAACTGTTAGTGTAAGAGTTATTGAATAAGTGTCTTAGAAAAACAACTGTTTTTCCCTCTGCCATTAAAACATTGTGACTGGTCACTTGAAATATTGTACCTCTGATTTAAAAAAACCCAACAATAACTTATTGTATTACTCCCCACCCCCCTTTTTTGGATTTATTCTTCTTTGCAAGTGAAGTGATTAGTACTTGAATTCCTTTAATTGGACTCAGAATTGCAGGGCTTCTCTTCCAGAAAAATCAATATCTAAAACTCCTTTGTTTTTCTGGTTAATTGCTACCACTTGTTTTTGAAAAGACCCTGAATCTTTTTTTTTTTTATTATTATTTGGTGGCTTTTTCTTTTGCATGATTTTGAATAACAGAAATTTAGTTTGCCATTTACTTACTTCTCACTCTCTAGTGTCCATCCTCCTCTGCCCTCCTCCCCCCCCAAATTTTCTTGCTGAATCAACTTTCTGAGGTCTCAACTTTCTTGGCAGTCGCCTCACCTCTGTTGCGGATCTGTCAGGCCTAGGGATTCAGCTTTGTTGCACCAGCACAGACTTCAAAGATGTTTCAGAATTCACACTTCAAAATTAAAATATACATTTTCTTTTCAGTGACTGAGCCATGCAACAGATTCACATGGGATAAGGAAGTTATAGAGTAGAACAGAAAAACTATAACACAGAAGCAAGCACTTCCCTGGGAATTAACTTTCTCAAACATGTGTTTCCCAGAGCTCAGGAAACACTAATTTCTGTGTTGTTGGTATTGTTTCTTTGTTCTACTCTGCAACTTCCTTATCCCACATGATTCCATTTCACGCCTCAGTCACCAAGTAAGAAAATGTATATTTTAGGTTAGATTTTGACTTTAAGCACATTTTTTTGAAGGGATGCCCCAGTATTAAAATTGCTAACACTTGGGGTGTCAGCTGGAAGCTAGATGGTGTGATGTAAAGGCCTCTTCACAATCAGACAGAGTGCTGCTTCCTTCTCAAGCTGTAGGGCATGTAACTCGAGTTCTGGGGGACCAGTGACACTCCAGGTTCTGAGCTTCCTACCATTCAGCAGAGAGAGTTCAAAATTTCAGAGCATCATCCAATCCAATGCTGTTGTAATAGGATTGAGTCCCCGAGCTGGGCCAATGGGTGACTTCAATGTGATTCCAAATGGGCTCTGATTGCCACCTGGCTCTCCCTTCCTGCCATCCCTGAAAGTGATGTCTTTTATTGTCTATTCTAAGAAGAGCTTACTGCTGCCCAGGCAAAACTCTGCTGCCCTAAGGGAGTCCCTCAATCTGGAGCATGCCCAGTGACAGATTTTGGCTGCTGTCAGCTTGGGGTCCTCACAAAGCAAGGGAATGAGCTCTGGTTACTTTTTCTCTCAAACACTCCTGGTGTGGGCCCTTTCACTTCTCTCCCCTTTTCATCCAGGGTGAAGTTATTTTAAAATTTTATTTCTAAGAACAGAAAAATGCACTTTGTAGGTTGTATTTGAGTGCTTTTCCCTTAGTGTAGGTGAGTAGGTTCCCCTCTCTTATCGTGACCGTGCAAGAGCTTACAGCTTTTCTTCTGAATTGTTGAGAGACTCTTGGCAATGTTCATGAGTTGAAAAGAGGCTCTTGGAGTTGAAATGCAAACATTGGAAGGGGCTTGGGTGTGGAATCACGACTGGAAAGAGAAATGCTGCAAAAACATTCTTTCCACCCATCTTCTAACCTCACAGAGCACATAATTCTTTATTTTTAAAAGTAGTTATTTATTTCAAAGGCAGACTAATAGAGAGGGGGAAGAGAGAGAGAGAAAAACTTCCATTTGATGGTTTACTCACAAAGTGACTGTGTTATCCATAAGTCTGTACTGGCAGCATCCCCTTTATGGGCACTGGTTTCTGTCTCAGCTGCCCCACTTCTGATTCAGTTCCCTGCTGTTGGCTTGGGGAAAGTGATGGAAGATGACTCAAGCAGTTGAGCCTATGCTACCCGCAGGAAAGATCTGGATGAGGCTTCTGGTTTGTGGCTTTGGATCACCCAGCTGTAGCCACTACAACCACTTGAGGAGTGGCCAGGGATGGAAGATCTTTGTCTCTCTTTTGGTTAATCTGCAAATCCAATAAAAAATCCTCTTTAAAAGCCCTTTCGAGTAAAAATGTAAATCTTAAAAAAATAATAAACAACGAAAAAGAGTTGCACCTGTTGGAACTGGGCCAGGCTAAAGCCAGGCGCCAGGCGCCAGGAATTTTATCTGGATCTCCTCTATGGAAGGCAGAAATCCAAACACTTGAGCCATCTTCCATTGCTTTCCAAAGCGTAGTAGCTTCAAGCTGTATCACAAAAGAAGAACCTGGAAGTTGAATATGAGATCCTGGCATTGTAAAAAGTAGTGTAACTTGTAAATAGTAAACAGTAGCTTAAGGAGTAGCACAATGCCAGCCTGCATTGCTTCTTAACCTACCACCGGTGCAGGTTCTGAATACATTTAAAAAATATATATATATTTATTTTTATCGTAAAGGCGGGCTTTCAGAGAGAAGGACCTACAAAGAGAAAGATCTTTCTTCCTCTGTTTACTCCCGAAGTGGTTGCAATGGCCAGAGCTGAGCCAATTTGAAGCCAGGAGCTTCTTCTGGGTCTCCCATGTGGTTGCAGGGTCCTGAGGCTTTGGGGCTGTCTTCAATTGCTTTCCCAGGCCACAAGCAGGGAGCTGGATGGAAGTGGCAAGGCAAGGATTTTGCCACTAGGATATCACACCAGCCCCCAAGGGCTTGAATTCTTCTAAGACATCAAGTATAAGTAATATAATTTGAAATGTGGTGACAGCATTGGAAGTATGTAGAAGTATAAGGTAGATGCCAGGGAGCCGAGGAAATCCCTAGTGTAACATGTAGAATTTTTAATCATATTTGAAACTTTTGAAATTTTACATAATATGGAGAGATGTTTCTTCATGTAATTGCATAGTTATCTGGGAAAGTCTTTTGGATGTTATGGTTGACATGGGTTTTGAAAGAAGGTAGGACTTTGACAGATGAGCAAGAGAGAGTCTGGACCATTGAAGTAGAAGAGGCATGTTCCAAGGAACAGACAGACTTCCCAGCATTCCTGGCTGTTTTTCCGTTGGCTACATTTTGGATCTCCAAACCTCAGAGGACTCAGGGGGAGCAGATGTAACACCATCATTTAATTCATGAATCTAGGATGTCTAGAACTTCTAGGATGGGAAATGGTTTTCAGGTTCTCTGGGAAAGTCTTGGAAAACTAATGCTAGAAAATAGTGGTTGGAATCCTGTGTTGTTTCGGAAGGTCCACTTTTGGTCTGTGAAGTCCCTGCTGTTTGAATGGCAAAGGGATCTGACTAGTGGTGCTCATTTTAAGAAGGAGAAGTGAGATGGCTCTAGGAGGCTATCTGGTGATCAGTACTGACCCAAGATTGACATGTCCAGAGGGTGAACCAGATCTTTCCAGGAACAAAAAATTGGACAAATCTATAGTTGGGATCTTTTGGCAGAAGAACAAAGCAGCCATGATCTGCCATCTGCATTGTGAAAATGCACTTGTGCCATTTGGAAAGGTTATTTGTGTTGTGTTTCTTGCTGTACCAAATAAGCCAGTCAAGAATGAAAGCTGGTTTCATCAGAACATTTTTAAAAAAAGATTTAGTTTGCTTATTTTAAAGGAAGAGTGACAAGGAGAGAAAAAGGGGAAGAGAGAGGGAAAAAACCTTCCATTCTACATTCGCTCCCCACATGAGCACAATGACTGAGCTGGGCCAGGGTGAGGCCAGGAGCGTGGAACCCATGCTGGTCTCCCCCATTGCTGGAAGGGATCCAATATATGGGTTAGCTCCTGTTTTTCTTTTTCCTCAGTGCATTAATGAGGAGCTGGACTGGATTAATCTCATATGGGATGTTGGCATTGGAGGCAGCAGCTTAACATGATGTGCCACAATTCCCCACTGTCCTCCCCCCATCAGAGTGACACCACTGGGTGGTCTGAGTTTGTCTTAGACCGCTCAGATTACTAGATGTGCACTGAGAATTCACTGAGCACTCCTCATGGTACTGTTGTAGAGGTCTGGGTCACATAGTGTATCTGTACAGAGTGAAGACTTGGCAGGGTGAGCAGCTTAGCAGTTTTCTGAAAGAGCTTCTGATTCAGGACTTTCATTCCTTCTAAGAAAACATCCCTATAGTTCCTAGCAGTGCTACATTAGATGGCCAGGTGGTTCACATTTGAGTATGTCCCCTCTGAGGGTTTGTGTGTTAGAAACAGTCCTCAGTGTGTGATGCTAAATGGAGGGAACCTAATGGGAAGTAACTGTGGGCAACACTGTCAGAAAAGACCGATGTCGTCCTCAGGTAACCCCTGGTTAGATCTTGTGCGTGCTGTGATGCGACAGACAAGCATGATACCTGAATTGCCCTCTGGCTTCCTTTCTGGTGATGGCATGTCTCCTTATCCCACATATCCCTGCTTATTGTGATACCATCTACCTTTAGATCCTCACCAGGGATGTGTTGATGCTGGCACCACGTCCTTGAACTGTGAGCTACATGAACCTCTTTTCTGTAGAGAGCACCCAGCCTTCTGTTACAGTAACAGAAAATGGAATAACGAAAGCAGTTCTGCACAGGTGGTAGTTGGGGTATGTGATCTGGACTTTATTCAGCCTGATTTTTAAGACATGTCCTTTTTTAAAATCTGCTCTGAAATATTATTTTCAAATTGTTCAACATTGTCTCATTCATAAAGTTCAACAGAATAAATTCTTAATATTTAAAAAGAGACCCTGACAAATACATACGCTGCTTTTATCAGTTAACGAGAACTATCTCTACAACTCTAGAGGATTTACATCTTGCCTTAGCTACCAGGAAGTTCATATCAATGCTCTGATCAATTCAGTTACTTTTTGCTATTAGTCTCTTGATGTTCTATCATTTTAAACTCCTTCTTGTTATATAGATGATGTCTTTCATTACAAGTTATTTCATATTCATTTTTAGAAATAGAAAATTAATATTTGGGATGAAGTCATCACATTTTACTAAATAGTATCATTTTATTTTCCAATCACACACACATACACGGGAACTCTTGTATTAAGCTCAAGTTTGGGTTGATTGTGACTGTTATGGACAGGGAAGTACTTTGGTTCCCAGTGGAATACCTCTGTGGATTGTTCCTCAGCTAAACCTCTCTGGATTAACTTGCTCCTCTCCAGACACTCTTATTACTCTAAGCACTCATGTGTATGTGTCTGGGTAACCATAACTGTCATTAGTTATGTATTTCATAGAACACAGAAATTTAGAGCTGAAAGAAATGTAATCACCCAAATCCCATTTACTAAAACGATAGATGGGCATTTTGAAACCATGAGGAGATTACAACAGAAGTTAGTGTGCTGTAGGTTATTGCGTGGGCTCAATGGGACCCTCTTCAAATGTGCAAGCTGGGCCTGTGAGACTCTGGGTGGCGTTTGCATTGTTCTTCCTTGAATGGCAAAGAGAAACTTAGCTTTGGGACTTTCTTCTTGAAATAAATTTTCATCTAGTTATTTGTTTCTGGTTCTTATTTATTCTCATTTATCTTCTTCACTGGAAGAGGTGGTCCTCAAGGGAGGGGCTGTGTCTCAGTCATCTTTCTGCTTTTGCTGCCAGCTTGGGTCCTGGCAAACAACAAACATGTAATTAAAGTTGGCTGGGTGAATGAATGAATGGCATATGGTCTCTTTGGTAGGACTGTACAGTCATTTGTGGAGGGTCCTACTCCTGCCATTTTTTTCCCCTGCTTGTAAGATGCACCTCCTACAGAGGCCACGATGAATAGTGACTGACAAGAGCAAAGAGTACAGCCAAGGCACTGAACAGTGATACCTCCTGAGGCTGGCAAGCAGATTTGCAGGCTGTTGTCACTGTCACCACCAATCAGACAGCTCCTCAGGCAGAGCCCAAGGATGCAAGGGTGGAAAGAATCAGAGAGACTTGGTGAAGGCTTGGGTGTCTTTTGACAGAAGTCAGGGATGAAGATACTGGAGGTAGGAACCATTTTGTGTTGGGGAGCATAGGAATGCTGCATCTGGGGAGAATGCTGAGGGAGAATTTGGTGGGTGGGGATGAAGCTGTACATGGCAACCTGCAGGGAGTTCAGGAGCTATGTCTCTCCCCTTGTCCGTGTGGTCCAGAGTGGATGCTCCAGTTCTGGCTGTCCAGATGCAGGTGGACAGAGTGGGGAAGAGAAGGGCCAAGGTGAATGCCACCTTATAAAGGGTTTTTCTGGAAATCATACATTCTAATTGCATTTTATTGGCTAGAGTTTTGTCACATGACTGTTCCATGCTGCAAGGAACCTTGGGAAATGCGGTGTTTTAACTGATTATGCACTTTAAGAAACACTGCGTTGTCTTTTTGCTGTGGAAAGGGTAGGCTACACATTGAGGAGGCACTAACATAAAGCAACATAGAACAGTCTCTGATTTGTTAACCCAGTGCTTCCTTGCCCTGCTGGAGATTTTAACTCTGTGTTTGAGAAGCAGCCTGAAAAATGTGTGAGACTTGGTGGCCAATTTTTTGTTTCTGCCCTTATATTGAAAATATCATGGAGTGTCTCTGTTTTTAAATAAGAAAAATATTTTTTTTGGATAAAATTGTGTCTAGATTTCTCTAGACTGAAATATTCTATGATTTTTAAGAAAGAGTTTTTCACTTGAAAGTCAAAATTAAAGGACTCAACACTGTGGCATAATAGACTAATCCTCCACCTGTAGTACCAGCATCCCCTATGGATGTTTGTTCAAGTCTCTGCTGCTTCATCTCTGATCCAGCCCTTAGCTAACGGCCTGGGAAAGCAGCAGTGGATGGCCCAAGGCCTTGGACTCCTGTATCCATGTAGGAATCCTGGAAAAAGCTCCTGGCTCCCAGCTTTGGACTAGTGCGGATTTGGCTATTCCAGCCATTTGGGCAGTGAGCCAGTGAATGGAAGATATCTGTCTCTCTCTTTTTGTCTTTCCCTTACTCTCTCTTTGTAACTGTGATTTTCCCGTAAAATAAATCTTAAAAAAGAAATAGTTACCGGGAGAGGGGAAAGGAGTGAGATCTTCTATTTCTGGTTCACTCCTCAGATGCTGCAATGGCCAGGGCCGGACCACACAGAAACCAGGAACCAGGAGCTTCATCGGGGTCTCCCAAATAGACATCTCATGCACTTGGGTCAACTTCCACTGTTTTTCCCGGTCATTAGCAGGGAGCCAGCCCAGAAGTGGAGCAGCCAAGATGTGAAAAAGTATGTTTATGGGGTGCTAGCAAGGTGGGAGGCAGCTTTAACCCATCACACAATCCCAGACCTTAACATCCTAAGATTAAAAAAAAATGGTGACTAAAATGACGCAAGAGATTGAATAAATCACAGGGTTTTGTTTAGATCTCTCATGGAAGGTTGCTCAGATTAGAGATTCATTGTAAGGCCCCACGATTAGCTTGATTATAACCGTGCCTGTTATTCCTCAGAGACAATTTGCAAGAATGAAGGCTAAAGTGCTGCCTACTCAACAGCTCTTTCTCTACTTTCTCATTGTCAATAACCCCGATCTATTTGTGTTGTGAGCAATCCCACGGGAGCTTGCCTGCTCACTCACACATGCCACCTCCCTACTGAGGTGTACAGTCTCTGAGGTCTTGTCTGGACTGGTGTGGCCCATGGAGGTCTGCCAAAAGCATGTGGTGTGATCAGGTCTAGCTTGTTCTAGGCTGAGCACTCAAGAAATGTGGCATTTTCTGCTTCCTGTCCTTTGGTGCCCCAAGCTGCCTTGTAATAAGTTTAGGCTCCTCTGCTAAAGAGACTGTGTGGATGAGAACTAAAGGATCAGAAGTATGGGGAAGAAGACCATGGTGGGGGAGGTGGAGGCATCGACAGGAGATTCCAGGTCAGGACATCTGATGGCGGGCACATGCGACACCCACAGATGCCTAACGGGGAGGCCAGTCAGCTCAGAAAACTATGAGCAATTACAGCTAACTATTGGCTTATGCTGCTTCTGAAAGGCCTGTTGTATAATACACCCAAGCAGAACCTACGTGGTCATGGACTGTCCCCCTCTCAGACTAGGAAGGTAGTCTTGTCTGTTCTAAGCAGGCATGGGGAATGTCTGGCCTACCACAGCAACTGTTGGTAGGAATTGAAATTCAATAAACCTGTTGTCAGGATGATTTTTAAGTTGATCATTTTATATGGTTCATGAACAGTGTTATAAATATCCAAATGGCCTTTGGTGGGAAACAGATCCCCCAGCCCTGGACCAGCCTGCTAATTCAGTTCTATCAAACTATTTTAGAGGGATGCAGGTGACCCAGTTCCAGTCAATGAGATGCCGAGTGGCTTTTCCTTACATAAAAAAGAGACTCGCGGGAGGAAATGTCTGTGCTACTCAGCCCAACATTGTTGTGTCTATATTTATTTCTGGAACCGTGGCAGCTACATCGCTATCATAAGGGGATTGTGTAACCAAGCCAGTATCTGAGGATGGCAAAGCAAAAATGACAGAGGAGGCTTACGTCCTGAAGTCAGTCTCCAAATATCCCCTCAACAGTGGACTACTGGTTATCTGCTGTAATCAGCCCATTTGGCTTAAATTGGTTTGAACTGGATTTTCAATTCTTTACAGTTGAAATAATCTTAATTGATACAGTGGAAGAATGAATCTCAGTATCACCCTCTTTGACTGACAGGAAATAGAAAAAAGAAAAACCAATAGAATCATGCAGTCTCAACCTTTGCTTTTCATGCTAAAGTAAGGACTCCACAGGAGCAGGAATTCTGGAACCAGGAACGTGCAGAGCGAGCTGCTGAGCTGTGGGGGAGCGCGAATAGGCATTGCCCAAGCAAACCGGAGGAAGGGCATTGGGAGAGAACGGGGCCAGAGAACAGAAACTCAGGAAGCAAGGAACAGATTTCTGCGCCAGAAGGCATGTGTGTCTCAGTAAATGGGTGAGTAGAGGAGGAACAAAGAGGAAGGGGAGCTGGGAAGGGGATATTTAATGCAGTCTGGTACACTCAAAGCCTGCTTTGAGAGGCAGGGTGAGTTCTTCAGTCAGTGCAGGACAGAGCGGAGCAGGCACCGCGTGGCTGGATGGGGAAGTCAGAGCCAGAGAAAGCTGGGCAATGTATGTTTGGAGGAAGAAAGGAGCAAAATAACCCCTTCTCATTTGTTGATTGAGAACTAGCATTTGGACAAAAGTTAAGTGTGAAAACATCTCCTCCCTATCCACCCAAATTTTAAGTGTTTAAATTGCACATCCAGGTTGCTTCAGATCCTTCCTGCTGTGTAACTCACAGGTCATTTCAGGACTTGCTAAGATACAGCAAGCTGGGCTGACTTGGAACCACTCTGAGCCAGTGGGGCTAGTGTGAGTGAGTGAGTGGGCAGAAGGGCCAGCCTCTTGGGGTAACTTGTGCTGCAGTGGTAGTTCTCTCACTGACCTGCAGAGGGCCCTAAGCAGGCAGGTCAGTGATCCATGCTGCTGCTTCCTCCTTTGGAAAATAATGACTGATTTATAGCAATCCTATCAGAGGCTATAAAATTGGGGCCAGCATTGTGGCACAGTGGGTTAATCCATTGACTGTGATGCTAATGTCCCACACTGGACACTGAAATAGATCCACTTTCTTTTGTTTTAGATCCAGCTTCCTGCTAATTGGCATGGAAAAATAGCAAAAAAAAAAAAAAAAAAAAAAAAAAAAAAAGGCTCACGTGCTTGAGCTCCTGCACGCTGCACACCAAGTTGGAGCTTCAAGCTCCTTCCTGGCTTCACCCTCAAGCAGCTCTGGCTGTTTGGGCCATTTGTGGAGTGAGTCTGCAGTTGAAAAATTTCTTTCTCTGTGTCACTGTTGCACATAAATAAATAAATACTAAGATCATTTTGAAATGATAAAAACCTAATCTCATTGTTAGGGAATTAAAAAGCAATATCCTAGCCTACTTGACTGTAACCTTTACAGGTCACAGAAAGAAAACAGACACATAACACGATTAAATATCTACAATGTGTTGATTAAGATAGCCAAATATTCAATAAGATACATTCAACTATTAAAGACATTATAAAAATGGAAATGGGGAGTTTCAACTCCTATGAAAAAATAATGGAAGGGTTTTCTTTCTGTACCTTTTGTAAGAGTATCGACTTCACAAAGCTTGCAAATTCTCTGTCTTTCCCACATACGTAAATTATTTCAGAAACTCAATGAGCCTCTTGCCAGGCTTGTGACCTGGACTATCTCCAGGACCTGGGAGCTGCCTCTGGTATGTACTGAAGGGAAGGGGCACCCCTATCTCCCAGTTCCTCTGAGAAGTTAGGAACCTAATGCTGGTGGGTGCCTTGCCTGTGGTTGTGATATTACCTTCTGTCATAAAGATAGAAGAAGTGTATTTTTCCCTTTGAATAAAACCAATTAACTAATACAGATGGTTACTCCAATTACCAGGTGGATTTCATTTGAGCTGTGTGTATTAAATGGTGCTGCCAAATGCTCTTACTTGAAGACTAATTATTGTTTATCTTGGGAGCATGTATGGGAATGGATATTGTCTGCCTGGCTATATAAAAGGGTGCGATTTCCTTCTGCCGGTGTAATTTCTTAGTGGATAGCCTGTGATGTACATCACATTCTGGTTTAATAGTTATTCAGTAATAAAATTGTTGTCTTTGTCTACTACCTTTGTGGAGAGGGTTTCTGGGTTGGGAGATTTTGTTTTAAATTATATTTCCCCAACAGATCCTTTTACTTTGACAAATATGCCATACTAACAAATTGGAAGATGGGGTTCATATTAATCTGTTTTCTGTTGCTATAGTAAAATACCAGAGACTGGGCACTTTCTAAAGAAAAGAGATTTATTTAGTGCACAGGTCTGGGGGTTGAAGAACATTACAATACAGTGGATGCCATCATGGTGCGAAGGAGTGGGAGAGACTTCGTGGTGAGACAGGAAACTTGGGGGATTTGGTGGCCAGGTTTGCTTTTGTATAACAGCTTGCAGGAGAACTTACTGGTACACGTGAGAACTACGGTAATGCCTCCCAAGGGAGCTTCCAGCAATGACATAATCACGATCCATGGGGACTTCACCTGTGCAAGGTTCCACTGCCCTATGGACCAAGCATCCAGCATGTGGACCTTTTGGGGACACACTCAGACAATCTGCAGACCACAGCAGGCTTCAAATTCTCAGACTCTTCAAAGTTCTCTTTCAAAAGACGCTATACTGAAGAGAGCTGGTCGCATCCCATCTCCCAGTCTTACTTTCTGTTTCTACTGAAGGAGGTCTGGTGCATGCATGAATGGATATTGGGTCTATAGACCAATCTCAACCCTTCCATCTCTTAGCCCCACAAACACTTGCCTCTTGTCACTTCAGAGCATTGCTGGTTGTGCCCCTGTGTTTGAGAGGGTAGAATTGGGAAAGGAGCCCTGTACAGATTTTGGGCTCCTGAATAGGGCATTTCAGGTGGCTGAGAACCACCTAAAATGCCTGAGACCCACCAGGGCAGTGGAACCTTGAACAGGTGGGGTCCCCATGGGTGGTGATTATGTCATTGCGGGAATCCGCCTTGGGAGAAATTACCATAACTGTCACATGTACCGAGGGCAAGACTCTGGATGAACATATACTCTTGGCCATGAAAGCTTCTAACACTGTGGAGAGAGGAACCACTAGAGAAGGGTCAGGATGAAGCTGGAAAAGATAGAGTGGGAATGTCTACCATGCAGGAGCAGGAGGAGGGGGGCTTCTTTCTCCTGATTTAAGAACGAGTAGTGTTGACACTGTGGGGTTAGGACACAGCAAGTTAAACTATCGCTTGGGTTGCTAGCGTTTCATATGGATGCCAGTTTGAGTCCTGGCTGCTTCACTTCCAATCCTGCACCTTGTTAATGAGTTGGAAAAGGCAGTGGCAGATGGCCCAAGTGTTTGGGTCTTTGTACTCACGTAAGAGGACCAGGAAGAAGCTCCTGGGTCCTGGCTTAGCTGTTACAGCCATTTGGGGAGTGAACCAGTGGAGGTGTTCTCTGTTTCTCTCCCTGTGTATTTGTATGTGTGTGTGTGTCTCTCTCTTGCTCTCTCTCTGTAACTCTACCTTTCAAATAAACAAAATTATTCTTTAAAAAGAGGAAATAATGTATAGTGAGATATAGAATACCTGAACATCCAGGGCCAAGGGTTTGGAACAGCAGTTAAGCTGGTGCTCGGGACACCTGCATCCTGTCTCAGAGGTGCATGTGTTTGAGTCTTCCACTCTGTTCTGACTTCAGCTGCTCAGGCAGACTCTGTGTGGAAGCAGGGGACAACTCAAGTGCCTGGGTCCCTGCTACCCATGAGAGAGACCTGGAGTTCCTAACTCTTAGTTGTGGCCTGGCTCCATAATGGCCGTTGCAGGTGAACATTTGGGGAAGGTGGATCACTCTCTCTGCCAGCCTTGCAAATAATAATTTAAAAAAATCTTTACAGATGGGATCTTATTTAACTTCGTTTTCTTTTTAATTTTCTGCTCATCAGGTATACTCATTTACTATTACTACTTTGGTGTGGATCCTCCTGTAACTTTTATGGGGCCATGGTCCCCAGATATTTGATTAAATGTTATTCTGAATATTTTCTTTCTTTAAAAGTAGTTTGGGGGATGAAATGAACAAATTAATTCATTTAAACATTTTTTTTTTTTCATTTTTATTTGAAGGGGAGAAAAAGAGAGGAAGAGCTTCAAATACTCACAATAGCCGGGACTGAGCCAGGTCGAAGTCAGGAGCCTGGAACTCCATCAGGTGCTCCCATGGTATCATCTGTGCTGTCTCCTTGTTCTACAGAAAGCTGGATCATAAGCAGAGGGACCAGAACTCAAATGGACACTCTGATATGAAATGTGGGCATCCCAAGTGGGGCCTTAATCTACTGTGCCACAACACCTGCCCTTAAACTGAAGCAGATGACCCTCGTAATGAGTGTTGGCCACATCTAATCAATTGTTGGCCTTTCATGGAAGTAGGAGAGTGACCTTCTCCTCCGAGCAGATGCCTTGGACTGCACCCTACAATGCTTTAGTCTTCACCTGTTGTCCTATTTCATATGATTTTAGACTTGTCCAGTACCTGTTCCTTAAAATCCATCTCTCTCTTGGTTCTACTTCTCTAGAGAACTCGGATAAATACTTCTTCTTACCCTTCTTCTGAGCACCTTCAAATCTACACATTCAAACATCAACACTTATGTGGAATATTATTGCCCTGCAACTTGCTTTATGCATGTGGTATCTACTGTGTATGACATTTTGCTAGTTTAAATGTCTTAATGCACTTTAGTGTTCAGCATTGGGCATGGCAAAGCTAGCCCTTGTTAAGTGTGCTGCATCTGCATGCAGAGCTATCCTCATGAAGGAATTGTGATTTCCTGGCCCTTTCCATTTTGTTCAGTAGGGTGTTTTTTTTTTTTTTTTTGCCCTGCTCCTGGATGATTGCTTTGGGACTCCCACAACTCTTCTTGTCATCCTTAAGATAATCAAATGTCCTAAAGCCCCTGTTGGCTGTAAACACAGGGTCAATTTGGAAATTATGATGTCCAGCACCATGTGTGAAATGAAGCTTAGAACTAGGTTCACAAAGAAGTTCAAGGTTTCCATGTTTAGCCAGAAGCCACTGTAGGTAGGCTGCCTACTCCTCAGGAAGGTGAGTTCAGCTCAGGTTCCTCTTTTTCCACATTTATTGTCCATCTTATCTTCTGGCATCTTCCGTGATGTCTGACGCTTTGGAGACTGAAAGAGGGAAGGAATAGTAATAAAGGAGAGCGAAGTTGTAAGTAATCTTCCACATGTTCATGCAGAAATAGACGTTAGAAAAGAAATGCACTACAGCACCTGCTGGTAAATGCTGAGGTGAGACAGGCCATGCCAGACTGGGCCAC
This sequence comes from Ochotona curzoniae, assembly GCF_017591425.1. Lineage (NCBI taxonomy): Eukaryota > Metazoa > Chordata > Mammalia > Lagomorpha > Ochotonidae > Ochotona > Ochotona curzoniae. The sequence continues at coordinate 6,970,086 of NW_024466218.1, forward strand.
AGCGCCTACCAGCACATGTGAGATGGCGGGAGGTGTGTGAGCCTGGTATGGGAGTAGTACGGACTCTGCTGTGCTGCTGCTCCTGCTTATAAGCATGAGAGTTGGGACTAGGGCGGACCAGGCTGGGCAGGGTTATAACACCTGCTGCCTTACATGTAAACAGGGTTGGGGGAGAGCCAGGCTGGGCTAACCAATTGTATCCACTGGTACAGGCATGACCTGGAGTAAGGGCAGATGAATTGGTCTTTGCTACAACATCAGCAGGCAAGTGCTGGGACTGGAGCAAGTCCTGTTAAGCTAGTTTGCAGAACCACTTGCAATATGCAAGATCCAGGGCAGGGAGTGGGTCCATTGGGGATGCTGTGGGCACTTTTGTAATGGCCTGCAACTCTCACTGGTGAGTATGAGAACCAGGACTGGGGGCAGACCTGGCTAGACAGGCGGTGGCACCCACTGGCTTGAGTGTGGGCTAGAGGGTGGAGTTGGTTGGGTTGAATTAGGCTTCAATGTTCAATGTTATGTAGGAGATCTCAATGGCATGTGGAGCAGACCTGACCTGTCCACTGCACACACTGGCAAGCACAGGAACAAGAGCTGGGGGGTTTCTCCAGTGGGGGTTATTGGAGAATGCTCAGATTCAGCTTCAGTTCCCCCGGTGTATGTGAGGGTTGAGCGTGTGGTGTGCAGGGTTAGGCTGGGCTGCAGCACCCATTTGTTTGCAGAACAAATTGATCAACTACTCCAGTGAAACTTGACAGCAAACTGTTGGACAAATGGAGACTGTGAGGTGGACTATGTCAGCCAATTGACCTTGGAATGGCGATATCAATAGCAACTCAAAGCTATTGAAAGCATTTGAGCAGAACCCTCAGAACATGCTCCACAATGGGGACCCTGGGATGACATCGAGTACTGGGGAGGCTGGACATGGTTTCTCCTATTGTATCTTCCCCTCCCCCAGATACAGGAAGAGGAAAAAGAAAATGTGTGAACAATGGTCTTGGCCACTTTCCCCTGATCCTTGAAACTTCCCACTCTGGTCAACTATGTAAACACAACACACACACACACAGAGACACACACACACAGAGACACACACACACAGAGACACACACACACACACACACACACAAAGAAAGAAAAAGAAAGAAAGAAAGAAGGAAAGAAAGAAAGAAAGAGAGGAAAGTGTAGATGTCACTTTTTTGCATTAAAATAAACTTACCTTTTATTCTGGCTTTTCCACTAATATTTTGAGGTATCATTGTGTTGCATGATTGCCTGGTTTTCTGTTTCCTGAATCTGGCAGCCTTTCACAAGGGGCTCTTTCTCTTATGGATGTTTGCATGGGTTCTTTGGGATATCCTCCAACCACTGGGGACTTCCCACCTGTATTTCCTTCAACAAGAATGATGAACTTGCTTCCACTGGCTGCTTTCCCATTACACAGTTGCTAGGAATACAGTGCTACCTCCAGCTTTTCTCTGCTGGGGCTGGTCCACCCTCTCAGTTGGTTTAATTGGACAGATCCCAAGAAGATATCAGGCTGGTTGTCTCTCCTCCTTGGTTCACATCTGGCCCATGGGAGTTATTTAGGTACTTTGGCCTCCATAAAGTTTGGGAGTGTAGGCCCTCACCAGACATTCCTAACCCATCCATCAGTAGCTGGACAGCTTGCCTTTCCTTTTAATTTTCTCAGATGGGACCAATCATAGTTGACTGTATTCCCTCACTGCAACTTCAAAGGATGCTTATTTTGTTCTCAAATGGTGTACCTGGAGTCCCTCTCTCTTAATATGGAAAATACAAGGAATGTGCCAAACATTTGTACCTTGGTGACACTCATGGTAAGTGAAAATCTTTCAGCAAAGAATTCCTCTTTAGTTTCCCATAGACTGATCCTTTTCATCTTCAAATTCAGCAAGGTGTTTAAGACTCTCGTAACTGTGACTGGATGATTTTCATTGTTATCTATCTTTTAAAAAATTACTTTATAATGTTTTACAGCATGAATGCTATAATTTATTGCAATTACCGAGGTTCTTTCTATTTTTCATTAAAAATAATGCACAAAAATGTATTCCAAAACGTTCAACTTTATGCACTTTTGGAATTTTTGTAAAATAGATTCTTGGTCAAAAGATAATTATAATTTAAAATTGAGAGTGTTACTTGGTCTTCATTTCCATAACAATAGTCCTCCCAGCAGATGGAAGATATCTCTCTCCCTCTCCCTCTCAGTATCTCACCCTCTCTCTCTGGAATTCTGTCAAGCAAACAACAAACAAACAAGAAAACAAACCTTTAAAAATTCTGTGTCTCATCATCATGTGTAGGTTTGGAGCCTAATCCCCCAAGTTATAGTGTTAGGTGACAGTGCTAGGGCTTCTGAGAAGCAGTTAGGTCACGAGAACTCTGCTCCAATGAGTAGAATTTGTGCCCTAGGCAGACACCCCAGAGATCTACTAGCCATGGGAGGATGCAACAAGAGGGCCATCTATGAGAAATGTGCCCTTGGTGGACACTGAATGTGCTGGCACTTTCATGCTGGATTTCCCAGTTCCTTGAAGTATGAACAATAAATGTCTGTTGTTTGTAAGTTACTTGGTTTCTGGCATTATAGCAATCCAAACAAGCAAATAATCATACTTTTGAGAGATTTGTTGGTTCATCTATTTACTACATGGTACCTGCTTTATACTGGACACAATATAAAGTGCTAGTATTGCTGTCCACAAATAGGCACTTGATCGCTTAGATTATTGGCTGGTGGGGAGGACAAGTAGCAAACCAGGAATTACAATAAGATATGGTGTGGAGTATGAAAGTCATATATGACCTGTCATCCTAACCTGGCTTACTGGGCAGTGATGGAGAAGTGAGGCTTAGCCTCGACAGTGGCAATGCCTAAGAGAGAAAGGCCAAGAGCTGGAGGTGATAGACAAGACGCAAGATGATACTGGCAAGCACAGTATCACAAGATGATAGTTTACACTTGCTGTTAGGCAAAAGGCAGAGAAGCGATGATGATGAGTAATTTAAACAAAATTTGATTTTCTTGAACAGTTAGCAATCAAGTCTTGAAATGAGAGAATCTAGAGATTTTAATTTACTTTCATATATATATATATATATAAATTCCTAAATTACCAAATCTACCTCTACTTTTCTCTCCATTTTTCTCTTTTTCCACCTTTTTAAGGTGGATATCAATAGCTCAGTTGCTTGAGTTATTTACAAATGAAAATTATATTTTTTAATACAGAATATACCTAAATTGACAAATTCTTTCAAATGACAACAGAATGGGGGCCTGAATGAGAAATGGGATTTTTGACCACATTCCAGTACACAAAGAACCACTTGTCTCGAGCTCAATTGAAACAAAGGCTTGGGAATTCACAGTCACTGTGAGACATCAAACAGAAGTTAACACGCTGTAGGTTATTATATGAGCTTTATCAGGCTCACTCCAACATGAATAGACAGAGCCCAAGAGAATCAGGTGGTTTTCACATAATTTTAACTATGTGAAGAAGCTGAGGTTGGCTTCAGAATTTGGCTGTTGGAAACATGTTTTCCATCCAGGCATAGCAGGGATGGACTATTCCCCAAGTGCCCTTCCATCTTTCTTTTATGATCGAACGTTCAAGAGAGTAATTAACCCTCTGTGTGGTCTCTTTTCTCACCAGCACTCACCACCTACCTTCTTGTAATCCGGTTTTAGTTCTCTTCCCTGCAAAGACACTGTCTCCCTGACATTCAGCCGTAATTTCCTCACTGCTCAGCTGGTTGCCTGGCCTCTCCTCTTCTCAACATTGCATTTTTCTGTGGTGTTTAGTGCCCTCATTCTGGTTTCTCCAAACTCACAAGTAATCGTTTGTTTTGTTGGTGTCTGATTTCCCCTCTTCTGTCTTTGCCCTCTTCCTTGTCTCCCTTCAATGACTGCCCTTTCACTTTTCCCCTCTTAGAGTCAATGTATTCCTGAGTTTCTCTCCACCTTCTTTCCCCTCCCTCATCATATGAGGGAAGGGAAATCATATATGAGTCATGAGTCCTATATCTTTATATCCACACCTGGCCTGATCGGCATTAAAACGACATTTGCTGTTGGCATGAATCTCCACCTGGTTAACTTTCTTCTCAAATCTAGCATCCAAATGTGTCTTGTTTTTATGAATGGTACCAGTATTCTTCAAGTTACCCAGAGGGCAGTACTGTATGTGACTTCTTCCTTCCCCTTGACTTCCGGTCTGATGTCAGTAAGACTTTCTGCTTCTTCCCCCTTATTCCTTTTTCCATTGCTTCCCACTAAGATAACCACACAATCTAATTTGCTCAGGCCATTTGGGATTCACATCTTGTGGTGCCATGTTTTGCTCACTAATGCTCCTGTTAGCACCATAAATTAGAGATTAATTTTAAATGGACATCACACTAGTTCAGATCTTGAGCATCTCTTATAACGCCCCCAACTAGTCTTTTATCTTCAGGCTCTGAGTTATGTGACTGGAAAAGATTAATCTTTCCAAAGTACTTTTTTTTTTTTTTGATAAATCTGCTTGTCTACTTTAAAATCTTTGCCAATTCGTCACTGCCTTATAAGCAAAGTAAATGCCCTTTGGTGTTCACTGAAGGCATTCCACAGTTTTGTCCAATACCATATTTTCAGTATTTTTAAAAAGATATTTATTGATTGATGAATAGGAATCTGTTTATTTTTGTTTTATTTTTGATGATGATTACTTTGTTGAAAAGGATACATGTCCATGTGACTCACTGATGAGGGTGGGAAGGGTCCAAGGAATAGGAGAAAGTGGATGAGACCTGTTTCCGATTTTCTTTTTCTTCTTCCTGCATCTGGGCGAAGGGGAGAGAGAAGCGTAAGGGCTGTTCCAAGTATCCTGATCACATTAGTACCCAGGGATGTGGGATAGCTACTTGATGTTACCCCAGGGTTCCCAATGTGTAACATGTTCTGAGGGTGCTGCTTAAGTAGTTTCTAAAGCTCTGAAATGCTGTTGATTTCAGTGCTGTCAAGGATGAGGAAACCCTTCCAAGATCCATTGGTTGACATAGTTCATCTTTTTTTTTTGAACATTTATTTATTAAATCATTTATTTATTTATTATTGGAAAGTCAGACATAAAGAGAGGAGGAGAGACAGAGAGGAAGATCCTCTGTCCGCTGATTCATTTCCCGAGAGGTCACAACAGCTGGAGTTGAGCCCATGTGAAGCCAGGAGCCTCGTATGGATCTCCAATGCGGATTCAGGGTCCCCAGGCTTTGGGCCATCCTCTACTGTTTTCCCAGACTACAAGCAGGGAGCTGGATGGGAAGCAGGGCCGCCAGGACACAAATTGGCACCCATATGGGATCCTGGTGCGTACAAGGCGAAGACTTCAACCACTAGGCTACTGCAATGGGCCCGACATTGTTCATTTTAGAGTCCATTTGCTCAGACAGTTGTTGTCCAAGTATTTATTTATTTGAAAGGCAGAGCAATGGAGAGAGAGAGACAGAGGCAGAGAATGGTTGGTGATGGTGGAGGGAGAAGAAAAGAGAGAGAGAGAGAGGGAAGGAGAAAGAGAGAGAGAAGGAGGGAGGTAGAGAGAGAAGAGAGACATTTTCTGTTCATTGATTTACTCTTCAAGCAGCAATATCTTGGTCTGGGCAAGGCTATGGTCAAGAATCAGGAACTCCATCTGGTCTCCCTCATGAGCATCAGTGGTCCAAGCCTTAGGACCATCTTCCTTGTCTCATCAGGAGCACTAGTAGGAAGCTGGATCAGAAGTGGAACAGCTGGGATTTGAACCAGCTCTCCCATATGGGATGCTAGCTGGTGACAGCCTAACTGGCTCTACCACAATGGTGACAGTGTAATTTTAATCTTACTGCTTAGTTCTTTTGGAAAAGAAAATACGAAGGATGTAAGTATGAGGGGTAAGTCTAGCCAGCATTTCAACATTGTGTCCTGGATAGGCAGATAAAAGATATTCTAGGAACTGGAGCTGGCAGGATTGGCTCATCCTCCCCCTACAAGCACTGGCATCTCATATGGGTGCCAGGACATGTCCCAGCTGCTCCACTTCCCATCCAGCTTCCTGCTTGTGACCTGGGAAAGCAGTGGAGGATGGCCCATATCCTTGGGACCCTGCACCCACATTGGAGGCTTGGAAAAAACTTCTGGCTCCTGGTTTCAGATCAGTTCAGCTTCAGCCTTTGTGGCCATTTGGAATGTGAATCAGCAGATGGAAGATCTTTTTTTCTCTCTGTTAAACCTACCTTTCCAGTAAAATCCGTCTCTCCTTCTCTCTGTGAAATCTGCCTTTCCAATAAAAATAAATAAGTATATATAAAAAAAGGCTCTGTAGGAACTGTTAGAGTTAGGAGTGAGTCTCCTTTCTGGGATTTAAAAAATAACAGTGAGACAGAAATTTCAGGTCTTTGGGAAATGTATTACTCAAAGTTCTTTTCCACTTGAGTTTTTGAAGCTGAGAGACAGAGAGCACCCATGTATTGATTCACACCCAAATGTCCATCATGGCTGAGACCATGTGAAGGCCTGAGCTCAGGAACTCAATCTTGTCTCTCCTGTGGGTGGCAGGGACCCAAAATCTGAGCTATCATTTGCCGCCATCCAGGGACTGCATTAATTGAATGTTTGAATCAGAAGCTGGGACATGAACCCAGGTCCTCCGACGTGGGAGGTGGGAGTCTGAACTCATGCTCTAACTGCGAGGTCACTGCCCTCAGCACCGTCAATTTTCACTGTCTTTTTTTCAGTCCCAGGTGATGTGAAGGTTGTGTTTGAGACCTTCTCCAAAGATAAAATGCTTCACTGTCCAAGCTATCTAGGAACCACAGCATCCCCTTGATGGGAGGGCTTGCCTACCACCCAGTTCTGTGAGCATGAGTAAGGAACTATCTCCAAGGGCAGATGTTCTGAGACAGATATGGGGCTTGAGGTGGCATGAAGTGGCAGCTTTACTACCTCATTTAACATTGGTTTTCCAATGCTCTGATGATAACTTTACCTAGTACACAACTGGAATGTCTTAAAAAATTTTTTTTAACATTGTCTGCCTAGTTGAGAGGGATGTATGCCACACTGGCCTCTGATTAGGGTGGGGAGGGTCAGTTATAGAGGAGGGTGGGAAGGACACAATTTTCAGCTTTTATTTTTCCTCTCTCCTGTGTCCACAGGGAAGGAGGGGAAGGGGACTGCTCTTTGCTGTCAAACTATATTTGCACTGGAGGATGGAAGATGGTCCTTTGATGATGCCTTAGAAACCATGATGTGGGGAAGAACGTTCTGATAGTATTACTTTAATAGTTTTTGATAGTTGTTGTTTTCATTGCTCCAGGGTTCAGAAAATCTTTTCAGGGTCTATTGGTTGGCAAAGTCCACCTCAGTGCATCCACAGACCCAGGAACATGCTGCAAATCCTGTCCAGGACACTTGTCCAACCTGTTCCACTAGCCTAGCCCAGCCTGCCACAGGCACACTAGTGGGTACCACAGCTTAGTTGGGGTGACTCAATAACTCCCACTAGGCCTGCCCCAGCCCCGGCTTTTGTGTGTACCAGTATGTGTGGCAGCCTAGCCCAGTCTGTCCTGTATTTCACCTGGCTTTTTTGCATACCTATGGGTGTTGTGACTTTTTTGACCAAACCCACTCCCATGCTCAGCCCACACACATACCAATAGGTGCTGTCACCTTGCAGTCTAGTGTGCCACCAGCCCTGACTTTTGTGCTTGCCAGTGGGAACTTAAGCCTAGCAGAGGAATACCTACAGTTTCCATACCAGGCCTTCCCCCAGCCCCAGATCTTGCACTTGCCAGGGGGTAATTTGGTCCAGCCTGACATGACTTGCACCCGATATTGGCACTTTACAGCTGGTTCTGTGACCTAGCCTGGCTGTCCCATACCCATTATGGCTCTTGTGCATGCCAGCAGGTGCAGCAGTCTAGCCCAGCCTGGCTTACTCTAAGTCTCAGCTTTTATACTCACCAGTGGAAGCAGCAGCCTAGCAGCAAAGTCGCTGAAGTTCCCCTACTAAGCCCATTCCCAGCCCTTGGTTTTGCATGTACCTGTGAGTGGCCCAGGCTGAGTAGGCCTGCCCCCAGTCTCAGTATTGTCCAGCAGATGCTACAGCCTGACTCAACATTGCCCACCTCACTCCAGCTCTCTCCAGTGGGTACAGCAACCTTGCCTAGCTTGGCCCACCCTCAGCATCAGCCATCATATGAATTGGTAAGAGAAGGGCTGGTGTGTACCCTGTTCTGGCTCTTGCTTGTGCCAGTCTGTGCTGTGGACTGACCCAGCCCAACTCAACCACAGACCTTGCTCACACATATGCCAACAGGTGTTGCAGGTCAGCCTGGTATGGTGTGTCCCCAGCTCAGCTCTCGTGTTCACCAGCAGAAGATGCAGCCTAGGAGGGGTGTTTCCCAAATATCACTGTCAGGCCCGCCCCTAGCAATGGACCTTGTGTGTGTTGGTGGGTGCTACTGACCAGACTGTCATGGCCAGCCCCAGTGCTGGTGCTCACTGGTGAATACAATGGCCTAGTTTGATGGGCCTGCACCAATTCTGGTTCCCACAAATGGGTGCTATAGCCTAGCCCAGTCTGGCTCACCCCAAGATCTGCTCCTATGTGACCTGGAGGGTGCCTTGACCCAGCCTGACTTGTTCCACGCATATTCTGGCTCTTGGGAGCACCAGTGGGTGCTAGAGCCTAGCCCAGTTTGTCCCACATCCAGATGCAGCCCACATGCATGCCAGTGAGTACTGTAGCCTTGCCCAACATGGTTTGGTCCAAGTTTCAGCTCTTGCACTCCACAGTGGAAGCTGTAGCCTTGCTGGGGAGTCCCCAAAGTTAGAGGCCTGTTTCAGCTGTGCATCTTGCGTGTACTGGCAGGTGCTTCCATACAGCCTGGCATGGCCTGCCCACAGTGTCAGCTCTTGCTGGTTGGTGCTGCAGTCAGCCCATTTGGGTGTAGCCCACACCCTGTTCTGGCTCGTGTGTGTGCCAGGAGTTCAATGCTGCCTGGCTTAGTCTGGCCTGTCCTCAGACCTGGGCCACACAAATGCTGAGATGTGTTGCAGCCCTGTCTGGCCTTGCCCAACCACAGCCCCAGTTCTTTTTCTCCCCAGAGGGAGCAGGATCCCAGCAGGAGAGTTTCCCAGGGGAACCTCCCAGGGGAACCTCCCAGGTCTGCTTCCAGCTTCAGATCACACATGTGCGTTAAGGTGCAGTGGCCTTGCTTGGCATAGTCTGGCCTCAGTCCTGGCCTTTGCTTGTGTTGGCAGATACTGCAGCCTGGTCCTGTCTGGACTCCTCCTAGCCCTGGCTCCCAGGAGTGTCAAGTAGGTTTCTATCAGATAAGTTCCTTGGTCCAGTCTGGCTTGGCCTGTCACCACTCCTGGCTCTCTCTCACTGGTGGGTGCTACAATCCCATGAAGGTAATCTCACAAGTTCCCTACAGAATCTGCCCTCAGATTTGGTTCTTGGGTGTTCTGGTGGGTGCAGCAGCCCGGCCTGATTTAGCCCACAACCTACTCTGACACTCGTGCCATGCTTGCCAGCCCCAGCTTTTGTGTGTGCCTGCAGGGCACAGGCAGTTCTATTTAAAAAGCCCAGATTTTTCATGTGGGTGAGTGCCTTGGCTTGACTGACAGACATGCCCTCTGGTTTCCCCTGGTCCCTCTGCCCCCAGACCAGTCTGTTGCAGCTCCATTGGCTACCTACAAGTGCAAAGAACCAGTCTATAGAAGCCCCCAAGAGGTCATTTCTTCCCTTCATACACGCCTTCACCTTTCCTTGGGCATTCTAGAGCCCCTCTCACATCTGGCGAACAGGATGGTAGGTAGAGTGTCCTGGCCTGGCAACCCCTGCCTTCCCCACATATCTTTAAAAAGTTAACAAGTAAAAAAAAAAAAAAAAAAAAAAAGAAGAGGGAGAATAAGAAACTATGCTGGACATATAACATTGCTTGTAGCTTGGGGCAGGTAGAATTTCTGTAGGGACAGACTTATCATTCACCCAAGAATTTTGGACATTTTCTTTTGGCTGTGCATGATTTTTTTCATGTCCTGAGTGGGGCTTTTGTACAGAGAAAGGATAATTATAATATTGAGTTTTAAAATAATAGCTTGTAGAATTTTAAAGGAATGTTAAATCTGTTTTATTTAGCTTTTAATTTTAACTTACAAGTCTTATGTTCTATGTAAAATTCTATTAAAATAAGAACAAATAACTTCATTTTTTTTCCTTAGTAGTTACTTAATTAACTCAAGTGGAAAAGACTGAAAGTCCTTAAACAACCACTCCTACTTACAAATTTAATTAAGTCCTTTATACATTTTAAAAAAACACTAATAAATGTAATAGATTTTCTTTTCTTTTCTAGAACTGAGAATACTCACCAGGGAACATTGGTGGCCCTAACAAGGGAGTACCTTCCAAAGTATTTACCAAACTCTTGTAAGTTTAACATTTACATCGGAAAACAAACGATAAACACAATTGCTTACAAAACAATTATAAAATTAATTACACATTTAAAGTTGTAATTCCAAAGCTTAATTACCTGTCAGAGTTCTTAGTATGCTAATTTCTCTTAAAATTACAACTACTTTAATACCAGATGCATTCCCCCCGATGAGAAACTTTTCCTTGAATTGTATTTAACTTCATTTGTATTTTATCCTAGCCTGTGCCAATCTGGAAAATGTATGAACTCACTAAAAAATACACTGTAGGGGTGAGCCGAGAGTAGTTCTTAGGGTCCAGGAAGTGGTCAGTGGTAGGGGTTTTGAGGGGTTTTGAGTGGTGGGTTTTGAGGGTCACAGGTTTTTGTGATGATTCTGTCATCAACGGAAAGCTTGACTAATCTCTCATGCTTGTACATCAAGAGGAGATCTCCAAGTTCACACTGCTACCCGGCACTGTGGTCTGGTGTGGGTCTTCACCTCTGCACAAATCGTTGTTAACCTCATTTGCTCAGTTTAAATCAGCCTGCTGTTCTTCCAAACCCTGAAAGCCTTTACAGCGACACTTTCCAATGGAAATACAATGTGAGCCACAAGTGTGAGCTGGCCGTGGAGTTTTTCTGACAATAAAATCTAAATGCTGAGAACGAAGTGAAAACTTGATATATCCAAAATATTATATCATTGCAGTATATAACCAACACAAAAACTATATCCTAAATCACTTGAACTTCACTACTCCAGCCAGAATAAATGAAAGTAAGCTCAAGTTGAGCGTGGTGGCTGTGAATATAGTATGTTCCTGGATATATTCTAGTGGAAATTCCAGAGATAGCTGCTAGCAGCTGTCTGGCTAGACAAACTCTTTCACTCCTTTCAGATATTAAGCATCTTGAAGGTAAGAACTATTTTCTTGCTGCCTTTCAACATCTGATTTGTTAATCAACTCCAAGTAAATGTGCTTTGAATAAGTGAGAGAGCATGACTTGACTCCTTCAGTGTGCCTCTCAGCCTGTACAAACCAGCATGCCCAGGCAACAGAAACCTTCCTTATTACGGGTCTTGGAGTCATCGACGGTAGGCTCCTTACCGGGACTGGAAGTTTAGATTCTGGGGCTAAGTCAAATCATGACTGGGGGTCCTGTCCCAGCCCATTGCAAATCTGTGGGAGGAGGCATTCTTTGAAGTCTGTGAGACTTCAGCAATTCCATGCTGGCTGATCCATTCTTGGGGCTGTTAAATGCTGAGAAGGAAGGCTGTTTACCGCAATTTATCATCACTGAATAGTAAAGAACAGTTAGTGTTCTTGTCCTTGGACCCAAAACATTCGTTTCTGGGAAAATTTCATTAAGAAAATACAGAAAAAGCCTGTAGCACTAGATTTTTGCTGTGTAATAAATCACTTCAAAACAAGTGGCTTGCAACAATAATCGGTTCTTTGTCTCATGATTCTGTGGGTCACTGGGCATTTCCCCTTGTTGAGCCAGCCCTGCCAATGTGAGCTAGCCTTTCTCAAATCTGTTGGTGAGTTGGTGGATGGCTAAGCAATTTAGGCTATCTTGAGTTATATATCCAGTGGTTGGTAGATCTCGGAAGGAATGGGATCCATTGGGTCATACGTTGTGTCATCCGGCAAGCTAGCCCACACTTTTCGTAGGGTGATGGTCCCTGGAGCAGCTGCAAAACAAATACCAATGTACAAGTGCTTGCATTCATCAGAGTTACTGACATGTCATTTGCCAAGCATGACACATGACTGAGCTCAGAATCAGGAAGAGTCCATTCTGCAATCAGTCTACTCCGTAAGCATAAAGGGGTTCACCACAGGGGCTTTTATAGCATTGCAATACTTACAGGTAACTCAAATGTCCAACAAAAACAATAGCTACTCAGGATGGTATTTCATGCAGCTCGTGATGCACTGATCGGGGTGGCTGTGTCCCATGCTGGAGAGGCTGGAGTTGAGATTCAGTTCTGCTTCTCAGTCCAGCTTCCTGCTGATGCATATCCTGGCAGGTAGCAGCAGATGATGGCTCAAGCACTTGGGTCTGTGCTGCCCATGTGGGGAGCTCTAATTGCGTTCCTGGCTCTTGCTTTGGCATGGATCAGCTTGTGACTGTGGCCCCTGGGTTTTGTTTTGCTTTGTTCGTTTTGGCGGGGGTGGGAATCAACCAATGAGTAAATGGAAGATCTTTGTTTCTGTCACTCTTTCAAATAAAAGAAAAATGAGTAATTTAAGAATGTTTATAAATGTCAGCTAAAAAACAATAAAAATTATGACTCTGGGCTAGTATTTGGGGGTTGTCACATCGTAACATTAAGAATGCTTTGGATATGATGTTAAATGAACAGAGAAGGATACAATTCTAGGTATAAACTAATAAGCACTAGTTCAAATACAAACTGAAAGGAATATAAGAAAATTTTAACAATTACACTGAGAAATGACATCATGGGTCATCCTTCATTTTTGAAAATGTTTGAAATATACTACATTCCATTTATTGAATTTATGTAGCATTTTATCAATTGCCAACTTTCTGTATTTATCAAGAAAACATTACTTGCTACCTCTCCAAATTATTAGGATGCAGAATTTTAGATACCCAGAGGTTGTGTGTGGTAACATTTTCTTGTGGTATAAAGTAAAAGTTTTGCAATTTCTTCTTATGAAAGGGTAATATAAGACGGCAAGAGGAAGAAGTAATTTAAATATGTTTAGGGACCATTTTCATCTTCAGAATTAAGGATTATTTTAATTTTACATCATTGCCTTTCCTCTTGCAGTTTCCCTTCCAGTTTAATCATTTTAAGATTCCCTATTCTTAATTTTCATACAGAGATTACTTTAATTGATCACTACAATTAAGTCTGAGGTCATAAATTACAAAGTCATATTTTCCTGGATCCCAGAGTTCTGAATTATTCATTCCATTTACTATTTTAGGTTAGTTTATCCAAAATTCTCCAGTTCATTGTTGCTGGATTTTAAGATTTTGTACAAATAAGGCAGAAGCAAAGGAAGGCCACAACAAAGCATTTCTGAAAGTTTGTTGATTTTAAAGTCTCAGTTTTTTTGATACTCTCGTGTCTTTCCCAGATGTCAGTTTTATCCTGGAAGCTTTTGATTTTATTTTCTATAAACTTTGATGTACTTAGTATATTCCAGCAAGCCCTCACTGTCTTCTTGGACCTTAACTTCCTAACTGAAGCCATTTATTGACATACTATTTTTTTTTTTCCAGCGAGGAAGCAAATCAATAAATTAAAGATGAGTTCAGAGTGTCAGACTTCTCTAAGCATTCTGGGACTCATTTACTCCTCGGGTGGACGGGAGGCCGGGGGTGGCCGGGGGAGGCTGGGGGAGGCTGGGTGGCCATCTCACAAGGCAGTAATGGCTGTCCCTGTCCAACGTTTCTAGCTGGTGCCTCTCAAGCTCATTACTGCATTCAGACCGCTTTAGACTAGAAAAAGTGGGTGTAGATTTTCATGTTATATGGACCAGAATTTCTGATTATAAAAATTATTTTCAGTAAGTCCCAATTATGGTCCTTCACCAGGCTTGGATCCAGTGCTAGGAGCGTTCTTCAGGGAGGTGGTGCGTTACATTAAACAAGCCCACTGCCCGGCCTATTTTTGCTTTCCCTCTCTTGTCAGGCACACACCTCCATAAGCTGCCATCCATCCACAATCCTATTTATACAACTACCTGGGTGAGATCTATTAGCAGCTATGCTGGACTCATCAATCTTATCTCTTGGAATCGGTACAGTCTATTACGCTGACATTGTTCAGTTCACTCCTGCTGGCTTTTACCAACCTTTCTTTCCTCAGAGGTCTGATCAGGGATCTGAGCTGTTTACTCTAGATCTTCCTGTTAGCATCACAGTCCTTGCAAAAAACTTGTCCCTCAACTTAGTGTTTACATTTAAAAAATATCACGGCGTTTTTATGGAACTGTATTTGGAATTTCTGTCTGCAACCTATGGAGATGGCCTTTATTTTTACTTGAGAGAAGTTCAGATACCTGATCAGCAACATTTGGTGAGAGTGAGAAAGAACGGGTTAGGCATAGGAAAAGAGGAAAAGAGGATCTGGGAATCGCATTCGAATAGTGTTCAGAGGCCAGGGTCGCTAAGGTGATGGCAGGCTTTGTCTGATGGGTTTAGGAAAGACATCTAAGGTGCCTGTGGAACTCTAATCCCACTGTTCATTTACAGGTTCAGAGGAGGTGGATAGAACAAATTCTATTCCCAGAAGACAGAAAGCCAAACTAAGAGGAAGCCTCCTGATGCTAAGTGGGGAAATAGATTCTCTGATACACTGGTGTTGACAATGTAAATTGGTTCGTTTTTCTGAAGGGTAATTTTACAATATGTATATAGAAAGCCTTAATAATCGCCTAATCCCAATGATTCAGCAGTTGGATTTATAAGATTTTACCCCAAGGAAATATTTCCAGGTTTAAGCAAGATAAAGGGATATTCAATATAATTTGCCTCATAATAACAAATATTAAAACAACTAAATATACAAAAACAGGATGATTGAATAACTAGGCATATCCATTGTTTAGCATACTATCAGATCTTGTGAAAATTATGCTTGAAAGAACATTTAATGATATAGAAACTATGTGTGACACATTAAGAGAAAAATATAAAAATAGCTTACCCAGAATATAGCCATTTTGGAGGAAAAAAGTCCAAAATGTATTTATGCATAAAAAAACCAGATTGGAAATATAGGCACCAAAATGATGGGTGTTTATCTCTGAATGGAGATTACGAGTAATTTAAAATTTCTTCCTTGTGCTTTCCTTTCCTTTCTAAATTGTGTATAATAAACATGTATCCCATTTGCAATTAGGGAAAATATTATTTTAGAAAATGATGGGAATCAGGAGGGTATATTTTGCTCACGCAGACTATATAGTGCATATATATATATATATACATTCCCTACAAGAATCCCATTAACAAAGAGACATTAACATTTGCAGAGGAACTCGTGCAGTCTGCTGAAATGCCGTGAGTATACGTATGTGCACAACCAGCGATGTGAAACCCAACGATCTTTACATAAAAAGGCATAAACAGAATTAATAATCCATATAATTTTTTCTTTACAAGCAGAGAGACTTAAACATTTTGCAAAAGCAGAATTTGGGAGTTGGTAAAATAAGCAATGTAATGCGATGTGAAACTTTAGATCCTTCCAGTGACGTGGCCGTCTGTCCAAGTCCCTCTTTCTAGCCTCCCATTAAAAGAGCTTGCAGCATCAGTGTGCATCTGTGATCTGTGGGGATGGAGGGTACCAAGGGTTCTAAACTGGGAGAAGCTTGGGGCAGGTAATGAGGTCCTCCAGTGTTTGTGGGGGTAACCTCAAAATTTTGTGCACTTAAAGTGGAGAGTGAGGCCGAGTGGCTACTGACCCGCTTTGGTAAGTAAAAACAAAATCTTTGTGAAAGTAACTTGGGAACTTTCATCTTTTAATTCTTTAATTTTAAAAAAATATTTATCTTTAATGGAAGGCAGATTTACAGATAGAAAAAGAATGGAGAGAAAGATCTTCCAATAGCTGGTTCATTCCTTAAAGGGCTGCATTGCCTGGAACTTGGCCAAGAAAGTGATTCAACCTGTTCTGCTTTCCATCCTCTGTTGAGACACTCTACATCTTCTGCTGGGCTAGATGAGCAGGCTGGTTTGTTATCTGTGTAGTTCTGGGCATGTTGTACCCTGCACACATATCAGCAACTGAGGAGGACCAGTCTCGATACATGCACTCCAAGGTTGGACCACATACATTTCGATTTTCCCTGTAGTTTGGTTTGAATCCAGCAATCTAGTTGGAGAGTCCCCCAAGAAACCTTACCTGGGGTGACCTCAGACTTGATTCTTGTGTGAGCCAACCAGTGCAGGGTCAGGTTTGGTCTGTCACCTGCACCAGCCAATGTGCATTGGTAGATGCAGCTGCCCGGTCAGTTCTACCTCTAGTCCCATCACTCATGTGAATGATGGCTGCTGCAGCCTAGCCCAGCCAGCTCACCACAGGCCCAGTCCGTATGCACACCAGCAGATGCCATGACCTAATTGGGATGACCCTCAGTAACCCCCATCAGGACTGTCCCTAGTCCTGGTTTTTGCATGTGTCAATCTCTACTGCAGCTTAGCTCCATCTGTCCCGCATCCCATCTGGCTTTTGTGCACACCCACAAAGCTTAGCTCATCTTAACCTGCTCCCAGACCCAGCCCATACACATAATGACAGGTGCTGTCACCTTGCCCAGCCCAGTCTACTGCCAGTTAGGACTCTTTTGCTCACCAGTGGGAGCTTCAGCCTAGTAGAGGAGTACCTCCAGTTTCCTTACAAGGTTCAGATCTTGTGCTTGCCAGGGGATATTCCAGTCTTGCCTGACATGACTTGTGTTAAGTCCTGGCACTTTCCAGATGGTGTTGTGGCCTAGCCCAATTGACCTGTACCTATTGTTAGCTTTATGCTCATCACTGGAAGCAGTGGCCCAGGAAGGGAGTTTCTGAAGTTTCCTTACCAGGCCTGCTCTCAGCTCTAGGTACAGCATTTGCCAGTGAACACTGTGACCCTGTCTGAGATGATGCTACTGTCTGGCTCAGCCTAGCCCACCACCTGTCCCAGATCTCACTGATGAGAGCTACAGCCTGGTCCAGTTTGACCTACTCTAAGCATCGGCCCTCTTAAGAACTGGCAGGTATTGTAGTCCAATCTGCCCTGGTCTGTGCCTTGCCTTGGTTCTGACTTCTGCCAGTATATGCTGTGGACTGGCCCAGCCAGCCTGTACCCAGACCTGGCTCACAAATATGTTGACAGCTGATGTAGCTTAGTCTGGTATGGTGTGTCCCAGCCGTAGCTCTTGCATTCACTTGTGGGAACTATTGCCTAGCAGGAAGTTTCTCAAGCTTCTCTAATGGGCCTGCTCCCAGCAATGGATCTTATGTGTACTGGTGGGTGTTGTGGCCCAGCCTGACATGGCTGGCCCCCAATTCTGGCACTCATTGGTGGGTGCTACAGCCTAACCCAACTGACCAGACCAATTCTGGCTCTTGCCAGTGAGTGCTACAGCCAATTCAGTCTGGCCCACCCCCTGACCTAGCTCTCATGTGAACTAGAGAGTATCTTAGCCTAGCTTGACCTGTTCCATACATATTCTGGCTCTTGGGAGCATCAGTGGATGCTGGAGCCCAGCCCAGTCTGGCTCACCCAGAGACCCAGCCCATTCACATACTAGTGGAAAATACAGCCTTGCCCCGCCTGGTCTGGTCCCAGTTATAACTCTTGCACTCCACAGTGGGATCTGTAGCCTAGCAGGGGAGCCCCCAAAGTTATCCAGCAGGCCCATTTCCAGCCCTGGATTTTATGTGTAATGGCAGGTACTTCAACCAGCCTGGCATGGACCAGTCACAGTTTCAACTCTCACTTGCGAATCTTGCAGCCTCACCAGCCCCCAAACTGTCCTGGCTCTTGAGTGTCCACCAGGTGCTGCAGTGTAGTCCAACCTGCAAATGCTCATTTGTGACCCCCACAAATGCTGAGTAGTGTTGCAGTCTTGCCTGGCCTTCTCCCAACCCTAGCTATTCTACTCTTCAGAGGGAGCTGTGGCCTAGCATGGGAGTTCCCCAGGTTCCTCTACAAAGTCCAGGGTCCCATGTGTGTCGGCAGGTATAGTAGTTTTGTGTGACATGGTCTATTCTCAGTCCTGGCCTTTGCATGTTCTTGCAGGTGCTGTAGCCTGGCCCAGCACAATTGCCTCCCAGTCTTGGCTCCTGTGAGTGCCATGTGGGTCTCTATTAGGTGAGGTCTGTGGTCCAGCCTGGATTAGTCTGTCTGTCACCAGCCTCAGCTCTCCCAGTGCAAATTGGTGGGTGCTGCATTCCCATGGAGGTAAGCCTACAAGTGCCTTACAGAATCTGCCCCCAGATCCAGTTCTGTCACAGTCTGGCGGGTTTTGTGGCCTAACCTTACATGACACTGTGGCCCTGCTCAGACACTGGTGGGTGGGTACGGAAGCCTAGCCTCAGCTTTTGTGTGCACCAGTGGGCAGCAGGCAATATTATTTAGCCCAGACCAGGTTTTCCACATGGATGGTGCCTTGGCCTGACATGCCCTCTGCTTTCCCCCCTCTAAACCACTCCATCTCAGCTCCCTTACCTACCTGTGAGTATGGTGGCCTGGTGTTTGGAAACCCCCAAGAATCATGCACCACTCCCACTCTAACAGGTCCCCAGAGCACCTTCCCTGGGCAATCTGCAGTACTCTCCACTGGAGGTTGGGGGTGGCATTTCCCAGCCTAGAGCTCCCTGTCTTCCTTACATATGTTTTAAAGAAAGAAAACTAAAATAGGCACTATGCTACCATGCTGGTATAGTTAGCACAAATTTGGCGTTAATCAGGCCCAAAATGCCCGCCAGCCATTGAGTGCTTTTCTCTCAACGGTGTTAACGCTTGCCTGGGTACAAGGAGAGCTAAGCAGGTGCCTGTAGCTGAGCTAAGCACCTAGTTCCAAATGTGGTTCATTTACAGGAATTGGGATTAATTTGACAGCAGAATTTAGAGGCCCTGTGATCATTTGGAGCATTCGCAGCCCTCTCTGTGGGCTTCTGTGCAACCTGAGTGTTTAAGCATGGAATCGTGCCTGATGGTCTGTAGGGAGACGCCCTAGGGTGTGTGGTCCCAACTGGAGACGGGAAGAACCGTCCACCCCAGAAATCCAACAGCAAACTGACTTCATCTTCGAGACCTCTTTCTCTCTCGGGGAAGTGTCTGGGGCTGAGGAATTTACTTGAAGTCATCTGAATAATGTGCTAAATTTTACTGACTCCTAACTGATTCTCCCTTACTTAATTAAAATGCTATCAAGAGTTATACTGGTTTGGCCAATGGGACGTGAACAGAGGCAGCCTACTCGTTACTGCCTGTGTAAAGAGTCTTTATCACTCCTGAATGCCTGCTCATTCTTCACAGTACTTACCGGACCTGGCTGCTCTGTCCAACCTGCAGCTGGCAAGTCTTCCCCACTCTTTTCAGAAGGCGCCTATATGAACCTGTCTTTGAACAAAGTGACTGGCGTGCATCTCAATGCTCATTTGACTGTCAGGATCAGTGTGTACAGAAGTAGCATCCTGGGTCGTTCCTCAGGTCATCCTGGCTGTAATGAGCTGAATGTGTTGTCCCAAATTCACATGTTGAAAACTGACTCTTCAGTGCAGCCAGCTGCTTTCCTGAACGCTCAGCGCTCTTCCATCTCCTGCCCATCTGCCTTCTGCCATGTGAGGGTGTGGTGCCGAATGCCAGTGCCCAGCCTTCCAAACCTCCAGAGGTAGATTAATTCATTCTCTCCACGAGAGAGCCGCTCTCTGAGCTTTGCAGGAGCCCACGAGGAGGTGGCCTGTAACAATAGCACAGCACAGACAGGACTCTGTCTGCAGGCTGGAACTTGAGTTCCGTTCCTTATATTTTTGGCCTTGATTGGAGTTTTTAATTTTGTTTTCCTTGCTCTGTTCCTTGCAATGTGTAGTTGGTATTTTTGATTCTGGTGGTTTGTTTTAGGGTCACTGGAAATCCAACACGTTTGTTTTCTACTTTTGCTTTATTGTAAAGTAATTCCAATGTTATCCATTCTTGCTACAATAGCTGCTCTTATTCTATTTACTTTTGTGTTGTGCCCTTTATTTTTCTTTCTGTTGTCCCCTTCCTCAAAATAAATGTACAAAGTATCTCCACAATCTACCCTAAGATGATTCTTGTGAAGTGGGCACTGTGGTGCTCCATGCGACATAGGCACCCCATATCACAGGAATGCTGGGTTTAAATCTCAGATGCTCTTGTTTTTAAAGATTTATTTATTTGGAAAGTCATATATACAGAGAGGAGGAAAAGCCGAGGGGAAGATCTTTTGTTCGATGATTCACTCCCCAAGTGTCTGCAACAGCCAGAGCTGAGCCGACATCCTTAAACCTGGCTGCTCCGTACCTGCCCATGGCATTCTTCAGTACAGGGTCCAGCTCAACACATATGCACCAGATAAATGAAGGGAGTTTCTGCTCACCCATAATAGGACGGTTTCCATTATTCTTGGGTTGGTTCTCATTCTATTATTTCCATGAATTTTTTTTGTAGTCCATTCCCATCTCTTATTCTAGAAGCACCTGGGATTCTTGTTTTATGGTATTAAACCTATGTTACTTTTTCCACTTTCACAAACTTTCCAATGTCCACTGCTCAACCTTTTATATATATAAAGTGCTAAATGGATGAAAGATTTACTGCAGTCCTGTAAAACCATGTAACATGGGGCTCTTGGGATATGAACTTTGTACCCAGAAAAGTTAAACAAAAACATTAGAAACCCCATTTAATCTCAGATAGATAGATAGGTAGATAGATAGAGAGATCTTCTATATGCTTATTTACTCCCCAAATAGTCACAATGGCCAGAGCTATGCCCGTCTGAGGCCAGGAGCCTAGAGCCCCTTCTGGGTCTCCCATGTGGATACAGGTTCCCAAGGACTTGGGTTATCTTCTACTGCTTTCCCAGGCCATAAGTGTGGAGCTGCACGGGAAGTGGAGCAGCTGGGACATGAAGAGTGCTCATATGAGATGCCAGCACCTACAGGTGGAGGGATTAGCCAATTGAGTCATTGTGCCAGCCCTGTAATCTGTGCGTTCAACCAGGTATATAATACATTGCCATTTGGTTAATGGAGCTGTAACAGAGATGAATATATTGCTGTAATGGCAAGTACGAAGAATCATATTTGCCTGCTATATAATAAACACAATTTCTAAAGGTGTTCCCAGCTTCAGGATGCCACGAGATGCTGTTTAGTCATGATCTTCAGTAAGGCTTCTCATGCCACTGGCACAGAATAAGTGGCTAATGAGGAGGCCACTTGTGTCTTTTTTCTGTTTGTTTGTTTTCGGTACTTAAAGTAAAATGTAAAATGTCAGGCAACTATCCATGACTTACTCTTGGGAAAGAGAACAGCTAATCATTAGTCTGTTAACAATTAAAGTCTGATTTCTTTTCCTAATTTTGGTTGAGTTTGCTATTGGTACCCTGCACTCCTAATAGGCCTTGTGGATTCAAAACAGAGTCTGCGTTGATTCCGAATTACCAAGCAATTAAACGACCTCCACATGTTGCCCTTTAGTTTTATTTCCTGTATTCTGAAATCAACGTTAGTTACTGTATCAGTTCTAGCTAGTTTTGTATTTGTAGGTTAGTTGCAACAGCACTCCACTTTTCTCATGTAGCTCTCCCTAGTTCATCCTACTAAACCAAGGAATAGTCACTTCAGCGCCTGCGTGAGCTCTGGAGGAAGGCAGTGTTGTAGGAACCGGCTAAGCGCATACGGGCTGAGCAGGAGTTTCTCCCAGCCCGGAATGGGAGGGTGCTAACTTGGCTCCTTTGCGTTTGTCTTCCTTAGTTTAACGGGAGACTCAGACATTCTGTTTTCTAAGGTGAGGGCCTGCTTTGTACATATTCTGGAATCGGTGGGTGAATGGAATAGGCTGCTTAATGATGGACAATGAAGTTCCATTTGAGGGCATAGTCCTGAAGCTAGTTACAAAACTCCTCCCCTCGGGGCCAAATCCCCTCATCCTTCCTAGGGAACTGCTAGCTGAGGTGGTAATGGGAACAAAATCAGGCAAAAGAGACAGAGGGCTTGAAGCAGTGATGGCCGAAGCCCTGGGACAACCACCTTCAATAGGGACTTGTTGGTTCTTTCTTTCTGAAAACACCTAAGAGAGCAATTTCAATTCTGGGGATTTTAGCAGGATCGAGGAGGCAGTGCCTGGTGGGGCCTCCCCGCTAACTCCTGGTTCCCCCTAGCTCCAACAGGAGGCAGCCCTGGATCAGAGATCTCCAAAGATCCCAAGGACCCTGCCTTGGAGCCAGGTCACAGCTCACAAGCGTCCACTCATTGCTGGAGGTTGCCGTCGCCGCCAGGCCTTGTCCAAGTGTGGAGCGACTTTTCCTTCTGTCTTCTCTCGATGATTTAGTGAGGCTGAGGAGGAAAAGTCATTGCCATCAGTCACCCCAGACCCACCAATAAATGAAAGAACATGTAAGGCAAATCCCAATTGATTTCGTTTCCTGCCAAACCCACTTGAGGCAGCTCCTTCAGCTGTGTGTGCCAGGTAGGAACTGACAAGGCGCTTTGCTCTGTGCCTGAATCCAATGAGTCACAGCGATGCTTTCTGGTGCAAAACAAAGAAGCCAGCAAATGAAGGCAGTCATTTTGAGCTACCCCACTTCTTTCCTTCCTTCTTGATGAAGCACCTAATGAAATGTGAAGTGGTCTGAAAAGCTCTAGGCAGAGAAACGCCTACATGGGGTAGCAGAGAAAGAGGGGGCTGCCGTGCCAACGGTTCAGGCTTGTCAGTGCAGGTGGGCAACTAACTGCCAGGCTGGGAATATACAACAATCCCCTAGGATTGGAAGTGAAGGAAGGCCGCTTCCAATCCCTCATGGCTTCTGAGATTCCAACCCAGTTCCAAATCCTGTTCCTGCTGTCTGTCTTCTCTCCACAGCCCCATCCCACTAAACAAATTCTTCTAAGGGCACTGCCCCCACGGAGGCCAGGTAGGAAGCACGGTTAAGCCCTAAATGACACCCTCAGGCTTTTCGCATAGGCAAGTATGGTCTTGCTTACCCAGAACTGGCCCCAATATTCACACAAATGGGCACATACCTGTGGCAGGGTCCTGGGCTTCAGAGGAGCTGGAGGCTGACTGTGTGGGAGTGGCTGGCATCTGTGGGAGAGTTGGTTGAGCACTCCCAGACTCGGGTTTTGGAGCCGGCCCCAAGAGTTCGGGATGACACAAATTCCCCATCTCCCACCTCCGTTTTGTTTTTGTTGTAGGATTCCAAAGTGAACGCAAGTAGAACTGGTGTCTGGAGGAAAACTATCAGAGCCAGTGACTTCTCCCTGAGCACCGAGATCGGAATGGGCTCTGGCTCTTGCACCGGACACCTACCCAGCCTTAACTGAGGAAGACAGGAGCAGATTCGGGACCAGAGCTGGGACAGATACCTTTAAGAGGCCAATCACGGACAGCAAACCCACAGAGCCTTGCTTGGAACACAGGGAAGTTCTGTCTGTGTTCAGGCTCCCTCTGGTGGATGGGGCTGTAAGTGCAGGCGAAGGATTCAAGAACTAGGTTGGCCACTTGAGCCAAGAAAGGCAAGAAGTAGGCTCTGTAAAAGGCACCCCCAGCTCCACTCCACTTGAAGTCGGGGAAAACCGCACCCTTACTCTCATGGAACATTCTGCTTGAGAGAATGACCGTTCTGGAGAGCTGAATTTGGGTCGGCAATGCAGATTCCTGAGGGACCTGGAGAAAGTCTAAGCTCTCTTGGCAAGAACACCCAGATCTGCTGGAAACACAAATACAATGTGAACATAATTGTGCACTAAGGTTAGTGTTTCTCTGTATTTCTCCTCACTTTGGCAGTCCATCCCTGTCTGGCCTTGGCTTTTGTGTTTCCAGAGCTTAACCCTGGACTGAGTGCATCACGAGTCAAGTTCCTACGCTGCAGGTAGAGCCAAAATGACAGATTCAGAGGATGAGCTGGTAGAATTTTGCTGAAAAGACCAGTAAAAGATTTCTCTGGGCTGATGGGGAAGTAAAGAGACTGACAAGAGGTGAAAGAGAGAGAGCCCCATTCGGTCGAGGAACACTGTCCCAGAGATTTGAAAGAGAAAGGACCTTCACACGGATGTGTGTGTGTGTGACAAGTGCGGTTGCAGCAGAAGCACGCTGTGGGGGCTTTCTCAGGGTTTGAATTGGGTCCCCCTGGCAGGGGCAGTGTCTCTGGTGCCTTTTCTGGTCTTGTGCTGTGGGGTTTGTATGTTTTTAGCTGTTGAACGACGGCAATGGCGTTGGCCTTGAAATTGCAGAATTTTATATTGCTAAATGGAACAAGGCCCTTTGTCTTCTCCAGGGGACCCAGAAAGCCCACTGCCCCACGTGCTGCCATGCAGGTGCATGGACGTGCAACGGGACGTGTGGCACAGACACTCCAGGCATTTCATGCTGGAGATGCTTTTCATGCTTACACTTATTTTTTTAAGGAGGCAAATTTTTGCAAGATAATCATAGAAACACCAACAGATCAGGTTCACATCTGTGAGAGACTAAATCAGTTCCTGGAATTACCTTTCAGACCTCTTGTCATTTGCAGTGATTAAACGTGTTTGTTGTTGAGACAGGATTTCTGCAGCTTTTTGCCAAAAGCAATCTTGATGGGCACAATATTCATCATCGCTTTTCATATTAAAGCACGTAGAAAAGTTGAAATTCTGCTTTGCTTTGCTTATAATTACCTTAAAAAATTTTTTTTTCTGCAAGGAGAAAAAGAGATGGTTTTCCAGCTCCAGGAAAATTGAAACACACCGCTTCCTTCGTGGTTGAATTACTTAGCACAAAATCAGTAAAGACAAATCAATGGCCGAGTGATATGGATTGGAGTGGGGGGGGGATGGGATGGGGGGTCGAGCGGTTGGTGTGCTTGCAAGGGGGATAGATGGTGGGGGGGTGACTAGGAGGGGGGGTATAGAGAGGAGTGATGAATATGAAGGTAAAGAAGATCAATGAGTGGTGAAGGGATTGGGATGTGTGTGGGAATAAATATAAGGGGGGTGGAGGATCAGGGGGGTGTAAATGTTGTTTAGAAGAGGAAGGGTAGGATTGGGGAGATAAGGGAGTGTATTATGGAGGAGTAATATGTGATTGTGAGAGGGGGAGGAGAGAGAAGGAAGAGGTTTGAAGAGGGAATTGTTTTATTTTTTGTTTGTGGTTTTGTGTTGGTGGTGGTTTGGGTTGGGGTGGGGGGGGTTGGGGGTTTGGGGGTTGGGGTTTGGTTGGTGGGTGGGTGGGGGTGGTTGGGTGTGGGGGGTGGGGGGGGTGGGTGTGGTGGGGGGGTGTGGGGTTGTGGTTGGGGGTGTGGGGGGGGTGGTGGGTGTGGTTGGGGGGGTGGGGTGGGGGGGTGGGGGTGTGGGGGTGGGTGGGTGTGGGGTGGGTTGGTGGGGGTGGGGTTGGTGGGGTGTGGGTGGGGTGTGTGGGGTGGTGTGGGTGTGGGTGTTGGGTATGTGGTTGGTGGGTGTTGTGTTGTGTGGTTGTGTTGTTGGGTGTGTTTGTTGTTTGTTGTGGGTGTTGTTGGTGGTTGGGTTTTGTGGTGTTTGTTGGTGTTGGTGTTGGTGGTGGTTGTTTGTAGGTGGGTTGTTTTTTGTGTTTGGGTGGTTGAGGGGGGGGGGGAAGAGTAGTAGGAGGGAATAAAGTTAGAATGTGGGTTGTGTATTAAATGTATTATAGCTTTGGTATCACTCTGCCTTTCAAATGAACAGCAAGAATCAAGTTAACATTCAAAAACCTGGTGAGCTATAATTTTAACTTTAAGTAAGCTTCATTTAATAAACTCAGACTTATTTTTGACATGATCTATTGGTATTCACTGTTTTCTCATTTATGTATTAAGATATTAAACCTTTGTCATGCAAACATTTTCTTGTGTGTGGTTCATATTTTTGCAGTTTAGAGAATTTGTATGCTGTCTAATGTATAATTTGATTTCATCATTTTGGTTCTTATATACGTTTAAAGGAACTACTTCAAAGCTGGGATGATAAAAAAATTACCCATATTTTCTTTTATAAAAGTATTTTGATGGCTTCTTAAATAATTTTCAAATCTTTGATTCATCTTGAACTTATTTTGGTACAAAAAATGCTAGCGAGACAAACTTATTTATTCTGGAAACAGCTAATATATTGTTTCAGTGAAATTTGTTCCACTGCTTGAAATGTCACTTCAATCATAAATTGAATTTGTTTGTCTGCTTGCCTCACCCGACGGGGGGTTACCCTGGTTGTTTAGAGCATGGTGCTAACAGCTCCTTGCCTGTCTTTGTGGGGGCGTCTGTTGGATTTAACTCATCAGTTTGCGTGCAGATGCTGCTAAGCTTACCAAGGGTCACCCCCCAAGAAGGCGACTGTAAGTTGACAGTACTCTAAATGAGAATGCCTGGATGTGCCTACGCTATTGGACATCGCCGCCCGGCAATGCAGCACACCACTGGTCAGACGTTCTCCCTCCTGACTGTTGGGCTGATCGCCTGACTCTGCCTGACCTCATGATGGAGGCTTGGACAGCAACTCACTGGCCTGGGAAGAGATCTAAATTCAGCATTCAAAGTATGGTATGCACTGCATGCATTCTGCTTTCACCACATCGTAAAGTTGAAAAACGCTGAGTTTTTACCCATGGTAAGTCAAGGACCCTCTATTTAGACCCATGCTTCAATTCTAATTCAGGATTTTGTAACAATTGGAATCACAAATTTTCAATGGTCTGCTTAAAGAATGTCTTGAATCTTCTTGCATTTTTATTCTTCCAGAAGGATTTTTAAAAATAGTACTTACCATAGCAGGCATTTAATCTAGTGTTTTATTCCTTGATTTTTCAAGAAAACAAATTATTAAAGTAATATAGGCTCACTACAACAAATTGAATCACCATTCATTGCTGAACCTCCATTCTGGTTTTCTTCTACTTTTGGGGACAAACACACCTGACTAAGTGTCTCCAAAATGCCAATGGTATATTGACTAGGCTCTCAAATCATGTCATGCCTGAATGTTTAGGTTTTTCTATGTGTCCTGTGATAACACCACTCATCTGCATCTTAGATGCTGCATGAGATAATTTCTGATAGCATAGTTCAAGCTCTCTGAGCAACATGGTTCTCAAAGCATGTTCTTTAAGGCATAGATCATGCAGGATATGGCAGTAGATATCCTCAAAGTGTTCAAGGAGAATGCATATTATGAAAAACACTTTTCCCAGATTTTAATTCATTTACATCAAAAAGCTTATCTTTTAAAAAAATTAATTTAAGAAAATTTGGGGGATGCAGAGAGACGAAGAGATAACCCTCAGTTGCCAATTGAGCCTCCATGCTGGCTGGGGTTGGGCCAAAGCTGGAAGCCAGGGACTCAAGCCAGAGCTTGCTTATGGAACCCAAGTGTCTGAGCCATCGCCACCGCCTACCAGGATGTACATTAAGCATAAGCAGGATCCAGGAGCTGGAGCCAGGATCTCTGATGTGGGTGGGAATGTCCTAACCCAACCATCCACCCCAATCTTATATTTTAATATGGGTTTCAATTCGTGTCCTAACCACTCCACTTCCCATCCAGCTCCCTGCTTACGGCATGGGAAAGCAGCAGAGGATGACTCAACACCTGGGGTTGGGCCCCTGAACCCACGTGGGAGACCTGGAGGAAGCTCCTGGTTTCTAGTTATGGAATGCTCCAGCTCTGGCCATTGTGATCATTTGAGGAGTAAATCAGCAGATGAAAGATTTCTCTCTCTCTGTAATTCTGCTTTTCAGATAAAAATAAAATAAATCTTAAAAAGAATTTTTTTTGTTTCCTCAAAACATTTTGGAGTACCCTCATGCTCTGTACACATCAGTGTTCCCAGGGCAATAAATTTGGAAAACACAAAATGGTCTCTTTTGTTTTTGGATACTTGTAGTTTAGGGAAACATGAGAAGCTGGGCTAAGTCCTATAATAAAGTTTTAACTTTATCTAGTCACCGTTTTCCAAAGATATTTGATTAGGGAAACTGTTCTGCATGTTGACATTTTGCTTGTAGACACTTTTGGGGTTTGGGTTGGCGCGTTTGCTCAATTGGCTAATTCTCCACCCCCAAGTGCCAGTAACCCATATAAGAGTTAGTTTGTGTTTCGGTTGCTGCACTTTCCATCCAGCTCCCTGACTGTGGTCTGGGAAACCAGTGAGGATCGCATAAAGCCTTAGGATGCTATATCCATGTGGGAGACCCAGAAGAAGTTCTTAGCTCCTGGTTTTGGAATGGTTCAGCTCTGACCCTTGCAGTCATTTGGAAAGTGAACCAACAGATGGAATATCTTGCTCTCTGTCTCTCCTCTCTGTAAATCTACCTTTCCAGTAAAATAAATAAATCTTAAAAAAATTAGGGAGCTGTGCTAACAGAGTGGCTGATATAGCTACCTAGCCCAATCTCCAGGTCTCTGACTTTCATAAATGGTTGAGTGATGGTGTCACTGACCATGGTGAAGGCTGGATGGGGCAGATCAATTTTGGATATATTACACTGAAGGCCACTGAAAGGCTTGAGTGGAGATATCTAGGAAGCTGAGATGATAGAGTTATGGGACTCAGGTGATAGGTCACAGCTAGAGGATACTGGGTAAGAAAGATGGCTTTGCATTAAAGCATGTTGTCAAAAAAGGCCAGTTTAAGAATGTACATAAATTACCTAGGAAGGGTCAGCACTAAATTATTAATGCATAAGATATTATCATATTAGCTTACTATCCCTTTCAAGCAGAGATCAGGCCCCTGAAGGAATGGAAGTCAGCACTGGTGAATTTTGAGTGGAGCAGCAGCACAGAAAGGGTCTGTGTTGGTGACTGACGGCCTTTCAGAACTCAGGACCCTTTCTTTCATGCTGCAAAGTGTGCCAACCTCCGCATTACCCTGCACCTCTACTTGTAATTCTATTTTGATGGAGAAGATACATCCTGACCAAAACTACCTTGAGTCAACTTTGAAAGTTCGAAGTTAACACCATGCTTATTTATTCAGTGCGCATGGGTTTCTGGGCATCTGTTACTCCCACGTGAGCAGTGAGGATGGACTTGTAGAACATGACTCTGGGTCTTGGGCCTTCCTCCTTGCTCACGTTCAAGTCAAAGGGAAGCAAGAAGCTGAGGGAGTGGAAGGTGATAGTCCAATGTGCAGGTTGGTCCTGGGGGTTCTTTGCAGAGTGGGCCCATTTGAAGTGAGGGCGAGATATGGGAAGGAATCAGGCTGGGTTTATACCTTGCCTTGGCTGCTACCACTAACCAGGCAATTTCAGAGAAGCTTTCAATGCTCCCTTCACCTTAACTCTCAGAGTAATAGCAACACTTGCACTCCACTCCTGCGGTTCTCAGTCCTGACTTGTACAGAAGTCAGCAAGATACATAGTCGTGAGAGGGAGTGGGAAGGTAAAAAATGCTCTAAAATGTGACATATTTCCACGGTTGCATTTTAATACAGCTACCACTAGGTATCCTGAAGGTAGCAATTCCCTGGAAGGGGGTTTAATCATCTGGCCGCACCATAGGGTGGACTCCATTTAACCTGTGTGTTCTAGTTGATTAGGTTATTGTGTGTAGAGTGCAGGAATTTCAAACTCAACTCCCTCCTTTTTCCTTTTGTTATAACTTTAATGAGATTCCCCCCACCCACTCTTTTATTGCATGGCAGGCTGCTGCAAGAATAAATATAAAGAAGATTTTTAAAAGGCAGGAAAGCTGGGGAGATGGAAAAATGCACAGGGCAAGACAGGGATTGAGGGTGGGGAGGCTGCTCTCAGATCTGCTCGCTTCTCCTGATGACTTGGGGATTCCTGGGGTCCTTCTGTAGTGCTGGGTATTCTGAAAGATAAGAGAGAGGTGGCATGACCAGACCTACTGAGGGAAGTGTCTTTTTTAAAATTGCTTGAAGGGCACCACTGAGAATGCTCCATCACCAGGCCCAGGGAACCAGCTCTTTCCTCAGTCTGGCACAGGCAATGGCAGCATTGTCTAGACTCTCCCTGCACAATGGTCTCATGTTCCTCTGTCTGGGGAGACCTGCAGGCTACACCGGGATAGTTAAGATGATTTGGAGATTTCGGAGGAGTGTATTTTTTCAATAGACCAATCCAGGTAACAGTTCACAGCATTTATTCTTAGTTGAAGCTCTTGTGATTTCTTAATCACAGGGTCCTTTATTAAATCATAGTTACTCTATTACAACAGGGTTGTCGCCTACCACTCAGGGCTTCATACCTTTTCCTGTCTGTTGGAACTCTGTGTGTGTGTGTGTGTGTGTGTGTGTAGGTAGGGAGTTAGGGGATCAGACTATGTCATGCTAAAATAACTCCTTTGACATAAAGATTATTTAGAATGAAAAACAATTGTGAAACAGTAGACACCAAAGAAAAATGCTTTGCCTTCCTTGCTGTTTGTCTAAAATAACCTTCATTACTGGAGACCGCTTTAGACCCTTCTTAGACCCTTCCAAGGGCAGCACCGAGAGAAGTCTTCACAAGTCTTAGTAAGATCACGTTTATCTTCTGTTATTTTCTTTCATGAATTTACTTACCCACAGTTTGCTGCCCCATGAGCCTTTTCTGCCCTTATGTCACCTCTCACAGTTTATTGCTGGTTGTTAAGACCCCATGTCTTGAGATATTCATTATTGAGTCTCTCCCATATGTAAGTATGTCCCACACATAGGTTAATCACGTATGTGTGATTAACTCTACTTTTTGTGTCTTTTGCCTGCATTTATTTTTCAAAGGATTATTTATTTTTATTGGGAAGGCAGATTTACAGAGAGGAGAGACAGAGAGAGAAAGATATTTCATCTGCTGGTTCACTCCCCAAATGGCCTCAACAACCAAAGTTGAGCTGATTTGAAGCCAGGAGCTAGGAGCTTCTTCTGGGTCTCCTAGAGAAGTGGGATGATTTTGATGCTCAGTTTAAAGTAACATTTGAGCCTTAGTCTGACTCTTGGCCACTCTTTACATCATATCAAATTTTCTCCGATTTGATTCAGGATGGCAGGGAACGTTGCATTTGTGTTTGTACTCTGGAGTCACTACCTGGAAATCGGGTGTGTCTCCAGAAAGGAACAACAATAATCAATCACTGACACTTGGAGGCATTTAGTACACCTTCGCTTTTTCTAGAAGATCTCTACAAACCTTCTACATGTCACCATGCTGTGGTTCTTATGGGCAAGTCTAGGAGCCAAGTGGATGCCCTTTTGATAAAGGACTGTTATTGGGAGGAAGGAAGTGTGTTCCCTGGCCCTTGGGAGTTAATGCCTCCTTCAAGACAGCCTTTTGTCCCATCTAAACCAAGATCATGGAAAGGAACAGGCAGTGTCTGGCACGGTAGGTGTTGTGGAACAAGACAGCACAATGGACCAGGTTGGTGAGTTGTATCAGTTAGGATTGAGAATTGAGCCTGTGGAAACTGTTTTAAGTGTCACTGCCTGTTTTTTGTTTCTTTCTGTTACGCGGGAGACAATTTTCTTTCAGGGCAGAAATTACTTACTGTAATTTGACTTACTCCGCTCTGCCAATTTTACTCACTATTTACTTAGAGTATTTTATAGCTGCCAGAGCAAGAACTCCATTGTAAGTTTATATTCTCTTGAGGTGCCTGGGTATGAAGCATCCCATTCCCCTGGCTCCAGGCTCTAGATCAGTGGTTCTCAATCCTGACTTTACATTAGAAATCCCTGAGAGGTTGTTAAAAATCCTGATTGTGGGGCTCATCCCGCGAGAATCTGATCTAATTGCTGTAGATGGAACCTGCGCGTTGGTATTTTTCAACAGCTCCCCAAGTGATCCTAATGTGCAGCCAAAATTGGGAGCCACTGCTCCGGATGGGTGATTCATCCTACATAACTCGTCAACTGGAGTCTCTATGGCTTCTGGGTCCATGCAAGTATGCTGTTGCCTTATGTGAGTTAGAGAAAGGCACCCCTTTCCTGCATACATTAGAAAAATGTGACACAGCTGCCATGGAGACATGGCTTGGCAAGTGAGGTACAAGTGTTCATTATTTGGCAGGCCAGTGTTGGTGGTTTCCAAAGTTGGGCTTCCCGGGAGTGTCCTGAGTTAGCAGAATTCCAGGCCAGAGTCCCTTCTGGATGTTGGCCTTAGGTAAATCTGACCTGTTAGAGAAATGTGGGAGCAACCCTTCTATGATAGCAATGTGAGGAACCCCTTGGACTCTCTCCTCAGCTAGATGATCTTAACTGATGAACGTTTTCAAACAACAACCTAAACTTTATGGCAGTTATCTTAAGAGCACACCACAAATGGTCTCCCCAACAAGCCATTGAATTTGTCTGGACAATAAGATGCTGGACTCTATGCTTGGTATATGCTTTCAATGAAAGAATCTCATGTGAGCTTGAACTTGGGTAAAGCAACAAGGTGGAGGAATCCACCATGAGGGGGAAGGTTTGGGGAGGGCTGGAGGGAATCCCAGTGCCTATAAAACTGTGTCACATAATGCAGTGTAATTAATAAAAAGAATAATAATAAAAAAAGAAAATGTACTAACTACGTAAGAATAGTGAATGTTTTTGACTGTTGAGCCACAGTTCTTCCCTCCTTTCAGTTCAGTGTGCTGGAAGCTCTACTCTAGGCAAGGGTGGGCAAGAAGATGAAACTTTGTTCAATGCCCTTAGCTCCAGTCTAGGACTCTGATTTTTTTCCTTTAGAGGAATAAGCTGCTAGAGCTTCTCATTCTTTGCCCTGTAGCTCCATGTTGCCAGAGCTCATTTCAGGCAGCTGAGAATATTGGGTCTAATTGCTCTGACTCTTATTAACAGAGTCAAATTTCTGTGCCAGGAGATAAACTAAGCCAAGAGGATCAGTGTTGCTGCTCCCTCCCAAAGCCTCACTTGGGTTGTAACTCCAAGGGCAGCAGACCTTTGCCTCTGCCACCAGTTCCAGAGCAAACGGCAGAGCAGTTTTGCTCTTGGGAAAAGACAGGCTTTAAGAATACAGAACTCTATAGCTCTCTTTGAGGGCACTGGTTTGTTGGGACAAAGTGTGGACAAGTTTAAGCCTAAGGGTGTGCCTCCAAAACAATGGAGATTTTTGTTGGTAAGCAATTTTGAGGAAGCTGGTAATTTCATGATAGCAACAAAGTAAACCACAAGCAGAAAGAATTAGGGAATGAGACAGTTAAAAAGAGCTCTCTTGGGATTGAAAAAAAGCTTCAAAGACCAGCTTCAAAGATTTTCCTAATAAAGGGGTTCAAATTTAATTGGGTTGGATTGTGGAGCAATTAATGGCCTTGAATATTATAGAAAGCAATAGGACAATCAGCTGGAAATTTGTTGAACCCAATAGCTCAGTATAAAGCCAGTGAAGGCAGACTATAAGTAACCCAAAAGAGTTCAAGGAATGAGACAATCAGAGTTCTGATGAAACATCTGCCACCTTAGGTTGTGAGCATACTCAAAGGAACACCACGGAATCCATGTACAAAGGAGGAAGAATAGGTTTCGCAAAAGCAGTCCGGCCAAGCCAGCAACAGCAGAAACAAGGCTTAGTGATGTGGGGGTAGGGAGTCAGGACATAGAGCTACCACAGGATGTTATCAAAAATACCGAGTTTTCAATGAAAGAAAATCATGAAACTTGCAAAAAAAAATCATAGATGTATAACTCATTCACTGGCTAAAGAGCAGAAAATAAAAGTCTTTGAAAGGATCTAAGTTTTGGACTTAGCAGATAAAGAACTTGAATAGCTATCATAAGCAAGTTTAAAGAATAAAAGAAAATCCTGCTAAAAGAAGTAACACTATGCATGATTATAAGGTTGCATCACTTAGAACATTGCAATAGGGATAGAGATTACATAAAAGGAGATAATTGGAAATTTTAGAGTTGAAAAGTATAATAACCAAAATGAAAGGTTCACCAGAGGGAACTATTTGTACAGAAGACAGAACAGTAAACTTGAAGATAGGTTGATAGAGACAATGTGGTTTAAAAAACAGAAGGTAAAATAATGCACAAGAGAAAAAAAGGAATAACGAACTGACTTCAGAGAGGCGTGGAGAACAATTAAGAAAAACAGGAGTACCAGGAGGAATAAGAGATAAGGGGGCAGAGAAAATATCTGATGAGATGGATAAAAGCATCTCACATGTTATGTAAAAAATCAATATGCTTATTTGAGAAACTCAACAACTCAAAATAGGATAGAGAGATACAGATCAACAACTATTATAGTGAGAGATCAAGGAGTAACCCCCTGACAACAAGAGAAAAATGATTCTTCATGTACAAGGGAGCCCCAGTAAACGAATAGCTGGTTTGTATCAGAAACAATGAAAATTAGTAGGTAGTTGATGACATATCAAAATGCTGAAAGGAAAATATACAACTAAAAATATTATACCAAGCAATATTGCTTTTGAAAAATGAAGGTGAAACAAATAAAAACTCATTGTGAACAGGCACATCTTTGCAGTGCTAAAGGGAGTTAATGTTAGAAGTAAGTGACACTAAACCGTACTTCATTTTACACGAAAAACCAGGTAAAATTAGTTATGCAGATAGTTATAAAAGGTGCAAAAATGTGTTTCTCCTCCTACTTATCTGTCTCTATCCATCTGATTCTGTCTAATCTTAGCTGTTGGGCCTGTGATACAGAAACAAAATCTGGAAATTAAAAGTAATAGTATAAATGGAGTGAGAACAAGTTTTATTATTGCAACATGATACCATATGATAACTGAAATCCATAGGTGTAAATGGAAGAAACGGTAAATAAGCATGCTAACGTAAAAACTATAAATATAAAATTGCTCTTGTTTGTTCAACTTGTTTCAAAGATATATAAGTGTGTAAAGTAATAATTTAACCATTATTCCTAGGCTAATAATATATATAATATATAATATATATAATATGTATATAATACATATGTAACTATAATATGCATAGCAGTAATAATATAAAGAGCTAGTGAAGAGGAGTAACATTTCTTTTTCTTAAATATTTATTTTTATTGGAAATTTAGATTTGCAGAGAGAAGGAAAAGCAGAAGCAGAGAGATCTTTCATCCGATGGTTCATTCCCCAAGTGGCCGCAATGGCTGGATCCGAGCTGATTCAAAGGCAGGAGTCAGGAGCTTCTTCTGGGCCTCCCATAGGCTTTGGGCCAACCTCTTCTGCTTTCCCAGGCCACAAGCAGGAAGCTGGAAGGGAAGTGAAGCGGCTGGGATACAAACTGGTGCCCAAGTGGAATTCTTGCAGATGGAAAGTGAGGAGTTTAGCCACTAGGTTATCACACTGGGACCAAGGAGTGACATTTCTGCATCACCTTGAAATTTAGCTAATAAAAACCTGAAGCGTATTCTAACAATTTAAGCTACATAGGCTGAGTCATGGAATAGGCATTTAAAAAGTAAAGACATTAATATGTTACTGGATAGTATTTATTTAATGAAAAAGAACTAAAAACAAAGAACGGAACAACAACAACAAAGAAACCTTTGAGTTCTACAGAAAAACAATACAATGGCAGCATAAATCTAATGACATTAAAACTGAATTGATTAAAGAATTAAAACAAATAGCAGAAAGTGTTAGGCAAGATGCAAGATAAGATACAGCTATAATGCTGTGCTCAGGAGTCATACTTTAGACATAAGATTCAAATATGTTGAAAATAACATGGAAAAGTACATATTGGCAAAATGGGAGTCACAAGCAGGCTGGCGTAGCTCTGCCAGCATGAGACAAGTAGACACAGGCAATGTGTGTGTAGCCACGTGAGCACGTGACTGGGCTGTGAGAACACGTGAAGCTAGGACTGCCAGAACTGAAGGGCGATGGTGATAGTCCTGCAACAGTGCTTGGATCTCCCATTTTCAGCAATAGAATAAACAACGAGATGAATAATTAAATGTGATATTTCAACATACTAAACCAGTTAGGGCATACCTAATAACCTTTCATATAGTATGTTGCTCAATAACACAATTTTTTTCAAGCATTTTGGAGAAAAAAAAATTTTTTTTTAAGGATAGACCAGCTTCTAGGTCACAGAAACCTCAAATAATTCAAAAATCATATAATTTAGAATCTATTTTTTGAACAGAGAGGAATGAAATTAGAAATCAATAGCACGCAGAAATTTGGGAAATTTGAAAATACGTGGAAAGTAAATAACACTCTTAAAAAATACCAATCGGAGTTAGAAAATATTTTAAATTGAATGGAAAAACAGCATACCAAAAGTTATAATGCAGCTAAAACAGTACGCAGAAGAAGAGGCACAACCTTGACTAACTACATTACTAGTAAAGAAAGCTCTCAAAACAGTAACTTTGGGGCCCGGCGTGGTAGCCTAGCGGCTAAAGTCCTCGCTGCCAGTCTCAACTAAATAAAGGAGACTATAAAGGAATTCTGTGAACAACTATTTGTTCACCAGTTGAAGAAGTTAGATAAATTGTACATATAATTACAATCACATAAATTGTTGAAAGCAATTGAAGAAAAGCTTTGCAATCTGAAAATAATATCTTATTGTTTTCATTCACTTGGATACCATTTTTGACCCATCTTGATATGCATGTATTCACATAAAATACATATTACATGGATAAATGGTCGTCCTTATAATTACATAAATGGCATTGTGAGTTTTTATAGTTATTACCTTTACCTAACAAGTGCAGAAACATGTTTAACTGTAAGCTATTAAGTACATTTGTGTGGGAGATATGCTTTATTATGCTAAACACCCAAGTAAACATACCATGTGAACTATTCCTATACATACAGCTCAGCAGTGTTAACTATAGTCCCATCACTATGGAACAGATCTTCACAACTTTTCAGCTTGCACATCTGAAACTCCATACTCATCTGAAGACTCTGGGGATGGTCCATTTCCAAGTGCACTCAGGTTGTTGGTTGTTGAACTTCTGATTTCACTTTCTTTCTGGTTGTTGTTCAAAAACTTTCCCCAGTTCCTAAAGAATAGCCAGATCCTTTGGCTTGTGATCCACCCCGGATTCAAAGTTGACAATCACTCTAGTGCATCAAATCTCTTCCCCCTTTGCTATCGGGCAGAGAAAAGCTGCATGTGATCAGCTCAAGTCCCTCCTCTTTGCCACATGAGATAGAATAAAAATGGATGACCCCTAAAAACCTTCATTGGACAAGCCCTACCAGCTTTGGTTCCTGTGCCTGCCAGCATGTGCAGTGGACTGGTATGCTCTGTGTCACATGCCATTGAAATCTTATATACATCATTGGGCATGGAAGCCTAATTCAACCCAACCAACTCCACCCTCTAGCCCACACCATGCCAACAGGTGCCACTGCTTGTCTAGCCAGTCCCACCCCACAATGTTGGTTCTCATATTCACCAGTGGGAGCTCATAACCTCCCCACTGGACCCACTCCCTACTCTGGATATTGCATACTCCAGGTGGTTCTGCAGTCTAGCTCAACAGGACTTGCCAGCTTTTGCTTGGTAGAGCCCAACCTGCCTGCCCTTATTCTGACTCATGTCTGTCCCAGTGGATATAATCGGTTAGCCCAGCCTGGCTCTCCTCCTAACCCAGCTCACATGTAGGCCAACAGGTGTTACAGCACTGCCCATCCTGGTCTGCCCTCAGTACCAGTTCTCACACTTGCCAGCATGAGTGGCCCAGTAGTGAAGTTCCCAGTACTCCCGTACCAAGCTTACTCCCCTGCCCCACTCTTGCAAGTGCTGGTGATTGCTGTGGTTCAGTCTGGCATGGCCCGTCTTACCTCGTCATTTGCTGGCAGGTGCTGTAGTCTGGCCCAGTCTGGTAAGCCCCCATTCCAGCTCATGCTGGTTGGAGCTGCCGCGCAACACAGTACAGTCAACTCCCAGTCCTGGTTCTGATGTGAACTGGCTGGTGATGTGACCAAACCCAGCCTGTCCTGCACCCCATCCTGGTTCTCAGATCTGCCAGTGTGTGCTATGAGCTGGCCAAGATTGGCCTTCCCTGTGACCTGAGCCACACGTATGCCAGCAGGTATTGTAACCTGGTCTGCTCTGGGCTGCTCCTTGCCTTGGTTCTTGCACTCACCTGCAGGGACAGCGCACTTGGCAAAGGAGTTCCTCAAGTTCCTCTATCAGATCTCCTCCCAGTGGCAGATCTCATACATACCAGTGGGTCCGAGGTCTGGGCTGACTTAGTCCATCTCCCATACTGGGCAAGAACAGTATCCTTGCTCTGCTTGCCTATACCCAGCCCAGTTTTTACTGTTGGATGTTATAGCTCAGCCACACCTATCCATGCCCTGACATCCATGCTCTCCTGTGGCCCAGTGGGAGTGGAAAACTAACCCAACTTGTCCTACACCCACTCTGGCTCTCATGAGCACAAGTGGGTACTGAAGTTTAGTCCAGTCAGTCATGCCCCAGACCTTGTCCACACCTATGCCAAGGGACACTGCAGCCACGTTCAGTCCAGACCACCGCTCCCATTCTGGCTCTCACATTCACCAGAGAGAACCTCAACCCAGCCAGGGCATCCTCTTAGCTCTCTATCCAGTCCTGTTCCCAGCCCCAGATCTTGTGTGTGCCAGTGGTTGCTCTGACCTAGCTCTGCAGAGCCCATCCTCTGTCTTGACGGTTGTCACGGATGCTGCAGCCTGACCTGACCTGGCCTGTCCCCAGTTGCAACTCATGCTCCTGCCCAGTTCGCTCCCATCCCTGACTCATGACTAGCAGGCATGATAGCCTGGCCCAGCATACCCTGCATTCCAGCATGGCTCCAGCATGGTCCACCCTCTTCCAAAACCACCCCACACATGTGTGAACAGATGGAGCTACCCTGCCTGGTCTGAACAACACCCAGGCCTGAATTATATGCTCATCCATGGGAGCTATTGCCCACCAGGGAAATTCTCAAGGTCCCCCACTGTACCCACTCCAGATCCAGATCTTGTACATGCCAGTGGGTGCTAGCCACTTTATTGGTCATAGGCTACCCCCACCATCTTGCATATGTATGAGCGGTGGATATTGTGACCAGGACTGCCCCACACTGTATTCTTGGGTGTGTCTGCATGTGCTGCAGCTTAGACCAATAGAGCCTGTACTCAATTGCAGTACCCATGAGTATTGGGGGATTCCATGGTCATGCAAAGCTCAACCTGTCACCACTCCTAATTCCAAGTAAACCAGCTGAAATTGCAGATCACAAGGATGGGCCTATACACCCCCACAGAATCCACCTTCAGACCCAGTTCTCTTGTGTGCTGGTTAGTGCCATGGCCCAGTCTAACATTACATGTCCCCTGTTTCAACTATCATTGGCAAGTACTGTGATTAGCCCTGCCAGGTAGAACCCCAGCCCTAGCTTTAGTGTGCACTCACTGTTTAGTGTGGTATTTGGCATTGATCCATACTAACTACCCCAGCTCTGCTATCACACAAGGGCTGGTGCTTTGGTCTGAACCTCAAAGGTCCTTGCATTCCCCCCTCAACATACAACCTCTGGGTGGCCCTTCAGCACCCAGCCTGAACCCTGCCACCTGGGAGCTCAACCCCTAGGCTTGTTGGTTCCTCTGGCTCTAAGTACCTGGCAGGTTGATGGGCTCAGGCCTTCAGACCCAAGCCTCTCCCCTGAACAAACCGACCCATCTGGCTTCTAGTCTGTGGGTGGCCAATGGGTCTGGGCCACCTGGTCCAGGGCCCTATAAACAAATTTTGTATGAAAGTATTTAAAAATGCTCACAGAAAATGTCATTAAAAGTTTATTTTGAAACAAAATATTTTTGACGTATATACAGTTTGTTGATAATATATACTCCATGATTCCATGAACTTTTTGAAGACCTTCTTCTAGAATGAATTTCAGATTTTTTTGGTACCAAAATGTTTATCTTTTAATTAAACTTTTTTTGTGAGATTTTTGGTGTTTCATCTATTTTTCCTACTGGTTGTGCATCTGTGTTTGTGCCCCAACTATACCACCTTGCCTCTTGGAGTTGTGCGGATTAAATCAGTTATATCAGAAAAATTCCTGGCTCGTGGGGGATCCTAGTAAGTTCCATATAGGTTGATATTAGCACAATCATTCTTACCCTCAGGTAAGTTTTTTTTTTTTTAAAGATTTATCCGCTTGCTTGTTGTTCGTGTTTTCTGTAGAGTGTAGCCCAGTATTCTAGAACACGTACGGATCGCTTCTGAGCTTCCACAACACCTGCACTAATGCAGGCATCTCTTGAGTACACAGTATTTGCTAAACTCTGGGTGTTAGCAGCCTCCAGTGAGTAAGGTCCTCTCACTTCCAACACTGCTTTGTTTTATTTGGTTTGCCTGCCATTCTGCACCCAAATTTCCACCTTCAGCAGATAAAGCTGAGGGTCTTTGTGGAGAGATTTCCTGAGTACATGCTTCGCTAGTTGTCTGCCTGTGGTCATTTTCCAGTCCTTGAAATAGCTGCTTTTGCTGATTTCTGTGGAGAACACTCTCCTGGGCTCTTCACATCTCTACTTGGAGGTGAGTTTTGGGATCTGTTTTGGATGCTGGAGAGAACTGGTCCATGTGCCACAGGGAGGTGTGGAGTCTGCAGGGAGAGGCCATGTGCAGATGCCTTGGCCAGTAGCCAGTCAGGTGCCAGTCAGCTTGCACCTGCAGATGGAGGGAGTGTGCCTTTAGAAAATGCTGGCACATCTGCTAAGTCCCACCTTGTGTTTGAATCTTCCTGGCTGAGGCTCCAGGCCTTGTGGAGGCACACATCTTAGTGTGCCTTCTCCAGTCTTGTGCCACTGGTTGTGAAGTGTTTTGTTATTCAGTCACAGATAATTTGAGAAGCTTTGGATTATGACGATCGGAATAATTTCTGTAGAGTGTTGGACATCTAAAGATAAAACCTCAAGTTTTGTTTCTCGTACTCTCCAGGTCTCCCCCTTGGGGTGGGGCTGGCCATCTTCAGCTACTTTTGCAGGTACATTAGCAGGAAACTGGGTTAAAAGTGGAGGAAGTGAGACTCAAACTGGCATCCTAATAAGGAATGCAGATATTACAAGCAGAGGTTAACCCAATAAGACTGTAGCCCTGACCTCTTACAATTGTGTGTTGACATACAACCTACCTGTTTGCTTCATCAAGTTTTGAAGCATCTTCAAAAAGTTTGCAGTAAATGCACATTATGCAAATGTAGATTTTGATTTTTTTTTTTGCACCAAAGTAAACTTATCATTTAGTTCTATTTTCTCTGGACTCCTTGAAACACCTTTGTATTTCCACTCAGAGTGTTTGATTCTTAGCATAAACCCTGATTGTTCTCAATGCTATTGAATGCTAAGTGAATATAATCATAGTTGTTTGTAAGTACATTTCTATTTTTCTGGAAAAAATTACCTGGTAACTCAGGTCCAATTTTTGCCCCTTATTAGATGTGGTAGTGAAGAAATGAGCAATCTGGGCAGTAAGAGAAGCTACACTGGAATCTGACCATACAGTGCTCACCAGTCACACACATTCTAAGAGCCTCAATATGCTCCTAAAAGACAAATATTTCTGACCAGGTGGTGAGAAAATCCTTTCAATGCTAACATTTATGATTTGTTCCAAAGGTAACCCTTTAAAGCAATCCTGCCTTTGTAGACAGAATTTGACACTATGTTTCAAAATTTAATATTAACACATCCATGATGCAATAATTGCATTTTAGATATTTAGCCATTAGAAGTACATACATAGGTCCGGAACAGTAGCCTAGCGGCTAAAGTCCTTGTCTTGCATGCACCCGGTTCCCATATGGGCGCTGGTTTGCGTCCTGGCTGCTCCATTTCCCATTCAGCTTATTTCTTGTGGCCTGGGAAAGCAGTCGAGGACAGCCCAAAGCCTTGGGACCCTGCACCCGCATGGGAGACCTGGAAGAGGCTCAGGTTCCTGGCTTGGGATTGGCTCATGTCCAGCCGTTGCAGCTACTTGGGGAATGCATCATTGGGCAGGAGATCTTCCTGTGTCTCCTCCTCTCTGTATATCTGACTTTCCATTTTTTTTTTTAAAAAGAAGTACATACATATGAAAACTAAGGCAATGTAAAAGATTCATTACAGTATTGTTTGGGACAGGAAAATGTCAGACATGGCCTTAACGGAGTGGCTAGCCTATTGGTGAAGGCACTGGTTCTCTCACATTAGTAGTACTTGAGTGAGGTTCCTGCCTTCTGCCACAGGCTCCAGTTTCCTGCCTGTGCAGACCTGGAATAGCACCAAGGATAGCTCAAGAACCTAGACTCCAACCACCCCAAGAAAAGTTCTAGATTGAGCCCAGTCCCAGCTGCTGTAGGAATTACAGGGAATGAACTAGCAGGAAGAAACTCTTTCAAAAACATGTTAAAAAGTCTCTTAAAAATTCTTAAATGACTGAATAAACTAGGAAACATTTTACTCAATGTTCTTTAATAGTTAGAGGGGCAGGGGGGAGGGAAAACAAACAGAAAAATCCCCGAAACAAAACAGGAGGAACAAAAGACCTGTAGGTGCCGATATAGAAATATTTTTGATTCACGATGTTAAGCCAAAAAGTTACAGAACAACTCACACAAGGCGATTCTGTTTTTTTGTAAAATGAAACAAACGCGAAGTGTTTATTGATGTATACACAAAGGATTAGAAGGAAGTGCAGCAAATGTTTCAAGTTGCTTTCTGCCTGTGGTCATTTTGAGTGATTGGAAATTGTTGTTTGCAATAAGGTTGTCCAATGTTATTCTTATTTCTGTGGAAATAATTCTTCTAGCTCTTCATGGTTTGGGGAAGGTGGCAAATAAAAGAATGTTTGTATTGTGGGGATTTCTGTATTGCTTACAGCTTTTACTGGAGTGCCTTCATGTACTTGGTAATTAAATACATATATAGAAGTTCATCATCTGCTGCGAATTTCACTGCTGCTTCCTGAAGCCAAAGTTTGGGTGCAGAAGAAAGACTTTCTGAATGTCCATGGAGTTCCTGTTTGCTCGGGAGAAGAAAAAAAAAAAACCCAAACAGGAGCAGCTGCTGTGGTTGTGAGCACATTGCCAGTTGAGTAAAACAGCAGGGGGACCTGCTGGCCACCAGATTTGTCCAGCTTAGTGCAGGTGCCACTGTTGTTAATA
The DNA here is from genome assembly GCF_017591425.1 of Ochotona curzoniae. Taxonomy (NCBI): domain Eukaryota; kingdom Metazoa; phylum Chordata; class Mammalia; order Lagomorpha; family Ochotonidae; genus Ochotona; species Ochotona curzoniae. The sequence goes on from NW_024466218.1 coordinate 7,013,336, forward strand.
AGAATGATTACTTACTTAAAAAAAAAGAAAGTTGGGAGATGGGGGACTGACATAGACTGTTGGTAATAAGCTGGAAATGTGTATGACCCAGTTATTTAAATGCAACATTGTTCTTGATCAATTTTGTTGTGATCCTTAAATGCAAAAGACCTAGACATCGCCGGGTGGGAAGAAAGTGATCCCAGTGAAACTCTGTCGGGTGTTTAATTAAACCATAATATGTGGTAAAATAAATTAAGCATCAGTGAAATTGCAAGTCACATTGAGTGTGGATTGGGATGTTTTAAAATGATGGATTCATGAGAGTATTTTATCTAGACGAACTGAAAATGTCCCAACCTTACCATTTTTAATCCTTTCTTGAAAACATTCTTGCACAAGTTTGCTTTGTTGAAAAATGTGGTTGAAGATCGAGAGAGTTTAATTAAGAATTACAGAAGCTAAAGGTTGTAAATGAAGAACATGAGAACTCCCTTGAGGATTGGTTCCTGGATATTTAAAAAAAAAAGCCGTTTTTCTATTTTTCATTTGTTTTGTGTCTTATGGTCAACAACAAAATGTGACCTCATCAATGAATATTGCTGTAATAACAGCATCTTGATTTATTTTTCTATTTGCATGTTAAAAATAAACCATTGTTTTGTATTGCTGCTAAAATCTGGTTCCCTACCACTAGTATCCACTAGGGGTCACGCTACCCACACGGGGGAAGTACCGATTGTAGTACGGGTGTTGATGTCCTACGGTGTGAAGATTCCTATGAATTCATCCCACTCACCTTATTGTTTAGAGAAAAAAAAAAAAAAAGAACACTATTTTTCTTAAATTAGTGTTCAAAACATAGGAAACTATTTGAGAAGTTGTAATACAGATTTGGGAAAGGTGGCATTAGGAAAAGAGACCATCTTGCAGGAGGCAGAGGATGGAGCCCTGCCTGGGAGTACTGGTTAGAGTGGGAAGAATAAAGTTCAAAGAGTGAGAGAGTGTGTCAGCGCAAGCTTCAGGGGGTGGGTCCTGCTGCTCCTGCTTGCTAACCTAGATCTGTCTCAGGGTCTCGTTTGAAATATGGGAATCATGTTAGCTACTTCAAGGCGGGCTTTAAGAATTACTAAATGTCTCTAATGTCTGGCACTTCATCCCTGATTGAAAAAAAAAAGCAGAAACTGCTGTTATTAGCACAAATAATTTCCTTTGCTTCCTGATTTCAAACACCCACATTTTTGGAAAAGAATTTCTTATTTAGTTTGTTTTCTGTATCCTCAAGATGCGTGATTAGAAAGAGAAACGTATGCTTATATTTCCTTTCCGTTTGAAAAAATTCTCTGACAGATTGTGTATTGAAATTAAATTTGAGCTGGAGAAAAGAGTGAAATAGAGATGACGTGTTATTTTCTCTCAAAACAAAATAGCAACAGCACGTATTCTGATTCTGTTTGGGAGAAAAAATGTCTGGAGTTAATTTTTAAAAAAAAGGAACTATGGATACAAGCAATGCTGTCTAGAGTACAGCCTACTATTTCAAACACTGAGAGGAGCTACTTGGACAGGAAAGGGGTTATTTTGGTTCATGGCTTTGAGGGTCTCCAGACCAAGATTGGGTGGGCTCACTGCTCAGCTGTTCGGCACAGTGGGAGGATGGCAGTGTTTATCCCATTAATGCATGACTTTGGGACTTCATTACTTGAATTCAGAAGTCATAGCCTCTTGGAACCACAACATATAGTTTGGTATAAAGCATTTGCTTTTAAGTCCAGCAGGCCAATATTTCATTGGCCTGAAGAAGGTTTCTGAGCCCCAGTTTATTTGTCAAATGAAGATAGTAATTCCTGTGTGAGAGTGAAATGAGATTGCAGCAAAGCAGGTGAGCCACTCTCGGTTTATTGCTTGTCTTCATCTCTGAGGTTTACATGCTTCTGACCTTCCACAGACAAAGAGGAAATGTGTTCAAGAGAGTGGTGTTTCCCTTACTATGGGAATTCGGAAAGAAAATTCCAGGGGAGGGAATCTGGAAATGCTTCACTCAATAGGTGTATTTGAATTGCACCTTTAAGTCGCGTAGGTTTCAACAGAAAGAACTAGAAGGAAGGACATTATGGTGGTGGCATACGTCTTGCATGTCATGGCTTGGAGACATCTTGATTTCTTTCAGAGCCCTGAGTAACTAAGCTTGATGAGAATCATAAAACATATGAAGAGTTGGATGGGAAGTGAGGCCATGTCAAGGGAAGCCCTAAATGCAGGGCTTGCAATTTGGTCTCTAGTTAAGAAGCGCAGATGGACATAAGTGCTAAAGAACAGAGGCTAAGGCTTTCGAAATACAAGAAATTTCTTTGCATGCATTTGGGATTAGGATGGGAATAAAATTACTCTTGTGTAGATGCATTTGATAGAGACCTAAAATTGATGAATATGTTATCTCCCCAAATTGTTGAAAATTTAGTTGCTCTTGTGATGGTATCAGGAGGTAGGATCTTAACAGGTGGTGGGTGAGTGGATTTCTACCATTACCACAGGAGTTGGTTAGTTATGGTGGGAACTGGTCATCCTTTTCCCAACTAGCAGGTGCTTGCTCACCCTTCCTCCCTGTCACAGCCTAGCATGAAAGCCACTACCAGGTGCTGGCACCCTGTTTTTGGAGTTCCCAGTCTCAAGAAATATGAGCTAAGTAAACTTCTGCTTATTATAAATGACCCAGTTTGTCACATTCTGTTATGGCAGCAGAAAATTGACCAAGATATTTACATATTCTTTCAGTTTAGTGGCAAAGTACATCTTTCCTTTGAATTTAAACTTGAGAGTCCCAGAAACCCTTCCACCTAGCCTCAGTTTCCTGCCTGCACTCCACCTGCGTCCAGTGAAGATGACAGCTTCTGGGGAATCGGAAATATTGGAGATGAAATGGGGATAAAGTGGCATTTTAAGCCGGGAGAAGACAGTGCATGGAACACACCCTCAAGTTGCATTAGGGTGAAAAACTGTTGCTTACCAAACACAGAAGGGAAGGGGCTTCCTGAGCATGTGGGTTGGAAATGAATTCTCAGATCCCATTTGTGCTTGTTCTGCTCTGCACTTTATTTATTTCTGAGACAAAGGAGAATGAAATTCTCAGAAAACAGCTTGTTAAAATCTCTCTATGGGTACCTGGTGCATCAAAATCCTAGAAATGCCAATGGAAGTAATATGTTGATTCTTAATGAGTTGTTCTTTGTGTTTTTTGTTTTTTGGGGGGGGGGTCGGGTGTTCTATTGTCTGAAGCCCCAAGAAAGGGACAGAAGTCGTCAGTTATAAGGAAAGGAATTCCCATACTCATTACTTCTGCCCATGGCTTTCAGCTGCATTTATCAGGGTAACTTTGCTAGATAAAACTGTGCAGTCAGGCAGGAGAATTCTGCTTCGGAGGCAATTAAATCAGAAGACCAGGAGAAAATGAAGACATCTTTTAAAACAGCAGCTATTGAATGACTACATTCAAACTATTAGAGTTTTCACATTGAGAAAAGGTATGTATCTGGGTCTATGGGAGTGTGTTCTTCAAGGTAAGTCAGTGTCACCGCAGACAGATGCATTATTACTTTATAACCCCCAGTGAATATTATTCAGACAGACTATATTCAATTGATATAGATATGAACACAGTATTGTGGTTGGGCTTGATTTATAGGAAGGTAAAGGTGGTTGATGGGCTTGTAAGATGCATTAGTGCGTGACTTCTCTTGCTGGAATTCAGGTGATATTTGGAACTGAGAACGTGAGTCTGTTGGCAATATTTTGGGATAGTTACAGTTTATAAAATCCTTTCACATGTATTATCTTAACAGTTGAATCCTTTGGAGTAGCATACTTGGACAGAAAAAAAGTATGTTAAGGTACCTTGCAAAGAACCCTGCTAGTTTGATGGCCCACTTGGGTCCCAGGCCAACCTTTAGCGATAGTTGAAGGAATTCTGTAACTTTGAAAAAGAGTAAGAGGGTTTGTTGGGACTGGCAGACCCCATTTGGAATATAGTTTTCATTTTATCAAGCAGTTAATTTAACATTAAGTACATGTACTACAAGCAACATGGGTCTCCTGCCAGATGGAGGTGCCTGCGGAGAGAATTGATGCAAGACACACTGGGTCCAGACTAAAGTTTCCATAACTACCTTCATGTTCTTTTAAGATGTATTTATTTTTATTGGGAAGGTAGATACACAGAGAGAAGGAGATACAGAGGGAAAGATCTTCCATCAACTGGTTCACTCCACAAGTGGCCACAATAGTCAGAGCCGAGACAATATGAAGTCAGGAGCCAGGAGCTTCTTCTGCATCTCCCTCATGGGCTCAGGGTCCCAAGGCTTAAGAACATCCTTGACTGCTTTTCCAGGCCGCAAGCCGGGGGCTGGATGGGAAGTAGAGCAGCTGGGACATGAACCAGCACCCATGTGGGATCCCCGCATGTACAAAAGGAGGACTTTAGCCACTGAGCAACTGTTTGGAACTCCGTAACCACCTCATTGTGATACTACCTGTCCAGGGCCAATCTCACAGTGTGCTAAGGATCTTTCCAATGATGGCATCCTGGCACCAAGCCTTTTACACTTGGACATTTGAGAGCTATTTGGGTTAAATTCAAACCATCGCAGAAGATTAGGAAGATATGCCTGAACCATAACCTTATTTTGCCACATCTTCTTATCAGCTGAATTCTAACTGCTCCCAGACACGACAATAATAATCCTCTTTTATTTCCCTACAAAAATAGTAAAACTGCCAGGCCGACCCAAGGACCTCAGTCAATAGTTGAAGTTCTGCTATTGTGTGGTGTTTGAAGAGCCTTATGTGTGTTACTGTCTACGGCGAGTTGCGTTGGATCTGAGGAAGACCCCACCCACACTGGCACTTTCCAGTTAACAATTGTCTTGAGCTTCATGTGTTTAGGGAATTTAATTTGCTACTTTGATTTTTAGCAGGGGAGAGCATTAAATGAAGTCTTACTTTTTTTATTTTTAAATGAAAGTACAGAGACATCTGATATGTTAAATGTGTTCTGCCTATGGACTGTAATGTGTTTGCATTTGTTTTTGAACCATCGACCAGTCCCTCCACTCCACTAACTTTGCAATAGAAGAAGCTAATTTCACTTCTTCCAATAAATTTTTGGGCAATTTGGATCATCTGACGAGAAGGAGTCTTCCTTCTGTGCCACTGCTCCATTCTTTGCTAGGATATTGTAGAGGTACAGTTTTTCTTGCCCAGCTCATAACCAGGTTGCTTTGTCTGCAAAGAAGCTGAAAACTCCAGGTGGGCTGGCCTTTCCCAGGTATTTTAACATTGATGGGTTTGGACTGTGAAGTTTGAATACCTTACATTTAGTAGGTGAGATGTTTTGAAGATGGATTTTTATAGGAATGTAAAATGTGCATGCAAAAAATAGCAACACTTGCTTCATTCCCTCCCTCCATCCCTACCCCATTAGTTTTTGTGCTAGAATTATTTTTTTTCTTAGCACAGGAAAAATGAAATATTCTAAAAAACAAAAAAGGAGAGGGAAAAAGAAGGAAGAAAATCCTCATACTACTGGAATTTATATTGTATTCACATCTTTTTTTCTTGGAAATAGAGATTGATGTTGCTTGTATTTAGTGAAATTTAGGGCTTCAGAAATCTCCTTTGTGCTCTGAGGTTTTTTATTGCTGGTTTTGAAAGTCATTAGGATTGAAGGAGCTTTGGATTCACGTCTAAGTAAAAACCAACCATGCTGAACACTTACAGGTAAAGAGAACGAACAATTACTTATTACAAACTTACCCATTAGGACCTCTTGGAGTCCATTGTGGGGCTAGCATCAAGTGAAACTGTCCGGAAAGATGGGCTTCTGAGGTAGGCAGGAGTATAAAGAAGGTAAATAAGAATGTAGGAAATCGTAGTTCAGGAAACCAAGTCTGGTCTGAGTTCAAGCACTGACCAAGCTAAATTATCAATACAGTTTTCCTTATCTCTCACTGTCCCCTTATGTAGCCTTATTCTTCTTTATAACATTGACCACCATCTGCTATGCCATACATTCTTTTAAAGAACATGTACCATGTTGTCTCCTTCAATTACCCTGAGTAGCTCCTTGAGAGCATACACTTTGCCTGTTTTAGGTTTTGCAGTCTCTCCAGGCTAGATATATATGCCAAGTGTATCTAGCACACTTAATAAATATTTGTTGAGTGAATGAATGTCAGTTGGGACTCATAATCGTGCTTTGTGGGCAGGATGGCTAAATACCATGTGTATGTCTAACAACTCCTGGGTAGCCAAAGACAGGATTTGTTACATAGTTCCCTTTGCTATGTCGCTCATGTCTCACACCCTGTCTCTGTTCTCTTTGCTTTGAAAATTCTTAGTTATCTTTTCTTTCGAAAGTGCTTGATAAAATCTTTTTTAAAAAAATAGATTTATTTATTTTTATTGGAAAGGCAAATATATAGAAAGGAGATAGAGAAAGATGTTCCACCCACTGAGCTGATTCAAAGCCAAGAGCCAGGAGCTTCTTCTGGGTCTCCAACGCAGATGGAGGGGCCCAAGGCTTTGGACTAGGAAGATATGCCTTTCCCACGCCACAGATAAGGAGCTGGAAGGGAAGTGGAGCAGCTGGAACATGAAACGGTGCCTGCATGGGATCCTTGTGCGTGCAAAGCAAGGATTTAACCATTGAGCCACCCTGCCAGGCCCAGAGTTTGATAAAATCTTGAGCACCTGTAGTAAATTCGAATGCTCTTCAAGGAATATAGAACCTGAAGTCTTATTTCTAATCATGGATGAAAGGATTGAATCTTGTTGGTGGAATGTAGGGTGTTAGTCAAGAAAATGGAAGAGCTAGAAGACAGGTGGAATCACAAGCTGCTTCTGAAAGGACTGAAACTTGACCGCCTGGGGAGAGAGCTGACCCAGAGCGATTTGCAGATTCTTGGCTCATCTTTGCTGCCACATCACCTAACTGCACTCTACCTGCTGTGCCTCACATCCATTTTTTGTCTGTTTTCCAGGTGATCACTTACATCTTGAATGGGACTATATCATTTTGTTTGGATACTTCAGTGCTTTTTACTGCCTATGTCTATAATTCAAAGTCTTCTAAACCCTCCAAGCCCTACATGGCCTGACTCCTGGCCCATTTCTAATCTGACTGCACATGAGTCTGTTTCTATTCCAATTTCCCCTTGTTGCAGGAGCCTCCGGTTGTTCCCTAGGCTATGTCATGGATTGCTCTCCGTTCCTCAGAAGGACCCCCTCTTGTCAGCCTTCCTCGTTCCTTGGCTGGTTCCTTCTAATCTATCATGTCTTAACTTCAGTGCCTGCTTAGCTGGATTCCCCTAACTCAGGTTGTCTATGACCACTACGTTTTTTCACAACATAATAAGCTTATTTCCTTTGTAGACACTTTTTTTTTTTTGCCATTGGTAATTACTTATTTTACTTTTTGTTATTTGTGCCTTCATTAGAATTAGTAAGTTGTACATGGACAGGGATCACATCTGTTTTGTACACTTTTATGGCCTCTTGCAGAGAGCATGAGGCCGGGCAAATGGTAGGATCTGAATAACATAATCACCCATGTATCAAGCTCAGTAATAAACACCAAACTGAAAATAGAAACTTAAATTTTTGGGACAGAATTTCAATGCTGAAGACTGAAAATTGTCAGTGTTGGTCAAGATGCAGAGAAATGGACATTTCGATAAGTTGGTGATAGTGAAAGTTACTGCAATATTCCTGGCAAATAATCTTACAGTATGCATAAAAATATAAAGATTCATAATTGAATGTTAATACAGTGTTGTTTATGGTAACGGGTAAGTGCAAATGACTTTAGTCTCCCCCCCATTAAAGAACTTAAAGAACTTAAAGTAAATCTGTGCTGGCAAATTATGTAAGAGAATGTTACAGAACACTTCAAAACAGTGAGGTAAGTATGTATTCACAGGTGTTGCAAGATTTCCCCCTTGTGTCCTGACAAAAGAAAAAGCAGGAGACTAAACATCCCATGTGGCATAATCCTACCTGGGCGTGAGATATGTGTTCTACATAGGTAGAGGGAGTCTTCTAGAAAATTTTTACTAAAAATCCTAAATACTAGTGATAATCATATATGATTGGCAAATGTCCTAGTAATTTTGATGCTTTTCCTTAAATGCTTCTCCTTTTCCTGATTATGAGAGTATATGATAATGAAACATGTTACAATAAGAGGAAGAGCTTTTTTCTTTTTTTATGTTCTGGGGCTCAAAGAAAGAAACAATTTCCCTTGCGAGTCCATCATGTTCATAGCTCCGAATGAAATGAAAGACACAGGAACAAGGACTGGCCTTCTGTGAAGTCTAGAAACTAGAGAAAATTTTAGGTTTCAGGAGACAGTATGAAATAGGAGTCACGAATTGGATGAGTGGAAAGCAGAGATGGGAACCTGAGGAGCTTGCTCCCTGGCCACTTTGGCACTGCTCCTCTTGGCTTGGGAGTTTGGGTCTGTCACTTCAGCTCTTCAGTCTCAATTCTCCTAGTTGAGAAATGTGAACATTCGTTAACCTTCTGATGACCTTGAGTATAGGCCATGCATTTGACTCAGCAGCTAAGGGGCCACTTGAGATGCCCACCATAATTCCTAGTGTCAGTTGCAGCTTTGCCTCTGATCTGTTTTCCTGTTGATATGCACTCTAGCAAGGTAGAGGTGATGGCTCGAGTACTTGGGTTCCAGCCATCCACCTGGGAGACTTGGTTGGGTTCTGGATTCCTGGCTTCAATCTGGCCTCACTGTAGCCGTTGGAGGCCTCTGGGGAGTGAGCTAGCAGATGGAAGATCTCTTTGTGTCTGTGTCTCTTTCTCTCTGTGTTTCAAAAAAATCATGGAAAGAATGAGAAACTGAAGTCTTAGTTTATAGGGCAGCTGCAAATTTCTAAAATTCGCATTTTATTCCAGCAAATTTCTGGGCTCTGTTGATTTAACCCTTTGGTCTGTTCACCTGAAATGGAAACTGTAGTCACCTGTTAATTGTCAACAATCCTGTGATGGGGGATAAATGGTCACATGAGATCTGACAGATGAAAGTTTAAAAAAAATGGCGAACTAACCACTTAATTTTCTTTCCTTTCAGGAGTTCATTTGAAGTAGTTATATACAGCTGTAGATGTGTGAATTCGTTCACTGAGCCCAGACTGAGGAGAAGTTTTTGTTACTAAGGTTTCATTAAATCTATGAGATAATTACAAGACCCAGGATGTTTTGAACCTAATGGGACATCAGTGCAATCAAACTCCCAAACAGCTGTCATTCATTTTGGGGAAAACGGGAAAACCTTATGAATTAATCCCTTGATGTCTTTTTTTTTTTCCATGTTTCTTTTTGGACTGTAGTAAGCATGCCTTAGTTAAAGGTTAAACTTCTATAACTGTTCAGGAGACAAATCCTTTCAGAGCTCTGTGTGGAAAATATTCTTTTAATTCAAATTTGTTGAGAGTCACCAGGGTAGCAAATTAAAGATTTAGTATCTGAGAATTTTTGAATCACAACCTAACACGCGTCTGCTTACTTTATTCTAAAATGTTTGGAGGTTTTCCAGCCACCGAGCTTTCTGCTTGGGCCAGGCATTGGAACCATAGACAATGCATTGATTGATTGATCAAAGCAATACATGTTGTGAATTTTGTTTCTGTGACAGCTATTCACACCAAGAAGATGTTGATATAGCTATTTCATTTTTCTTGCCAGATTAGTGCCTGTTGGCCATGTTCTTGTGTCATGAAAACCTTGTAAAGGTGTCCGCTTTTGAGGCAGCTAAAGCTTGGGGGATCAATAGTTTGTTTTTTGATTTGCATGTGTGAACTCATGGAGCAATGCATGTCTGTGATCCCGTATAAAAGCAAACTTGGGATTCTGCTTGGCCGTGTCTTGTTGCTACTCCACCCAGACCAAATGCAGTTAAGTTTGTCAGTATTTTAGACTTCAGAAACTTCAGGACAACTAGAATGTTACTCATCTGGACTCCCATAAGATACCCAAATGGAGGCACTTTTACTCAGTTTTGAAATTAATTTCAAGTCCAGAGAGTGGAATACATAATGTCTGTAATAATTTCAAAGTGAATCCCAGGGAAATTAGACATTAAATCTGGCTGAGGTTCCACATTACAGGAATTATTGACTGTGTGCCATTAGCAAACATCATTCAGAACTTACTGTATCTGAAGCTGCGAGGTTTAAGCAAATACTCCAGTGTAACATTTCACTTATTGGGAGGCGTGACCAAACAATCAAATTACCGAGAATAAAACAGGAGTTCTGAACAGCCTGGTGTTGTAAATAAAAGTACTCTCAGCTCTGCACCAGGCCTTGCTCTCTTTTGGGTACTTCTGACTCCAAAAGCCAGTGGGAAGGTGTAGCAAGCATTTTTAAGGGCCTCTTTCAGTAGGAACAAAGATGCTTACTTTTCAACCTTGTTCCCTACTTTTTTCCCATTGCCATTACTTTTCAGGCTTTGGTGGGCTTTCTCTAGAGGACCCTCTTTCAGTCTCTCTCAACCTCTCCCTTGGTACAAATAGTTTGTCTTCTCTGAAAGTCTCATTACAGAACAAGAAAATCTGGTCTCATGTAGATTGCAGGTTGAGATGAATACTAGGAGCTATAAGAGGTTCATGGAAAATGCATTTGATAAAAAAAAAAAAACCCTTTGCATGGATATCAAAAGTTTTTGCATCAAAATAAGCTTAGCTTTTGTTTCATTTTCCTAAAAAAATTTGAGGTCCTCTCATATTCACTTGTAAATGGGCTTTCTGGCAGAATGTTCTGCTTAGTTTACACTGGCTGAATACTGTTCAGCTACTCTTATCTCAGCACAAATGTTTCTCTATCTGGTGGCTAAGGACTGATTGGTTCCCCAGTCTGTGGCATCTCAGGCAAAATCTAGTTGAGCGACCCCTGCAGACAAGGCTACCCACTGCATTCTGTTCTACTTTGAGCAATAGGGTTTTCTGGGATGGGGTGGTGTCTGTGTACCCTGGGGAAAAAAGCATGGGAGGAAAATAAGTTTATCGAGGCTAAAATGAGTGGTCTCCAGCTTCCATGGAATTTCTTGGGCTTGATGGTCTTGTTGGCCCTGGAGTTAAGTTTCAGGACAATCAGAAATTCTAGACTTGGGTAGCACCTGTTCTGTGTTATGTGGCTGATGCATGCTTTACTCAGGAGATACACACTCAATAAACTTAAAAGCCTGGGCCTGAGTACTGAAGGCACCCTTCTTTGTGACAGGTGCACCCTTCTTTGTGCTAGGGCAAGTATACCACTGGTCCTTCAGGGGCTCAGGGCAGTGAGTCTGGTTGAATGAACCTCAGGAGATCTATCCAATTTCTGAAAAAGAACATACAACTGACCCATGTGTTTATCTGGCTGATCTGTACACAGGATGTGTGTTTTCTGAATGAACCAAAAACCAGTCTGTGTCATTGCGTGAAAACTTTTTGTTGTTTCAATGAATGACCTTCATGGAACAGGATGCAGGGACAGGTGCTTGAAGTGGTTGTGACAATCTGGGTTGCATGGTTGATACAGATAGGGAGGCTGACATTGTTGTCCAGCTCTTCCCTCTGGGTTGCAGTCCTCTTTGTGCAGTGAGTGGAGGGCTTGTTTCCCTTTCCAAGGCCCCTCGGGTCTTCAGTGCACACAGGTACATTGTAACTTGCAGCATGACAGCAAAATAAAAGTCAGGACGTACAGTGCACTGCCTCAGTATATTTTCCCCAGGTATGACAATGTGGAGATGGAAACCCTTTTAAACTAAGCAGAGAGCACCCAGGAGCTAAATCCAAAGCACATAAAACAAAAATCCCAATTTAAAAACTGGAAGGAAATATCACATTCTAGCCATCCAGTACGTAGCAGTACAAATTTTATTTTCTACTTTTCCAGGGAAATCTCCGTCCCTGAACTTTAACCCCCTATGACTTACAGAACCGAGCCAAAGGCCTCTCCACTCCCTGCCCCAGTCCTGCTGTCTCTGCAAAATGGAGTGCTGCACCTGGGGTGGGACCTGCCATCCCCCACTCCCGGTGGTGATCAGCCGCTGTCTCCCTTCCTTCCCCAGAGGGGACAGGAATGTTTTCTCAGCTGCCATCATTCCTTTCTGGTTCTAGTAAGAGGAGGGTGTGAGCAACACTGGGAAAGGGCTCAGAAAAACAAACCCTCCGGATTGCCTGAAGGAGTAGGTTTCTTGGAAATAATGACACCACTTGCAGATAAACTTCAGCAGTGTCTTTTCCTTGTCCTGAACACATCACTGGGTTACAAGAGTCAGACTCAGAGTGTTTTAACGATTGATCTTTGACACCTGTTGTGCTTCACTTTGAGGAAGTGTCCAGATCTGGACAGGCAAGCTGCCTTACAGCACTGCTCCACACAGAGCAGCCTCATTGGCCTAGGGGTGAGGGGTTGAAGTTTCCAGAATGCTTTCTAAGAGCGTGTAGCAAGATGCAAAAGAACATTGTATGCACCAATGTAAAGATCCTTTAAATATCCCTGGACTGTCTCCTAGGAAATTTTCCTAGGAGTGTGAATCTCTTAGGAACTTTTTATTCACAACCTTTCTTTTGAGACACAAAGATCTTGGTCAGCATTTTGCATCTGCCTTTCAATACACTATAACAAGTCTCATTTCCAACCCTCTTTGGGGGTTTGGTTATTATTCATATATATATATATATATTTTCATAGTAAGGAGCAACAGCTAATGTTCTTCAAGAAGCAATCACCTCACATCCAGATCAGGATATTCCCCTTAAGGGCAAATGAAAGCAAAGGCTTTGTTTAGACCCAAAGCCAAGTATCAGCTTTGACCATCCGTCCTCCTACTCTGTTTCCAGTCTGGCCTAGTTCAAGTCCCTGGAGCTGTAATTAACTTGGTCCCTTGCCATTTATATATTTAATCAGGCCAACTGACATTAGGTCTTTGAGCAGCTCTTTTGTGGAAATGGGTTAAAGCAAGAACCTTTTCCTTATAGCTGCCCTGCATCAATAGTGAATGATCTTTTTTGGGGGAGGGGGTTTGTTTTGTTTTAATTGCTAGGGATGTATTCGTTGCAAGGGCTTCCACATCTGGTATGGAACAATGTACAATGCCTAACTTTAGCTACAGAAGTGGTTCCAGGATTCTGAAAAGCAGTAAGTTAAAACTGGTTAAGATACATTTTGGATATTTGACCATTTGTTCAAATCATTACTTGGATGATCAGTTTTCAAATGAATGTGTTCCTCCAGGTATTTGTTGGTTAGAGGAAAAGGAGATATAAAAACCTTAGAGTTCACTAATTCCTTATTGTCAATTGATTCTACCAAAAATTAATTCTCTTGGTAATTAGCCAGGAATGATTTAACGTTAGACATGGTAATATATTCACCAAAATAATATCAGTGTGCCTCGTTTCAAAAGGAGGCTTTTCTTCTTTATTTAAAAGGCAGAATTATACTCCCCAACACACACAGAGAAACACAGAAAGAGAGACAGGCAGAGAGAGAGAGAGGTAAAAGAGAGAGGGGAGAGAGGGAGAGAGAGAAGAACCTAAGATGGAGGGAGACTGGATCCACGAGTCACTGTGTGGAGGAAACCCCACAGATATCCAGGAAAATCCTCCCTGCATTGTTAAATGAATGTGGAATAAATTTTTCTTTGTCAGGCCATTGAACTTTGGAGACTTACTTGTCATTTTAGGATATCTAATACAGTGAGATGATGTCTGATTTGTACATGAAAAAGATAATAGTTCATTTAGGAAAAAATGTAGACACTCTGTTAATTATAGACCTTCAAAGAAAAAGATTGAGGGAATCTTCTAGAAGGCCTTCAAAACCTTGAGTCCAACTCAAGAACAAAAGGTCAATTATTTTCATTTCCATATGGATTCGTTTTGATCCTACATGTTAGGTTCAACTTGTCATAAAATCGAAAATGCATTACTTCTTTATGATTTGAATCTGTGTTTTAAATTCTGAGAGCATTGGTGGATTTCCTTTGGTGCCTGCGCTGTCCCAGGGGGAGATTTCATGAGTCCTTGTGTGGGATGTCCATACGGATGTCCAAATTTCAGTAGATATGGATATTTTATACCTTTGCGCATTTAGCCATTACTTCTGGAAGTAATTCTTAGAGGCTGGATATCATGAGAATTTGCTTTTGTGAGGAAAATGCTAACCTAGTCCTAAAACAATAAAACTAACAGTTAAAAAAGAAGTCACGTGGTTTATTAATAGCGTCCCATGCATGGCCACTGATGTGGCTTCAACAATAACTCTAATTTTCAGAAGCACAGATGTTAAACTGCTTTACGTCTCCAGATGTGCTCACACGGGCTCCGCTGAAATGGAGCAATATGTAGTCTGAAACACACTGCCCTTGCAGAGAACAGAGTTACTTACTTATTTCAGTGGTCCAACATCTTTGTTTTTCCTCCAACAAAGATCAAAACAGAGCTCTTAATATGTATTTGGTTTAAATTTTGTGACATACAGTATTTACCCCCATCGGCACTTCCTCTCACCTGTGGAGATAAATCGTGTTATTTTTCTATAAGCCCATATGGTTTCCATCTCCGTCTTGCCTGCCTTGGTGTGGTGTCTGTTTTCTGTGCCGTGGTCACTGGGTCCTGCGAATGCTTCATGCAGAGTGGTAATACACTGGATAGAATATTGGCTCTCTTCTGTTCAGCTTGGGTTAGTACTAGCTTAGATGTAAATTCATTGAAAAGGATTTTCCACCAGAATTAGCCATAAGCATCATCAAACTAGCTGATCCAGGAAGATTTTATCAAATTCTGTAATTGCTTAACATATTGGTTCTTCCACTATGTTCATACATCCATTTCTCCCCTGTGCTTTGAAAAATGCAGCTTTTTTTTTTTCCCAACAAAACCCTACTGACTCTTATGAATGCTCTTTATTTACTTTTTGGTGATTTGAGGGTTAATAAATCTTGTGATAGGCATGCTTTTCAATGGCATAATGAACTCGGATTGCCTTTTAACAAAGAAAAGGAGGCAAGAAGGGCATTTTACTCCCTGTTTAGGATACTCACATCTTAAGTTAGTGCTGGGTTTGAGTCCTGGCTTTGTTTATGAACTGGCTTCTTTTTGACACTCACCCTGGGAATCAGCAGGTGATAGCTCGAGTATTTGGGCTCCTGCCACCCACCCACATGGGGGACCCAGATTGATTTCCTAGTACTTGATGTTGGCCTAGGCCAGTCTTGATTGTTGCTAGTGTTTGTGTAGTAAGTCGGCAAATGGAAGATCCCTCTCTCTCTGTCTTTCAAAAGTAAAATATATACAGAAACAAAGAAAAGATCAACATTCATTCATTTGCTGGATGAATAAATGCTCATGGAGCACATTGGAAGAGTCAAATAAAATGTGTGGATGTGCTGTATCTCCAGGAGTAGGTGAAGCTGACACCATACATGTGATCACGGGACTCAACAAAGAGCAAGGAGTTACATTACGTGTGGTGGGTGCTATGCGGGGAAGCACAGGATTCTGGGCCCTTTGGGTGTCAGTTACTGAGCTTACAGATGCCTTCATCAGACAAGAAAAATGGTGACATGAATGTACCAACAGAGTATTTTTAAACTAGATGAGTACAATTTGTGGACTAAGTGGGCTTTCCAATTTTTAAGAATCTCAAATTGTGTAAAGCTGTCTTTCTGACTTGGTAGGCTATGTTGAAATTTGCAACCTAAGTAGTATAAACAATATGGCAATAACACTAAGAATGTTTCTTGGTGAAAAAGCTGATCGGGGCATGGTACAATTTCATACTTTTGCAGCAGTCTTTTCCTTCTTCCTCTTTCCATTTATTCCTCTCTCCTCTTCTTGCTCCCTATTTTTGTATAAAGCAAATATACTTGGAATATAGTCACCCTTCAGAAGCATTGAGAATTTGATTTCAGGTCTTTCTGCAGATACCAAAATCCAAGGATGCTGAATGAAGGCTGTTAAAATAGCACCGAATTTGTTATAACCTACTGTATTGTCCCATGTTTTAAAGTTATCTGTAGATTATTTATAATACCAGATACAGTATAAATGCTATGTGAAATGTTGTTATACTCTATTACTTAGGAAATCCTTATAAAGAAAAATATATACACACTCAGCTCAGGTACAACTTCTTCCCTGAATATTTTAGGATTGCAATTGATTGATTTTGTAGATTGGAATCAATATATATGAAGACTAGCCATACTACGTTTAATTATGCTCCGACCAGCTAACTCAAAATCAACAAAAGGGAAAAGTAACTTGCACTTGCTTTCTATGCTCACTCTACACTGGAAAAAGCAGATGGTGATTATTTGAGTGTAAAAATTGGGTTGTAAAATGAATATCTTCAAAAATGTCAAGAGTAAATGCCCTTTTGCAGGCAAACATGATACTGAAAGAATTCCAGCAGCTTGCTGCTCAAGGCTCTTTATCCTGTGTAAGTTGAGCTTAAAGCAAAATTTGTCTCTAAGAGAGAATTTTTGATAGTGCCAAGATACCTTCGACTGAAAAGAAAAGGAGATTATGGGTTCTTAAGTGTTTTGTAGTTTGTGGTTGATAAGTAGACATCTGAACTCTGAGATGCAGAGGATTTGCGTTCATTTTTGTGGAACATGCACTCATGAGATTGGTCATTCAGCAGCTGTGCTGATCTTACCTTCTAAATGCAGTTGGGAAAGGTAAAATGTTGGTTGAAAGGGGATAGTTTAGTAGATTCATTGCTGACCACTCAACTATTCCATTTTAAAAACAGATATATAATCCTTTTATGAGATAGAAGTTTTAAGAGTAAATAAAAGGCACACAATTCCTTTGGATGTAGGAGGGAGGGAAGGGAGCAGAAATGAAGCAGTTGAACAATTAGATGGAATACAGGTTCTGCGTCAAGCCATTGCCTTTCCGAATTTTATCTAATTGTTCGACTGCATTAATTTTTGCAGTCTTAGCTCAGTACAATACAAAGCTGCACAAAACCACATAATTACACAGGGCTGTCGGAAGAAAACTTTCAACCCAAATCTACAAGAGGAAAACGTTGTTTCTTCATCATACTAATGTCTTTTTTCCCTCCTTGGGAAGTGACAGCAAAAGTAGGATCAAGAAGCAAAGGCTCTGTTACACGCTCCTTGTTTTGCTGGTTCCCAGGGGTGACTTGCTTGCTTTGAACAATTCTTATGTTCTTTGGACTTCTTAACAGGTATTTCCTTGTTAAGCAGGTATGACATCTCTACTTCTGGCTTGTAATGGGTGAATCTCAACCAGGACCGGTATAAGAAAGAGGGCAGCAGAAACTTTCTGCATCAGGAAACCAGTTCCACCCAGGACACTGGATAAAGTGGATGGGACATGCTTATGTAGGTGTACGTTAAAATTGAACATGGGGGCCTGGCATGCTAGCTTACTGGCCAAATACTCACCTTGCAACTGCTGGGATCCCACGTGGGTGTTAGTGTGTGTCCCGACTGCTTTACCTCCCATCCAGCCCCCGGCTTGTGGCCTGAGAAAGCCGTACAGGATGACACAAAGTCTTAGGACCTTGCACCCATGTGGGAGATGCAGAAGAAGCTCCTGACTCCTGGCTGCAGATCGGCTCAGCTCTGGCCATTGTGCCGCTTGGGAATGAACCAGCAGGTAGATCTTCCTCTTTGTCTCTCCTCTCCAAATCTTCCCTTCCAATAGAAATAAATAAATTTGAAAAAATGGAAGGAGAGGATAATTGGCCTAGTGGCTAAGATACCAGCTAAAATGCCAATGTCTTAGAGCATCTGGGTTTTATATCTGGCTCTAGCTCCTGACTCCAGATTCCTGTTAATGCAGACCCTGGGAAGCAGTTTGCAAAGGTTCAGTTAGTTAAGTCCCTGCCTCTCACAGGAAAGAACAGGGGAGATGTGGACTGAGTTCCTGGGTTCTTTAACCTGGCCGAGTCCCAGTTGTTGCTGTGAACCAGTGGATAGGAGCTATGTTTGTGCTTCTCAAATAAGCAACTTATTTTAAAAAATCAAACTGAAAGATGAGAAAGGTAAGAGGGACACTCTTCTGGAAGGCTGTAATTCTTACGTCTTGATTGGAGTTTATCTAGTTTGTTCTGTGGAAAGACCCAAGACTATGAATGAGAAAGGAAATGGAGAACAACCCTGGATACAAAACCTCATTGAGAGGGTCAGGCTTCCAACCACCACTTAGGCTACAGGGCCAAGTTCTAGTTCCTACTAGGTACCTACCTAGTAGAAAAACCAAAAGTGCTGGTTGGGGCATACTTAGAGTTGATAAGCAGGGAAGCCCTTAGCAGCTGCAGCGAGCAGTTTGTGGTTAGAGAATTCTGATGTAACCAAGGGGGAAAGAGGGACTGAGTTTTGCTTATACTACCCTCAGCCCTGTCCTCTGCAACTCCACCATGCTGTCCAAAGTCTCCTTCTGTGTGCCGTCCAAACGCCCCTTTCATTGACCATTCAAGCTACTACCTTCCCTGTACTGCCAATCCCATCTTTCCATGCATTGCCAAATCTCTTCCCTTTCCTATAGCAGAAAACCACAAGTTCTGCTTCACTGCTTAGAACTGATACCAGCTAAAAATACGCAAATTGCCTGGAAGTTGCAGCCTCACAATGGTCAATATCCCTACTTTCATCATGCACCTGACACTTTGACACTTGTGAGAGTTCCAAAAAAGGGCAAAGAAATGGTTCGTACTCAAGTCCCATCCCAAACTCTTTCTGAATGTTTAATTAAGCTTCACCTGAGATATCATCTCTTCTATCTCCAAGTCATATGAAGGGAGCAAGGAAAGGCCTGGAGCTTCTGGGTTGTCATTGTTTCTTGAGTTGCTGCACACATTCCTGAGTGTTTCTATTTTGTGTAATTGACTTAGGGCCTAGTCCTTGAATTCCTTCTTGCCATGGAAGAAAGAACATAGACCCAGCTATGACACAATTCTCTTCCCAGGGTGATATTGCCAGGGTTGCAGACTGTGCCTGCTGGTCAGTTACTGGAGAGGGACAGGAGGGTTTCAGGCGCACAGGACTTGCTCTCTGATCTATATCAGAGGGAGGCTCTCTCTGCTGGCGACGGATGCCATTGATAAAGACGACTCTGTGTGTGTATTGTCTACATGCATTGGAGTTTGTTGTAGCACTTTGGGCACACCATGGATTCCTAACTGCTTAAGAACCATTAGAATTTCTAACACAGATCTGTTCTATTGAAAATTGTCTTTTCCATCTGAAGCATGACTGTTGATCATTCCACCAAAGCAGCAGAGAAAACAGGAGGGAAAAAAGTAGCCACAATTCACATCAAGCCACACAGGTTACTTGCAGGGACAATTATTTCCCAATTTGGTATTCCCAATTTGCTTTTTCACCTGATTACTGTTTATTACAGATCAAAATATTTTGTTCACTTTAGTCATACATCTGTGACTCTTTCAAGAGTCTGTTATTGTGGGAAAATATTTTAAAAGCTCAATGTTTCTGAGAAATGCATTGGCATATGGTCCTTACCAGAATTTCACACTCATGATTCGGCACCATATTCATGCTTCCAACAGCTCTGTTATTTGAATGAGCGCCTTTTTATTTTTAATAACCAGTTAGCCATTTCTGTTAGCACGGGGAAGGATTGTAAAAAGACACTGAGTTGAAGACTGATTGATACTACATTCGACATTTCTTCTTTTCCTGGTTTGTTCAGCCCATTAGGGTTTATTGCAAAGGATTCTGTTAAAAACAAATAAAATACTAACACAAGGCAACAAAACCACAACAAAAACAAGCAAAGAAACTGAAGACTCTGGGAGATCAAGATACCCTTGCTAATGAGTCCCCAACTGATTAAAAGTAAATACATTTCTATTCCTAGAATAGCATGAGGAGCATTTGTTGCCACAAACTGTTTAACTTTAGTGAAAATAAAGGATTGCCCTCAAAATTTTTTTTTTGTGGGAGGACAACAACACTGCAGCTAATTATTTCCCAAATGCTTCTGGCCTGAATTTAAAAATGAGCAACTAACGGCAATGTGTGGAGTGGGCCCATCTTTAGGGCCTGCGTGACAGAGACGCATCATTACAGGCAGCTTTAAGGGGATGCCTTGTCACCCTTGAGCTCTGACTGTACATGTACTGCTGATTATAGTCAAGGTTTTTCAGTACTATTAGGGGTGGTGTACTTGAACTCTAGAATAAAGACTGGGTGCATTGAAGCTTAGCTCTGCCAGTATGACTTTGGGTAAAATACCATGGCAGCTGTGGCTGTGTAACAAATCACCCCCAAAATAGTGGCTTCAAAAAGCATCCTATATTTGCTCATGATTTGGCAGACCGACAATTCAGCTGTATTACTGGAGCAACTTCTTTCTCCTCCTCATGGTTCTTTTCTTTTCTTTTCTTTTCTTTTCTTTTCTTTTCTTTTCTTTTCTTTTCTTTTCTTTTCTTATGCTAGAGACTTTGATAGGATCTTTCTTCTAACAGGCAAGTCTGAGTTTCTCTCAGTGGTGCTCCAAATTCTCAGTAGTAAGAGAAAGCAAACTCAGCCCTTCTGAGAGCTTAGAACTTCTGAATTCTAAAAGCCTGGAGACTACATTTAGAGCAAGCAGTTGTGTTTGTGATGGTACAAAGCTTCCTTGTCTGCTGGAAGTTGGGTTCCGTAAATTTAAAATTATTATGGTAGGTACGAGGTCAGAGTCTTAATAGCATACATTCTAAGAAGACTGTTACATGAATAATTACATTCTAGGTTCAATTACCTAAACTAGCCTGGAAGTCGAACCCCTTCACTCTCAACCAACTTTGTCACAAAATGAAAAATGAAAATGTCATGGCTGCAGATAGATGGTTAGAACAAAATTTCGGCTGATGAACTTTCTAAGAGTTCAGGGATTGGCTTAGTATTATAAAAGCTAATGATACTAAGGGAGTTGGGACTGAATCCCATTGTGATGTTTAAGAGGTGGGCTGAGCGTGTGGCTGTTAGGTTTTTGGGACAGCCAAGTGGGCCCCAGTTGCTGTCCCTGCTTCATGACTCGCTATGTGGTCCTCCCTTCAGCCATGGTCCATGCTCCAGTACTGCCATTCTCATTAAATGCCAAGCAAGCCAGGAGCCCTGCTGTTGGACTCTGCACCTGTAAAGCCAGGAGCCCAATAAAACATCTCTTGGTACCCAAAGAGCTGATGGACACAGCAGCAACTGCTGCTGCCTAGCGAGTCCATCTTACGGACCCAGCACCAGTCAGCCACTCTTGGCTTCCAGCAATGCGGGAGCGTTCTCTTGTTTTATGAAACTTTCCACCAGTTTCATTTCAGATTCAGAGTGCCTGCCAGCTTCATGACTGCAACCTCTTTCTTTTCCTTCTGGGCACTCCTCAGAGTGACAGTGCATGCTGGCATTCATTTTTGACATGAAGTCAGTCTACATGTGGTAGATAGGCGAAGGTTGGCGTGTTAACCCTCTTCACTGTAATGAGGCCCTGCAGCCGACACTTCTTGCTTCCGAGAATGAAGACACAGTCCCTGGGCCATTTTCTGGGGCAAGTCCTTTTGCAACTCCCCTGGTATCCCCACGCTCGGCTTTACCCCCTCCTGGTTTCCTAATGTGTCCAGGCACATTTTAATGACTGAAATGGCTTTGAAGCTTTCCCCATGGAACCAATTTTCGCCCTCAGTGAAGGGGTGCTCCTGTCCTTGGGCGAGGAGTCGACTTCGGTGATAAGTTTTCACACGCGTGCAGAACTCCCGTGTAGCTCGCTTGCTGTCCTGATGGCAGTGCATTAACATTGGCAACCCAAGTGTGTTTGTCACGGAGCCTTGCTGATGAGGCAGGCTCTGCACACTAATGGAGGCTGAAGGTTTTGTCAGTGAAATGGGATGTTGCCCACAGCTAGTTAGTGGATTGGGCTATTTGGTTCTAATGTCAGGGTTTCACCGAGAGACATGTTTTGGAGAGTCACAGCTAATATGATTCTGGATCCTCCCCGGAAGACAGTGAGTGTGTAAATGACAGGATGCTGATAGCGAGGCAGCCATTTTACATTGCCAACAATTCGTGACTCAGATTCCTTAGTGAATATTTTAGGACAGAGGGAATGAAAACCAGCCCACCAAACTATTCAACCCAAAGCTTGAAAAATGTCTAAGAATTCTTAAATGTGTTACATTAGCTCCAGAATTCTGAACAACACCCACATCAGTTTAACTTACTTCTGCCAATTGTAACCCAACAGAAATATCATACCTCTTGGCTTTGCCCCTGGCAACTTTTTTTTTTTTTTCCTGAAGTCATTCGTTTTGCTTTCTGTTATGGTAACCTAACCTCGGTCAGAATGCAACATGCTACTAAAAAAATGGGAGGCAGACATCTGGAAGTTTTTCCAGTTCCTATTATTTCCTTGTTTTAGAAATAGAATAAATATTACTGACTTTCCCCCCCTCAATTTGGCCTTTATTTTAAAGATATAAGAAAGATGTGATTAGGCATAGGAAGGCACTCAAATGGCAGTTTGAGAGGAGGACTGACAGTGTGTCTCATGACACACATGCGTGCCTGGAATCGTGGACTTGGCTGACCACCTGGAAATACTTGGATCATCTCATTACCCATCTCATCTTCTCAGAGGAAAGCCACGGGACAGTGAGTCATAGCAATAACTCCTGTTCCCTACTGGAAACTCTGCAAGTCGGCCAGTTCCAGAATCAGAATGTCATATTATTTTTGAACTTCCTAGGGCACACTATAATCATGTGACTGTTTTGAATGCTTTAAACTTTTGCAAATTTCGTCTGGGGATCCCCTTTTCAGATGGATCACTTATCGTTGGTAGTTCTGTCTTTAACTTATATCTCAGAATCATAAAATTATCCTTTCTGTTTGCATTTTATTTCCACATGCAAATCCTTGTATAGGCCATTTTAATGGTACTGTTCGTTCATAGAGTAAGTGAATGTATTGTGTGTAAGAAAGGTGACTTCTAGTCTATTGACTTGGGGTTAAATGTGCAGATTGATAAGTATGTTGCTATTTGTATCTATATGAATATCTGTGGCAGCACAGAGGAGGATGAATGATCAAAAAGGTGACATTTGATCAGTATCTGGAAGATGTGATGATTTCCTAGGAAGAAGTAAAATAGTCCAAGAAAAGGACATGGTACTGGCAGAGACAATTCCTGCTCATAGATTGTGCTTGTGCTCCTGAGTATTCTCCAGATTTCCTGCAGTTGGACTGGATCTATGTGACTGAATTGTAGTGAGCAAGCCGATGAGCAAAAAGGATGCCTTCCTCGGTATCCTAGGCCCTTCAGTGTTGGTGTGCTGCCTCCATTTCTTGCTTTGCTTACTGCTGTGATTTTTGTCATTATGCAAGGAGATGGATGAGTCATACAAGGATGGAACCTGGAATGCTAAGTTCCTGGAGCTTCCTCTTACCCACATCATGCTTTGTGTGAGATACAGGCTTGTACTATAGTAAGTTGGTCTATTGTGATCATTGGTATTAGCTGCTCTGGGATGTATGTGCTTGTGGGATGTTCACGCGTCAGTGGAGTGAGCTAGAGGGTAGCACCTGGTGAAAAGACTTGATAGATGGGATGGAATCAGAAAAAGATTCTGTAAGTCAGTTTAAAGAGATTGGATTTCATTGTTGAAGTTATCTGGAAGCATGGAAGGCTTTTACAAAGAGCAGTTATAAAATGAATTTTGGAACTTATTTTATGGTGGAGTGTTTAGGATGGACTGTAGTGAAGAAAATTGTAGGATAGAGACAATAAAAAGTTGCAGCAGGATAATCCTCTGGTTGCAGAACTGGCGTCCTACATGGGCACCAGTTTGTGTCCCAACTACACCATTTCCAATTCAGTTCCTAATTATGGCTTTGGAGGATGGGTCAAGTCATTGGGGCCCTGCACCCAAATGGGAGACTCCTGGCTTCGGTTTGCCCCCACTCTAGCTTTTACAGTTATTCAGATGGAAGATCTTTTTCTCTCTGTATCTTTGCCTTTCCAAAAAAATATAATAGTAAATCTTGAAAAAAATCAAGCTACTACAAAATTCTGGGTAAGAGTTGGAGAGGGCCCAGTGTACTAGTTAACTTCTCATCACTATGCAAAATACATGAATCAGATTTTTCATAGAGAAAGGGAGCTTATTTTGGCTCATGTTTCTATAAATTCAACATCCAAGGTTATGTGGATGCCTGGTTGGATCTTTGGTGATGGTATTCTTTTTGGCAGAGTCCCAGGTTGTCATAGGGTATCACTTAGTAAGAGACAAGGAGGATGTGCCTTTTCCTGTATCTATTAGGTTTCTGCTGTCTCCCTAAAAAGCCACCTGTATTTAATCATTGACCTAATCCAAGCTAATCACTTTCTGAAGACTCCACGTTTAAACACTAATAATTGGATTTAGCTTCCATACTTTTGGTACCATCAATTTATGTCTTTGGGAATTAAATTCCTACAAGAGTTCATGGGGGTAAGTCATATTCAAACTATAGCACCCAAGCTATAGACTAGTTCTTGTATGTTGCACCTAATAAATTCCTCAGATAGGAGCCAACATCTGGAACAGTGCATTAAGCCACTACTTGTAATGCTGGCATCCCATATCAGAGTGCTAACTTGAGTCCCAGCAGTTCTGCTTCCAATCCAAGTTCTGTCAATGCATCTGGGAAGACAGTGAATGACGGCTCAAGTTCTGAGGCCCCAGATACCTACGTGAGGGATGTGGATGAAGTACCTGGCTCCTGGCTTTGGCTTGGCTGAGTTCCAGCTATTGTGGTCATTTGGGAGACCGAACTTGCAGATGGACGATCTCTCTCTGTGTCTCCCACTTGCTGTGTCTCCCACTTTCTGTCATTTTGTCTTTTAAGTACTTTTTTGTTTTTAAGAAAGGAAGTTGTATAGCTCAGTAGGTTCAAGTTATGACTCACTTGTTTTCATAAAGAAAGTTTGCTTGGAACTGATCTGAGGGTACTACAAAAAGTTCATGGAAAAATAGAACTAGATAATGTGTTTATTTAAGTGTAAACACTCTGAAATTCCTGCATACATGGAGTTATTTAGAGAATTAATGGAGATCATATTATATATAAAACTGCATGGATTTACAAAAAATTGCACTAAAACATCTTTTCGTTCCATTTTTCATGAACATTTTAATGCACCTTCCCATTGCGGGATGTATTTAATCCAAAATATCAGAATAATTTCAATAGTGGCTTTCTTGGTCCAACATGCCTGAAATATTTACTATCTGACCTTTAAAGAAAAAGTTTGCCAATTTCTGTGTTAAACTGAATACATGTCAGTTGAATCACAACTGTTGTTCAGATAGGTACCTGCACATTGGCTGTTTGTGCCAATGGCTAATTTGCCGATGAAGTTTAAATCTGTTATTATATGTGTGTTTATCTTCTCTGTGGATCACTATAGTCACATTGAGAAGTAACATTTCCTCTTCATCCCTCTCACTTGTGGGTTTCCACAGGAGTAGGAGTTGCATGTGATGGCAGGGCAGCAGGCATGTGACAGCCACTTTTTCTCTAGTGAAAGGGGTTAATAGCTTACAGGTGGCTACATATGTACTGCCTTTCTTTATTTACTATTCTGCTCAGCAGGGGCAAGTTGAGCCATAATCATGTAAGTGGCTGCATAGTTAATCATCTACTCTGTTGTCCCAAATTTCTCATGTGCAGATTCTAAAATCTAGGCTTGATGAGATGGTGTAGGAAGGATCTTGCTTTTGTCTCTGCTCCTGTGTGCGCACAGAAAGACTGCAGATACTAAACACAGGTAGGCCCCAGATTTGGAAACTTAAATATGGATCTTGGAGCTTGCTCCTTCTCAGCAAATATTGAGCTACTTCATTCTTTGAAATTAGTATTTTGATTTCTATTTGAATCATATTGATTTAGAACTTTAGAGGGAATGTACAACTTAAGTTTGGCCTTACCAAACTTCTAAATGCCATAGGCTGGACATCCATTGGGGATGTAAACATTTTATTAGCGTGTTTTGGAGGAATGCTCTGGGAAGAGTATATTTCTCAGATTTTTTTACAATCTGTGACATCTTTATTGCTGTTACTCACAGGTGTGTGGCTACTTTCATCATTATGAAAGATTGGTTGATATTTTTGACCTTCGCAGGTGCATTGA
Organism: Ochotona curzoniae; assembly: GCF_017591425.1. Lineage (NCBI taxonomy): Eukaryota > Metazoa > Chordata > Mammalia > Lagomorpha > Ochotonidae > Ochotona > Ochotona curzoniae. The sequence goes on from NW_024466218.1 coordinate 7,039,517, forward strand.
GTTTAAAATAAAAGTTTGTTTTGCTTGAGCAGTTTTTTTTGGCATTGGGCAGTGCCAACATTTGTGTTCTCTTCATGTTTTTCTACAGTGCAGAACTTGGGAACACTAACAGGCATGATTCGAATCTTCAAATCAGGAACCGAATGGTAGCAGCTACTGATTATTGACTTCAAATTCTGTTGACTCATTTTAACCTATAGCTGGTCCAAGGGTTGACAGAGCACAATGTAACAATCACCTTCTGAGTATCTTGTACTTTGTTCATGGACTGTTGAAGCCACTGCCCCTTCTCACCCAGTGTGGTGTCCAATGGAATCACTCTGGCTAATTACATTGTCTTCTATCTTGGCTGATTACATTATCTTCTATCTTGGCTAAAGATTTCAAGGACTTAGCCCAGAGTTCAGAAACAGGCCGATTTTTGTTAGTGACTCTATAAAGAGGAAAAGGTCCTTACAATACAGAGATGTCATTCTCTTAAATTAGATGGAGGATAAACAGTGGAATTATTGCATTCTCATACTTTAAATATCATAAAAGAAATTTAAAAGCTTTATATAGGCCTCTAAGAATTAAGTTTGTTGAGACTTGGTAGAACTGGGTAGGTTTTAACAGTAAGCTTTGATCTAGAAGTAGGACCAGTAGCAGTGGGAGATTGAAAGAGACAGTATTCTGATTGGGCTCATGAAAGAGTAGTTTGCTTGAGAAAAGACTGAAATCTAGTCACCAAAACTAGACAAACAGGAAAGGGGAGACGAAATGTGCCGGATTGTAAGGAAAGGTTGGGATCTTGGAGTCTTGAACAGGCAGATCTGAAAGGAGGACAGAAGTTGAGACCTTGTGGTCCCTGTGCTCCAGGATCGATCGTCTAGGCTGAATTGTCTTGTGTATGTCTGTTACTCCCAATATGTATTTGAGAAGCTAGCCAATTTTGCTTTGGGGGGAAAAAAAACAGGGAGTAATACATTGTGACATTTAGCTTTTGTTTCCAAGTTAAGTTACACCACAGTTTGTGTTTCTTTTTCCCCAGGAGATAAATTTTTTTGTTATTAAAGCACATGGAATATATAGTGTTTGTTAAGTAATCAAAGGACATGGTAGTTGGTTTTAGAAGTCTGTAAAATCTGCTTCAAATGAAGAAATGAAAGGTTGGATGTCACTGTTACCATCATTTCTAAACCAACACATTTTGTAAAGATGACCAGAGCGTTGCCACCTGCTGTGCCTGATAATAATCCTCTGAGTGTGGGTTCAAACTCAATGCTTGTTCTCCTCTAAGGCGAAGGTGCCCAGGTTGTGTACATGCTTGAAGCCACTCATCTTCCAAGCCAAAGGCCAAGGTTTATGGATGATATCTCAGTGTTGAGCAGTCTGTTTGGAGTCAGAGCAAAGCAGTGATAACTAACCATTTATTGACTGGTCTCTTAAGTTGGTCAACGGTTTTAGCCTGTAGAGCCTGGCTTGTGATTTCCAAACCTGCTAGTGTTCTCAAACTTTTGCCTCCTTGATTATTTTAAAAGAAACACAGTCCTGTATTGCTCTTCAGATTTTGGAAGGCACCTGAAATTCCAGGCTGGACTGGTGGTGAAGGAAAAGGGAAATATCACCAGATGTACTGCTTTTCAATGGGGGCCTAAGAGAATCACTACACCAGGAGAGTGACTAGAATATGAGGTATAGCACAGGATTTTGGAGAACAATGATTGCCCAGGAGGAAGACAGGAAGTTCCAGTTGGGAAGTTCAATTCAAGTGACATGCAAGAGAGGAAGAAAGGGTTCAGTTTGTAATTTATTTCAGACTGGGAAAACTCAGCTTGACTGTATATTGCAATGAGTAGTTGGATGGCAGAGGGAAACAGGAATTGCTGTTTCCAACACAAAGAGGAGGAAAGGGTGCTTCTTTGTTGCTGAAGTAGTAAATCTCATTTCCTGACCCCTTTTAAAGCTTGTTTATTTGGAAAGCAAATTTACAGGAATATAGGGAAAGGAGCACACAGAAAGATCTTCGATCTGCTGGTTCACTTCTCCCATATGGCTATAGTGGCCAGGAATGTGCAAGGCCAAAGCCAGGGCCAAGCTGCTGCTTTATCTGCTTCTCCACAATGCTAGCCCTGTTAGTTTTCCTTTTGCGGATTGTAGCTAGCAACAGGAGAAAGCCCAGGTTGACCTTGGGCCACGCTGGCTTCTCCATTCCAGTTTCACCACTTGCTACAACTAGTATTTGGCCCATTCTGGAGATCTGGAGTCTTTGTTCATAACTCAGTATGGAGAATGATATATAAATGTTGAAAATAGCCAGGCTGTCAGTCAGAAAGGCCTGTCCTAAGCTCTTTGTGTGTGTAGTTTAATTTATTTAAACCTTCCCATAACCCTCTGATGGTTATTTGGAGGCTACTGAGCCACCTGAAAGAACTGCTTGTGCACTGGATGTGGCCCCACCCTTCCTCTGAATTCCCCAGTCCCCTGCCTGGGCTAACACCAGTAGTGGTTGGGGCCCCTCCCTCACGCTCCATTATTTTCTGAGTTTTTAGTATTTTTGTTAATATGAAGCATTGAGCTGTTGGGTTTTGCATATTATTTATATAGACACTCCAGAGCTGTTGCACCCAATACACAAAGCTTCTTTGCAAAAAAAAAAAAAGATTATTTCACTGAGACTGAGAGTTCCACTGGCTTCTCCTTGGTTCAGATGTTGGGATGGAATTTGAATGTGGTTCTGTCTAACTGTAGCATTTGTGCTCCTTGGGCCTCCAGTAACTCATTTCCCTGAAGTGTCAGGGACCTGTTCTGAGATGGGACCTTCTGTGCAGACACCCAACTTTCTGTTGGTTTCTATTCTTCACTGTTTGTCATGAACATAGGTATCTGTTGAGGGATTGTCCTACCCCAATGGTCCAGCCAACCCAATATGGACATCCTTGTAAGTAATCATCAGTGGCTACTTGGTGTTATCATTCCCTTCAAATCACAGGCTCTTGGGACAGGAGGACAAGACTTTTAAAAATATTACTCTTCCATTCTTCTCCTCTTTGATTAGTTTGTACTTGTGCTTGACAATTTTTATTGAGATTTGCAAGATCCTGAATGTAGCAGATGTGATGAAGGACTCCCTATGTCCTGGCATGGGGAGAATGATGACTGGATTGGAGCAACTCAATGCACAGAACTGCCTGTCGCTTAAGCCCCTTGTCCATTTATTAATTCAGCTGATCACAGAACAAATCCTGAGTGTCATTTCTGTACCAACTCCTATGCTAGATTCTGAGGATAAAAGATAAGAATAATATTAATAATGGTTGGTCTGCAGGATGGATCTAGCTCAGCATACCTTGGCAACTGGGAGCACATAGCCCTGGATGCTGGGGAGAAGAGAAGAGAAGAGAAAGAGAAAGAGAAAGAGAAAGAGAAAGAGAAAGAGAAAGAGAAAGAGAAAGAGAAAGAAAAGAGAAAGAGAAAGAAAAGAGAAGGAACAGCTATTTATTGTCTCCTGCGTGCCAGGCACATCCATGGCTGTGCTGCCTGCCTGGGCCAGAGACAATGGAGCAGCTCAGAGGGCTGCAGACAACTCACAGTGCAACTTTGAATCTGTTCTCAAGCATTTTGCTGGCTATTTCCGTACTTACCTGGTCCTAAGGGGTTCAAGGCACAAGTGGCATCCTTCCTGCCAAATGTCTTTTAGTTAGTTGCCTAACAGCTGCAGTTCTTTCTTTGCGTTCCATGCTGCACTCAGAACCTGTGATTTCCAGTAAAGCAGCATATGCTGAGTTCAGCCTCCATGGTAGGCGGACCCTCAACATGTTTCTGCCTCTCTAGGGTGGGTAAACCAGCCTCCTGTTTGCAGAGGCTGGGCAGCTGTATGTGCAAATTGATTGCTAAGTACTCATTTGCCCACCGCAGGCCTCTGAAATTGTAGATATGGAGGTGGGATGCAGGATGTGGGTGGCTGAGGGGTGGGTTGGTGTGTGCTGCTTCTGACAAGTGCTCCCATTGTGTCTGCTTTTGAATGTGCTGTCCTGGAGCTAATGACACCTCTCAATTAAATTGCAGTTTTTCTCCCAGTAGCTTTGCCCTATTGTCCTGGCCACTTGACCTGTCAAGCAGAGAGGAGAGGGTGTGTGGGAAAAGAAAATTCGCTCCCTGTTTACGGGGAGGGACGCCTGTGTGCATTCCAAGGGGCCCTCAGCTTTTCAGAGCCAGCTGGGCCTATCTCTAGGAAAGAATCGGATGCAAACGAAACAGAGCTGTTCAGCTCCGGCTGCGCAGTGTTCTCTATCTGCACCGTGAGTCACGGTACCCATGGTAATGGCCTGCCTTGTGAGCCGCGATCAAGTGCGTGCGTGTTTTTCTTTCTGAGAGATGACAGTTCCCAAGTGAAAGGACACTCCAGCTCTGATAAAACTTTCCTTCTATTGTTTGAGTTTTGTGTTTGTTTTCTGGCAAAACCCACTGCTGCTTGAGCATCGTGTGCAGCAGAACAGTTTTCACTTTTGTATGACGAGGCCAAGTGGGGTCTTTGGGGGGTTCTTACTAGTGTTGCCTGAAGCAAATACCACAGCTCAATAGCAATTTAATATTGTAATCAGGGAGCAAACTGTGCAGTTTTGGCACATTGTGATAATTATTAACTACATCTATTAGTGTTACGGTTCTAGTAACTAATATTTACAAAAAGGTTCCCTGTGTAGGGAAGACCTTGCCCAGACACAAATGTGTGCATTATTCCTAAGTGATTGTCAGAGGCCCTTTGAGCCAACGTTCCTGTTCACTGTTTAAAGATAAAGCATTAATCCTGAGAAACCGGACTTCAAAAGGCACAGCTCATGAATAACAGATTCTCAGGGTGTAAACCTATGCTGAGGTTTGGAACATTTTGTGAGTTTTGGGGAAAGTTTTACTGGGGAAAAATATCAGAGAGTGAGAGCGAAAGTGTGCACACAAGAATGAGAAAGAGGGAAAACCAAAAGATTAGAAAAGGGAAATGACTTTGAACTGATTTCATCTAGGGAAAGTTTATAGCATGTGGATATAGTTAACTTCAGCGTTACACGTTGGACCCGGTGGTATGGTAACTGGGATGCGGGAAGTGTTGGTGGGTGACTTTTGAAGGCAGGAGGCTGTAGGTAGCAGCTCCCATTCTTGCTCTTCAGCACGGAGCTTCAACAAAATCAGATGCCCAGAGTCCATGAAGAAGCTGTTCGGAGGCAGGAGCATTCTCTAAGCTTGAATCCTTTCATTGTTCAGGTGATTTTCCTATACAATCACAATACTTCTCATCTGTCAAAACGCCTTCCCCCTGAGTGTTTCCCCATAACTGTATTTCATGGGTAGAATTTGTTTCTAGATACTAAGCTGGGCTAGTAGGACAATTTGATTTTACTTTTCTAAATATTTGTAAACTTTTTCTACAAAATACTATGTAAAAATGGCCATCTCTATTTGTTATTAATAGAGCTCTTCTGAAATACTTAGAATATGGCATTGCCTCAAGTAGAGTCATTGATCAATGGACCAGAATGGAGAACCTAAACGGAAGCTTTACAGGTCTGTAACCAATTAATTGCTCTTTGAAAAGATGTTAAAGCTACATTAGAGGAAGGACAGTCTTTTCAAGAATTGGTGCTGGGAAACTTGGTTATCCATAAGAAGAATGAACCTAGTTCCATTTCTCTTTGCTATATATGATAATTAATTCAAAATATCAGCAGGGAAATACAAATAACAACCACTGGGAGATGTCACCTCACAGAGAAAGATGGAAGATCGCAAGTACTGATGAAATTTCAGAGATATGCACACCACTTCTAAGAATGTAAATTAGCACTACCATTAAGACAAACAGCATGGAAGTATCTCAAAAAGCTCAAAAGAGAACTACCATAGAGCCAGCAGTCCCTCTGCTGAGTATCTAGCCAAGGGTAAGAAATTACGGTATTAAAGAGATATCTCACTTTTATGTTTATCGTGTACTAGTCACACCAGCCAAGAAATGGAAGCAATTTAAGACTATCCAGTGATGATGGAGTAAGAACTGTTGGTACATAAACACAATGGAAAACCACTCAGTCACTAAAAGAATGAAGCCCTGTCATTTGCAACAAAGTGGATGGAAATGGAGTTCATTAAGTTAAATGGAGTAAGTCAAGCACAGAAAGAAAATTAGGTATGTTCTTACATATGGCACCTACAAAATTTGGTGTCAAAGAAGTTGAGTAGAATGGTGGTTATCAGAGGCTGGAATGGGAAAATGTTGATTACGGGATATTTAAGCTATAGTTAGGAAAACAGGGTTCTGGTCTTCTATTGCACAATAGTGTTAACTGTAGTTCACAATTATTTATTGTCTGTTTTTTTTTAAATAAAATCACCAGAAGAAAAGGTTTTGAATTTTTTCATGAAGAAATGTGCCATGTATTTGGCACTGTTGTGTGTATCAACTTTATTTGATTATCATAGGAATATTTTGAGATATATTAACATCAGATTTACTATACAGATAGAAAACCTGAAGTACATACAGGTTAAATGATAGCAGTGAGATTTAAACTTACATATAGAACTCTTCAGTTCTATGTGCTTTTTAAGCTTTTTAAAATGTATTTTTACTTATTTGAATGGCACAATTACAGAGGTGGTTTGGGGAGAGATATTGCATTTGCTGATTCACTCCCCAAATGGCCACAGTGGCCAGGACTGCACCAAAGTCAAGAGCCAGTAGCTGCATCTGTATCTCTCTCATGGGTTCAGGGTTCCAAGCACTTGCGTCATCCTCTGCTCCTTTTCCCAAGCATATTAGCAGGGAACATTCTGCTGGGACTTGAAGTGGTGCCCATATGGGATTCTGACATTACAGCCAAAGACTTGACCTGCCAGCCACAATGTTGGCCCAGATATTTTCATGTTCACTTTACTCAAAGAGAAAGAGAGAGAGTTTCGATGTCCTGGTTCACTCCCCAAATATCTGAATCCAGGAGCCTGGTACTCATTCTGGAGCTGCTATATGAATGCCAGGGATCGTAGTATCTGAGTTTCCCACCTACTTCCCTAACTACTTCTGCTTTCCAGGATGTGCATTATCAGGACGCTGAACGGTAAATGGAGGACATGGAACCAGGAACTCCAAAATGGAATGTGGCACCCTCAATAGTAACTTAACGTCAAGGAGTGTTATCCTTTTGTTTCTGTATCTCATGATGTATGTTTGGCTTCTACTCTGGTTTGTCAGAAATAGCCTTATTTCTTTGAGGAGACTTTGGTTTGCAATAGTGGAAGATAGACTCAAGACATGGTTGAGTATTGGCTGTTTATGATTAAAAGAGGAGGCAAATTGAGAATGGATCTTATGCTATCACAATATACTGGAAACATAGGGGGAAATGAAATATCTCTGGAGAAACTGAAGGATTAAGGCTGAAAAGGACAGGTTGGAAGTGGAGGAAACATCAAAACAAGCTTGTTGAGCGGTTGCTAAATGCCATGTGTGGTGGCATTACCAAAAAGATGTATGGAAACAGAACCCTGCAGAAGGTATCCCGCAGAAAGTGTCATGCTGTAACACAGCATGACAGCATGACAGTGGCCTGGGTGCAGGGACAGGGAAGACTGGGTCTGCTCTTCTTGTTGACTTCCAGGCGAGGCCTGGCCACCATCAGCTGCCTGCATAATGCCTATGGGCCATTCAGCAGAAGGAGGCAGGTTGTGCCTAGAGAAATGGCTGAATTATGCTCATGTGGCCTTGAGGAGACCCTTTCCTTGTCTTTTATTTATTCTTTAGTGATCCAGAAACAATAGTGATTCAGAAGAGAAAATCCAAGTACTGGAATGAGTCATGGTGAGAATGGATATGTGCGATGAAAAGCAGCCTATCGCAAATAGGTAAGCCAGCATAATCTGGGGTGGTGGACTAGGATCGCTTGTAGTGGCATAATATGTACATGGGGAATGTATATGTGGATGCCTGTGTTCTGGAGTTTGGAAAACTTAGAGGAAGGGTTGGAATTGCATGAGCCAGATTACCCACAATCATGAGAAATGAATCATTAGAATATATTTTAAAATTACATGTAATTTTTTATTATTTGAAAAAAGTATTGCTTTTTCTTATTTTAAAAGAGACTTTTATTTGAAAGGCATAAGCACCCACACACAACCAGAGAGACAGAATGAACAAGCAAGAGAGAGTTCAAGTTCTTCTGTTCTCTAAATCACTCCCCTAGTGGTCACAATAACTAGATCCGGGCCAGGTCATAGCCAGGAACCAGGAATTTTGTCATCATCTTTAACACTGGTGGTAGAGACCCAAGCACTTGGGTCAGCATTGTCAGTTCCCTTCTTGGTGTGTTAGGAGGAATCAGGATCAGAAGCAGAGCAGCTGGCACTCTGTCATGGGTCGGCAGCACCTGAAATGGCAGCTTAACAAGTTGCACCTCAAGGCTGACCATGCCTTCTTTCTTCGAAAACTATTTAGGTATTTGCTTATTTATTTGAAGAGGAGGAGGAGAAGGAGGAGGAGAGGAAGAAGAAGAGGAAGAGGAAGAAGAAGGAGGAGGAGGAGGAAGAAGAAAAAGAAGCGGGTGTACTATTAGTCTTACCTAGTGGTTGGTTCTCCAAATGCTTCCAATAATGCTGGGGAATGACACGGAGCCACTCAACTCAGGTCTGCCTTTGGGTGACAAGAACTCCATTAAATGAACCATCACTATGGCTTCTCAGGATGATCTGTGTTAGCCAGAAGCTGAAATCAGGAGCCAGTGTCAGGACTTGCTGTCGTATGAGACATAAGCTTTCAAATCAGTATTTTAACTGCTAGATCAAATGCTAGGTCAAAAGCTTATGTGCTTTCTTTCTTAAATTAATCATCATTAGATTATAGTGGAGCCATGAGTACAAGCATTGCCTGTCATATATGAAGCAGTTTTGTTGGGCCAAGAATCCGGTACATGTTAAACAGTACTTGGGCTCAGAATTAGGGCTGAGCAATATATAATACTCAGAATTAGGGCTGAGCAATATATCAGCAAATGAAAATGCTAAAAAATACTTTGAGAATTTCAAAATTTTCTTTATTAGATGTTGCTTTCCTTAATTGTTTGATATCAACATGCTTTCTTTTGAATAGTTATTAACTGCCAAAAAAATCAATGTCATATTTGAATTTCAGTAATTGAGTAAATAACATACTCGTATTAAGTATTAATATGCATGATAATATAACAATAAATAATTATACTTAACATTTCAATAAATGTAAATCAATATAATTTATAAAAATCACTATAATTATATAAAATCATTATGATTATAGCATGTCTAAAAATTCAAATGAAAAAGGAATACAATACCTTTTGAAAGAGTCTTACAACTGTTGAAAGACACATAAAGACTGAACAGAATGAAATGCAAATTTCAAAACACTTAGAAGATTGGAAAAATGAAGTATCTCAACTGTAGCAAATGTAGTAAAGGAATTCTGAAGTAGGAACTTGCACACACAGCTTGTGGAAACAGAGCAGTATAACCATTTTGGAGAGTAATTTGCGTTATTGTAATAGTGACGGGTTAGTAGTAATGTGTGTTCATTATTGAAGAAGAGAATGGATACACAAACACTGACTATATTCTTCCCATGGATTAAATCCATGTGGCAGTTAAAGATGAGTAAACTGGATCTATATGTATCACATTTGTTGTATAACAACATATAATGTTAAATGAAAATGGGTGAGTTATTTAGACACACACACACATTAGTATCATTTATCTAAACTAAGCAGACACAATGCAATTTAACACATCTTGTGTAGTCAACCATGCCTGTAATTCATGGATAGGCAGGAGAATGTTTTTCTCTGAGGTAGAAATAAAGGAAATGAGGTTATGGGGACAGAGAAACTTGGGCTATGAAGTTTTATATATATATATATATATATATATATATATAAACGTGAACCTGTAAAAGTGTAGAATGACTTGAAGAAGGTTAAAATAATGTGTACATATATAAGAAAGATAATAAGAAATAAGATACATTAAAAATATTTCACTTGTTCAAAAAGAGGATCCCTCCCCCGAGAGACAATTTTATGCTGTAGTTGGCAGGAATGCTCCCTGTTGATCTTAAGGGGTGAAAGTTAGATTATTATGAGAAGACCATAGGAAGAAAGATTTTAGATCAAAATAAAATTCTGTAAATGCTAGTGGTTTAATAGCACTAGAATTCATCTCTAAATCATGTCCCAGTTGGGCAACTGTCCTGTGTACGCTCCGGAGTCAAGTGCTCAGTGTGCTTTCCTTCACCGGCATGCCATGCCCACGGAAATCTTCAAAGGAGAATAGAACACCTGGAGGATCCAACTGAAAAGTGGTGTGCATCACGGCTTGCATCCATAGATTGGTCAGTCCCATTCACATGGCCCACTATAAATGGCAAGGCAGGCTGAGCGATGCCATATTTCAGTATGGGATTTGAATGAGTGGCTTTGTCATTGCCAGGGATGTAAAATTTTGCGTAAGAGAGAGTGAAAAAAAGTAGAGCTTTTTATTTATTTTATTTTATTTTTAAAAATTATTTTATTTATTTATTTATTTTTACCACATCCTTTTCCTTCCTTCAGGGAAAGATAATCTCACCTATAAATTGCTTCCTGGAATAAATCCCAGTTGTAATAGGAGAGAAGACCAAAGGGGTGACATAGCTAGAAAACTCAGAAAAACCTAATACATTTGAGTCAGCAGGACCTGATGGCTTGCCCTGTAGGATGCCAAATGAATTTTCAACTTTCATCTTAGGAATATTATCCAGTGTTTCCCCCAAATCGTAGAGGATTGGAAAAGCCCCTGAGGATAGCAAAAGGGTGACTGAGGTGCCTATGTTTGAGAAAAAGACAGAATGACCCTGGAAATTTCAGATCTGTAGGCTTAACACTGATATCTGGTGAGATCTTGGAATAAGCCATCAGATAATCAATAGGGTAGCACCTGAAGGACTATAGAGTAGTAAGTAACAATTACTAAACTTTGTTAAGAACAATTTAATTTCTTCCCATGAACGTGAGAGGGCTACATGGATCAAGGGAATTGACTCATGGAATTTATCCTAATTTTAGCAAAATTTTGATTGTTTTTAAAGCAAGTGTTGTCATTGATATGTTGGAATTAGTATGATCCTATCTGTATTTTTGTTACATGCTGGAGAGTGTACTCCCAAGGGGAAGCATCAATGGCCCAGCATCAATCTGGAGGGCATATTGAGTGTCATACCAGAGGTGTTAGGGCCAGGATCTATCCTACTCAATAACCGTATTGATGATCTGGATGAAGGAATTAAGACAATGCTCATTGAATTCACAGCTGACACCGAATGAGCTGTGGTTGTTGCTGCTTGTCAAGACAGAAACAAAATCCAAAATTTGCCTTGACTCATTGAGAAAATGGTCCCATAAAACTGGACTGAAATTTCAATGGGTATAAGTGTAAAATGGTACAGGTGTCCCCATATCTTTGGAATAGTGTCAGGCATAGATGGCAAATACTTGCTGTTTCTTCCTTGGGATGTGAGGATAACAGTGTAACAATGCAGTGGAAGGGTTAGGTAAGCCACAGAGTACCTGATAAACATAATTACATGTCTAGGATGCATCTTTCCTACCCACCTCCCCAAGGTTGATTTATGTTTATTGGAAAGGCACATTTACAGAATGAAGGAGACACACAGAGAAAAAAATCTTTTGTGCACTGGTTTACTCCCCAGGTGGCCACAATGGCCAGAGCTGAGCTGATTCAAAACCAGGAACTAGGGGCTTCTTCTGGGTCTGCTGCCTGGGTGCAGGGTCTCAAGGCATTGGGCCATGCTCTGCTGCTTTCCCAGGCCTCAAATAAGGAGCTGGATGGGAAATGGAGCAGCTGGAATGTGAACTTGTAGCCATGTGGGATCTTGGGATGTGCAAGGCACAGATTTAACCACTGAGCCATTATGCTGAGCCCAAGATGCATCTTTTTAAAATGATGTGCTTATGTAGTTATTACAAAAAGTAATGAGTTTTACATGAATATTCTAGAATTATGGCCAGAAGGATCTATGCTTGGGACTGTCGACTCATGTGGATGCCTTGCAGCATCGGTAGCAGTTGACGATGACTTTGGGTGCTAAATGGGTACATACTCGATCTCAGTTTCTAGGTAGGCAAGATGAGCTATTTCTGTGTTGATCCCTATGTATTAAACACAAGGATTTTAAACTTGGAGTGCATGCCTTGGCCTTTGATGATCAATGAATCCTCCATGGCCAGAATACAGTATCCTGTATGTATTCAATATTTGGATTTGAGCTTCTCCATGGTGACAGAGGTCCATTGCCTAAAAAAGAGTATCTTTTTTGTTTTTTAAAGTCAGGTGGGTAAGTGGTACTTTGATACAGATTGTGGTATAGGGAACTGTTCCTAAAGGTGACTATGCAAACATGGGAAGCAGGGGAGGATGTCCGTTATCAGGAGGAAATCTGTCTGCTGGAATCAGAGTGCCAGGCAGCAGATGGAGGAGTGGACCATCCCACGAGGACAGATCCTGGCAAAAGTCTCAAACCCAGCAGGCAGATTATTTTTCTAAAAAATAACTCTATCATAGCTTCCATCTCACTAGGCTAGTAGGAAACTTCATCTCATTTTAGGGTTTTCACTTCTATAGAGTGCATATCAGGCATATGTCTTACTGAGTCATTGTTGAAATGTGGCTTTTCCAGTCTGTGTCTGCATCCTAAGGCAAAGGAAAGGATTAGGGCTAGCTAGAGGTTTACAGATTGCTCCTGTTGGAGATGGCAGTGGGGCTGGATGATACCATTGATTTCAGATGGAAGAGCACTAAAAGTGTTTGGGAATTTAGGGATTGAATCTGACGATTGAATAGCAAGGCAGTTTGGGAGAATGTTGAAGGCAGCAGTTGTGGCTGCCCCATTTGCTCATGAAGTGATGCCAAGATGGGCTCAGGCAGGGCTTTGACAGACTTTGGTTCCTAGGCAGAGGTGACTCAGGAGTGAACATGGGCCTGTCTGGAAATGAAGGACATCATAGACCTCCCTGTGAAGGGTTAGGGAATGCTGACATCAGAGACATATCCACATAGAGCTATTCATCAGCAGAGATGAACAGCTTTGACTATTGAATAATGGATTTACATTTACCTGGGACTGTGGTGTGTCTTCGTAGAAAAAAAAATCATGTGTCAACCTTCCTTGAACTTTAGTTCTGCCTTTCCACAAACTCTTAGAAATGTGTCACTCTGAAGTCTTTTAAAATAACAGCTGTAAGGTTTATGTTAAAAGAGGAAAGCTCTACCAGTGGGATCAAGAATGTAAAGTGAAGAGAGAAAATCCTTGAGCGTGATGGATGCTACATGACTTTAGTCCTGATTAATGTTACCTTCTTCATTATTATATAAAGAAATGAAAATGAGAGGAATGAAAATACCTTTTCTCAAAGTACCTGCCTAGTTAGGGAACCTCAGGGATCAGAAATTAGGGGAGTTACACAGTTTCCCAGGGTAAACCAAGGCATGGGAAGATGAAGTAATTTGATCCACATCCAGCTGTGACTCAGTTGTGAAGAGACTGGGGCCACCATCCCCATTTCCAGCCTCTTCCTTGTCTTCAGTGTTGAAGTGCCACAATTCCTCTCTCCTTCCAATCTAATAATGTATAATAGTTCCTAAGCATGTGTTCTCTTTTTTTTCTTTATTTACTTCTTTTCCCTTGTTTATTTGCTTTCAAACAAGTACAATTCCTACTGGAGTAATATGTATATTTTTATCCTTTCTTTGGAGGTAGGGGAATGGTGACTGAGAGTTTGGCAATGCCCCTGTCTCAGGAAGGGCGGGAGGCAAATGTGCTTGGGATTTATTTGCATCCTTTGATACCTAGATTATATAATATTCAAAGCCAATGTCCTTTGGAAAGTGTCTCTCCTGGAGGCTTCTGGCTCTCTGAATGCCTTTAAAGGAATGTTTCTCCACTTAAAAAATGATTTTAAAATTCCCTTTTAACCAGCAAGTATCCCAGAAGAAATTTCATTTCTATTTAAATAAATTAGGGTTAGAGATTTTAGGGTGGATGTATTAGGAGGGCTAGACACAGGAGAGTAGCTAGGGAAATACACATTAGGGGAACAGGGGAGATGAATGGGGGGCTTTGTATCCAAATGGTAAATGCGAAATGACTTACTGTAATATATTCCTCTGCTAATGTCTCCACTCTCATTAGAGCAGTTTCTGAAGGGATTTAGATGCTATCCCTACTGCTACAAGTCTTGATGTTTGCATAACAGCCACACACAGCACCAGCAGCATCAAAGCTAGCTGCTGTTTCTGGGGGCAAGGCATAGTTGTAGGTGCTCTACATTATTATTTTTTTAAAGATTTATTTATTTTATTTGTAAGAGTTACTGAGAGAAGAGTGAGATCTTCCTCCACTGGTTTATTCCCCAGATGGCTTGCAATGATCAGAGCTGGGCCAGTCCAAAGCCAGGAGCTTCTTCGGGGGTCTCACACATGGGTGCAGGGGCACAAGGTCTTCCACTGCTTTCCCAGGACATTAGTTGGGGGCTGGATCACAGAGTAGGCGGGACTTGACTCAGCACCCATATTGGATGCTCAGGCATTGCAGGTGCAGGCAGAGGACAAGTCTGATATGCTACTGAATTGGCTCTGTTTCCCAATATCTTAATCCCCTTAAAGTTTCACAATATTAGAAAATAGATATTATTATTATCCTCATGTTATAAATGATGAAATTGAGGCATAGAAAAATTAAGAATTTTCCTCACAGTCACACAGATAGTAAGTGTGAGAAATGGACTCCAAGCCTATCATTCGGCTTCAGAATTGTTGATGTTCTCTTTAGATTGCCCAACTATCTGATTGGTAACTATATTAGTCGATTTTTCTTACTATAGCAAACACCAGAGTCTGCATGACTTACACAGAAAATTTATTTAGCTCACAGGTTGTAGGGCTGCAAGTCCTAACAGCCAGCTTTGGAGAGGCCCCCAGTGGCTGCATCATATTCTGCTTGATTACATCATGGTCCTAGGGCTTGTGAGCCAGAGAGATCACGTGGTGAGACAGGGAGCCAGAGCTTTCTACTAGATCCTACCCCTCAAAGATCCCACCATCTCTTACCACTACCACACTGGAGACCAACCTTCTAATATAAGAACCCTTTCTACTAAACTATATCCAAATCAAAGCAATTGCTTTGAGAGTTACCTTATCTCCTCTTTCTTACTCATACTCAATCTTCCTTTACTATTTAGATCTTTCCTATACAGCATTTTCTCACAACATCTCTTCCTTTCAATTCAAACTACAATTGAAGTGAATCTCTACTACATTCCCCTGGCTTCAAGGGTCTGTTCCTCTAACCCTGTGACATATATCTAAATGCAATCACAAATGGTCCTCATTCCCACACTTCAAAAGTGAAGTCCCTCTTCTGGCATTGCAGGCCATCACCATATGCCATTAATCTGACTTTCTAACTAGGTCTTTCATCCCCCCCACATGTGTACCTTTTATTTAGAGCCAGTCGAGGAATATGTAGAATCTACAGCATTCATTTCTACCTGTGCCTTTGACCCAGCTGCCTGGAATAACTCTCCTCCCCTTCACCTTTTTAAGTATTTTTGATCTTCAAAGCTAAGCTGAGACCTCAACTTCTTTTTAAACATTCTCGTATCTCAATTCTTTTAGCACTCACATGTCAATGTTGAAGAGTTTTTGAAAATCCTCTTTGTGACTATTGGAACTTGGGGACCAAGATAAAAAGGAATCAAATGCACTATTTGGAAGAGGCACATGTCAATGTCATAATAATATTGAAGATTCAAAAAGTGATCATGAAATTTCATGAGTTAATGGTCAATCAGATGGACCCAACTGGATGAATGTTTTATTAAGCTTTTCTTATTAAGTTAGAGAAGATAGTTGAGTAAAAATTAAGTATTCTTCTTCTGATTACATTCTTAGACAAAATTAGCCAGTTAAAGGAAATTCTGTTGTTTCCAAGGCAAAAGGAAAGACCCAAAAATGTTCTTTCAGCTCTTCTTTGATCGATAGACCAAGACTGGAGGACACATGATTGTTTCTGAGCTTTGGTTAGAGACAAGGACTGTTGGAATTTATGTTGTTTGCACTCTGTCAAGACAAGAACTGAAATTTAGTTGTCCAGCTGATTCTGAGAAGGAGAGACAGAGATCTTTGGATTGAGCTCCAATCATATTTTTAAAAATAATGTCTGTCATGGTTTTAATGGGATGTTGATCTCCTTCTTAGATTGCTCTTTTCATGGTAGAAACAGCATGCGACATATTTGTGCATACACAAGTTTAGCACAGTCCTTTGCATATGCCCAGCAGATGTACTTCATCAACAAATTTGTTGATAATGGTCAAACCCAACAATAATCCAAACCATGCTTCATGATGTTCATGCTTGAAGAACCCTGGATAACCTTGGATCACTGCCCTTGTGTCCTTTGGACTCCTTGAGAAAAACAACTTCCGTTATTTTTCTTAAGGTGTGTGTGTGTGTGTAAGCCACTTACATCAGCATTAGAATGAGAGTGGAAATTGCTACCTTTCAGAACTATGTATGGTTGTGTGTTCACTGAAATGATCACACTGTGAAAAAGAACACAACATTCATGAAAACTCAAAATTCATGTGAAATTTTTAAAAAATTGTGCAGAGAAGCAATTTAGCTAATTTGAATAGCTTAGATAAATGTGTTACCTAAAGGTGTAGATTTGACTGAAATAAAGGCAGCATAAATAGAGGACTCAGCGTGTGACTCAACGTATGGCTGTTTTAAATGAACTGTGAGCGTGACTAGGAACAGCACATTTGCCGGGGTCCTTGTGAAGCTGGATGGTTGTGGCAAAGCTTGACTCTTGGCTGGCATGTCTATTGGCGTCAGGGAGTGTTTTAGCACGGATATACATGTTCCTACAAAGCATTTTGACATCTTTGGAGCACAAGTTTTCTTCAATCAGAACTACGATGAATTCACACACTGACCATTTCTTCCAGTAGATGCCTACTGCTATTTTTTGTTCACTACTTGTTCATTCAATAATTCTCTCATTTGTTCATCCATGAATTCCCTCAGTATGTTTGAAACAAGTGCTAAATTCTGAGACTATAATGGATGATTATGATTGGACTTCCCTCAAGAATCTTGCTACCTAAAAGAGGAAGACAAGGTCACTTAGATGTATTAAAATGTGGTAAATCTTAACAGTAGGAATTCCTGGTGTGCAGTAACAGAGAAATGGAGTACGAGGAAGACAAGGCTCATCACCGGAATATGGAGAGAATCAGGACAAACTCATCTCAGGATGAAATTCTGGGACTGAGCTTTGGGAAGGTAATCACCAAATAACTGAATAGGCATGTGGTGTAGTACAGAGGAGACTTTCTAGGCAAAATGATAAGAGAAAACACAAGAAGATGTGACTGGCTTTGCTTCTTCTGGGACCCTCACTGGGTTTGGAGTGGGTGGGGAGTGTGGTGGAGAGAGAGGGGCCGAGAAGCTTTGAAGCCATACTCAGAAGGGTTGTGTGTGCTCTGCTTGGGAGTTTGTGCTTTATTGTTTACACATGGGAAGATTTTTGTTTTTTGTTTTTTAAATAAAGATACAGACTTTATTATGTTTTCCCAGTTTCTCCACTAATGTCCTTTTTCTGTTTAGGGATGAAATTCAGGATCCTGCACTATATTTAATTGCCACACCTTCTTTAACCTATGACAGTTGCTCAGGCTTTCCTTGTCGTTGTCCTTAGTCTTTTGACAAGTGTGAGTCAGATACTATTAGGAGAGTGACCCTTGATTTGGGGCAATATGATGTTGTCTTATGACTAGATTGGGATTGTGGAGTTTTGGGAGTGAATTGCCCTCTCAGGATTTACATCAGGGAGTATGTGAAATCAATATGACGGCATTCTGGTGATATTGACCTTGACCTTGGTGAGAGTGTTATGTGTAATCTCCACTTTGCCTTTTCATACTCGAATTTCAGAAATGAGTCACTAAACCTAACCTCTACTCCCGGGAGACAGGAGTACTGAAGAAATGATGGGTGTATGTAATTAATGAATATAGGAATATTGAAGAAATGATTGAAGAATATAGGAATATAAGAATATTGATGAGTTATGGTAAAACCAGTACAGTAATTAATAAATACTCTAGAGGCTATAATTTGAGACTATGAAAATATCTTGCTTCTCCTTAATGTCTCACCTTCTAATTTTAATATTCATCAGTAAATCTCATTATTAATCAAATAAAGGTGGTTTTCAATTTCTCTTATTCCTTTTCCTTTATTGTTTGGAATTATTTTCTAAGAAAAATTCGTTGGGCTGTTGTGATGGCCACCTGTGATGCTGGCATTCCATATGATTGCCAGTTACTGTGCCACTTCAATCCAGCTCCCTGCTAATGACCTAAGAAGGCAGTGGAGGATAGATAGCCCAAATCTTTGGGCTCCTGCACCAATGTGGGAGACCCGCAAAGAAGCTCCTGGCTTCTAGCTTCTGATTGCCTCAGCTCCAGCTGTTATGGACATTTGGTGAGTTAACCAGCAGATAGAAGACCTCTCTTTGTGTCTCTCCTTCTCTCTGTAAAGTCTGCCTTTCAAGTAAAAATAAATGAATTTTGAAAAAAAAAAGAGAGAGAAAAAGTTTGTCCCTTTTCCCCCCATTTGCTTACTTATTTAATTATTTATTTATGTCAGTATGTGCTTGTGGATATTTATTTAGCTGTTTTGGAATTCTTTGGGCTAGAACTAACACTAGTAACATTTGTTTATTCATTTGAAAGAGGGAGAGAGGTGGGGAAGGAGAGAGAAGAAGGAAGAGACAGAAAGAGCTTCATCTGCTGATTCATTCTACAAATGCCCCCAAAGGCCAGGAGTAGGCCTGGCCAAAGCTGGAAACTTGAAACTCAGTCCTGGTCTCCTGCATGGATAATGTGCATTCAATTACTTGATCCATCGCTGGTACTACCCAGGGTTCACATCAGTGTAAGGCTGGAGTTGTGAGTGGAGTCGGATCTTGAATCTAGATATGCTGATGGAAATTGTTGGTGTCCCAACTTGTGGATTAGCGACTACACCAAATGTATGTCCTGTGTTACTTATGTATTTATATATTTATTTATTTTGAATTTTATGGTACAATTCTATAAGGTCTAGGATGCCCCTTCAAAATTTCCACACCTGACTGATTTTCCCTATAATATTACAGAGGCATAGTTCTTAGTAAGCAGTCATAGGTCGGTCCTTCAGTTTATTATTTAAGTGTGCCCCGACATTGCTGGTACAGACAATGTCAGACAGTCCAGCATCCCATTGTCTAGATATGTCCAAAAGTTTCATTGAGAGTCCATCTTTGCTTTGGAAGTAGGGACGCATATTGCACTGTATCTTCATATCTGAATATGATACTCTCTATTACACTATCACTATATATTCCCTTAAATGAGAAGTCACGAAACAAAGCCAACAACAGGTATGAAGTTAAAACAAAATATTTAACACCATGGAATCGAAAAAATGCTCTACTGAATAACCAATGCATGAGTGAAGAAAAAACACAAAAGCCTCTTGGCCAAAATGATGACCCAGTGATGAATTCAATAAGAGAAAAAAAAAAGCTATTTGGAAGAAATGAAAATGAAAACAAAAACATCAAAACACATGGGATGTAGTAAAAACAGCATGGAAAGGGTTATTTACCTTACAATTTGCATGAAGGCTGCCTTATACCAGACAGAACGTATGGCATTTTTCCTTTTGGGATTGACTTATTTCACTGAGCGTAATGGTCTCTACTTGGGGCCATCTAGTTGCAAATGGTATAATTTCATTCTTTTTAATGGCTGAGTAATATTCCATGGAGTAGATACATCACAGTTTCTTTAACCACTCCTCTTTGGTTGGCATTTGGATTGTTTCCATGTTTCTGCTATTATAGATTGTACTGCTGTAAATATAGGATTACAAATCCTGTTCTCATATGCGGTTTTCATTTCCTTTTGGTATTTTTCTAGCAGCGGGATAGCTGGGTCATATGGCAGGTTTATTTGCAATTCTCTAAGCACTCTCTTTACTGATTTCCATAGTGGTTGCACTAACCTACACTCCCATCAGCAGTGAAGGAAGGTACATTTCTCCCCACATCCACACCAGCAGGTGTTGTTAGTAGAGTTCTGAATCTAGGTCAACCTCACTGGAGTTAGATGGGACCTCAATGTGGTTTTCATTTGCATCTCCCTGATGGCTAGGGAACCTGAGCATCTTTACATATGTCTATTAGCCACTTGAATCTGTTCTTGTGAAAAATGTTCATTTTCTTTGGCCATTTCTTCATATATATATTTTTTTTTACTGTCCCTGGGTTTCTGAAGCTCTTTGTAGATCCTGGATATTAGTCCCCTATCAGCTGTGTAGTGCGCAAAGATTTTCTCCCATTCTGTTGGTTACTTCTTCACTTTTCTATGCAGAAGCTTTTTAGTTTGATGTAGTCCCATTTGTTTATTTGGTCCTTGATTGCCTGTGCTTTTGGTGTCTTTTCCAAAAAGTCTTTCCCCATTCCTATATCTTCCTATGTTTTCATTTAATAGTTTGATGGTTTCTGGGTGTAGATTTAGTTCCTTGATCCATTTTGAGTTGATTTTTGCATAATGTGACAGGTGTGGGTCTTGCTTCTTACTTTTGCAAGCTGCTATCCTGTTGTCCCAGCAGCATTTATTGGAGAGATCAGGCTTTTTCCCTGGATTGTTTTCAGTTTTCTTGTCAAAGATTAGTTGGCTCTGTTTCTGTGCCAGTACCAGACTGTGTTTGATGACCACTGCTCTGTAGTATGTCTTGAGGTCTGGAATTGTGATTCCTCCAGCTTGATTTTTATTCTTCAGGATAGCTTTGCTTATTTGTGGTCTCTGTATTTCCAGATGAACTTTTGTATCTTCTTTTCTATTTCTTAGAAGAATGCTGTTGGAATTTTGATTGTGATTGGATTGGATCTGTATATTACTTTAGTAATAAGGACATTTTGATGATGTTGATCCTGCCAATCTAGGAACATGGTAAGTTCCTCCATTTTTCAATGTCTTCTTCTACTTATTTTTAAAAAAATGTTTAGTTACTTAATTTTCATTCTTTATTTTTTCAAAAAAACTCTACCCATTGGGATGCTTCTGCATTGCTTTGACATTCATCTCATCATCATCAGTATGTATGTTAAGCACTTCCTTACTTTCTGACATTATAAGATATTTTGGGCTAATATTTTATTTCCCTGTCAAAATTTCAGAATGAACCATTTCCCCAAAGAAAAGCTAATTTTGTTTATTGGAGAGTGAAATGTAAGTGCCCATTATAAAATAATAAACCAATCCAAAACTTTGGAGGTAAAAATAATTTAATATCATCTCCCCAAGTTCTTTGGATTGTCTGGTCTTGGTTGAAGGATTCTTGCTTGAGTTTCTTAGATGGGAAAGAAGCCTAATGGCTTCTTCAGTCCTGTGTTTGGAATGTTGTCTGAGAGCTGTTTCAGTACACCCTTCCCTTCCCCAGCCCACCTTGGGCCTTTCCTTAACTTGCTTCACAGAGGAGTTTAGCTTGTCTCACACTGGATGGCTTCTTCCACAGCAAAATTTGCAAAATGCCTAAGATTGCTTCTGATGTAATTTTGGAAGTCACATTTCTGTCACATTCTATTGGTCACATGTTTTCTGTGAAAGGGGACTATGTAAGGTCATGACTAATCACAGTTGGGATTCATTAGGGGGGCATCTTGGACAGTTACCTTGGTTTTTGTATTGTACTTCCAGTAACAATGATTCCTTCTGCACAAGGACTGCCACTCACCTCTTCCCCCACAGCCTTTTCCTTCTCCCTAAATTTCATCTCATTTCAGCATCAGGATCAAAGTTCTGCTTGTCTGTTACCATGTGGCTGAAAAACAACTGCCTTTTTATTGTAACTCTGTGGGCTTCCTGGGCTCCTCTAGGAAGGGCTTCTGCTCCCTGTCACGGTGGCACTGGCTGTAGTCATCCATGGCTTGGCTGGCTAGAAGGCCAAAGACATAGATGCTTGGAAGTTGATATTTCCATCCAGACTTTTAATAAGGAATGGTTGCAATGGCATAGGCTGAGCTAGTCTGAAGTCAGGAGCCTAGAATTCCATCCAGGTCTCCCAAGTGGGTACAACGGGACAAAGATTTGGAACATTTTATGTTGCTTTCTCATGGTCATTTGCACGGAGCTGTGTCAGAATTGGTGCAGCCCAGACTCAAACCGATGCCGATATGGATGCTGCCATTGTGGGTTGCATATTAATCTACTGTGCCACAACGTCAGCTCCCATGGGAAAATGTTTGAATCTATGCATTCAAATTGTCCCCCACCCTGTCACATATGGGAAAAAAGACAAATTCACAAATAACTTGACTGTATTGTGGAAACCAATGGGGGACATTAGAAATGTACACAGCACATATTATAGGAGGCCAGAGAACAGGTAAATCCTCCCTCTGCCTTCTGTCTTTGATTTTCCTTCTAGCTTTGGACAAATGGTGACATTTCACCTTCCAATTTCCCCACACGGAGGAGGAGGCTAACATACCTTCTGTAACAAGCCTGCCTGGGAGAGCAATGTGAGCGGTGACAAGGTCCTGCAAAGGCTTCAGGATTTTATCCTCTTGCAAATCTTTAACCTTAGGAGTGGTTGGGATGTGGAGGGTGGGGACGTGTTTTCCATCCGCGCGTGCATGTGCCTGTGGTAGTGTGCACCTGCATGCATGTGCGTGACTGCCGTGCTCCAAATGAGGCCTCGGGGGGGTAATAAACAGGAGGCCTGCTGGGACCACCAATTTCTTTTTCCCATCTGTGATGGCTGGGCCTGTGCTTCACACTTCCTCTTGTGGGGTGGCCGCCTTTAATTCATATTTGCATGTGCTGTGAGACTTGCCGGGCAGCTGAACGACTGCCCAGGAGTGAGCTTCTGATGGTGTGGAGAAATGAAATCACGGTTTAATGAGAATCGGCGAGATAAGGTCCACAGATGGACCATTCGGAGGGCTGTGTTTGAACCACAGTATTCCATTCATTTTATAATACACCTTACTGTGGGCTTAAATTGCATTCTTGGAAAATTTAGCCCAGCATGACGAGTTCTTTTTAGAATAGCATCGCGAACGTAATGTTCAGTTCAATAAGCCTGTTGCATAAAAGGTTATCGTATAATTTTTATCATTATAAGTCTCCAGTGCTTTTACCTTCAAAATAGTCCAAATTGATATTTCATATATACACAATTGGGTTTCAAAGGAAGTTCATTGTTACTAAGTCATTCGATGCCTCAGTTTAGCCTTTGGAATTTGCCTTTTTTTTTTCACAGCAGTTATGTTAATGAATTATTTATCTGGAAGGATGCACTGGTGGTTTTTTTTTTTTTTCTGGCTTGTAATCATTAATGTTTTCATTACCTTCCCTCTTTTATCTATGTAGTTGAATTCAAGTAGGCATAGGGTTTAGAGTTTGAACAACTAGAATTTGATTCCAAATGCTTTCTAGTACTGGCTTTGATGATCAGCAAGCTACATAGTATTTCTAAGCTATATTTCCTTGATGAAATTGAAAGATTTGAGAAAAGGTTGGCGCAAAGCTCCATTACATAGTAAATATACAATTTTTGATTGTAATTCAATATTTTTCATTAATAGGAATGTCAAAATCTGTAGTTTAGGTCCTCTAACCTAGCTACGAATGGCCCTTTGGAAATTTCACTTAACCTCATTCCAGTTATATGAAGGATATTCAGAAAGTTCATGGAAAATGTGATTGAAAATACCATTTAAAACAAATTTTCAAGTTTTTTGCATGTGTTTCAAATTTAATCTTGTTCCCAAATAAACTTGCTTTTGATTCCATTTTTTCCCCCAGAATCATTTTAAAGTACCCCTGTGTCTGCAGTTACTGCTCTTAACAGAAAAACAGGATGCGCCCTGAATTTCAGGTTCACCAGTTCTTATGCACACTGGGAACCTAGCAAAGGCATCAAACATGTGTTTCATTAGACATTGCTGTTTCTGCACGTATAAACATCAATATAGTTTTCAACAATGGAAAGTAGCTTGTCATTAATAGTTTATGAGATAAAAAGATAGAGAAACAATCAACAGGACCTAAAATACAATTTGGTGTATTGCAGCTCTTCCTACACTTACACAGCATCTTACTGCCTGTGCTACATTAATGAACAAACAAACAAACAAACAGTTAAGTAACTAACCACAATATGGAGTATACTTTTTGGAGAAAATTGCTGAGTATTTTGACCAGAGAAGACTTTCTAGGAATTTCTAATTACAGAGAATTTAGAGCAAAAGAATCTACCATATCGTTTGTTCTGGAACAGGCTTACCATTTTGTATTTGGTTGAAAAAATTAGTTTAGAGGGGGAGTGGCTCCTCAGAACGAAGCTTTTCCTGGCTCCCTCTTGCTATGTTTTTGCCTAGGGCATCGTTTTTTTGTTTGCCAAGAACAGCTGCTTCCTCACTGGCCAGGTTTCTGTTTAGTGGCCCTGGGCTGTGTCTCTGAAGTCCAGGAGTTTGCCCCTCTGAGATTGGCTGGGCAGCTGTGTATCCCCAGGCTGGGCAGGGGCTCGCTGCCTTAAGGCCACGATGGATGCCTTCCCCAGGCTGCACTTTCACTAGACTCGCTTCCAGAATCTTGAACAAACGTGACCTCTGCTGACCTTGCCTGAGCGAAACAGCTCAGCACTTGTGGGACCAAGCCTGCGAGACAAAGGGGGCTGGCGCTACGTTAGATGCTAGCTGTATTTATTCCACATGGTCTCTTGGAGCAGTTACTAATCATATCAGACCCTAAAACCATGTAAGTTTTCCTATCTGCTAAGCATGAGATCTGTTGCTGGCACACAAACAAATCCCAAACTACCTCAATATGGATAACACACACATTTTAAAATCTGAGTGTAAAATGTAGCATTAATCAACCATCAACAAGTACCCACTCATTTATTCCATGCTGAGCTCAGTCATGGGGAAGGAGACAGAATAGAAAGCTAAGCCCTGCCCTGAAGTGTTGGTCAGATCACCGAGGGTCTGCCCCAAATCGCTGGATTCTTCTGTTATGGAGCTGAAATGATGAATTGAACTGTGTCCCCTAAAATCCATGCATTGCCACCCTAGCCCTCAGTATCTCAACATGTGGCCTTATCGGATGAGGCTGTTACGGGTGTGATTAATTCACAGATGCTCACTCTAGAATAGGATGGGCCTAAACTAACCCTAGTACTATCCTTATAAAGGAGGACAGTTTAGAGACAGACACCTGCCCAGGGAGAATGCCACATGAAGACTGGAGTTTTGCCACAAGCTGAGGAGCTGGAAAAGCTGGCAGAGAAGTGTGGGGCACAGCGTTCCCTGGCACTTCAGAGGGAGCACAGCCCTGCCAACAGCTTGATTTCAGACTTCTGGCCTCCAAATTGGGAGATACCACTTTGCATTGCTTCCTCTCTCTCTCTCTCTCTCTCTCTCATTAATTATTTGAAAGGCACAACTACAGACAGGGAAAGACAGAGTGATGTCTTCCATTTACTGGTTCTGTCCCCAGATGCCCACAGCAACCAAGTTTTTTTTTTTTTTTAAGATTTGTTTATTTTTACTGAAAAGTCAGACATACAGAAAGGAAAACAGACAGAGAGAAAGGTCTTCTATTGCTGGTTCACTCCCCAAGAGGCTGCAAAGGCCAGAGTGTTCCAATTCGAAGCCAGGAACCCAGAGTCTCTTCTAGGTCTCCCACGTGGGTGCAGGGTCCCAAGGCCTTGGACTGTCCTCTACTGCTTTCCTAGGTCACATGTAGGGAGCTTGATGGAAGTGGGAGCTGCCAGGACAGGAAAAGTGTCCATATGGGATCCTGGCCCATACAAAACGAGGATTTAGCACTGAGCTATTGTGCTAGGCCTGCAGCTAAGATTTTGGCTGGGCAGAACCCAAGAGCCAGGAATTCCATCCAGATCTCCTATGAGGGTGGCAGAATCTCAAGAACTTGGGCCATCATCTGTTGCCTCCCAAGCGCATCAGTAGGAAGCTGGGTTGGAAGTGCGGTAGTCAGGACCTAAACAAATATAGAATGCAGATGTCCCAAGCAGTGAGTTAACTCACTGTGCCAAATGCCCCACCTTAACAACAGATTTCTGTATTATTTCAGAACTGTCCATTTAGTGGTGCTTTATTAGGCAGCCCTGGCAAACAAGCACAAATGGAAAGAATGTGTCTACCATTTTTTAATGGGTGAAAACAGTGAGTTTATTATGGACTCAGATAGGCACTGTCAGCAGAATAACCTGTTGCTGCAGAGAGGCCTGTGGGTTGGTCTCAGCTAAGGAGGTCCAGCGTGGTTCTCTGCTTGGTTCTCTCATCAGCTTGTGCCTGCCTGACACAGTCCTACATATGTCTGCTGATCTTTTCATTGTCAATGTCCCACACTAGAACTTTCATTCCAGAAGGTTCCTATTTATTCCTTGCAGTGGGTACTCAAAAGCAAATCTGAGGCTAGAAAAACTAAATGAAATGAAGTTTAATTTGGAAATAGAGATTTGTATATGGATATATCTGTGTTTCTAGACACTCCTCACTCCCAATCTTCTCTAATTCTCTCTCTCTCTCCCCCGCCTCTTTCTATCTCACTCTCCTCTCCTTTTCTCTGATGTGGAAAGTATTTGGACTAGGGGTGGTTATTATATTGCAGAAGGTTAAGTCACTGCCTACAATACCAACATTCCATACGCATGCCAGTGAAAATCTTGGTGCCTCATTTCCAGTGCAGCTCTCTGCTAAATCTGCTAAGCAGCACTAGATGGCCCATGTTTTTGTGGGAGACCTGGACTGCGTTTCAGACTTGTGGCTTTGACCTTGTCCAAACTGGGCACTTGCAACTATTTGGAGAATGAACGAGCTGATGGAAGATCTTTTTCTTTGCATGTGTCTCTTCATTTCTTTGTCATTCTGCTTCTCAAATGAATAATGTATATATGGGCTTCTGTGGTGTTGTGGGGTTTCATTCTTAGGTTTGTGCTTGAGCTACAAAGGCTGAATGACCAGTGGCCATTCTTGCTTGGCTACGTCTTGGGCTGAAGGTGGTAGCAGGTGCAGACCTCAGGTGAGAGACTGCAGGTGAGGTCCCAGGAGCCTCACACCAGGGCCCATGGAGGAAGGAGATTGTCACAAAGCTGCATAGCAGGAAGAAGAGGCTGCTGGGTCCTGTGGCTCTGTTTGGCCAAGAGCGAAGTCCAAGGTTGATATATGGACATACTCAAGCATTGTGGGGCCTCAGGAAGACTGGGCTCTACTGACCTGCTTTTGAATCCTTAGGCAAACCGGAAGGAGACTCAGACACTTGACTGGGTCAAGGATGATAATGTGGCTGTTTGTGCTGGCCAGCCGGTGTGATCCAGAGAAACTGCACTGACCTGCATCGGGAGGAGCAGGTCCCTGGGGAAGCGTGTGTGATAACCACTTCTGGGACAAACCCTCCACCCAGGGGCTGATGGTGAGAACCTGGTGGAAAGGGTGATTAAATGCTACTTTTATCTGTGGATGATTTATATTTCATCTACTCTCCCAGAGGACGCGTGAGAGGTGAGGGCTGAATGAAGAATGACCCAAAGTTCTCAGGCTTGAGTGATGAGGAAAGGGAGGGCATTCCTATCTCGGGCAGGAAGGGCTGGGAGGGGCAAGTGCTTCTGAGCAGAGCAAGATATGTTGGGGTTTGGATTTGTCACCCTTCAGCTGATGAAGGGACGTTCAAACAGACTTGTCTACTAGACTACTGTAAACATATTACTCAGAGAATTCCTATCTTTGATAGCCAGGGTGCCTGAGAAAACAAATCTCTGTGATTAGTGCTTAAATATGAGCTCTTTCATTTGTAGCTGGAGTCATTATTTACTTCTCATCACTTTTCATTGTTCATATCTGTTCCAGTGGAGTTATAATGTTGGTTATAACATGTATGACTGTACACACGCGCGCACACACACACACACACACATACACACACACCCCATACAATCTTGCAGTTGTATTGTAGGAGTTTTGAAACTTTCCCAAATTGCTGAAAGTTGTGCTTTGCTGTATACTCTGAGGGCCCTTGCTCTTCTGTCTTGGGTTTTGTTCAGTGCCCTGCAGGCACATTTAAGGACCCTCCTGTTATGTCTTCCTTGTTTGTGCCTTGAGCAGTAGAAACGCATCACAGAACGATTGCCCTTTTTGCTGTGACAGACTGTTGCGCTGGAGAGCTCATTCAGGTAATGTCTCTTCTGTCTGCCCTCATTTGGGGAGAGGCTTTTAGTGTCTTTCATGGGAAGCCACAAAAGCTGATGTGAGAGAAGTTGAGGGCTGAGAAAACGAGCACCAAGTCAGAACTTAGACACCGGGGAAGTTACAGCCGCAAGAAGTTTCCAAGGTTGCTGATGACTTATTGGCAAGCACATTTTCCTTCAAGACTCAGAAGAGAGAGGGCATTGATTTATTACTCCCCCCTACAATAGATGTTTCCTCAGAATCCAAGACGAAGCTTTATCTTTATTTTCTGTAGATATGGATGTTGGAATTTAGAATTGGATTCACTTTTATGACTCCCCAAGTCTTTGACTCTCTTGGTTCCCTTGGGGCCCAAAGAAAAGATATTCTCTTTTCCCGTTTCTACATATTTATAAACACTAATAATTTTAAAAGTTATATAGCTAAAACATTCCAGCAAATGGCAGGATGTAGATGAATGAGTAGAGGCTGTCATTTCTCACCCTTGGGTGCCGTTCTTCTGTCTAGAGGGAGCCTGTGAGCAGTTTGATGTTAAAGGGTCATAGAAAAACTTTGCAGAGGGGCAGAAATTTGGCCAGGCAGTTAAGGTTTCTGGAACTGAATGTGTTAAGTCCTGGCCTTGGCTGCTGCTTGCAGCCTCCTGCCAATGCAGACCTCTCCAAGGCAGCAGGGTTCTTGGCTTCCAGCTTTAACGCTGGCTCAGCCTTGATGCTTGTGGGCCTGTGGGAAGTGAACCAGTGGATGGGAACTCTGATGACCTGTTTGTCTCTCTCTGCCTGTCAAATGAACACAGAAGATATCTTGCAAACAGATCAGATGAAAAGATAAGTTTATCTGTTGCAAATAATTTTGAAATCCATACTTAGTTGTTTTTGTAATATTTATTTCCTATCAACTCTTAAAATTTATTTTAATTATTTTTATTTTTGATGATTTTTACATAGCTGATTAGGGTGATAAAGGTCAAGGGCTAAAGGAAGGTGGGTGAGATCACTACTCAGCCTTCCAGCCATCCCAGGGTCCCTGATGTGGGGCATAATCTGAGGGTCCTGCTCAAGAGGTTTTGATAGTTCAGCAGTTCTGAATTACTGCCAATCTTGCCTTTCCAATAACGATGAAATCGCTTCAGAATCCACTGGCTGACATAGTCCACCTTAAAGTCTCCGTTTGCCCAGATATTCACTGTCAACACTTGGCTGAGGTTGTTCATTTGTTCTGTCCTCCATCCTTTGTTATGGTACCAGGTGTCCTCTGCAGAAGCCAATGTACTGCCATATCCTCCATGTGCACCTGGACATGCCATCCACTGCTCTGTCTAAGCCATCGAGCATGCTTAACTCTGACACATGCACTCCAAGGTCAGACCATGGAACCCACAATTCTCTTCATGGTTGGGGCTCTGAGCCCAGCAATTCAGCTGGAGGGATCTCCAAAGAAACTTCATCTGAGGTGATCTCAGATCTGACTCTTGTGTGTGCTTGCCAATACAGGGTGCAGCACAGACCGTTGCCCAAATCAGCCTATGCACACGCTGGTGGTTGCAATTACTGGGTCAGTTTTGCCTAGAGCCTTGTATTCTACACAAACCAAAGGTTGTTGGAGCCCAGCCTGATCCTACTGACCACACACTTGGCCTTCATGCAAGCCAGTGGGAGCTGCAGCCTAGTCAGAGTGACCCACAATAAACCTAAGCTGTCTCCCCGACACCCCCTCTGCCCTGGTTATTGTACTTGCCAGTATTTACAGCCGACTGGTCCAGTCCATGTCACATCCCATTCTGCTCTCATATGTATGAATGGGCCTTGAAACCTAGTTCAACCCAACCAGTTCCACTATCCACCCCTCATATATGCCAGTGAGTGCCACTCTCTGTCTAGCTATGCCTGCCCCAGTCCTGGTTTTCATGCTTACCAGTGGGAGTGGCAACCCAAGAGGGAGGTGCCCACTGTATCCCTATCGACCCACTCCCACTCCTGGATCCTGCACTCTCCAGGTGGTTCTGCAGTTCAACTTGACAGAATTAGCTCCCCAGTACCAATGTCTGCCAGTTGATGCTAAGGCAAAACTCAACCAACTCATTCCCACTCTGGCTTGTGCACACATCAGTAGGAACAGTCAACCCAGTCTGGCTTTCCCCTGATTAACTCACATGAGGCTGAATGGTGTTATTGCCTTACCTGACCTGATCTATACCCATCCTAACTCTGATGCTCACCAGTGCGAGTGGTGGTCCAGCAGGGGAGCCCCATGCAGCCCTCCTATGGGGTTTGCCCCCTTCACTCCCTGGGTCTCATATGTGCTGGTTGGGTACTGCAATCCAGTCTGGTATGGCCTGCCTCATCTTGGCGTTTGCCAGTGGGTGCTGTAGCCAGGCTGGGCCTAGTCCTCCCCCTCCCCTCCAGTTCCATCTCATGCTAGAGGGAAGTTACATCTTAGACCATCCCAGCTGGTCCTCAGTCTTGGCCTACAGGTGAACTGACATGTGTTGTAATCCAACCGGGCATGACTCACACTCCATTCTGGCACTCTGATTCACCAGTAGGTGATGTGTACTGGCCCAGTCTGGTTTGCCCGTGATCTGCACCAAATGTATGCCTGTGAGTAACATTCCCTGGCCTGGACTGGGCTGCTCCCTATTGTGGTCATTGTGCTCACCTGCAGGGACTGTGTCCAGAGTAGTTCCCCAAGTTCCTTCATCAGAATGTTTCCCAGTACAAGATTTTGCGCCCTTTCATGGACCAGCCCTACTTAGTTCATCTCCTGTCCTAGCAGGAACAGTGGCTTTCAACCCATTCTGTTTTTTTTTTTTTCTTTTATTGTTGGATGTTACAGCCCAGCCAAGCCTGGTCCACACAAAGACACAGCTCACACCTGGCTCATTAGGGGCAGAGACCTAGCCTAGCCTGTCCTATACATACCCTGGTTCTCACGAGCACCAGTGGATGCTGGAGCCTAGCCCAGTCTTGCACTCTAGGCCCCGTCCACACTTGTGTCAAGGGACACTGCAGCCATGCTATGCTAGACAGTAGCTCCCACGCTGGCCTTCACACTAGTGGGAACCACAGCTAACCCAGGGCATTCCCTTAGCTCCCCAACCAGGCCTGTTCCCAGCCATAGATCTTGTGTGTGCCAGTGGTTGCTCTGACCCGCTTGGCATACTCCCTCACCTGTCTTGCCTTTGCCTTTGGATGCTATAGCCTTGCCTGACCTGGTCTGCCCCAGTTCCAACTCTGGCTGGTGGGTGCTGGAATGTGGCCTTGCTGTCTGTTCCCATCCCTGGCGCATGCAAACTGATAGGTGTGGTAGCCAAGCTTGGCATGACCTGCGCTTCAACCTGGTTTCTGCACTTGTCAGTGAGTTAAGGTTTACTTGGCCCTGCCCATTCCAACCCCTTCCATAACCAACATATCCATTTCCAACAGTTGGAGCTATCTTACTCAGCTTGCCAACACCTATGGCTGGACCATGTGCTCTTCACTGGGAGCTATGACCCACTAGGGGATTTCCCATGTTCTCCCACTTGGCCCGTTCCCAGACCTAGATCTCAAGCATACAAGTGGGTATAGGGCCCTCGCCCAGCATAGCCAGCCCTTCCATCTTGTCCTTGTATTTGCTGATGAATGTTGCAGCCTGGCCCGCCCCACACCCTATTTTGGGATGCACATGTGGGTGTGCAGCCTGGACCTGCAAAGCCTATTCTCGGTCCCAGTACCCATGAATGATGGCAGGTTCCTATGTCACACCTAGTTCAGCCCATCACCACCCCAACTCTTGAGCTAACCAGCGGGACTTGTATTTCCACAGGATTAGGCTCACTTATTTTCCACAGAATCTACTCCTGGACCTGGTTCTCTCACATGTTGGTTAGTGTCATGGCCCTGATTAATGTGTCCTATCCCTTTCTTGACATTCAGTTAGGTACTGGAATCTAGCTATGCTAGACAGGTCCCCAGTCCTAGCTTTCATGTGGACTGGTGTGCATGGGTCAGCAATGTTCCATGCTAACTAGCCCTACTCAGGATTCCCATGTGGGCTGGTGTATCAGTCTGACCTATACTGATCTTCCTGTCTCTCCCCTCCAAATCACCAGGTCTCAGTCCCCTTGCTTACCCGCAAGTACAGTGTCTCTGTTGTTGAAAGCCCCTCAGGATTCATTCCTCATCTAACACACACAGTGGCCTTATCCATGGCTATCCCTAGGCAGTAATTCCATACCCCCAAAGCCTCAGAGCTTGCCTCTAGGCAGCAAGTGGGCTTGCCTATGCCAGTTGGCATTCTGGTCTCCCTCCTCAAGCCCAGGATTCACACATGCATATGGCAGCAGTGGCTGGGGCTAGGGCTCTGAGCATCGAGTCCAACCTGACTCAGGTACCCCCAGGAGCTGCCATGCTGCTAGAAGCTCCATCATCCCAATCCCTGAGGTCCCCTACCAATTTTATAGAGATATTTTATATGCATGAATTTAAAAATGTTTTTGCACCAAAATAGGCTTAGTTTTAATTATATTTTCCCCCAAACTTTGAATTACTTTTGTAACTTTTCTTGCCCTTTTCTATTTACATGCGCACCTATAGTGCTTTGCCCATGGCAGTTGGTTCAGGTGCCATTTCTTCACAAAGGGCTTCTCTGATGCCACAATGCCTATCAGCACTTTGTCCCCCAACCTTATTCCATCTTTTGATATGGGTCCTACAATGACTGGTAGCTGAATTGTGCTGGAGCCTGGATGAGCGAAGAAGTAGATTTTTCCCTAGTCTCCAGAGATGGATGCAGCCCATGTACAGCGAGGCTCATGTTGGATGTCTGAATTTAACAACTGTGAGACGGTGGATTTATGTTGTTTAAGCTTCTACATTTCAGTAATTTGCTACAGCTATGATAGAAAATTAGTATATCATCTGCGTTTCTTTGGTATTTTATTGGTTTACTTGTTTTCTGTCTGCCTGCCCAGCAAAGGAAATCGCAGAAGAGAGAGATCAGCATCTAGTTGACCTAGTTCCCATCATGGATTAGGTGACAATTTTGTTGTTGTTGCGTGCATAAGTGAGTATGTGATGAATATGTGTTTGTAAATGATTTCAGGTTATGTATGTTCTTTTATGAGTTAAGCTTTCACCTGATGATATGCCTTACCCATCTTTTCCATGTCAGTTCATATAATGTAATTCTCTTCTAGTATTACACCACATGTACTCCATAAGTGGCTCTATGCTCCTTTTTGTTAACCATTCTCTATGGATAAACGCAAAGTAATTTTCATTTTATGCATCTCTGATAACAAGTCCAAATGTTTCTTTAGGATAGAAATGAAATTTTTCGGTTAAAGTGTAAGTGTTTTAAAAAGTTTGTAGTGGTTAAGGTCCTCTCTTGAATGCGTTGGGATCTCATATAGTCGCCAGTTCTAATCTTGGCGGCTCTGCTTCCCATCCAGCTCCTTGTCTGTGGTCTGGCAATGCAGTCCGGACCAAAGCCTTGAGACCCTGCACCTGCATGGGAGACATGGAGGAGGATCGTGGCCTCAGACTGGCTCTGCTCCAGCCATTGGGGCCACTTGGGGAGTGAACCATTGGACCGAAGCTCTTTCTTTCTGTTTCTCCTCTCTGCATATCTGAGTTTCCAATAGAAATAAATAAATCTTAAAAAGCGTTTGTAAGCACACACATATATATTTGCTTAACTCCTAAGTTGCAGTGAGATTAATTTTTTAAGATTCATTTATTTTTATTGAAAAGTCAGATATACAGAGAGGAGGAGAGACAGAGAAGAAGATCTTCTGTCCATTGATTCACTCCCCAGATGGCCGCAATGCCTGGAGCTGTGCTGATCTGAAGCCAGGAGCCAGGAGCCTCTTCCTTGTCTCCCGCATGGGTGCAGGATCCCAAGGCTTCGGGCTGTCCTCCACTGCAAACAAGGCTGCAAACAAGGAGCTAGATTGGAAGCCAGGCCGCCAGGATTAGAACTGGTGCCCATATAGTATCCTGGCACGTTCAAGGTGAGGACTTTAACTGCTAAGCTACTATGCAGGACTTGAAATTAGTTTTTGAACATGGAATGACACAGGAATCTGAATTTTCTTCCAAAATACAGATATAACTTTCCTCATGACATTCATTACATGCATTTTCCCTTTTCTTGTGGCCCTAGAGTGCTTTTTTGTTCCTCTTTTTTTTCATTCTTTTCTGTTGATCTGTAGGCACACACCGTTAAAAATACCATTCTGCTTACATTTACAGAACTACAAAATATATTTAATTTCT
Source organism: Ochotona curzoniae (assembly GCF_017591425.1). Classification (NCBI taxonomy): domain Eukaryota; kingdom Metazoa; phylum Chordata; class Mammalia; order Lagomorpha; family Ochotonidae; genus Ochotona; species Ochotona curzoniae. The sequence continues at coordinate 7,074,164 of NW_024466218.1, forward strand.
GGTATTTCGAGTTCACATCACTTTTTTATCCCTAAATTTCTTTTTTTTTTGGTAAAGATTTATTTATTTTTATTGGAAAGTCAGGTATACAGAGAGGAGAGACAGAGAGGAAGATCTTCCATCTGATGATTCAGTCCCCAAGTGACTAGCATGGTCAGTACTGTGCTGATCCAAAGCCAGGAACAAGGAGCCAGGAATCTCCTTCAGATCTCCCATTTGGGTGCAGGGTCCCAAGTCTTTGGACTGTCTTCAACTGCTTTCCCAGGCCACAAGTAGGGAGCTGGATGGGAAGCAGGGCTGCCGGGATTAGAACTGGTGCCCATTTGGGATCCTGGCACATTTAAGGGGAGGACTTCAGCTGCTAGGCCACTGTGCTGGGTCCTATTTCTAAATTTCTGTACACATTTTTTTCTCCTCGAATATCTTTAACCCTTTCTCTCCTATTTCAATTTAAAATTAGTTGGCCAACTTTATTCTGACTTTTTTTTCAATATGCAGAGTTGTTTGTTGGAAATTATATGTATAATGTTGAGTCTTTTGCACATTTATCATTTGATTTAATTTTAGCGCTTTGATATTGTGTCAAGCTCCTTTGTTCATTATGCTTTCTAATGAGAAGTTGATAAATGAAGAGACGAGTGGTTTTTAATATTGATCTTGTATCTGGCAATCTTATTTATCTCTCACATCAGTCACAGCAATTTTCCAGCTGATTATCTTATATTTCTGCATAGATAATCACAACGTATGCAAATAATGACAGTTTTGTATGTTTCCATCCTCCCATCTCATTGCTGTGGATGTTTCCACTGCCTGGGACCACCAATATGATGATCATACTTGGTGGGATATTTTTGTCCTTTCCTTGGCTTAAATGGACAAGGTTTTATTATCCTCTTTATTGAACTCATTTTGGTCAAGCTATAAATACAACTTTTCATTTGCTATGACTTAGGAGCAAGGGAGGGGTTGTCCTCCCTTGTTTAGGGGATGTGTGCATCGAAGCAACTGATATATTGATATAAAGAATGAGTATATTCTCTTGTATAGCAATGTGCGGAGAAAAAGGGAGGAGGCATGGAATGTAAAGAATAAATATAACAAGGTGAAAAAGGAGAGATGATAAAAGAAATGAAGGCTATTAAAGCAAAACAGAAGAGAGTGCGTGTTCGCAGATTGTCATAGTAGAAATGATTTATAATTTCTTTGGCAAAGAGATGACATGGACCTGGGAAGAAAGGCCGTGGTGGGCATCTCTGTGGTATCAAGACTGAGATGGAATGATGGCTGAAGCTTTAACCTCAAAGCATTTCAAAAGTAAGTGCAAGATACCCTATGCCAGTGCAAGCAAGGACCTAGTTCCTCCAACATGTCACTTGGCATTGTTGATGTGACAAAAATGCCTGACATGAAAGCACACAACAGAAGTGCGTAAGACTTTCTCTTCCTCCTGTATCTGGGAGAAGGGGGAAGATTATGGAAGAAGCCACACTCAGCCTCCTCGCCTCCCCAGTGCCCGGGGATGGGGAACAGCCACCAATGCCATCCTGTGGTCCCTAACGTGTGGTCTGCTCTGAGGGTTCTGCTTCAGGCAGGCCGGGGTGTTGATACTGGGTGCGGTTCCTATTCCTTGCTTGTCTCCTCATGTCACATACCTGCCTTCTGGCTGGAGTGGACAGAGGCCACAAAAGCTGCTTTTTTTGACCTTTGAAACTTAAAAATACTCAACTTCTTCACTTTAAAGCATCCACTTTCTTTAGTATAGGAAAACTTTCAGTCTGTAAAGGTTCTTCTAAAGCTCTTGGATTATGTGTCTTATGAAGAAAAAACTATATGAATTTCAAATTATTTTGTGCTGAAGTAAAGATATTTTAAAATTCTGCTTTTTTCCCCTCCATGTACTTCTTGATATAGCTTCATGTAATGTCAACATTAAATTTGCTTTGAAAGATTTCAAGCACTTTGGTCTTTCTTTCCCTCTGAAATTAGTCCAAGAAGATTGGTCTATTTTTCAGCATCTTAGGTAGGCAACATGTTCTTTAACTCTGGGCTAATCCTTTTGTCTGAAGCATGTTACTAAGGGTGACAGGGGTGGGTTGAATAAAAGGCCAAAGAAGAGAAGAAAATAGCTGGGAGAAAGGAAAAGCAGTGTTGGTTGGAGAATGCCAGGACAGCTGGGGAGCCGCTTCTGCCTGGTGAATGAGGCTGACAGCTCAATTCTCGCTACTTCATCTGCAAGAGGGAAGTTTGGAGGCAACAGGTTGTCGAGCCATGCAGTACGTCTCACGTTTTGTCATGATGAGCAGTGGCCTCTTTCGGCATTTTCCCTGTCAACATCCAGGCCACTGTTTTTTTTTTCTTTTTCTTTTTTTTTTGTGACATATTTCCTAACTTCTAGTCCCTGAGTCAGATGGTAGAGACAATAAGTAAATGGTCTTAGCTACTCACATAAATTGTCTGTTTTTTTTTCCTTTTCTCGTCAGAGATATTGTTATTTCTGACAGTTCAGACAGTCCTTCACATAAATCAGAAGTAAAAATCTCCTGTGTTAGCAGGCAGCAAAAGGTTTAAATCATTTTCTGCGAAGTCAGTTTGGCTGCTCCATCTCTGATTCTTCATCACTTCTTTTTAGCTCTTTCCTTGGCAAGACAAGGATATCTATATTAGGCAAATAAAAAATGAACTGTACTCTTATTCTCTTGTTAATACAGCTGGTCGTCTTCCAAAACTCACACGCTACCACTGACAAATCACCGTAATAATCACAAGCCTAGGCTTTAATTTCTGGGACTATTTTTTACAAAGCATTCATTTTTCAGCTATGAAGATGGAGAAGATCAACTGTTTTTTTTTTTTTTAAGTGTCTAGGGCTTGTCATGCCCTCTTAACGTAGGTCTGCAAGGAATGGGTGGGAGCCTTCACTCTTTTGCCTCCATTTGTGCATGTCCTTAGAAAATTCTATCGTTTTGTGCTTCAGTTTCCTCATGTTGGGTATCTCTTATCTCCTGTTTCTGGGTCTGGTGAAGTGATGGGGAGGGCTAGTGAGTCTTACAGGGGACTTCAATGCCAGGTACGACAGACATGCTGCTATTTCCTTTTAAAATGAGAACATGGACTCGTTCCTCCAAGAGACATCTTTGAGAATTTAGAAATCTAAAATTGTATCTTAGAAATAAAACCCACAGAGTGGGCCCCTAAGGACTTCCCTGAGAGAACCACTTTAGCTCCAATATAAACTGCTTATTTCAGGAAGTGGGTACCTAAGAAACAGAATAGATGCCATTAGGTAGCTACAGTGTAAGAGGAAACAGGCCTCTGATGGCCACAGAAGCCCCCGCCCCAGCCCTCGTTCTGGGCCCCGGGAAAGCTGCTTAGTTATTCTCAGCAAGTCAAGTGTGTGAGGGAGGCAAATTCTGGTCCTGAAGACTCACTCTGCTCCTGTTCTTCTCTTTGTAGTGTGCCATCTCTTCCTGGGGACCTCTCCATCGTCTTTCTGATACCTTCCAGTCCCCCTGCACGCCTGGCACTGCAGGGGCCACCTTGAGTTCTGAGTTCAACCCAACAAGTTTGTGTCCTTGTAAACTTACCCCTCTTTGTCTCTTGCCTTCACAATATTGTTTGTTAACAGTGGCTACTATCGTGATACAGGGAAGTAGGGTCGGTGGTATAATACAGTGGCTTAAACTTCTCATTGCAGTGCTGGCATCCGTGTTGGAATTCTGGTTTGAGTTCAAGCTGTTCACTTCTGAGGCAGGCTTCTGCTAATGTACCTAGGAAGGTGGTAGATGATGGTCCAAGTACCTGGGGCCCTGCTGTCCCTGTGGTAGATTCCAAGTGAGCTTGGAGTTCCTGGCTTTGCCTTGGCTTAGTCCTAGGTATTTGGGGACTGAACCAGAAAATGGAAGATTCTCTCTTTCTCTTCCCCTGCCCCCGTCATTCTACCTTTTAAATGAATTCAAAAGAAATCTAAAAATATACAAACTAAAAAAGCATATGCTTTTGAAGAGGGAATGTGCATATTTTGTTCCAGAGAATAAAGATTGTGGGGCACACGGGACATATGAGAGTCCTTGGCTGTCACCCCTGACCCAGCTCTGTTGCTGTCCCTGTGGAAATGAGCTCATAAAAGGCCTCTTGCCAGTCCTGGGGGAACTGTGGGCTCCCCGTACCTCATCGGGGGAAGTAAAAGTAACCAGAGACTTGTGCAAAGAATCCCTTGGCCAAGACAAGTGCATTCCTGCCCAGCTCCTCATGAGCTTCCGCGAAATGACTGATGGATCCAACAGCCTCAAACCTGCTCAGAAGCCCTGAGATTAGAAATGGCAATGAACTCGTCATAAGGTGAGGTCAAGGATCAGTAAATGAGCTGCAGAGATAGGACTCCTTCTATTTGCTTATACATGGTTTTTACAGGAAAGCTCCAAATGTGTTAGGACGTGTGTGCCTCATTAGCTGTGTTTCAGTAGGTTTCTAATGTGACTTAAACAGAACTCTCCAAGCAGCTGCTGGGGAGGCTTAACCTGAGGGTCTCACATTGCTGGTCTTGCCTTGCAGGGGGCGTAGGAAGTGGTGTCGTGAGTGAAGTTAAGTGTCCAGAGGTCATGGATCCCCTTGAAGATGGGAACTCAGGCTTAGGTTGGATGGTTGGACCTATCTTCCTTGCCTCCCTCCCCCAGCCTCCCTACAAGTAAGATCCCAGAGGGTCTTTATGGAGAGAATCAGCTGTAGGGCCTGATGGCCGCGATGACTGATCACAGCAGCTTGGGTACTGTCTCTGACTCCTGCAACCTTCCCCACCTTCTGCTCCACTGTGGAAGTCAGCACAATTAACACGTGTTTTCCAGGTAGAAGGAGGAAATGTAAAACATGATGGCAGTTTGGTGGACTGCAACAGGAAGCAGGAAGCAGCCACTTTGAGTGTTCCCTCCAGCAATGATTAAAGCAGAAGCAGGTAGCCGGTCATGTGACAGGGCTGAAATGTATAAACTGGGTATCACACTGCTCTGAGAATCGTTGCTATGGTAACCCAGACAGAGATGGAACAGCAGTAAAGGAGAGCTGCCCTGAAAGCAAATGTTATTGATTAAATGAGATTGGGGGGGGGAGGGTGGTGTGGGGGTGGCCATAGTGAGAATGGGAGTAGGAGGCAGGTGAACCCACTCTAATGACCGTGCTGAGAGTGTGGTTTGGTTGGATATTGACACATCTTGTCAGGAGTGTTCGCAGAGACTGGAAGTTAAATGATCATCAGCACAAGCGACTGTGGCTCAACTTTTTTGATTTCAATGTTACATAGTAAATTGATTGCGCCTTAAGACTATCTGAGCTGTTGGAGCTGGGTGGTATGTTAGCTCTGGGTTGAAAAACCCAACAGACTTCAGCAGGATGATTTTCTGGCAGGGTTTGTGATTGTGTCTACCAAGTAACCTGGTTATTTCTAATTGGGTCCCTCATTCTTCTTTCGCTTATTGCCACTACCATGCCAGTGGCAGCTCTTGGGCTTAAGAGGAAGAGTAACCTCCTGATGTGTTCTTACTCCCGCATGGGAATGCGTATTTCTGTAAACTACTCACATGATAACCCCTCTGCACTTCCTTTCCCGTAACTGTAAGGTTGAGAAAAGGACCATGCCCTACTTTTCAGAATAATTGTGAGAAATAACTTATTGATGATTATAAAGCAGCTTGAAAATACAAATTCTTCACAAAAGGAAGAGGAGAAAAAAATGCTTATGGGTAGCGATGACAATAAATGCATCAAGGCTACTGTGAAGGTAGCTGGAAGGTGCCCCTAGGCCTGATGGGAGAAAAAGAAGTATGAATAGGTAGTAGGTAAGGCTTTGGGTCAGCCAGAAACCCTGGACGTCCAGAGCTCACATCTGTGAGTGCAACTCACTTTTCTCTGTGGGAAGGTGGGGACAAGGTGCAGATTTGGTAAAAGTTCCCCCCACCTCTTTTAAAAGTAATTGTTGGTCTAATATTCACTCTGTCAGCACATCCTTACCTTCACTACAAATCAGTTGGAATGATTTTCTGAAACAGCTGATAGCCTCACTCCTGTGGCCGATGACCTTCCCTTTGTCCACTTACTTTGCCTTTTTTTTTTTTTTTGCAGTAAAGCTGTACAATACAATACAGCCCTCAGCCAGCAGATCTGTTACTAAAGGAATTCATGCATCTTGCATCTTGGAGATGCATTATTAATGCCTGGACAAATCACATCAGGTGAAACCCAGCAAGTCCCTGGCACTGAAAAAAAACCGAACAAAGGCTGGTTCTACAAGAGTGCAATGGATGAGACAAATTATAACAGCTGGGAGTTTCTTGTAAGTAAGGTGGCATAAAAACCAGAAATGCTAAAATTGTGTGCATAGATAGTAACTTTGTATTTCCCTGGTAAAATAGATTACACATGGTGCTGGAAGAAAGCCACTCTAATTGTGGCTTCGTTAAAGTTACAGTGCTGCTATTCTTTGAATTTCCTAACAAAAGGGGCCGGCTTGCTGGTGACCAAATTGCTTCTCAGCAAAACCCCAGGCTCTTGTACATGATTTCTGTGATGGACTAGGGAGGATGGATTTGTCTAATAGGGCCAGTAATCAACTCTGGCTGCACAGGGGAGGAAATAAAATGTGGCTAGGGAGAATGTACTGAGAAACTGGGGGCTGAGGAAACCTCCAGGGACCAGAGCATCCGAGTCCCCTTTGTCATCTCCACTGGCCACAGCGGTGATGCCCGGGGAGCCTGGTATGAGGCAGAGGTTTGCCCACATGTGATTCACTCTGCTGTGTGTGAACTTACATATTTGTTCGACTCCGAAACTGGGTGATTGTAGATAGATAAATATCGGGTTTATTTCCAATGGATTGGAAAAGGCCACAAGTGCATAATCATTTAGCTGTGCAGATCCATGACTGGGCTGACTCCCAGCGGTCTCTAATGATACATGAGCTGCTGGGGCAATGATGAGCTTTCCCTGTGCTTTTTCTGTAGGAGCCCTGGCAGGAAGGAGCTGTTGGAAATTGCAGGCAACAGCTAAAGTTTATGATGACATTAAAGGAAGGCATTTCTCAAACCTATTTCTATATAATCAGTTGATTAAATAAGACTTTTTTCGACATTTTGAAAAATCTGATATTCTTCTTGAATATGAAAGCTGTTGACGTGTTGAAGAAGGGTCTGGTGGTCTCCGTGTGTGTGCACACACTCGCACCTGAGGCACACAGCTCTCATATGGTTTCTGTGTAATATTGCCCACATTTTTCTATTTGGAGACTCACTTTCCCTTACATATACTCAACCACAAACATGAAACAACATAATTATAGTTTCATAATCATGATTAAAAACCATGTAAATTATCTTTCTTGATGTACTCAAAGAGTTTGTGGATTGCTTTTTGATGTGTATTAGAGCTTTATGAAGTGCCACATCAAATGATTTTCTTTACAATGAAATAAAGGGGAAAAACTCTTTAACATGCACATACACTTCCTTAATATATACATGTATAATTCATATTTGGCCAATTAACCAGCATCAATCCAAAATCCATGACCATGAAATAATTGTGGAAAGATAGATTACCTTCAAGTATACATTAATTTCTACTTTAAATATATATACATATATTCATAATATTCAGTCTAGTTTTTTTTTTTCAGAAATCATCCAGTCTTCTGAGTTGCCAAAACCTCAAAATGTTTTTTCATTGTATGTGAAAGAATTGTGAGATTTGGAATTAAATTATATGTCAATATTCACCTATAAATGCCACCCTCTCTTGCCTCCCTAACATATGTTCCTTTGTCCAGTGGAGAGATTCCCAGCCAGTTCACGTGAAGGAACAAGAATGAACAGCAGTCTTGTATGATCTGCGAATTCCCCACAACATGAACAATGTCTCTTTCTTTCTAGGGAACCACCGTTTGCGGACTCCTCATGGCTTTCCTGTTTACGTTCACTAGTTTATAACAGAGCAGGAAGAAGTGACTTATTTAGGGTTTTCTCTGAAAGAACATTTTTCTTATTTTTGGAAGCACTGTGAGATATGTCTTCAAGTTAGTGACTTCGTTTTCACATTCCAATTTCCTTCATATTTAATTGATTAATTAATTTTTAAAGAAATTTACTAATGCATTAGAGTCTCAGGGTCACAGCAAATGCATGATAATTGCTACAATAAAGCCTCATCAAGTCTCATGCTAATATGTTATTAGTACAAAAAGAATAGATTTAATGTAATTCATACATACAGTTCTAACAATATAATACTTTCTTCCTCTCCTTCCCCTCACCACTCAGATTTTGTCAGATGTGGAAAACACACAACAGTGAATTCTGATAAAGATATTTGTAACTTTTTACTAGTTTGGTGTTTTCGTAGATGGAATTGAGTGGAAAGTGGAAAGATGGACAAAAGAACAGAAGGCTATTGCTCCATCTCTGCAGAGAGTTAAAGGTGGCCTGAAATAAGGTCTTCGTAATGAGCATGAAGAGAAAGGGCAGGTCCTCAACTCTGTCCTTGTCCAAGTCAAAATGGCCAGGCATGCTCTGGTTGCAAGCCACAGTCACACCAGACATTGTGCAGTTTCTGCCCCCACTGTGGCATCTCTCTGGTGGAGCAGTCATCACAGTGCCTGATGCTTGGCGGTGGTCTCCTTGGTGGTAATGGGCATGAAATGACACTTTGCAATGGATGCTCTGTGAATATGCTTGGAGTGGACACATGTTACTGCAACAGTTTAATCACAATTTTATCAAATGATTCAATCAAAGAAAACAAAACATTGCTGGATAAAACGTTTCTGTTAACTCATGACCAGTGTGGTAAAAATACAGGTTGTGAAGTCTCCTGATTATTTGGTAATTTTGTGGGTATTTAGGTCAGTATGGATCAGCAATATAAACAAGAAAGGGCTTTAGAATACATCTGCATCTTGGACACTGTGTGTGTGTGTGTGTGCGTGTGCAGACACATGTTCTTGTGTGTACGCATGTGTAGGCAGAAAACCAAGCCAAAGCCAAAAAAGTGCTTGCTAATAGCATCTATTTTTAAAAAATTTTTATTTCACTACGCTATCCAAGCAATTGTGGAATTACAGATGGTGAGTCTTTATTGAATTGATTCAGCCCTTTCCATATAATTTGAGTTATGTTCTTGGGTTCCATGCTAGTATAGATTCTCAAAAAGACATTGTTATTATTATTTTCCATTTTCATAATTTTCTTTAGGAAATGTGTGGACTGCTGTTCCATAAATGCAGTGGAAAGTAATTTCATTTTCCTTATGTTTTTGTGTCTCTTTTGGTCCTGCTGGTGTCTCTCTGGGAGTTACTAAGGTGATGATGTGACTCTTCGGTTTATGACGATGGAAGATGCTTGATGCTGTCCCAAAATGGTCTACTTGTTCAGACCCAGGGTTCCCCTGTTTCAATACTTCTCTGCAAAGAGTCCTCATGGCTATCCAGAATGGTAGAAATGGCAGAAAGCTATGTTAAGTCTTGGTTCTGTTCCTAACTAGCTGGAAAGCTTTTGAAATGTTCCCTTAACCTTTAGGACTGTTCTCTGAAACAATGTTACTGTGAAATGTATATATTAATGGTAGAAACAATCTGCATTTGTTGTATCCATTTTTTTAGTTAATACTTTTTAACTACTGACCTGGGCAAAGCCTTCTCAGAAGCAATGGAGGTGATAACACACACACACACACACACACACACACACACACACACACACACACACCCCGTAGCCGTACTGTTTAGTACCATTTGGCCTCTAGAATTTTGAGCATGCAGATTTTGATATTTCTTGAGCAGTGGCTTCATTTTATAAGTAACAGGTGATGTGACTTTGATCCTAGAGTTAGCAGAGCTGAGAGGTCATTCAACTGAACTTTCATTCACTGCACAAAATACCATGTGGACGATCTGGTTCCCAGACTCTTCCTGAAATACTTGCAGATGGAGGAATTTAGGATTTTGATGGAGAAAGCAATGACAAAGACATCCTCTGAATCTTACATTTCCCTGGAGAGGTGGGCCATTGCAGTCCATTCCAGCAGGCAGTAGGAAAACAGGCATCTGGAGCAACAGGGAGGAAGGGCGTCAACCCCGAGCCTGGGTGGTCAGAGAGAACTTCCCCGAGAGTCAGTAAACCGACTTTTGGAGATGTGATCCCCTTGATTTTAACTCTTGGTCATAGTCTTTAAAACACTTGCAGACAGCATTCCCACCAAATCCTTTTGTCTAACCTACACCAAAAATAATTCTTTTAACTTTTATTTCCAGATTTGGTATATTGCTGGGTCTTTTGCTTTATCATTGGATTGTTTGGGAATAAATGAGGTTTGTTTGACCTGCTGCTTTCTTAGTGAACCCCATTTGACTCTTTGTGACAAGCATTTTTCTTTGAAAATGATTGTAAACTATTTATTTAATGATCTGTTGGAGATTTTAGTTGGGTTTCAGTATCAGGATTTATTAGGAAATGCTTATCAGATACAAATGAAATGAAAATTATTTCTTTTTAAAACTTTTTTTTGACTGCTTTGGTTGTATAGGATTTTAAAAAAAATTATTGGCTGTAGGATTTTTTTTTTTTTAAATATTACTGTCTGTAGTCCTCCATTAATACTTTGGAAATTTCTCCTGGGAGTAATTATCTAAACCAAGAAACAGTTTTCATTTCCACAGACATACTCTTTAGTTATATTGAAATTATGTTTACTCTTCCATTTTTTTTAAAGATTTATTTACTTTTATTGCAAAGTCAGATATACAGAGAGGAAGAGACAGAGAGGAAGATCTTCCATCCATTGATTCACTCCCCAAGTGACTGCAATGGCCGGAGCTGAGAGAATCTCAATCTAGGAGCTAGGAGATTCTTCTGGGCCTCCCATGTGGGTGCAGGGTCCCAAGACTTTGGGCCGTCCTTGAATGCTTTCCCAGGCCACAAGCAGGGAGCTAGATGGGAAGTAGAGCTGCTGGGATTAGAACCAGTGCCCATATGGGATCCCAGTGCATTCAAGGTGAGGACTTTAGCTGCTAGGTCACTGCATTGGACCCTACTCTTCCTTCTTATGTTTGGTAATCACACTGCTCAGTGGAGATGATTGTGGAGTGAATGGTGGAGATGGTGCAAAGCAAAAGACTTTTTGTTTAAAGCCTTCTGGAAATATTGCTCCATGTTTCTCAAAGACACCATAGCTTTCATTTTTTACCTCTTCATTTCAAGCACAACATGATAATGTAGTTTCGTAATTCTATCTTCATTCATTTCTGCTCAGTGTCCTTTGTGACCTTGTCCTTAATAATCTTCATTGTTTTTTCTGAATTATGTAATCAGAAATAATTGCTGATTATGTAATTTACTGTTTTTTCCCCCGTACTCACATGCTTTTAAAACCTAAATGTATTGCAGAACTCTCTAGATATCTACCATGATTGCTAGGGATGTAGCTTCTTCATTAATATTACTCATTTCTAGTGGCAAATATTGTGGTGCAGTGGTTAAGTCACCCCTGCTAGGCTTGCATCTTATATAGGTGCTGGTTTAACATTTGACTGCTCCATATCCAGTCCTGCTCCCTGCTAAGCTACTTTGGGAAAGTAGCAGAGGATGATCCTAGTTGCTTGGACCCCTCCACACGGGAGGCCTAGACAGAGTTCCAGGCTCTGGTTTTGACTTGGCTTAGCACCAGCCGTGTTGTTACCTAGGGAGTGAACCAGTGAATGGAAATGTTCTTCTCCCTGTCTTCTTGTCTCTCTCTGTAACCCTGCAATCAATGAATCTTAAAAAGTCTTCGTTTCTGTATAATCAGATATTTTTGGGTTTCTCCAACACTTCTTGGGCCACATGCCCTTTTTGGGTTTATTTCCCTTGAGTTTTAAAAAGAGAGCTTCTAAAATCTAAGATGCACTAATCTTACAGCATAAGGCGAGGGGAAGAGAATTAAACCAATCACTTTCTTCTTTTTTCAATTATTATTATTTTGTTTTGATGATCTTTACATAGTTAATTAGGGTGCAAAAGCTCAAGGGCTACAGGAAAGTGGGTAAGAACATTGTTTCCACATTTTTTTTTCCTTCCCCCCCTCCCCCCGTATCTGGGGGAAGTGGGTAGTTAAAGGGAGAAGCCCCACCCAACGATCACTTTCTATCTGTCAGCCAATGTCATGTGTCTTATTAATTTCCTCAATATCATTTGGATTGTTTTGCTTGTACCAATTGTTGAGATGAATAACCATGATCTATATATATTATCTAGGCTAATGAAGAAAAAGTTGGGATTGAGCCTGATTCTGATCCAAAGTTTCTCCCAATGTATGATAGGCTAATCACTTCCATTTTCTAACACCTCTCTGTTCTCTCTCATATCTCATAGAATTCAGACAGTTACCACTTTAGAAAGCCAAGAGTCATTCTCCTTGGAGAGGAAATGGAATGCTGCATTCCATTTTCTATATATGACATTGTTGTGCTCAGTGACGTTCTGATGTGAAATTTTGACTCCCATGCATTTATTAAGATCTTCTTTAGGCTTTTGAAAATCAGTAAAAAATATATATCATTTATTGGAGAGAGAGCGCACTCTCCTGTGTGTGGTTCATTCCCTACATGTTTGCTACAGCCAGAGGGCTGGATTTTGGGAGCTGGGAACCAGCAACTCAACCTTGATCTCTCAAAGATGAATTGAAACCAACTGCTTGAGCCAGCAGCACTGGCTCTCATGATCTGTGTCAGCAGAAGGCTGGAATCAGGAGCCAGAGCTGAGCATCAAGCTCAGGCCGGCCAACATGGGATGCAGACATCCTAACTCTTGCCAACTATTAGGCTCAATGCCTGCACCTAGATTTTTTGATAGCATGTGTGATAGATGACCAAACAGGATGAAGGAGGAAGCCTTGGGAATGGAAGAACCCAACCAAAGCCTTCAGCATCTATTACATTGTTTATCACTGTGTAATAGATTGCTGTAAACTCAGTCAAAATTACACAGATTTGTTATGAAGCAGTTTCAGGAGTCTAGGACCAGCTTCGCTGAGTCCTTTGCTTCAGGGTTTCTCAAGGTAACAGAACTGTAGCCTCACTTGAGGAAGAATCCACTTCCGACATCTGGTTCCTTGCAGGGCTGCTGGGCTAATGGCTCAGATGTTTGTCACCTGGCAGCTGGAGGCTGCTCCTTAGCTTCTTGCTCACTGCTCACTCTCTTGAAGCCAGCTTAGGGAGACTCTCCTTGCAAAGCAGCTGTAGCAATCCATGACGTGACAGTCATGGACACCCTTACCTTTGCTGCATTCTGTTGGCTAGAATCTGATCACAGTCTGACCTTACACTCAAAAGCAAGGGATGGCACAAAGCTGTGAAGTGGGTAAGAAGACCGTTTTAGAATATGTCCAGCTCAACATCAATTCCCTCAGATATCAGCATAAATTTTTTAGGTCTCAAAGTCCTTTGTTTTGATCAGGACTTCTTGTGATGACTGTCAAACAAATTTGCTTGCTTTGATTATTTTTTTTTTGTTCCTTTTCTAGTGTTAAATCAGGTCTCCTACTGTGAACTTTCAGCATATATTAGGTTTTTTTCTTATCACTATTTTGGTATGTGATTATACATAAATAAACACACGCATGCACACACACACACACGCACACTATAGCATCTATAGTATCTCCCCAATCCTTCCCAAATATTAGTTGCCTCTCTGGTCTCAATGGTCACAGGGGACATTTTGCATCTGACATACTGTTATTGCTCGCATGATACTTCCCAGAAGTGAGTTCTTTGCTTCCCATAACCATGGGGAGAAGGAAATTTGCTTCTTTCACTATGACCCGTTCCATTCTTCAAGGCTTCCTTATGTGTTTTAAAGAATTCATGTCAACATTATGTCTCTTGCAGAAACTTTGGCCAATTTCTTCATAATAGCCTCCAAGAAATAGCCTGTGGTCAAGTTAATTCAGGGGAGAATGCGTGAAGTCTGCAGTGCTGGCAGTATTGACTCACATCTCCACTGCGATCAGCCAAGTAGACCACTTATGTCGTAAAGAAAATCAGCACGGCTGGAAGCTCAGCTATTGGGGTTGGAGTGGGTGTTCACTTCTTTGAACTCCTATTTTCCACCCAATATGTTTATTTTTATTACAGGAAAAGTAATTTAGGATTTTGGAAAAAAAACAATAATTAAATAATACTGAGACCTTTTAAAAAATTTACAGCTGGATCAAATATTCATAAGATGAGTCCATAGGTATGTTTTTTTAGATGGGAAGTGTGTGGGGCCACCAATGGTTCATTACAGTGGTTGACAGAGTTTAAGGCCCTGGGCTTGGAATGCATGTGTGTGTGTGTGTGTTTTAAAGTTCTATGCACCCATGCCTTCAAATCCATTCTCTTTTATCTAGACCCTTGGTGCTTGATGTGGAATACTGACAATGACTGGAGTTTTTCAAACATACCTTTTGTCCTGGATTGTGTTTTCAGTATCACTTTCAGTAAATTCCTAATGGCCCTTTCATTTATGAACTGAGCAACATTTGACAGAATGCACCCTTACCTAATACTAGCACTTAGACTGGATGGGGTTTTTAGATAGCAATTAGTATCCACAATGCGGCCCTGATATTTGTGGACATACTTTGGGGTGATCTTAATGATCCCATTATCATATGCTTTACTTTTCTTGCAAATGTGATGGTCTTGCTTTTATGATGTTGTGGAGAAGCTCATTTGGATTTAGATTTGACAGGACTCAGGTTCTCTTTCTGGTCTGGGAACTTGTGGCATCATGTCTGTTGAAGGTCTTTGGTGCTTCCCTGGTGTAGCCGGTGGGTGTTGTAGGTGAGGGCTGTGCTTGTTCTACCTGAAGTCAGCAGCAGGTAGAGATGCTGAAATGACATCCTCTGTGAAACTTTCAATGAAGTGACAGGTTCTTATGCAGGTTCCAAGAGCTACAAGGCATGCCACATTGTCTCAGCAGGCATTTTGCCTCACCTCTAGAAAGAAAATGCTCAAATTTATGCATATTCCTACTTGTGTAACTGCTGTTGGTTTTGGCTTGAGTGGATTGAATATATATAAGCAAGTTGAGATTTAAGAAATTGACCAGGATACATAACCTCAAGTGCTGTTGGAAGTGAGGCAGAAGGAAATGTTCACTGTTGTGACTCATAAATGTTCTGGTTGGTGACGTGTAATTCTTATATTAGGGCTTGGTTTTAGGGGTTAAGGAAACTGCAGGTGATAAGCTGTGCCAGCCAGGCTTTGTTCCAAGCTAGGCATTGATAATGGTGGGAGAACCAGCAGTCTAACGGACTCAGGCCAAATGCAAAGCAGCATTCTGGGTCTGAATAGAAAACATAGATTGATCTTGGCTATTTCTGAACTTTGAGGGCACTTTGCAATTAAATGTTTATGAAAATAATGTATTCTGTATTATGCTTACATGCTGTCTAGCCATGACATTGAAGTCCATTTTGGAGGTTGATTTCTGCCTTTTCTATAAGGAACATGTCTTTACAAGGCTCTACGGAGCTCCAGTGGAACTCAGGGAAGTTATTTTTGTAATTTTTTTTTTCGGATTCTAGATTATATTTGTGCTTTCTCTGTCTGTTTACTTCACTTCACCAACTGGGATTTGAATTCTAAATAAGGAAACTAAAATCTCAAATGATATGGATTCTATAGATTTGTACTATGACAACATCCAGTTAATATTTGCTCAAAGTTAGCACCTTCAATTTCAGCTCAAATATCTTGATATGTTTACACAAATTTCTGCTTGTCCTACTGGCTTGCCCTCCTGTCCTACAACAAGAATTCTGCTATCCTTTCTTCCATCAGACCCTTTGCATAGGGTGCTTCCTATATCTGCAATTTTCTCTTTTTGCGTAATTCTCCTCTAAAACATAGCACAGGGAGCTGGTTTTGTTGCACGGTGAGCTAAGGTTCTGTTTGCAGCACTGACGTCACATTTAAGAGCACCATTCAAGGCCTGACTGCACCGCTTCTGATCCAGCTCCCTGCTAATGTGCTGGGAAGGCATCAGAGGATGGCTGGGGCGCTTGGATGATAGTCTTCCATGGAGAAGATGTGGGTGAAACTCCAGGTTCCTGGTCTTGACCTGGACCAGCTGTGGCCTTTGTGACCATTTGGGAAGTAAATTGGTGATGGAAAAATTATTCTCTCTCTCTCTCTCTCTCTCTCTCTTTTTCTCTCTTTCTCTGCCTCTTTCTATATCTTATGCCTTTCACACAAATACATAAATAAATTTTAAGAGAGAAAAGCATGGCCCAAAGCTGTGTTTCTTGGAGACTCTTAAATGAAATCTTCTATTTTGTCAATGAACCAGTTCTGATCTTTTTAAAAGTTCTAAATGTCTTCTGAATGGTGCTACTTTTAAATAGAATTGAATATGTTTTCTGTAACCAGCTCGACCTTAGGACCTTCAGGCAGATCATATGTATCTGGGGAATGAATGTAACTGTGTTCAAAGCACTTCCCCAGGCTTCTTGTGTAATTTTTGGGCTACAAGGTGCTCAGTTCTTATTTACTGAATGAGGGGAGAGTGGTTAAGGAATCTGATTTGATCCAATCTGAACTACTATTAAAGAAAGCAATGTATTCATTAAGTCTGGTTTGTGACTTCATCTCCCAGTCACTCAGATGTCTCACATTTTTGTGCCTTAAAGTTCTCTGAGTCTCATACTCATTTAACCACCTGTTTAATGCAAAGATGAAAGAATATGTAGTTGCAGCTTTTAAAGGGAAATTGGCATTTCTAGCCAACTCGAGAAATAGTCAGGGACAAGTGAGCCCTACACTTTAGGGTTTCATATGCCAAGTTTCTGGAGTTCTAAACAATCAGTTATAATCCATGAGCTTAACTTTGAAGATTTAAATTCGTAAGTTAACAATTCATTTATTTATTAAGTTGGAGGGAGGAAGGGGGTATAGGCGGAGGGAGAAGGATAGATAGATGCAGAGAATACTCCTGCTTTCTAATTTACTCTTCAAATTGCTGTAATAACTGGGACTGGGTCTAGTTAAAACCAGGAGCCAAGAGTTCAGTCTGGGTCCCCCATGTGAATGACTGAGCTCCAACTACATGAGCCATCACCTACTGCCTCTGAGGGTGGGTATTGACTGGAAGATGGAATGGGAGCAGAGCCAGGTCTTGAATCCAGGCACTCTAATGTAAAATCTGGGTATCTTTACTGATAGGTCAAATGCTCATCCCTTTGGAGGCCTGAAATATAAGAAATTTTCTCTTCTACCATAAAATTAGTATATAACTGCAATGGGATTAGGTCCTGATTCACACATTGTAAGTGGAAAATATTATACATAGAATTGATGGCCCAAAGCCTTGGGACTCTGCACCCACGTGGGAGACCTGGAAGAAGCTCCTGGCTTCAGATCGGTGCAGCACCAGCCATTGCGGCCACTTGGGGAATGAATCATCGGATGGAAAATCTTCTTCTCTGTCTCTCCTCCTGTCTGTACATCTTCCTTTCCAATAAAATAAATAAATCTTTTTTTAAAAAAAGGAAAGTCATAGAACAAAATGCAATCACTTTTTAAAAATTTCCTCTACAGTTAGGTGTTTTTAAGGCAGGGGATTTATATGAACCATCTATTCTTAATTAGTTCATATCATATCCACATGTGGTTGTGAACCAAATGAGTAGCCATCAAGTCAGATTTACAGTTACACAGCCAACAGCACACAGGAAGTTTTGGATTATTCTTTAAAAACAGTATCATTTTCTAGAACTGCTTAGAGAGAAGGCAAGATTTCTTTATATTTCCTTTAGAACCAAAGCAAATGAATATGCAGCTACAAGTCTTCTGCCTTGATTTTTCTTTTATAATTTATTTAGTAACAGGAAAAGAGTAAATTAAGACATCATTAAGAAACTCGTATGCTTGCTAAAATAGGGAAGAGGACGTGGCTCTTATATGACCTCATATTTTCTGGAGCATGCTGTTAAAAAATTGGAGACTGGAAGATCAGACAGAGATGTCACAGTGAGCTTCTTGATCATTTTTGGCCAGCATTATCTAAATGCCATAACTGATATCAGATTGCAAGATGGGAGGCCAGCCATAGAACCTTGCAACTCAGTTCTTTTATGGGGAAGACTGATGACAGCTGGTTACTGGAAAATCATTGCTTAGTAAAATAAACAGCTGAACAGCTGAGCAAGGTAATTTCTATTAATATATACAAAAGTGTTTCAAACTACACACACCATTTCTAGGAAGTGTTGGATAGACCAACTCTTGATCAGATTAAGAGTCAACTCATGAGGAACAAAAGCTTCAAGACAGAGAGGGAGTTGCAGAATGAGGAGCACAAGAAATGCTAGGAAGAGGGCCAACTGCCTGTAGACACAGCAAAAGGGAGATGATGGAACTTGGCCATGGCATTCATGCTACTTAGGAACAGAAGGTCAGTCTATGAATAGCAACTCTAAATTCTCAAATGAACCCTTTGCAAGTCTCAGTTTACAAGTGAATTGGAGAGCACTAGTTCCACATCTTGACTCTCAGAGCTGTTAAGACTGGAACTTAGTGCATAAGTTATTCAGTCATTGAGTGCCTCACTTTATCAATTTGTGAAGTGGAGGACATTTTTGTATCAAAACATATTGAAAGGGCTTGTTCAGACTGTTGAATGAGATTATGAAAGTAAGGGCCATAGAAGTATACCTGGCTAGCAACATCAGATGGTAGAGGCTGGCACTGGGAGCTAATTCTGTCAAGTCAAATGCCAGAACCACCTGGAGAGTGCATAATCTGGGGATGGCAGTGGCCTAGTAGGGAGATAGTGGGCACTTCCCTCCGGGTTACCACTCTCACTGGACAGCATGAAAACCAGGACAGGGTCAGGCATGGCTAGACAGAAAGGCACCTGCCAGTAAGTGTGTGGGCTGAATAGTAGGTTAGTTGGGTTGAACTAGGCTTCAATGCCCATTGACATGTACGAGAGCTAAATGGGATATGGGACAGACTGGAGAAGTCTGCGGTACATACTGGCAAGCATGGGAACCAGGGTAGGGAGCGAGCCTGGTGAGGGTTATGGGGAGTCTTCCCATCTAGGCTTCAGCTCCCATTGGTTTGCATGAGGACCGAGTATGAAGTGGGTAGGATTGAGCTGGACTACAACACCCATTGGTTCATGAGGAAGACAGGGCTGGAAACAGAACTGACCCAGCAATAGCAATGACCAGCATGTGTGTAAGCTGATTGGCACAATGGACGCTGCCAGACCCTGTACTAGCAAACTCATGCAAGAATCAGACCTGGGGACATCTCAGATGAAGTTTCTTTGGAGATCCCTTCAGCTGAACTGCTGACCTTGGAACCCCAACCATGAAAAGACTATGTCAGCCAGTAAATTCTGAATAGGTTTCATCGTGATTGGAACAGTGAGATTGGCAGCAATCCAGAACTGTTGAACTATCAAAACTGCATGCCTCACATTGGGGATCTGGGATGGGTGGGAAGCTGGGTGGGGCTTTTCCCTTTGTTTCTTCCCTGATCCCAGATACAGGGAAAAAATGATAATATTAGTGTGGAAACAATGGTATTACCCACTTCCACCCTGTAGTCCTTGACCCTTTGTACCCTAGTCAACTAAGTAAGATTATTAAAAAAATAATTAAAAATAAATTAAAAAATAAAGTAGACCTGGCTAATGTGAACCAGTGGACCAAGTTTGGTTCTGATTATTTTTCAGAAGCTAATCAGTGAAAAGAAAACTTGTCAAGTTGTAAGGACAACATGAAAAAATTAATGACATCATATTTTGAGGACTTGTTTGGCTATTTCCTAGCATCGGCAAGCATGCATACATACTTATATATTATAAAAATTTACTTATTTATTTGAAATTCAGAGTGATGAAGGGACAGAGAAAGAGAGAGAGAGAGGGAGAGAGAGAGTTCTATCTGCTGGCTTACATTTACAGCACAAGTGGCTGTAATAACCAAGAGCTAGGAGCTCTATCCTGGTCGCTCACATGAGTGATAGTGGCCCAAGCACTTGGACCATCACCCACTACCTTCCAGATTCATTGCTAGCAAGCTTGAGTGGAAACACAGGGTGACTGATCGTTGAATTGGCAGCTGAATACATAACATCGTCCACTACACAAATATTCTAAAAATTTGATTTCTACACACACCAGAAACATTTGCTGACAAATTTCAAGTGACTACTGGGTGCTAATGGCAGTGAGTGGTTGAATCAGCCTCTACCAGTGAAAGGAGAATTTAGATGATAATCTGGCTTTCCTTTTCTATTTTTCTTTCACTTATCTCTCAGATACAAAATCTCCTCATTTTCTTTCAGATGGGGTACAGAAAAATCTCAGAGTTGGTAAGTAGCATCATGCTGCTCTTCACAGCTGCTTTGTAAAGGACTGCATCTCACACTTGCTTAGGATGTTTGGAATCTGTTACAATACAGCTTGTACCTTGACATATTAGATATTTTTCCAGAACTTTACCACCCTTCAGTCCTGTACCACAAGTCCTTAGGCACTTTAGCAGCACATAACAGGCTCATGGTAGACACTCAGTAAATCTTTGTTCAATGAATAAGAAGCCTTACAAACGGTTCCCTTGTGACCACCCAGTTCTTTTTATCACCTGAACTCACAGGAAGAGATTTTCTTTCTCTTCTTTCCCAGAGAAAAGGCACTCTTGATGAAAGGGAGATTCAAGATTGGCAATAATAACATTGCCAAGCTGCTTTTTGAGGTGAGCACTTAAGAGAAACAAATTGTTTTCCTGCATGAAATATAAGTTGGACCTGATAACTAGGGCCCAAGAGACTGACATCAAATTGGCAAAAACCCAAAATGTTCAAAATATTCTCTTTCGGGGAGCCTGAGGGGAAAGAGGCATTCACATGCGTTGCTGATGTGAAGCAAAAAAGCTGCAAGCCCAGTGGAGGAATTGGGCAAGGGTGTGCTTAGTTACCTACATACTTAACCATTGGCTAGCAATTCTAGGAAGCGGATTGCCAATCGATGGATCTGTGTATGTAATTATCCATTGATCAGAATATCCACCGACTAGCGAATTCCTCTCTAGAATCTATCCCAAAGTTGAGCTGGCCCCAAATAGGAATGCATGTGTACAAAGTTATTCATTGCAGCACAACTTGAAATTTCAAAAGACAAAAGACTCACTGCCTATCAGTAAGGGTTTAGATGAATAAACCATTGTGCAATCACATAATGGAATACCATGTGGCTGTAAAAAGAAACGCAAAAATATTTATGCAAGGCATTTCAAAATATTTATGGAAATGCATTTAAAAGGATAAGCTTATGTTGATGCAAAACATTGAAATCTATGCATAGTTTTTGTCATAATGCATTTTCCATGAACTTTGTGAAATTCTTTTTTATTTACTGATCTGGAGTGATCGCCTAGATAGCTAGAAATAATAAAAGTGCAAAACAACATGTATGATAAGCTATTTCAGATTTCACACAGGTTGGGATGGGAGTATATATAAATACACACACACATACATATTAATTTATATTTAATATGTATTCATTTATATTTCAATAATGGAAAGACAAATTAAGAATTAGGAACAGAACAGAAAAGACCAGTGCTTTCTAGTTCAACTTCTGAATGGTGTTATGTGTTTTATGTAATTGCAAGGTAAGAATAAATAAAAATGCAATGATTAAACCCTCCAAATGAAAAAGGCAAATGAAGCTAAAAATTTTCAATGCATTTCATCTGAACTCTAACACGCATGATATTACAAGTCTTATTTTGTTCAGACATGGAAACTGAGGCCTTGGGAACTGCCCTCTGGCAGGGGAGAGAGAACTTCAGAAAATGCAGGTCTGTTTGTCCCTGTGGCTTCCTGACCCCTGAGCTTTGCTCACACTATCTTTTCTTTAGTTGGAAGGTGAGCACCTCACAGGAACGTAGCCTAAGTGCTAAACAAAACCAATGAAAGCACATTTTTGAAAATGTATACTGTGCAGGTGTTGTCTGGTCAAATTTAGTATCTAGTTGAGGAAAACAAAAAAGGAGCAGCAGCTTAGGATTCCTGAATGTGAACACTGTGTTCCCTGGAAGATGGATTTGGATGCCTAGTGCTGAAGTTGTGCTGATGAGGAAGCTGTTGTTGCATCCGAACTGTCATTCCTTGGACATTGTCCTCGGAGCCACATTCCCCATATGCACTTGCCATGCAGAGCAGTGGCATCTGGCTCCTTGGTGGTGCTAGCCAGAGAAGTCAGTCCCAACTTCCAGGGCAGCTTTCCTCAAAGTCGTTCTGGATGCAGATTCCAAACCAGTGCTCCTAGCACTTTTAAAAACTTTCTGCAGCCATGGGGAGAGAGTGGATAGGGCTGTATGACTGCCAAAACACTATTCAAGTTCCCCTCTTGGAACTGCGAGAGCCGCCAGCTTCTTAGGAAGCAGCCTGCTGCTGCGGGATGACACGGGGCCCCAACAGCATTGAAAAGTCTCCCACAACCCTGAAGTTGGAGGCCGGCCCAGGGAATCTATGCAGCGTAAGCTTGGGCGGGCCAAATGGCCACTCAGAACTGCCAAAGGCTGCCTGGATCACCAGTTCACATAAGCTTGGGCTCAGCAGGCTAAGCTGCTGGCACATGTTCAGTGGAGGAAAAATAAAATAAACTTTGTGTGGCAAGTGATAACCCTGACATTTCAATATATTTACCACAATGTTGTTTCCTAGAGTGGCACGGCAAAACAAATTAGAATTATAAATACCATCCAATTTTCCTAACAGCCCTTGTGAATTATTAGTGGAAATCAAATCACCTTAGTCTATCAAAGACCGTTGAAATGCCACAAGGCTGCTGTCCCTGAAGACGTGAAGTCGCCTATCACTCCTCGGGAGTGGCATAACTCCCCTGGCGGGATGCAGACTTCTGCATAAACATGAAAATCAAGTGCCTGATTTGTTCTTTTTCTACTGAGGACTGTGCTTAAATTTGGCTATTTTCCTGAGCTTAGTCCTGAAGTCTGACGCCATGCTGAATTTTTCTCAGTTATTCCGGGAGTGAAGAAAAACACACAGTTATGCTTTGCAAAGAAGGAGTTGTTGTATTAGTGCCCAACAATCTGTGTACATACAGAAACTTAAAATTGATGTTAAGTCACACTAGTTTTATACGAATGTCAAATCGGGGCTATTATGTGGAGACCCTTGGTGATGAGCAAGATATTCAAATGGCTGTGAGAAAGAGCTCTTTCATTCCAGCCAAACTTTACTTACAAGGAAACAGAGGGGCCGATGTTGTTCTCATGGCCACAGGTTGTGGTAAATGCTGAAAAAAAAAAGCTGTCAACTTGATAACTGTTTGTCATGTTCTACTTAATTGGAACCCCATAGAACAATAATCAAGTATCCTCTCCATGCAGATGACTTTGTGACTGATGACCCAGCTAAGGAAATCATTTACAAATATAGCCCCAAATTCAGCCTGCTGTTGGATCTCATCTCATACTCACAGGATCCTCTGAGTGCGGCTGTTTGATTGACACCCATAGTATTGTAATAACCCCAGAGAAAAATCTTGCCTCCAGACACAACAAAGGCCCTACGTTGTTTCACTTTTATTGAAATAGAGTGAAACTTGGTTAGCTTCTTATCAAGCTGATGGAAGGCTTAGTGCATATATATTTTTAATGCTGTGTGAGTGAAAATATTACATTGAAGGTAATATCAGTTGATTGACACTTTAAAAAATTGAGTTCCATTTTTGCAGGGGCATTTTCTCAGATGCGCAAAAACAAGAGGGTGCTGGGAGCCCTGTCCTAGCCCATTGAAGCCTCCTTTGGGAGAAGGTCTTGTGAAGGTCCAGAGGAGGTGCTGATTTCATGATCAATTTCCATTCCCACACCC
Organism: Ochotona curzoniae; assembly: GCF_017591425.1. NCBI lineage: Eukaryota > Metazoa > Chordata > Mammalia > Lagomorpha > Ochotonidae > Ochotona > Ochotona curzoniae. Next base: position 7,098,084 of record NW_024466218.1, read on the forward strand.
TTTCTCAACTCCTTTCAATAATGAATTAACTAACGGCAACACATTTTTTCTAGTTATTCAAGATACTCAACTCATCCTTGGAAATAATTGGATTAATTTAAAAATTATAAATGAAGATATTCAAAGCAAATGTGATCTAATCACCCGTGGCAGTCATCTACACAGAAAGACGCTATTAATCATACAGAAGGCAATTGAGTGATATTTTTAAAAAATAGTCAAATGACTAGTATTCACCAGGGTCAAGTCTCAATAGGTTGTTCTTAATAAGCAAATCAACTCAGACAAAAGTTCAGAAAATAACGAAACAAACAATGAAAAGAAGAGCATCAATTTATGTGATTACTGTTGTCTGTTGAAATGTAAAATGCAATGCATGTATATACATAAATCAAGAGATAGAATCATTTGTATTTTCTTGTTTGGAGCCACATTAAATACAATTAACATTTATCTGTTGCTCTAAAAATGTGCTCTCAAGGATTTTGAGCAAAGATATTAGCAAGAACATAAGAGAGTTGACAACTGATGCAATTTTATTCAATTATAAAGTAAGTATAGAAAAATCCATCTGTTCGTTTTCAGTCATCCTTGAATTCACACAATTATATATTGAAGGACTATTAGGTAATAAAAATTCAGGGCTACAATGAGAGCTCTATCTTTTTTATTATATGTTTAGTATATGTTCTTCTAATGCAGATGTAAATGCACAGGTACATGCATTGACTTGAATATTGTTGAGCATCTGATATATGAACAGTAATATGCTAAGAATGACTGGATTGGAAAATATACTCTGCCTGTTTGTAATTTATAATCTAGCAGAATAGCAAGATGCAGGATAGCAAGATGCAATGCCAGTCCTGAGGTGGATACTGCTTGCTTTGTAATAGGCAACATGGAGGAGAATGTCTAAAGTTGTCCTTGAACACTAGATTCCCTGCAGAAACAGATAGGCAATGGAACTTTCTGAACAGATAATCTTAGGTGACTATGTCAGGAGATGTTTCAGAATGACTATGATTGTGTGTGGTGGGGGGCATTGTGGCACAGTGGTTTAAGCTGCTGCTTGGGATGACTGCCTCCCATGTCATAATGCTGATTCCAGTCCTGGTTACTCTACCTCTAATCCAGCTGCCTGCTAGTGTATCTGGGAAAGTAGCAACAGATGGCTCAAGTACTGTGTCACCCACGTGGGAGACATTATGAAATTCCTTGTTTCCAATTTGGACCTGGCCAGGCTCTGGCTGTTGTGAGAATTCAGATAGTCAATTAATGGATGGAAAATCTCACTCTCTTTTTATTTCTCTCCTTCTCTGTTACTCTGCCTTTAAAATAAATGTATACGTAAATTTAAAAAAAAAATGACTGTTTGGTGGGTCACAGTGTTTGGTGCATGAGGAATGGAACAAATGAGGGAGACAGGACCCCAAACTAGGTGGGTTTTGTTTGACTAATGGGATGGAGAGTTGGAGCTCTGGTTTTGCACACCAGGGTGGGTGCCTTTTGGGGAATGGTGTAAGCAGATTAGAGCTGGACTAGAACCACTCTTTTCAGATGGTGTGGTATAGATGCTGTCTTAAAAGGGCAGCCTGAGGGATATATGTATCTATCTACTGTAACAGCTGCCCCATGGAAGCTTTTTCTTCTTTCCTCTCAGGCAAGGACAGTATCCTCTTTGGGGACTGTAGCTGACAAGTGATACTTTTAGTATAGGAACAGAATACGCAGCAAAGTCTTCTGAGTAAAAGTCGCTTAACTTCCTAGAGTTGATTGGTCAACAGTTTCCTCTGATTCACTTTGCTCAGAAAGGATTTACCACGGCAGGGAGAGGCAGTTTTAGGTGTGTTAAGGCATCTTTCTTATCATTTAAATTTCCAGAATCATGAGCAAGACCACACCTACATTGTGACAGTGAAGTGATACCCACTCCTTCTCACACTGCCCTCGACTATCAGAGACCCAGCTGTTGGAAACAAGACAAGCAGAGGTGGTGTTAGTGAGATCAATGTGAGCCAGGATTCTCCTGCCACCAGCCCCGTCTCCCAGGGAGCTGTTGAATTAGTGGAATCAGCGGTGAAGAGGGAATGCAATGATATCCTCGTGCCTTGCATCCTCAGACATTAGCCCGCTGCTACCTTCTGCTCATTTCTGCTTACCTTCATTGGATGTTTCACTCTTCTTTTTCTTTTACTTTCTTCAAGTCATTTTCCTTTTCCTAGTAACTATTTTAAACATTTATTTTCACTTTAAAGACAAGGAGACAGGCAGAAAAAGAGAGGAATCTTTCACTTGATGGTGCACTTCCAAAATGATGGTGCTGGCTGGGGCTGGGGAGGTGAGCTAGAAACTGGGAGCTGCATTTGGGCCCCAACTTCTCGAGCCTTCACCACTGCCTCTCAGGGTGTGTTGTAACAGGAAGCTGGCTCAGAAGAAGCAGATATAGGACTCGAGTCAGAGTCCTGGGGTGTGGTGTCTCGAGAGAGGTCTTAGCTGCTGTGCCAAATGCCCATCCTGCTTACCTAATAATTCCAGCCTAGCTGGCTTCTCCTTCCTCTTTTAATTTCTTTGTCTTGCAATTTCTTGACTGATTCCAATTTTAGTTTTTATTATGAAATATTCTGAACATGCAGTAAAAATACCAAGAATAAGTAGCATAACAAATATTTCGTAACAAACACATGAACTTCAGCAAGTATTCGCATTTTTTCTTACTTGCTATGACTCTTTATAAAATAAAACCTCTCTCTCTTTCATCTTTCTTATCTGTTTGTCTACATTGTTAACACCTGCTATGTATACTTCTTCAATACCGTAAATACCGTAATACTCTTTACTTGCCTAGAAGGAAAGCACTACATTGACTTTATTCTATATTACTAGGAGAATCACTGCACGTATTTATATCACATATAAACACTAAAGTTAGTGTTATTTCTGTTTTCAATGTTTATATTGATGATGTCCTATTCTGCAATTGACCTTTGTTTTTGCTTAATTTAATAATTTTGAGACTTATCCATATTGATAGTTCCAACTCTAATTCACTCACTCTCTTGTATTAAGTTCTTGCCATGAATATAAAATTTATTTATCTGATTTGCTTTAATGAACGTTTAACTTGCTTGTCTTTTTTTCCCTGCTAAAACAAAATTTGATCAGATAATCATTCTTGAGTAAGCCACATGTGCTACAGATTTTATCTGCATCCAGTGGCAAGACTTGTACTGGTTAGGTTCACTCATGGTCCTTTGCCTTTGTTGTCACTGATTCCCAAACTGCAGCCAGCTTATGTATTCATGCACGGTGCAGGAGTGCTTGGTTTTTCTTACGTACTCTTCAACGTGAAGTATCACAAGGCTTTCAGATTTGTTGAGACGTTAGGAATAAAGTTATATCTTGGATTACTTTGTATTTTTTTGATTACTAATAAAGTTGAGCATTTCTTCATAAGTTAATTGTTAATTTTAGTTTCTCCCTTTGGGCATGCCTTAGGCATCTCCAACTTTTCTATCATTTTGTCATGCATATTGCATGGGAATATATATATGAAAAATGTACAAAATCCTTCACATATAGATATACAGATTCCTTTTCCTAAAAGTTATTTTTTCTGGAAAAGATGTTTTAGTTTCTGTATGGCATCATTTGATGTGGTAGAGCTTTTCATTTTAACAAGATAAACATTTCTCTTTTTCCTATTTGGCTTTGACTTGCTTTTTGTTTGTTACCCTGTCTCATAGTGCCTTCATTTTCTTCGTGTATTTGTAGTAATAACCTTGTGAACCTAATTGGCTTCCGTCCCATTTTTTTTGTTTTAGTCATTTTTCTCTAAGATGGAGAGTTCAAGTTTCATCAGGGTTTTGTTAAACCTTATCTATAAAATACTTGTTTTGAGGGGCAGACTAGAAGTACAGGGAATTTGACCACTGTTTTTTCTTATGTCACATATTAGCTTACTTCAGTTTTTGATTTTTTTCAGTTGGTGTTGAAAAATTTATGCTTGTATGAAATTTTCCATTTATGGGTACAGGTTATGCCAGGCATTTTAAATGATATTTTGCCTTTTCTGCATATAATACTTTCTTATTTATAATATCACTGATTAAGATCCTATTTTTTGACGACCCACATTTACTTTCCAGATGTATTAGTGGACTCAAGGAGTCCACTGCTTGGAATATTGTTAAATAATCAGTCACAAGCGAGCTTTATTTAATTGTAGAAGAAGGGGAGACAATTGTAATGTATTGTTCCCTAGAGAAACTGCCTTCCAAAAATGCCATTTGCTGAGAGCTTTACATTAAGGGCTAGGAGAGTATCTACAATGTAGAGATGGAGGAAGGAGCTGGTGGTGGCTGTCGAAGTAACATTCTTCTTCCTAATCTGTATTTGAAAACTCTGCCTCAGACTGGTTTATTGCAGCTTTCCTTGGTTGGCAGGTGATCTGACACCTCTGAGTACAAGGTTGCAATGCAGCCTTCTTGGAACAACCTCTGAACATAACCCCAAAGAGTGAATTATTGCATATTCTAGCCCCTCCATGTCTAAATCCTACCCCCTGGGTTACATATCCATTTTGTTGCTTGTTTCATAAAACATTCTTTTACTCCTCCGTCCTTTTCTCTCTCGCTTCTTTCTTTCTTCTTTCCTACCATATTGTCGATGCAGGGGCTCTTCCCTCCCTGTCCCCTTCCTCCCTCTGTGGCTTGTAAGTGGTGGTTTTCTCTGTGTCCTCACACAGTCTTCATTTTGTGCATGCCCATGTCCTAATTATAATAGGAGCCATGCCACTGATGGCATTGTGGATATGGCTCATCTGTTCATACTCATGTGTTCTTCCTATTTTGCTAGCCACCCATCTTTCTAACAGTGCATGCCTCAGGCCTCATTCAACAGCATTTTTAAACCTCCCTCCGTAAGAGCTGTGCAAAGCTACCCTTCAGCTTCTGGCTTCAAGCAGGGAACTTAGTTCTAGGTATCTGTCAGAAACAGAACACATTTAGTCCCCATTATCTTGTAGGAGCAAGCTTTCTCACCACCCCCAGAGGCGCTAGGGTGCTAGCATTACATGTCCTCATGATTACTACAGGGCATGTTTATTGATTGATCCATCGATGTTCAACTTGCTTTTTGGACATTGATTTATCTTTCTGATCTGTTGTTTTCTTTTTCCTTTTAGTTATTTTTTCTTTCTCATCTATCTTTTCTAAGTATTTGAAGCAGAAGGAGTAGTCCAACTTTAGATTTTGAGCTTACTAAGCCATTTTGGTAGGAAATGCCTACCTTGATCTTCTCCCCTTGGTTATACATGCTTGCAAAAAGAAGAAACATCTAGAATGTTGCTTTATTTCCCATTAGTTTCTAAGAATAAAAGATGTATTGGCATCACTGCTGTGTAACATGGGGTTATGAACAAAGAATATGCCCCAGTCAGGTGAACCAAAGAACAATTTATTTATTGTAGTGTGGGGTTAAAAAGTCATGTTTTCTGTCTGGTTACATAGAGAAGATGGCTTGATGTAGGTGAATAGCCTTACACAGTATCTGCACTTGGTAAACAATTGTAAGTATCTTTTGTTCAAATTGTAGCTCTGTATAAGAAATTGTATGTTGAATTGCTTTTTTTGGTTTTGTTTTTGCTTTTATCTTTCTGTGACCAACAAAAAAAATGGTGAAGTACATAAAGTGATTTGAAGATACTGGGATGTCTTTTCTGTTACTCAAACAACTTCTGAATTTCTATGAGAGTCGTCTGTTTGTATTAATACAGCTCTTTTCAAATCAGGCAACATTCTGTAGCAACCTGGGAAGCAGACTTTCTGCATAGCTCTAATGTGTTGATTGGTTCAAGTTGTTTTCCTTGATTCCTGATTGAGGAGATGAAGGAATTAGGGTTTTATTTGGATAAGGAGAATTTAAGATACTGCCAGATGTGGGCAGGTGGATCTTTATGGGACATACTAGTGGGACAATACACAAGAATAGAAGTGGGAAAAGGAACTCCAGACAGAGGTAAGATTGTAGGATGTGTCATCCAGCTGCAGCTAAAGCATGCTATGGTAACTCTGAACAATGTATGATTCAGGTCATGTTATGCGCTATGGGAAAGTTGAGGCTCAAGGTCAATGGAAAGAACATAATGGAATCATGCACTATTAGTACTTCTACTTGGGAATGGGAAACTTCCTTTTCATTTGCTTTTATTTGCCAGAGCCAGTTACATGGCCATGCTTAAACCATAGCAAAACCTTCTATGGCTTGCAATATTGTGTGACTAACAACTGTGGATGTGAAACTGGCCAGCCCATTTTAGGATCCAGAAGTGTGAGATCCTTTCTTGGTTGCCATCCCAAATAATTTTATCCTATCAAAAACAGTGTATCCAGTGTGCTGAGATTTCTTGGACTAAAGCAAATTGGAAGCTCAGTAGAGACAAATTATAATTAATATCAATATTGAGGTTTGTTATAAGCTCAATATGTCCTCCTTCAGATTTGTATGTTGAAATCATAACCCCAGTGCATTAAATGGACTATCTTTGGAAATGAGGCCTTTAAGGAGGGATTTAGGGTATATGATGAGGGCTTTAGGATGAACTCTAGTCCAACCTGACCGGTGTTCATAAGAGAGGGAATTATGGTACGATTACATAGGGAGAGAAACAAGACTGTCTGCATGCCAAGAGAAATCAGCATTGCCATCACCTTGGTCCTGGACTTTCACTTTCCAGAATTGTGAGAGGTAATCTCTCATTGTTGGGACTAGTTGGTCTTCGGAAACTTGTCATGGCACTCCCAGAAAGCCAATACAATTCTGTAAGAAAGGTCTAACTATTCCTATTCCCTACACCCAACATGACAAAGAACAGCAAATCATCCTGTTCTGGACTATCCCTGGCCTTGCTATCAGATTGAAGAATCCTCCCAGATCTTTTAATTGGCAAGAATCATGTTCCTTGCAACAACACTCTGCCTCCTTTGGCTATCTTGTTCAAACAGCAATGATCAGAGCAAGCCCATCAAAAATATTCCTTCTCATGGCTGGTTACACTGTACTGATAAATCTAGCTAGCTGTGCCCATCTGCTTTCCTTCCCTCAAGTTAGATAGAGGTACTTGCATTTGAGATTTGTTTGTGATGTATTTATTCTTAAATTTCAAGTAAGTAAGGCATGATGGCTCATTTGGACTCTAGACAAGTTATAGAAATATATCGTATCTGTTGATTTAGTTGCTGGAACTCTTTAGGATATTGTAGAAACAGCTGCTAATGGATTTTCTTTTGTGTGCTCGTTACTACACACTAGGTGTCCTTGTTCAATGAAGATGTTGTGAAAGGGAGTGATGAGACACGTACTATTCTCTCTTTGTAGGAAAATGGCAAGCATGCACAAACCATTTAAAGTTGTGTTCTCAGACGCTTTTGCCAGGAATGGAATTTTTCTCAGAGCCACCCTATCTGCAGAAGCTGGCAGGGTCTTGGTGCTTAAAGCAAAGATGGCTCTATTTTGAACACTTGAGGTTTAAAAAACCTAATTTACCCTGAAATCCCTTCTTGCATTTTAAAAATTGTGCCTGAATTCTCAGTGCAGACAGAGTGACTGTTTGGTAGACAAAATGTATCCTCAAACCATCAGGGGATTTTCCTAAGCAATTGGGATTACTCCAAAATACATTGCAGATTGGTATCAACTATCATATTTGAATTTGTATTCCAGTGCTGAGAGCAATTTGTAGCACATTGCAAATCATAGCTCCTCCCTCACAATTTCAGAATGCTCCTGTCTATGACAAGCGCTAAATATGCTGCTGCTGAAGTAGCAGCATCTGAAATTGCCCAGAGATATCACACAAAAGTGAGTGACAGGAGAAAATTTCATAATCACTTTCTAAGTACAACCCTTCAGTAGAGCCCAATCTCCTTCAGCCTGAGAAAAATTGCCATGAGTTTGGGATGAGAATGTTAATTGGAACCTGATACGCTCGCCTTTCTGGCACACTATTTAAATGTTGTCAAGGCTCTCCTCCTATCCAAGAGAGCTACAAAAAGTTAACTGCATCTTTTCTTTCTCTCCAAAATGGAAGCTTAGATTCCAGAGAATCCAAGCCAAATCCACAGAGAAAACCCTAAAATTGCAAATGCTATAGCTAGGAAATGATCCGAATAAAGACTTTCATTATTTAAGTGCCATAAGTATCCTAATGAGTTTCAGAACAGTAAAATCTATAGTTTATCAGGAGATTGAAATGCTGTTTTTGGACTGTGCTATGTGTAAGCCATCACAGACAATAGAGTCTTGATAGATCCCCACTCTAATGTTTGCAGAAAGCATTAACGATATATAACACTTCACTGCCAGTTACAAAACCATAATATTATTCACAAATTATATATTTAAGATCGGGGAGCTGGGGACATTTTTGTAATGCTAATATTAAGATATCCCCTCTAGAGAGAGTCTGTAGAACCTCTGCCTGCATTTTTCATGTTCACCTTCCTGCTTGACCATGGGATAATTCTGACATTGTTGCTTGGCTACCCAGATTCCTATCTCCTTGAATGTTATCTGCTGGTGTTCAGGAGGTTATGTTCAGAAGTGTAGTCTTTCCAAACTGGACTGTGGTTCACAGAATTTATCTACGGAAATATCTAAAGCCATTAAAACTACTTCTCACTATAAGTCAAGTCATTCTGAGTTACTTTGAATAATTCAGTGAAAGCAAGACCAGAAATATTAAAATTGAATATCATGCAAATAATATGAGCACAGGAAAGATTACTTAAGACATACCTTTATTATTGTTGCTTTGATTAAAATGATATAAAGCTGCAAAACAGAATGATGTTAAATTTAGTGCAGATGCTTTTCTAGAGAGCCAAAACTTTTGCCTATCCCAGAGAAAGTAGAATTATTTATGATAAGATTAGAGCGTTTGACATCTCAATTAAGATTAACAAGAAAGAGGCATATGGTGGGGAAATATCAGTATGGTAGATGTGCCTGGCTGAATGGTGCAAAATGAAAACATTAATCCAGACACGTGGACAATAATAATTACAACCATGGCAGCAAAATTAGCAGCAGTGATGGTGGCCATAATTAGAAGCATTGTTAAGGTAAGAAGAAAGTTAGGATGGGCCCAAGTCATTCTATGTGAGTTATGATGTTATTAGTAAGTAATCAGTCACTAGCAATAGCTGGTAGACCTGGCCTTGACAAGTGACTCAGTGGCTTCACATGCTTGCTTTCATTAGAATTATAACTGTTGGGCAGCAAAGGGCCAGAGGACGCCAACTGACCCTGAAGAAGCAGCAAGACAGAGGGACAGCAGGACCACTTCGGAGGAAGAGCAAGAATACAAGGTATTCAAAATGTCTGCTTTTTTTTTTTCTCTTAGAAGTGACATAGAAAACTATGATCTTTGGCTAATGCAAGAAATTTGAGCTGCAATTTTCCTCCTTGGTCAACATGCATTTGAGCCTTTGACAAGCACTAGGATTGATAAACCGGACTTACACTCTGGTCTTCACCTGACTGTCCACTGACTTCAATTTGAAAACAAACAAGAAAGGAATGTTTACCAAATTAAAAATCAATATATCAGCTTTCATTGACCCCCAGAGATAACGCACTGCTGTGGCAAAGGGACTCTGGACTCAAATAGACATGGGTATGGACCTACACTTAGTTTTCTCATTTGTGAAATTAGGTCAGGACTATCTTCTTGCACAGCTGATGTGATGACTCAATGATATGGGACATAAAGTAGAAAACCTGCATCTTACACAGCAGGTGGTAAATCATTTAACAATATTTAGACATTAATCTATTGATATTATTAATATTTTATTGGTGGCAAATAAAAATAAAATGGAGTGCAGGACTTATTACATTTACTTGAAAAATTGACATTATTCCAAAACTCACTGTGGATCTTTAAATGTGGATTACTCTTCTATTAAAACTACGATAAATAATAATTTCAAAATAGCACCCTCAGAGAGATGTATATTCATATGAATAAGTATTTTACACTATGTAATTTTCATATCCTAATGAAATTCAGATCAGAATTAATATATAATGAAAAAGTAGATTTTATGAATAACTTACTCTTGTAAGAAGAGTTGCCACATGATGCGAATAGTCTATTTAACAATCTCACGGCATTCACAGTGATTTCATATGACACTTAGTGAGACTGGGGGCTTCTCCTTGACAATGAGAAGCCAACATTACAGTCACCACATCCTATGGATTTCTTGCCAGTCAGCTTGCTTTATATTCATTTAACCATTTGTTTTGTATAATTACCCTACCAGCCTAGCTTTCAAACTTACAGAAGTGCCATTCCAGTTTGTTATTCCATGTTGCCATTGGCCTGTAAACAAACAGGATTTTCCCAAAGAATATAGACCAATAATGGAATTCTTCCTCCATGAATTAACCAAAAACGAAAAAGCAAAGCTCTTTAGGTGGATGTTAAGATTCAAAAGCTTCTTCACTTAGGAATTAAATCGGGCTGCAATTTCCTTTACTTCCCAGAGAGCAAGGCCAGCTACGCGAGAGTCAACGGAAAATGTGCCAAACTTATATTTTTGCCAAAAAAAAAAAAAACAGACAGCAAAGATGAAACACACACTTTAAAAAAAAATTTATTTTGAGTTTTATGGTACAATTCCATTGGGTCTGGGATTTCCACCCCTGATTGATTTTCCCCATATTATTACAATAGTATAATCCTTCATAAGTAGTTATAATTCCATCAGTCTGTTATTTAAGTGTGCCCCGACATTGCCAGTACAGACAATGTCAGACTGTCCAGCATCCGATTCTCTAGATATGTCCAACAGTTTCATTGAGAGTCCATCTTTGATTTGGAAGAAGGGATGCATATTGCATTGTATCTTCACATCTGGATATGGTAGTCTCTACTATGCCATCACTCAACATTCCCATAAATGAGAAGCCACAAATAAAAGCCAACAACAGGTATAAAGTTAAAACAACAACAACAACAAAATTACAAGACTAAAAAGTGTACCACTAAAAACCAACGCCAGCAGGTTTTGTTAGTACAGTTTCGAGTGTACGTCATCCTCACTGCAGTTAGGTGGTACCTCAACGTGGTTTTCATTTGCATCTCCCTGATGGCTAGGGAGCCTGAACATCTTTTCATGTATCTGTTAGCCATTTGAATCTGTCCTTTTGAAAAATATCTGTTCATGTCCTTCTCCCATTTCTTCAGGTTTCATTTTTTTTTTTTTTTTTTTTTTTTTACTGTCCCTGGGTTTCTGAAGTTTGTTGTAGATCCTGGATATTAGTCTCCTACCAGCTGTGTAATCTGCAAAGATTTTCTCTTTGCTTCTTCACTTTGTTAATTCTTTCCTTTTCTGCACAGAAGTTTTTTAGTTTGATGCAGTCCCACTCATTTATTTTGTCTTTGACTGCCTGTACTTTTAGCATCTTTACTAAGCCTTTTTCTATTCCTACATCTTGGAGAGTGCTTTCTATGATTTTCATTAATAGTTTGATATTTCCTGGGTGTAAATTTAGGTTCTTCAACCATTTAGAGCTGCTTTTTGTATAATGTGACAGGCGTGAGTCTTGCTTCTTAATTCTGCAAGTTGCTATTCCATTGTCCCAGTAGCATTTGTTGAGTAGACCAGGCTTTTACCCTGGATTGCTTTTTTGTTGTTTTTTTTTTTTTTTAAGATTCATTTTATTTTTATTACAAAGTCAAATATATAGAGAGGAGAAGAGACAGAAAGGAAGATCTTCCATCCGATCATTCACTCTCCAAGTGAGTGCAACGGCCAGTGCTGTGGCGATCTGAAGCCAGGAGCCAGGAACTTCTTCCAGGTCTCCCACACAGGTGCAGGGTCCCAAGGCTTTGGGCTGTCCTCAACTGCTTTCCCAGGCCACAAGCAGGGAGCTGGATGGGAAGTGGAGCTGCCAGGATTGGAACCGGCGCCCGTATGAGATCCCGCGCGCGTTCAAGACGAGGACTTTAGCCACTAGGCCATGCCGCTGGGCCCACCCTGGATTGTTTTTAGTTTTCTTGTCAAAGATTAGTTGGCTATACATGTGTGGGCTCCCTTCCAGGAAGTGCACACTTTTGTGCTTCAAAATTAGAGCGACAAGTTAGCAGAGGGGGAGAATCTTTGAGACATGAGTCCATCTTCCTCATTCTGGCCTTTCAAAATTATTATTATTTAGTAGTTTAGTCAGTTTTAGCATACACTGAGAAGTTCCGTTGAACTCAGCAGAGAATTTCTGCTGGAAGAGAAAGAAGTCAGGAGATTTTTGCAGCTGTACTGGCTGGAATGAGAAAAATTAAATACTTCTGGAATCTGAAACAATTTCTTTTTTGTTCCTAAAGATATTTCCCAAATTTGTAAGATACTGTGAGGTTAATAAATGTAAACATAAACCCTGGAGGGATTTCCCACAGTCGTTTGGGCTTCTCAAGTTCTTGGTTAAATCACTAGATTGCCTTGGTGAATTTGAGCTTGTCTTAGCAAAAACAGTACAACATTGATTGGGTTATGGGCCAGAGGATCAAGAGGATTGCCACCTCTCTAATGACTTGCTACATAGCAGAGGAAATGATGAGCTTTCGTTGGTCAACATCATGCGGGGTCATCACACCTGTCTTTAAGCAAAATGATTAAGTTTGTCAATCATACAGGATGACCCTGGGTTTTGATCTCTTCTCCTTTGCTAGAATATGAAGGTGAAAGTATGGAACCCCAGGATCACACACAGGCTTTCTGCAGCACTGGAAGCTGCCCTCTGAGTACTTGATTTTAAGCAAATCCCTTGCCTGCATTTTTCAGTTTTTTATATGTGTATAGCTACCATCTTAAAAGTAAAAATTCCTAGCAGCATACTTGAAGAATATAATACTCAAACTCTCATTGCTTCCCTATGATTTCTAATAGGATTTAAAAATTACTGTTATTACTATTGGGTTTTTATGGAGAGGTTTGGGAGGGTTTATTCCAATAGTTTAGCTATATGATTATGCTTCTTTTTTTTCATTTAAATAGACCATTAAGAAGTATAATCATGTAGCTAAACTATTGGAAAAATCAAACAGTAGAAGCAGACGTGCGAAGGATCTAGTATGATATAGTCTAGAGATACTGACCTGATACTTTAAAATAACTCTGATGATTATGCTCCGAAATGGAAAGAAATGTAGATTATTAGAAAAGTTCACAATAGAAAGGGAATCTAGGAAGAAAGCAAATAAAAATTTTGGAAATAACAATTATGATATGACAAATTGAATAGATAATGGATGGATTTAACATAGCTTTGCCACATTGGAAGGCAGAATCTCAGAACTGGGAGACAGATTAGTAGAAAATTCCTAAAATAAAACATAAGTAGGAAAAGAATAATAAATAGGGGTGAGGCAAGACAGACTAGGAATACTTACTACACATATAATTAGATTCCAAATGAAGGAAAGGAGAAGATAAATACAAATTGTTAGATAGCATATATAAACCGAATTATAGCTTTAATGAAGTTAAATGGACTACACGCTATCAGTAAAAAACAAAGATGGTCAAAATTAAGAGAAAGAACTTTAAAAGATTAAACATATGCTGACTATAAAGGGGTAAAATCTAAATATAAAATCAGAAATTGGCTTAAAGTAAAAAAATGAGATAACAGTAAAGAAAATATTTTTTAAAAAGATGATTTATCCATATGAAAATGCTACTTAAGACAAGCATCATCATCATCATAACACTAAGAAATTAATTTTGTAAACTAAATGAGATACTTCAAATAATGATTATGAAATAAAAGGATCATATAACAGAAAAACATTGCAATCGTAAATCCACAAGTGTCTAACAATACAGTTTAAATAAAGTAAATGTAATAGAAATAAGGTAAGAAATACAAAGCACTTATTTTAAGAATTTAGAATTTCCTTGCAACTTCACCTGCTTGTTACCTGTAGAGCAGAAAAGGAATACTGATGTGTTTGGTCATAGGACAAACTGCAATGAACATGAAAAGGACAAAATTATGCACAGCTACAGCAAATTTTCTGCCCATGGTAGAAATGAGATGTATGTGCATTTTAAGCAAATTACTAGAAAATGTTCAATTGCTTTGAAGTCAAACTATGCTGTCCTAAGTAAACAATGGGTGAAGAAATTATAACAGAAAATAGAAAATTTGAACTGGATGATAATGGCACGATAACATCAAAATTTGTGACAGACAGCTATGGCTGTGCTCAGAAGGAAACTCACAGACTCTATTTTTTATACATGAATAACTCAGCGTGCTTGTAATTTATTTATAAATTTTCTAGAAGATGAGAACTTCCCTCTTTGCAGCAGTACAATGTTATGGTTGTGACTAAATTAAAAAAAAATTCCTCAATGCTTCAAACATCTGATCAGTGTCCAAATGCTCAGTTGTCTCACCCTGTATTTTTTCAGTTTCTGTTTCAGTTATGATCCTAATAAGATCCACACATTGTGACTGATAAGTATATTGTGTAGGATCATTTTAGTAGTTTGTTTGATGGCCTATTTCTTTAGCTGTGGCTCACATATTAAACAATTAGTCCATTTTTTCCTGGTCGAATTTCCCATGGTCTGGGATGTGTTGGTTGTATCTGCATGGCATGATGTAACACGTTATTCTTTCTTCTGATTTTTTTTAAAAATTTATCTTGTAAATTGGGTGTTTGCATCTAGAACTATGGTTTCTCTGAGGTTCAGCTCTTTTGGCAAGAGAATTTCACAGGTGGTATTGCTTTCTTCCATGAGGACGTGACCAAGTGTCTGGATTTTTTTTTCTTGATCTTGATCTTTGATGCTCAGTCCTTTGATTGGTTAGTTCATTAGGGGTTAGAAATGGCTCATCTCTTGCATCAGCCTGGGTTCAGTTTTGGAGGTTCACAGTCTGAGATGGAGTGGCCCACTGGCTTTGTGCCTAAAAAGAGGTGGAAGGCAGACTCCATGGAGAGAAGGGATCATGTGGTGGTCCAAGCAGCAGAGCTAGTAGGTCTAGTGCATACTCATAATCTCTGTCTCAAAAAGAGAGAAAATAGGAACTACAAGTCATGCTCCAAAGGAGCAGGATTAGGGACATGATAAAGCTGAGAACAGAATTTGATGAAATAGGTAACAAATGTGTAATAGAACAGATAAGCAAAACTCAAGTCAGTTCCTTCAAAACATCAGTAACATGCTTACAGCCTTAGATGAACTGAGGGAACACACAAATCCCTGAGAGTGAGATATTACAGCAGAAGCAAGTAACATTTAGAAGACAATAATATATTATGAGCAGCTTTGTGTGAATATATCTAAAAATGTAGAAGAAAGGACCAAAACTAGAAATATTTGAGTATCTACATTTGGGTTAAGAAAACTGATTTTACTAAAATCATTAGTACCAAAACCCCAGATGTGTTTATGAGTAGATTTTTAACAAATAAAAATGAAATATCATGAATTTTACACAAGTACTTTTAGAGAATATAAAAAGAGCAAATTCTTAATTTTTTTGTGAAGCAGTATAATCATGATTCTAACTGGCAGCATCATTAAATTTTACTATATAAGTGTTTACTATATAAGTGTTTACTATAAAGTTTTCTTTCAGTCTAAACACTGCTATTCACTAAACCATACTTTTATTTTCAAGTTAGCCTTTATTTTATTTTTAGGAAAATTATTAGTACATCAGATTTCCATGGTCCCAGCCAATGAATGACAATTATTGTAACACAACTGTCATGTTATTATTGATATTAATGCAGAGAACAGATTTAATGCAGTTAACATAATTATAAGTGTCTAATGTTACTTAGTATATATTTATATTTTATTTATACATTTCACATTTATATAAGAATAGAATGAATATTCCTTCCCCTCTTCTCTTGATCTTCTTTCTTTCATTCCTTTGTTCTTTTTTCTTTGATTTTTGAGAGAACATATTGTTAATTTACCTTATAGTCAAAGACTTAATGCTCCACTAAATACAGAGTCTAACATGTAAGATGTTAAAAGACAGGAATATAGGTAAAAGTTATAAAATTAAAATATACTATATATAATATAAATTTTAAAATAATCACACATCGTGAAATCATAGTAGTATGTCATTCTTAGGTATTGGGTTAGCTTAATTCCTAGGTATTTTAGATTCTTCTCCTCTGTTTTGAAGGAGACTGTACTTACAATTTCTTTCTCATCCATGGAATTATTTGCATACACTGGTGCCATCTATTTGTGTTCATTAACTTTGTATTCTGCTACTCTGCCAAAGTCTCTTATGAGTTCCAACATTCTCTTGACTGAGTCTTTTGGTTCTCCCACGTAGAGAATCATGTCATCTGTAAATCGCTATAATTTCAATTCTTCATTTCCAATTTGTATTGCTTTAATTGCTTTTTCTTACCTAATAGCTCTGGTAAGGATTTCCAAAACTATGTGTGAGTACAAAATTATTTTTGATAAAAAGGACAAAGCCAGATAGCTTGATACCATTTATATAAAGTTCCATTATGGGGCCAACTAAGCTGTGATGTAAGAAACAGGATAGTTACTCGTTTTGGAGAGACTAGGGAAGAGAAGGGGCCAGGAAAGGCACTACTGATACTTTGAAATTGTTTTAGTTCATTATCTGGGTGTTGGATGAATACTTACAAGTATTTATTTTGAGGAGAGCCATTATGATTTGTGCAACTTCTGTCTGTATGCTAAATTTCATAAAAGTTGAAAAGAAGATAAGATACAGTGCCCTGGACATAGATATGTTAACTGTGGACGAGAAAGGCAGGTGTCCCTAGAAAGACACCTTTGTCCTTTCACTTCTCCAAACGCTGTGGCCTTTGGCTATTTGGCTTTTTGGTGCATATATTCACAAAGAATATTTTGAGCAGGAACTTACAACATGTGTATATTTACTTCCACATGTACTCACAAACACTGCAAGACATGCAAAGCACATGCTAACTTCCTATGTACATATTCAAACACAATGAACACATGTTGACAATGTGAATGGAAGAAAAATGAGATTAAGATAAAGTAAGCTATATTTAAAAATAAGTTTATGCTTATCAATAATAAAAATACCTGTGTTTTTCCTATTGTTTAAAGAGGAAAGTGCATAAAGTGCATGAGGTGAATGAATGTAATTCCATACATGGGATGTAATTAGATCATCATTGCGTCTACCCCATATTGAGTCACATGATGAGATTACACTAGGAATGGAAATATTCAGTTCAGCTGTTTTCTTACTTGTGCTTGTTTTATTTATGCCACCATCACGCTGTACTTTCTCTGAAAGAATCTTTTAAAGCCTTTGTCCATTCTGTGAAGGATAATTTAGTTCAAACGAGGTAGTATAAGCCATAAATTCATTTAGCCAACAGAGGCTGCAAACTGTAATTCATGGCAGCACCTCCAAATGCCTTTCAGAGAACAGGCATTCTTCCCCCAGTGCCACATGACACCTGACCAGTGTCAACCCATACATTTAATGCATCTAAAGCAATTTGCTTCTTACTTCACGATCAAAAATGCAATATAAAAATTCTAGTTCTTTTTTTCCTGCGCCTAGCAGATTGTCTTGAGGGTTCCTACAAAGCATATGTTTCTTGGTAGGTGAGTGAAATGATAGTTTTGCTCAAATCTAAAGCCAGAAGTGGATGCGATTATAGCTAAGATTGAGAGGAAGTGGACAGTCTCCATGTGAACCTCACTGTGCCCCATCCATCCACAGATCAGCAGTGATCCTGGAACTACTAGAATGCTTTGGATGCTACACCTCCACTGGTTATAAGTCATGGTTTTCATGGAATCATGCTACACCCACCCCTTTCAACTTCTAGAGAAAGGGTAGTGGGCTGAAAGTCTTAGAGACTTTGGCACTGATCTCAATTCTCTCCCTACCTCCTTCTGTCACTATCTTAAATCTTTTGAGCATGATACTTCATCTCTCTGGTTCAATTTCTTTAGCTGTAAAATGAGGGGCATGTGAAGTCATTAAGCATGTGTTCTCCCCAAATTCATGCACTGAAGCCCGAACACCAGTCCCTCAGAATGGGATTGTCTTTGCAGATAGGTTTATATGGAGATATTAAGGAAAAAAGAGAGAGCACGAGAATGGGTTCTTTTCTTACAGGATGGGTGTCCTGTAACCAAGGGGATACTGATTCACACAGATAAGAGAATGTGTGAAGACAGGGAAAAGAAGATTAACATGTCAAAATTAAGAGAGGGTTTAGAAGAAATCAATCTTGCTGATGTTTGGATCTCCGACTTTCAATTGTGACAAACTTAATTTCTGTTGTTTAAGTCATCCATTCTGGTGCTTGATGACATAGGCCCTAAAACACTGGTGTGAGAAGTGGACTTGAAGCACCCAGAACATGTGCTTGTAGTTGAACTCCACTTTAAGATCAGTATCCAAAACCTACATGATCCTCAAAAAATTACTGAGCATAGGGGAAGTGACTGAATTTATTATCAGCATCTGGAACTCGATACTTGAGCTTTTACGTTTGCTTAATGCTTCTCTCCTGTTAAATAGAGTTAGGGACAGAACTATTATCAGAACAGATTTCCCAGTCAGAAACATTATACCATGAAACAGGTTGGACATTCAGTGTTCATGAGAAGCCAAGAGAATCCAGGAGTGCTGCAGGTCATGGCCATGGTGGTTTCATTGTTATTATTTAATATTTATGGAGTGGCCAAAACTACATGGGGAGTTTACACAGTGCTTTCTTATGTGATGCCTGAGTTTTTGTTTGATGAAAACACTTCTTTGCCTGTTCAGCCACCAAAGGTTTTCTCAAAGAAACGCTACCTTATTTGAATTTATAACTACCTGATTAGTTTTCATTCCATTTATATTCTAGCAACTATTTTCAAATAAAACATCTGGTGTCCAGATAGGATGGCTCTACATCTGAGAAATTGAAAGGATGTGAAATACCGAAAAGGTAGTTTGATCAAGGAGAATGGACTAAGGTTACTAATTGGACCCTTGTCTTTCCAATGGTCAAAGGCTGTTTTGGGAAGTGAACAAAAGGCATATAGGAGGAAAGGTGTTAGTAATGCTAAAGCTTTTTGCATAATCCATTTAGCAAATTGCTTCTTTTAAACTAAGGTAAGTGGTCAAATGCAATCAGGCAAAAGTTAAAAGAACAATTTAATCTCTTCATTTGATGGAACAGCAGGCAGGTGGATAGCAAAGACAGCAGAGGCATTTGGATGTCAGGCTTTGGCTTTTTGGCTTATTCTTTAGTACAACTCTGCTTTTCCTGCTTCTGGGAAAGGAATGGAGGAAAGACTATTACCTTACCTTGTCCATGAAGGGCAAAGTGGGGAAAAGGGTGCATGGACAAGGACAGATAGTCACTGTGCCCCTCACTTACATCTTCAACCTTGGACATTGCACTTTAGTTGTTTTGCATATGGATTTGAGATTTCCTTTGGGTACCGTGTTTCAAAACTGAAACTAGAGTCTGATGTTGGGGGTGCAGTTAGGTGTAAGCTAGCTACTCTGGCATCCCATATCAGAACAACAATTTGGGTTCTGGTTGCTCTGTTCTTCATCTAGCTTCCTGCTAATGCATCTGAAAAGGCAGCAGAAGATGGTCCAAAAGTTTGGACTTCTACCATTCATGTGAGAGATGAAGATGGAATTTCTGGTTCTGGCCCAGACCTGCCTGCTGTAATCATTAGGAATCATTTTTGCTAATTTGAGTGGAACTTTGTATTGGATACTTGTGTGGCAGAAAGATAATTTTCTTTCTTCCGTCCTTTTCCTTCTTTCTTTCTTTCTTTCTTTCTTTCTTTCTTTCTTTCTTTCTTTCTTTCTTTCTTTCTTTCTTTCTTTCTTTCTTTCTTTCTTTCTTTCTTTCTTTCTTTTCTTTCTTTCTACTTATTCTGTTTTCATGGCAAAGGCAGACTGACAGACACACAAAGAGAAACAGAAAGAAAGATCTTCTGCCTGCTGATTCACTACCCAAGTGTTTGAAATGGCTGGAGCTGAACTGATCTGAAACCAGGAGTTTTTTCCAGTTCTCCAATGTGGGTTCAGTGTCCCAAGGCTTTGGATCATCCTCTACTACTTTCCCAGGCCACAAACAGGAAGCTGGAAAGGAAGTGGTGCAGCTGGGACATGAGACGGAGCCCTTATGGGATCCTGGTGGATGTAAGGTGAGGATTTTAGCCACTAGGCTATTGTGCCTGGCCTGAAAGAACATTTCTAACCAAAGCAGTAAAGAATCCCCAAATACTCCATGTTTTATTATGCTATCCAGTTTCCCTTACTTTGCGACCACCAGATTTCAATACATATGATATTCAACATTTCATTACAAATTGGATTTTGTAAGATAAGTATCCCCAATATTAGGCTAGTCAAAGTATTCTGAACATGTTTGAGGTAGGCTAGGCTAAGCTGTGATGCATGGTAGGTCAGGAGTATGAAAAAAGTTTTGATGTAAAATATTTTCAGGTTGTGATGGGTTTATCCCAATTTTATGCCAGTGGCAGTTGAAGAGCAACTTTTTAAAAATAAATTTTTATATGTCATGATATAGTTCCATAAGCTCAGGGAGTTCCTCTTCCAACCTCCAAATTACATGCCCCCCAACAAGTTTCCCCCTGTATTATCCCAATAGTGTAGTCTTTCAACAACAGCTGTAAGTCCAGCATTCTGTTATTTAAGTGTATCATGACATTGTAGATATAGACAAGGGTACAAAGTCCATCATCCTATTGTCAAGATACATTAACATTTTCTTTGAGAGTCCATCTTTTATTTGAAAGTAGAGATGCGTACTGCAACATATTTTCACTTCCTGATGTGCTTGTCTGCATTATCATTACACTGTTCCTCTAGATGAACACATGCATATATATATATTTACCTGTACATATATATACACATATATATACATATATATATTGATCTTGTATTTTGTATGAAGATTCTTATATCAGAGAGAACATATAATATTTGTTCCTTTGGGATTGGCTTATTTCACTGAGCATAAAGGACTCTAGTTGGAATCATTTTGTTGCTTCATTCTTTTGGATGGGCTGAATAGTATTCCATAAACTAGATATGCCACAGTTTCTTTATCCATGCCTCTTTTGTCAGGCATCTGGGGTTTTCCCATGTCTTTGCTAGTGTAGATTCTGCTGCTATAATTATAGGATGACATGTCACTTTCTCATATGCAGATTTCATTTCCTTTGAATATATTACTAAGTAGGGATGGTTGGATTGTACAGTAGATAAATTTTCAGTTGGAGTAGTATTTAGGAAAGAAGAGAAGAATGGATATTGAGTAGGTTATAGTTAGTTGTGGATACAGATATCTTGACTGTTTTATAGTGTCTGTTTCCCTTCATTTTTCCTTTATTTGCCCAAAATATAGAAACTAGGATATGCCAGTGAGGAGTTCTTTAGTTACTAGAAATGAAGAAGGCAACTAATTCCATTTTCAGATCAAGTCAGACTTTTCTTATCATTAAAATAGACATTCAACGAATTTATTATTATGGTTCAACATGGATATTTCCCCCTCAAGTATCAGCAAATTCAATAATACCCACATTTTGTCTTTATTCCTTAATTTGGTGCAAGTAGCTAGAAGAAGCAATTTTATGGACTTCTATTTTTCAAGTATTAAGAAATTCTTTTATACCAGTAAGAGGTAAAACATGCTCGTCTTGGCATTATAGGTCATGGCCTTTCAATAAGCTTCCAAGGTTCATCTGTGATTAGGAATTAAAAGTAACTATGCAGCATTGAAAATATAGGCTTTATATGGACAGTGTTAGTTAATAATGAGTGTGAAAACACTTAACAAAAAATTGAATACTTCGGTTTTATAAATGTAGAACTGAGGTTAAGTGATTTTTTTTTTTTCAAAGGAAATGCTGTGTCAGTGATAGAGTCAAAAGCAAAACTCAGGATTCCCGACTCTTGGTCCCTTAGAGAAATAACTGAAGAGCAAAGTAAATTAATACATCGCCTTTAGAGCCAGTAGATTATAAATTAATAAAGTCAATATAAATTAAAATTCAATTGAGATACAAGATTGTTTTCTCAGGCATTAGAGCGCTTAGATCCTATCAACAAAAATGACTAAGGTCTTAAAAAATGAACTATGGAATTAATAACTACACGTTGAAAAGACAAACTACTTCATTCATTCATTCATTCATTCATTCATTCACTTTGTTATAGAACATGTGGAGCTCTCCTGAAGACCAAACACTATATAGTGTAGATTCATGTAGAGAAATCTTCTTTCCTTTCCACATCTTCTCTCTTCTCCTCCCCCTCCTCCCTTTTCATCTCTCCTCCCTACCTCTCCCCTTCTCTCCTCTCCTTTCCATTCTTCATTTTGTTTTTTTTTTCTTCTCTGTTTTTCCTTTAGAAGAGACTATCTAATTGGCAGATGTGTAAATATGAGTCTATAAATGGTATAATGTATGTGTCAATAGGGTTGAGAGAGAGAATATAGGGGAGGAAGTAGCAAATTAACTAAGACCGTTAAGAAAAAAACACTTAAGAAGTTTGGCCCACAGAGATGAGCTCTGGAGAAGGAGTGGAAAGGCTTTCTAGCCCCTGTTCCTGCCCCGCTGGAATAAACTTCCTAGGATAATGTCGTTGCGTCTGGTGTTTTCAGCTCACGGTAAAGAACCAGGTTGCGAGAATTAGCTGCGGCGTAAAGTATCTTAATATCGTATAACCTAAAACTAGAACTCTTACATTCTTTTAAATAACTAACATTTGGTGCCGTGACCGGTCGGTTTCCCCCGGCACTTGGCCACGTGGCCTTCGGGCCTTTGGCCACTACCGGGACCCGAACCGTGAGAACTGTGATCTGTGTTAACTGTCTTCATCTGCGCCACCGAGACTCGTCAGCAGCCATCAGAATCCGTCTCCATCCGCCCGCTGGTTCGTGAATTCGTCTCCAACGGCCTGTTCCTGATTTTGCCTTCTTCGGCCTGTTCCTGATTTCGCCTGCCGGTTCCAGAATTCTCTACCTCCACGTGGCCGTTCCTGAGTTCATCTAACTGACCGTGCTGGCATCTGCATCCATCCAGCAGCACCATTGCCCAGACGCGTGCTCCCCGGTACTCCATCTCCACATGGAGCACACGAGGTATTCCCCATCTTTCTGAATGCCAAGTTGTTGCATGCATACACTGTTGTAGATAGGGTTCCCTCCCCCAGCCCTTGGAGTTTTGGGTTTGGCTTGGCATATTTGCGCTCCTCTGAATAGGTCTGACTTTCCACTTCTGGGAGTTTTTGGGAGACCGGTTCTGTAAACCCCGGCCGAGTGCTGTGTCTCTTAGCCACTGGGCGGAAGTCCCCCGACCACTGGGTCACTCTGGGGGCCCCCCTGTACCTCCGAGTCGGGCCACTGGGCTGTTAACGACTTCGGATACAGGCGGTGTTTGGGGACCTGGCTCGTCCCTTACGTAGGGGGTGACGACCTTCTACGAGAGCCGTCTTTTCCTGACCACTGGGTCGTTTTTACGGACCACTGGGTCCACCTTGGTAAACCCCAGCCGGGTGCCGTGTCTCTTAGCCACTGGGCGTAAGTCCCCCGACCACTGGGTCACTCTGGGGGCCCCCCTGTCCCTCCGAGTCGGGCCACTGGGCTGTTTACGACTTCGGATACAGGCGGTGTTTTGGGGACCTGGCTCGTCCCTTACGTAGGGGGTGACGACCTTCTACGAGAGCCGTCTTTTCCTGACCACTGGGTCGCTTTTATGGACCACTGGGTCCACCATGGTAATCAGTCCTGAGTTGTAATAATGGGAGCTATTTTTTCATTGCCAGTTCCTCCCAACTCCCCTTTGGGCTGCCTTCTAGCAAATTTAGACACCCTTGAATTGGCTTGTTACCTAATACTTTAATACGCCTCTGTGTTGTGGATTGGCCCCACTATTCCCTAGCTAACTCCTTCAAGTGGCCAGTTAATGGCATTTCGGATCCGGACATCTTTCGGAACCTAGCTCATTGCTGCATGCATTCGGAAAAATCAGGGGAAGTCTCATTCCCTCTTCACTCTCGGCTTTCTGTCTGTCTTTTCCGTAGTTTTCTAGCTATGAAGTAGGAAACCCCAGTGCCCTCTTCCAGGGCCCTGGTGCCACGTGCAACCGCCATCTTATCCTCCATGTGCAGTCGACCCCCACCCTCTCTGTCCGCCATCTTGCCTTTTCTCTCCCTGCCATCCCCCACTGTTTGAAGGTCTCCATTTGCTCCCCACTGGGAAGCAAAGATTTCCTGTTTAGAACTTTTCTGTTTTAGCCCTTAGCCTAACTTGCTCTCCCAGTTTCTTTTGTCTTGACCACATCCAAACACCCTAAGGGCCTACATTTCTGTAGCTTTCCCTCCCACCCCTTAGCTGAGAGGGGTGGAGTAAGAGATAAGTGATTTAGCCTTTCTTTAAAAAAAAAAAAAAGGAAAAGAAAAAATGCAACTTGTTCTGTAACTTAATGTAATGTGAAGTAAATAGATGCTTACGTTTGTTTCTAGGTTCCAATAGATACTATTGCATCCATTGCAGATAGAGCTAAAGTTAAACAGTAAGCTACAGGTTCCAACTGAAAGCATCTTTAATTTGGGTTACTAAAAGCAAGATATAATTCTAAATAACTGGTAACTTTAAGCTGGTAACTTTAAAGCATTTTGAAACTTTAAACTTGTTTTTCAAAGGCTGTACGAAAGCTGTTTTGTTTTATAATCTGTGTTAACTGATATGCATGTACATGTTTATGTGACAAGCTATGTAGTCTATTTAATTAACATAGATGAAAGTGTTCATAGATGAAAATTGCTAAGTTAAATCTCTTCATTTTGTAAATAATTCCTTGAGATTAGGGCCACAGAGAAATCTTCCAACTTAGAATGCTTGAGCAATGACTGAGTATATTCCATTAGATCCTATACAGAAGAGAATAGGTGCTGTATAGATGCCAGATTCTTAACTACCCTGGACGTTAGGACAGAACTTTAGAAACTTACAAATGGGACCTGAATGTACCCTGATATCCTCTTAAAGGGGTCACTATGGTCTTTACCTTAAAGACCAGGAGGGGATCCCATGGCAGAGCAGGATGAGAGAGGTGTGTGCTCCTGGTTCCAGTGAGACCCCCGGAGGCCTCCCAAGTGCTCTTCGTTGCAGAAGCAATGGACACTTCGCCAGGAATCATCAGAAAGGACACCCAGGGCCGTGTCCCAACTACCAAGGAGGTCACTGGAGATGTGACTGCCCCTGAAGGCCAAGTACTTCAGGTCAGTCATTTCCCATTGGATCTCCCATATGGGACAGGAAGCAGCCCAAGAACCTGCACAGGCTCAAGGCCATCCACGGACTTTGGTGACACCACGGAACAGCACCCAAGAGCCCCGGGTGGTTCTCACAGTGGAAGGGAAAACTGTAAGTTTCCATCTGGACACTGCCTTCTCTATCCTAGCTAGCTTTGGCTTCTTCCCTCTCTTACAGTGACCATCAGGGTCTCTCAGGAGCCCCGAATTAGCTTAGGTGACAGAGTAATATAGAAGCTCAGAAAAGAAGCCATTTTGAGGGAAAACTTAGTTAACCTGTAACTGTTCAGCCTGCGTCAATGACCAGGCTCCTGATAGACATGTTTGCCATCTCGCTCTTCAGTTTTACTAGACTTCAATGAGGTAGGATCCCTGAACTGTCATAAGGTAGACTTCATGTCCTCCTTATTTGCCGAGTTATTTTGGATTTCTCAGCTCATCTACTTAAGATTCTTGTGTTCTTCAATTGCCAGTACATGCTTGTTAGCCTGTAAGTTAGTAGATTGCTTGCCTCTGCCTTAAAGTGTATAAAGTTCTGTAAAATCGTGTTGGAATACTATAAACTGCTGGTTATTGTAAACGAAATAGTTTAAATCTTGTGCCATCTACAATGTGACCAGTAGATCTTGTACCAGAATGTTTTAAGTGCTGTGCTTTATGTTCTAGGGTAGATGTCTTCCTGAGACTCTTAGGGCTTACAACGATTGGTAAAGTATAATTGTTTAGAAAAATCAAACACTTGCCCATTCCCTAGCTAGATGCAAAACTACTATAGCATTTCCAAATGGAAGTTGGCTTGCATTTACCTGTATGTTCTGATGCCACATACTAATCCTTTCATTGTTTCAGATAACAATTTTATACAACCGAAAAGGTTTCATGTGTCCCATTGCATTCATTGGGTATGTTTCAAAATTTGGGATGTGAAATAGTTTAGTTAAACCTAATATAAATCTAGTCCATTGTTTTAATCTAATGTAATGTTTCCTCTAACAAAGGTTGAAACCTGACAATTCTTTTATATCTAAGCTTGAAAGCCCAAGTATTCCATCTGGGTTTCTAACTGAACTCATGACCTGCTAAGTTGGGAAAGATTATAATTCTAATATGTTTTGTTATCTAGACCAAGAAAGA
Organism: Ochotona curzoniae; assembly: GCF_017591425.1. Taxonomy (NCBI): domain Eukaryota; kingdom Metazoa; phylum Chordata; class Mammalia; order Lagomorpha; family Ochotonidae; genus Ochotona; species Ochotona curzoniae. The sequence continues at coordinate 7,124,595 of NW_024466218.1, forward strand.
GAAGCCTTCAAGTGCCAGGCAGCAGTACTTCAGACATCTGATGACTTCTACCTTCTACCAGGAACCTCTAGAACACCCCTACTGCTACATTTCCTCAACGCCCCCTTTCAGCTCGAAGAAGCTAGAGCGGTCGTCGTCCCGTTATCCCTGTTCACTCCTGTTTGGAAATGTGAGGAGTTAGATAGTATGATAGGCAGTCAGGGTCTCTGGTTCCTGGTGAAGCTACTTTGTCTGCATTGACCGTTCAGGAGTAATGAAGAATCCAGTATAACAAGGCCTGGCTAACAGAAAATGAACTCAAGCCAGCTTTTCCAAGGGACTCTTAATAACCCTTCCCTCCATTCCCATCCACTGAAATGTAAAAATTTTTTTCTAATCAAACCATTAACAAGTTTCTTTTGCAGGACTAGAAGCATCCCTCCATCTCCTATTCCACCAGGCTGCAACCACTGCCAAGAGAAAACAGCTCCTAGAAGCCATAGAGAACAATGCCCCTCTTCCTTTATATATAACAAAAGGGAGGAATATAAGGATTTATTCCAATATCCCACCCTGGACCCTGCGCCATTTCTTCCTCGCAGCTCACGGGATTCGCGCCAGTGCAGCCATCCACCAATCAGATGTAACCTGGCATTCCACCTGAGAATCCCACCCCCAATCTCCCAGCCCCTTCCCCAACCCCGCCCACTCGCCAATCATCCCCAGGCATTCACCTGCAGGCACCAATCCCCTGGGGCCTTGACCTCAATCCCTCCCAATCCCCGCCCCCCCACACCTGGCAGACAAAAAAGGCCCCCAGGTGCGGTTCGCCCCTTTTTTGCTCTCTCTCTTCCTCCCCTTGGTTCCTCTCCCCTGCTCTTCCTCCCTTCCCTCCCCTTCCCCTGTTCCTGCCCCACTTGGTTCTCTCTCTCTCTCTTGCTCTCTCTCTTGCTCTTGCTCTTGCTCTTGCTCTCTCCTTGGTTCCTCTCCCCTGCTCTCCCTCTCCTCCTTCTTACCTCCCTTCCCCCTCCTTCCCCTTCCCCTTTTCCTGCCCCGCTGGAATAAACTTCCTAGGATAATGTCGTTGCGTCTGGTGTTTTCAGCTCACGGTAAAGAACCAGGTTGCGAGAATTAGCTGCGGCGTAAAGTATCTTAATATCCTATAACCTAAAACTAGAACTCTTAAATTCTTTTAAATAACTAACACTAGGTATGAGCAAGACTTTCTATGGCTTTAAGGCACAAATACCTACCATCTTTCTTGTAGAATTCTAAATCTTTTGAGGAAAATAAATTGACTAGATGGTTAAAAAGGCATCAGGTTTTTGAAACATGGATTCGTTGAGAAGGGTTGGGCTACAGCAACAACACTAATCTTTTATCATAGAATTGGACTTACCTTCTTAGACTGAGGTAACACTGAATCAACCTGCTCTTATGGGAGCTGCTTTCTGTGGGCAGGTGGCTCTCAAGAGGAAAGAGAAAGGGATGAGATATGCATTTCCATTTCCCTATCTCAGACTCATTGAGGTACATTCCTCTGCTTCCCCAGGGGCAGGGGGAGGGGTCAGAGAGACAAGGGATGTTATTTTGGTATAACTCCTTCCTCCTGCAAGGCAGTGTTAGGACAAGTGATAGAACACTGCTCCTGGTTATGAATGAAACTGGATAGACAAAAAAGAAGAAAGCTTTTGCATGGAAAATGTCAAATGTACATGAGAATAGAATGATATAAATCAATCCCAATGTAGCCATTATTTAGTTTGAACAATTATTTCATTTTGCTTCAAATACACATTTTCATGTCTTAGTTTTCAGAAAAGTGAGAAAGTGGCATCAGAACAAGCATTGTCCTGCCTTTTAAGGTCTTCTTGAGCCCTCAAATCTCTTAAAGTGACTCCTGGAACTGAAAGAAATTCATTACATTGAAGTATGTTCTTTTAGAAAGAATGGGAGACAGAGAGGCCAAAAACTCCTGTCTACTGGTTCGCTTCTCAAGTGCCTGATATAGTTAGGGCCTGGGCAGGCTCATGCTAAGAGCCCAGGAACTCAATCCAGATCGCCCTTTTGAGTGGCAGGGATCCAACTACTTGAGCCGTCAGCACTATCAGCCAGGGTCTGATTAGCAGGAAACCAGAATTGGGAGTAAAATTAGAACTCAAACTGATGCCCTCTGAGATAGGATGCAAGTCTCCAAACCAGAATCTGAATTTATAAGCTAAACGCTCAAACCAATACTGGGATTTTTAAAGCCCTGTAAAAAGTATATGTCAGTGAATAAAACAAATAAAACAAAAAAAGTATATGTCAGAGATCTAAAATCAGGATTATCATCTTTGGTCCAAATAATTCTGTTTTATCCTTTTTATTCTTACTTATTTTCTTTAAAAGAATCTGTTCAGCACTGTTCATATTCAGATTGTTGGCCAAATAAAATTATTGGCATTTATTATGTAAGGTTTTAGCTTTATGCTTTTCCGTATTGAATAGTCTTCTTCAATTTAGGTCACTGATAAAAATGTGATTAGGAGAGGGACCTGAGGTTTCATCAGAAATATTCATCCAACTAGACATACTATGATTAGTTAATGCTTTCTGGCCTTATTTGATCAAACAAGAAACCCTGAATAGAATGTGATCTTGCCTGGGTCACCGATGTGTCTTCAAGTCCTTTGAATTGAGGTTACTACAAATGATCAGGAGTTGTTTCTTCAGCATAGCCAACTTAGGATTGTGCTTCTGATCATGCGTGAGTAATAAGGACTGAGTTTATCTTTCTATTCTAAATTAGCAAATTGTAAATATATATTTGTTATAATATATATAATTGCAGACTTGTAACACCTATTGATTGTTGACATCAGAGAACAGATAGAATAGGATGGTGGTCTTTCAGAGAAGGAAGCAATTAAAGAGAATTTTATAATTTTCCCACTCACTGATAAGAGGTACGGGGGCGGGGAGAGCACAAACTGGCATTGGTAATCTTCATGAGATGAAGATTGGTTGGAATTTGTAAGACAACATGATAGAAAGGAGTTGGGAAGAACAAGAGCCCCAGGAAACTCTTGGGCTTTTGCTGACACCAAGTTCCATGTGAGTAGAGTACATCATCGCATGGTTGAGCAAAGGGAATCCATGAATTGTTACTATCCAGTCATTCAGCAGAAGTAACATTGCTTAAGTGGAATAAAGATTATTCAGAACTGGTTTTATAGAAAGTTGAAAGCAGGTCTTCAGTGTCCCAAATGATTTACCGGTAATTTAACCATTGTGATAATATCCTTTACTTACTCATATTTAAAAATTCCAAGAAGCAAAAAATGTAGTTTAAAATCATAAGGAAAAAGAAAATAAAAATCCTTGGAGAAATAATTGAGAGGATGGACCCAGCAGGTAAGAACGTGAAAACAGCTATTAGGACATTTGTTAAGCTATGTAATGGAAAACACACACAATCAGAAAAGTAGATGATTCAATAAGGACCAGAGGAAACGTGAAGAGACAAAAATTATACCAGAAACGAACATTTATCTGCAGGGTAGACAGTATGAACACCACAGAAGGCAGTGAGTCTGAGGACATAACAGTGGTATTGATCAAGAAGGAAATCGAAAAGAAAAGCTTTAAAAATGTGGGACTGGGCCCGGCGCGGTGGCGCAAGTGGTTAAAGGTCCTCGCCTTGCACGTCCGGGATCCCATATGGGCGCCGGTTCTAATCCCGGCAGCCCCGCTTCCCTTCCAGCTCCCTGCCTGTGGCCCGGGAAAGCAGTCGAGGACTGCCCAAAGCTTTGGGAACCTGCACCCGCGTGGGAGACCCGGAAGAGGCTCCTGGCTTCGGATTGGCATAGTATCGGCCATTGCGCTCACTTGGGGAGGGAATCATCGGACGGAAGATCTTCCTCTCTGTCTCTCCTCTCTGTATATCCGCCTTTCCAATGAAAAAATAATAAAAAAATAAATCTTTAAAAATGTGGGACAAAGGTGTTCCAAGTGACATGGAGGTATTTATTATGTCCATGATCTCAGTTCTACATCCCACAATGCATTCACATTTTAAAAACATTGTATGGTATATGGTAAATATATGAAGAAGAAAATATAGTAAAAGGAACTTCTTTATTTTTTTCTTTTGATTAAATCACTCATATTTAATTTAAAATGGTATATGAAAATATAGAGAAATTTATAATTCCAGGAATTTTCTAACATCTCCAAGAATTCCAATTTTTCTGTTTAAAGTCCCAAATACTAACTTCTTAAACATTTATTCTTCTTATTATTATTATTATCATTATCAGCATTTTATGATGCAGTTCCATAGGCTCCTGGTATTTCCCTTATCCCAGCCCCAATCCACCTCCCACCTAGTTCCTCTATATCATTACTAAAGTATAGTTCTTCATACACAGTCATATGTCCATCATTGTGGGCATGGACAATGGCAGAGAGTCTAGCATCCTATTGTCAAGATGTAGTAAACAGTTTCATTGTAATTCCATGTCTGGAAGTAGAAATGCATACTGCATTGTATCCTCACATCTAGATATGTTAGTTTCCATTTCACAGCTACTGTACATCCCCTCAAATGAAAAGTCATAATACAAAATCAACAATAGAGAGAAAAATAGAAATTTACAATGCCATGAAGTTGAATAACATGTTACTAGATATGACAGTCTCCGCTGCTGTATATTGCACTGCTACTATACATCCCTTAAATGAAAAGCCACAAAACAAACTCAACATCTGGGAGAAAAAAGAAATTAAGAACACCATGAAGTTAAGTAACACGCTACTGAATGACTAATGTGTTGCTGAAGAAATGAAAATCAAGAACCTTCTTGAAGAAAATTATGCTACTGTATGATCTATGAGTTATTGAAGAATTTAATCAGAAGAAAGTGTTTTGAAGAGGTGAAACTAACAGGAAACATGTTATATAGTTTCTGCTAACTTTTGTTGGTGAAATGTTTCTCCTGTAGACAACAAATAGATGGGTTTTGTTTTTTAATCCACTCTACTAATTTGTGACGTTTGACTGAGCTTAAGCAATTTACATTCTGGGTTCATATGTGTGGGTGGTACTCTGGTCTTGTCATTGTTCATTGATTTAGTCATTGTTCATTGATTTAGTCTTCTGTTGTCGTTTTGTTGGGATGTTCTTCCTGTTTGCCTTTGGTTTTGTTTGGTGCTATTCCTCTTCTCTGTCAGGAGAGCATCTTGAAGTATCATTTGTAGAGCAGGTTTGGAAGAGGCAAATTCTTTTAACTTTTCTTGACTGTGGAAAAATTTTATTTCATTTTCAAAGACAAAAGAAAGCTTTGCTGGATATGTTATCCTAGATTGATAATTTTTTTTTCTTTTAGAATCTGGAATATGTCACTCCATTCTCTTCTTGCCTGTAGAGTTTCCTGTGAGAGATCTCCTGTGAATTTAATTGAGATTCCTTTATATGTCAATTGATTTTTTTCATGTGCATATATAAGGAACTTTTCCTTATGTTCAATTGAAGAGAGCTTGATGATCATGAGTCATGGTGAAGATCGCTTTTGATCAAGCCTGTTGGGAGTTCTGTGTCCCTCCTGGATCTTGTTTCCCAATTCCTCCTCTAGATTAAGGAAATTTTCCTTTATTATTTCATTAAATATATTTGTAAAACCATTTTCTCTTTCTGGACCTTCTGGGACTCCCATAACTCTTATATAGGCCTCTTAATAGTTTCTTTCAATTCTTGAATACTTTTTTTGGCCTGATCCAGCTCTGCTTCCAGCTTTTTGTTTGCTTCCCCCTGGTGACAGGAAATATTTTCCAATTCTGAGATTCTTTCTTCTGCTTGCTTCATTCTATTTTGGAGACTCTCCACTGTACCTTTTTTTTCTTTTAAAGATTTATTTATTTTTATTACAAAGTCAGATATACAGAGAGGAGGAGAGACAGAGAAGAAGATCTTTCATCCAATGATTTACTCCCCAAGTGACCACAATGGCCGGTGCTATGCCAATTCGAAGCCGGGAACCAGGAACCTCTTCTGGGTCTCCCACGCGGGTGCAGGGTCTCAAGGGTTTGGGCTGTCCTCGACTGCTTTCCCAGGCCATAAGCAGGGAGCTGGTTGAGAAGTGGAGCGGCCGGGATTAGAACTGGCGTCCATATGGGATCCCAGAGTGTTGAAGGTGAGGACTTTAGCCGCTAGGCCACGCCGCTGGGCCCTCCACTGTACTTTTAATTTGCTCTACTGTGTTCTTAATTTCTGATCTATCAGCCTTGATTTGCTTTATTGCTGCTTTTTCTTGTGTATCATATTCCTTAAATTCTTTGAACTCTTGTATGTGCTTCTCATTGTCTATCAGAAGCTTTAAAATGAGTTTTCTGAATTCTGTGTTCCCCATTTTCTCGATGTCTTCCTCAGTTAACTCTGAGGTTGGCATATGGTTTTGCTCCTTGCAGGGGAGTTTTCAGTAATATTCATTGTGCCTCTATCTCTTCTTTTGCTCTTCTTTTTTCTTTTGCTCTCCTGCCATTGTACTTCTGGTTAGCAGAGTCTTCTCCTTGGGGCAGGTTTCTAAGCTGTCACCCACAGGTCCACTGTTTGATTTTACTTATTGCAGTGGTACACAACTCTTCGCTTGCAGCCAATTGTGCCACTCCAGCGAGTTCCAGGTCTGGGTTCTTATGTTAGATTTCTACAAAGAGCTCCATAATCCCAACTCCTGGCTCTCCAATCTCTACCTCTTGTGATACCGTGCTGAGGCTGCACCATTGTCTCTGCAACCTTTCTCCTACTTCTGGATTAGGGAGACACCAGATGTCTTATATAGCTTGGTTGTTGGTGGCACTGATCTTGCCAGAACCTGTTGGATGTTAGGTCTTGGTGCCACATGGACCTATTTTGACCTATACGATGCCACAGTAGGTATTATTTTCCTGTGGGACCAGTGCAATCCACTGAACTCAGTGCTTCTCGCGAGCTCAGCACCTGCGCAGTTCACTGTTGTCCCCTGCAGTCCTACAGCTTTTGCCACAGTGTACAAAATGGTGCCTGACGTACCACTACTAGAGTTCTTGATTTGCTGGGCGTCAGGTCTGAGGGCTACCCAGACCTGCCCTGGGTGGAACCTGTAGAATGCCACGTCGTTGCAGTTCACTGAGTCAAAAATGAGTTCATTCTCAGCTCAGTGTATGCTCAGTCCTTTCCCTTACCTTTGCCCCCTTACGCAAAATAGCGCCCAAAAGGGCTCTAGCGGGCTGACTGAGCTGTGAAATCCACCCAGTTCTCACACTTCTCCTCTGGGATCTGCTGCTCTGTCTCTGCTCCTGGTCAAATCAAACAGACCAGCAGGATGAACAGTTCTTTGGGTTCACCTCCCAATCTCCCAGTGAAAGTCCCTTCCCACCTGGTTGCTGGTGGGGTTCTGGCTGCTGGTGGAGTTCAGATGGCTGTTCGCTGAATGCCGCTGGAGTATCAGTCACTGCAACACTGCACCATTTTTTTCGCTGCTTTCCTGTGTCTGTCAGTCTCCAGGTACACTTCTGCTGTTGTTCTGTCCTCTCCTATTTCTTGGAATGTGTCCTCTCTGCTTCATCCTGATTAAATGTTTCTCCATCCATTTAAATGTGTCCTTATCCTATTCTGCCATCTTGATTTCTAAAAGGAACTTCTTTAAAACACATACACACTAGTGGCCTCTGGGACAACATGAAGCAGTGCAGTATTTGTGCAATTGGGGTCTCAGGAGAATGTGGGGTTGCTTTAAGGAAAATTTAAAGAAATCCTGGATGATTTTCCACCTACATTTGACAATAATCTCTAAATTTATAGATCAAGAAATGCAACATACACAAGTAGGATAAATACCAACATGCATAAATTATACAGAAGCACATTGCAATCAAATTGTTAAAAAATGAAAAAAATATATATAAGCAAAGAAATCCCTCCAAACGTCACACATTTTCATCAAAAGTATTCCAGTCCAAAGCAATGCCTTTAAAGTGCAAAAGAAAAAAAAAAAAAAAGCAAATTACAGATTCCTAAACCTGTCATCTTTGAATTCTATAGTCAAAGAACTTTCCTTTAAAACGAAAGTGAAACAAAAACCTCTTTCAGGTCAACACTGAGACAGTTTATTACTAGCAGAGCAGCATTTTAAATGATGCTAAAATTCTTCAGGCAGAAGGAAGATGATGCCAGATGGAAATTGAAAATGGAGAGCCCAGCAATAGTAAATATGTTGGTAAGTATTAAGGAGTGTTTTCTTCTCACTTGTATCTCCCTTTAAAAGATAATGGATTGTTTAAAGCAAGGTGATAATATTCGTGTATTGTGTGGGTAACCAAATATGTATAAGTAAAATTTATGACAACAATAACATGAGGAACAGGAGGAGGGGAATGGAAGTATTATCAGGTCCTTATAGGTGCAGGAGTATAGTAATTATTTGAAAGTAGACAGTGATATATTAAAGTTGTGTTCTGTGAACCCTAGAGCAACCAACCACTGAAAAATTGATTTTCAAAGAGATATAGCTAATAAGCTGATACTGGAGATAACAAGGAATATTAAAATCTGCTCGATGTAAAATTTCCTATCCATTGGAACCTGATTTACCCACTTCAGCTAGGATCTGTTGATTCATTTTGTTCTTATTGCAACTGAGTCATCTCTGTTGAAATTACCCACTGAAGAAAAGGGGCACATTTTCTGTTTTTCTCCTGCCTTTCTAGGGGTTTCACCTTGGAGTTGGTACCCAAAATGCATAGTTGCCTCTATGTCAGCAAGACATTCGGATCTCTCTTCCCCAGAAACACAATCATAGATCTCACAACCCACATTTAACACAACTCTCTTGCTTGTAAGTGGATAATGATGCAGTAGATGAGGTCCCTTGGGCTGCCTGTTTCCCATATCAGAACATCTAGGTTTGAGTCACAGGCTGTACTTTTGACTTCTACTGATTGCTAATGTACACCCTGGGAGACAGCAGGTAATGGCTAAGGTTCTTGGTTCCCTGCCGCCCTCACAAGAGACCTGGACACAGTTCTAGACTACTGGGTTTGATTTAGCCAAGTTCCAAGTTCACTCGGGGAGTGAATCAGCAAATGGAAGATCTCTCTTTTTCTGCTTTTCAGACAAGCAAACAAACATTAAAAACCCATTTTTTCTTTTGAATGCTCTCTCTCTCTCTCAGATCTCTTTGTTTACTTTGTTTGAAAACCAGAGAATTAATTCAGAGATTGAAGTTCTCCATTTGTTGCTGTACTCCTAAATGACAACAATAGCCAGAGCTGGGACAGCCAAAGGCCATAGCCTAGAATTTAATCCTGATCTCCCACACAGGTGGCAGTTAGTTGTCCCAGTCATCCTTTGGTCATCCTCTACTTCTTTTTCTAGGTGTATTAGCAGGAAGTTGGAGTGGAAGCAGAGCAGCCAGCTCACAAACAGGCTCTCTGATAATGGATGTCGGCATAGTAGATAGGACTTAACTCATCATGATGCTGGCCCCTCGTGGTGTTCTATTAAATGCCAAGAATATTTATTATGAGTAAATGAATGAGAGATCAAATCTTGATTTAGGATTCTTACCACTTTTCTAGAAATATCTGCTTAGCAATCAAGATCCAGCTCAAAGGTCACCTCTTCTCAAACTTCCCCTGGCCCCTATGTCTGGAGGCTCTTTCCTTTTTCTGAACTACATTTTCTACTCTGCATCAGTTCTGTATGCAGATACATCATCATCATCTCTCTCTTTTCTCTCTCTCTCTCTCTCTCTCTCCTCTCTCTCTTTCTCAGTTCCCTGAGGGTGATATTGTGGCTATAGTTATCGATCGTCTGGTATGTTTCAGTTGGTCTCCTAAGAACCTTCAACAGATCTCCATATGTGTGGGAATTACCATTCCCAATTCACAGAACAGGAAGTTAAGACTCAATTACTTATCCCTTATCCTACAGAAAATAAGAGAATGATAATGTTGAATTCAGATTTCTCTTCTGAAATTTTTTTTTTACTTCCTAGTATTTCTAGTGGTAATTCTCAAAGTACAGTAGGTTCTTAGGTAATATCTGTTGAAAAGTTGTATTCAGTCAACAGGAAACGCTGACAGATACAGCCCAGCTCCATCTACATTGATAGAAAATTTTGTTAACAGAATAACAAATGGTATGCAGACCACGAGTGACTGACAAGACATTTTCTAATCTCTGCAATCACACATCTGGAGCCACCATCTCTTTTGCCCACACCTAATTCAGAGCCTGCTGATGAATGGCTGCAGACCATCTGTCTTGTGAAGTGCCATCTCTTCAGGAATCCTGGAAGTTTTTGCTTCTGAAACCTTGTAAACTTTAGGCAGGATGTTAATTATGGTGCAAAGATTTTTGATTTTTTAATCCAACATATACATTTGGAAGAAATTTTAAAAATAACATTCCTGAATGTCAGATTATAAAAATTGTTCTTAATGTAACACAAATGTGATGTAAAAGAAATGCAATGCATTATCCTTAGTTGAATGTCAGGGTTGCAGATAATATGTCACCCTAAAAAAAGCCTTGATTCCATGAAAGACATTCAGTAACTGTGTTTAAGAACTCAACTTCGCATTTAAATGAACACACTTTACAAATATGTTATCAAACACAGCATCAAACTCTTCAAACTGATTTAGTTTGCTGCTTTGACTTTTTAAAAAAATTTATACCCTATAGATATAATAACCGTAACTTAAAAAAAAAGTTATCATGGCTGAAGTTTCAGACAATTGCCCCGAAAAAGTCAAGATTGTGTTTGTTAGGAAGAGCAGAATTTCAATTCTTTGTTCCTAAGATGATGATGCTGTTTGGCACTAAATTTATTCAATTTCACATCATTTTCAGTATCCAATTTTGACTCCTAAGTCAGCTATAGTTTGAAAAGGTTTAAACTATGGCTCATTCACACGTTATCGTGAAAAGTGTTTTGATGTTTAAAAAGTCACCAGTCACACATTTAGATAAGCACAGCCTTGGAAAATCCAAATTTCTTGCTCTAAGCGATGTTTAGGAGCTCCATAACCTGAGTGGAAGTCTTCAATGAATATGAATGATGGGTTATTATAATAGGACTTTTTTCTCTAATTGGAAAATTTAGCTTGATTAAAATGACAATTCTACACATATACTTATATTTATTTCCGTTTGAACCTATAAATGGTCTAAAAATGTTTTCTGAATGTTAAATGAGGTCATAATGAGTTTCCTATGGTTGAGTAAGGATGCACAAATTAGTATTATAACATTGCAATTAACATTCGTCTTGACTCGGTTAAACTTTGCCAAATCTTTCCTTTTTGCTTCTGAACAATGCAAAAGTAATTCTGAAATAGTAAAATAGCATTAGGAAGAAAAAGCCCCACTGGCAACTAAAGATTGCATTGTATAGGATTCTTTTTATTAATTAAGTAACTTGCTGCCCCCTAGGGAAATAAAATATACGAGAGAATCTTTTGCATTATTTTGAGCCTGAGTGGAAACAAGGTCAATATTTGCTGCTCATCATCTATTTCTTACGAGCTCTTCCCGTCTTCCTTGGCTGTGCATGGATTCAACATTTCTTTGCAGACCTTTTACATGCTAAATAGAGCAGTACTTCTTCCCTGTGTATTTGTGCATCTACAAGGGATATACAATACTTTATTATTACTGGAGATGAATCATAGCCTTTCAATTACAACATTCAGCTTAAATCAAGCCTCCTCACTCATGTCTAATAATATTTATTTGGTGAGAATAATGACCATGAAGGAAAAGGATTTTAGATGTATTGGGTAGTTGTATTATATATAGGATGAGATTTCACCATACTAATAAGTAAAGCTCTCTTGAAAAGAATTCGTGATTCTAGGTTCTTGTTTAAATCCCATCATCCTGCCAACTTGTCCTTGATAAAGCTCTTACTTGCTATGATCCTATGATTTACTCATTTGTCAAATGAAAACTTTAACTTCATGGTTTCTTAATTCCTTCCCAGATGATGAAATTCATTTTGTTAGAAGACAACTAATGTCTGTGTTTCAACAATCAGGTAATATAAATCCTGCATCTGTTTTTGAATTGTGGAATGAATGCTCAAAAGAATTTCTATGATTCCTTTTAATGATGTAGTCTTGGAGCCAGTGCTGTTGCACAGCAGATTGTCACAATCCATACTGGAAGGCCAATTTGAGTCCTGGCTGCTCTACTTCTAACCCAGGTCCCTGTTAATACACATAGGAAAGTAATGGCCCAAGTCCGTGGGTCCCTGCCACCAATATGAAAGACCCAGATGGAGCTCCAGGTTTCTGGATTCATCCTGCTCCAGCCTGTCTGTTTTGTGCATTTGGGGAGGCAAGCTGTCACTGGAAGATTCTCTCTCTCTCCTTCCTACTCCCCTCCCTCTCTCTTTGTCTTTAAGGGTCATTTTCATGTAAATAACATTTTATAGATAAACTAGATACAATCTTAATATAGGTCTTTAATATGTCCTTTTATTATTGGTCTAGCACAAAATTGTGCTAGTATAATAAAACTCATAAGAGTAGCTTGTGGCACATAGAGTTGCAACGAGGTCCCTATGTTTGAGATTGTGTCCTTTGATAATAATGAATAATTAAATTTATCAGAGGCTCCTGTAATGCATTTAAACTACCCGCATGTAAGGAAACTGTTTCCTGATTTCTCCCAGTCTTGAGTGCCAGGATATCAATATTGATTTGCACATATGGCTGTCCTATCTAGATGTGTATGCTTTGAAGCCACTTCACTATTGGTTGAGACATTGTTTACTAAAGAGAACAAAAACAATGAGACATTTTGATTTTGGAAGCAAAATCATTATATGCATATAAAGCACTTTGCATGAGCAAAATTTCATTTAAATCTCACAGCTATTTGGTGAAGTTTAAATAACACAGTATTTTTACAGCATCTCCTTATAGTAGAATCATTTCTTAATCCAGAAGAATATGCTGTTCTTCACTTGTTTATTTTGTGTCTTGCAAGGATATAAGGAATTCTTATAATTTTATAAAAATGTTTTAGCATCTTTATTGATGATATGATGAAATTGATAATCATGCTGTCTATATATATAGAAAGTAATTTATATACTTTCAGATATCTTGTTTAAATTTTTGTAATATATTTTTTACCTTTTTCCCCATCATGTCAGTGTAGTAAAATCTCACTGATAAGGAAATCCATGGATAATAATTTTAATAGAAGCTTGAATTTACTCCCTCAAGTGGATTCAATAATAATTTTTAGATTTTAATTAACTTAGATACATTGAGTTCTAACTAATGCATGAGGATGCCAAGGTGACTGAGTTATTTGCCCAGATCCTCAACATTTCTGGTTTCTTTTATTATAAAAGTTTTCTGCAAAGTTTGTTTGTGTACAATGCCAGCGCCCTTCCAATCAAGCAGAGTGGTGAGTTTCTTAGTTATATTTATTCCTGTAACAGATCCAGAATGCATGAATCTTTTCATTGTTACTAAAAATATAAACAGTACACATTTCCTGCTAACTTGCACATGGTGGAGAAGTTAACAAATATTCAAGGAACCTTTCCCTGGATTACAGCTTTAGTTGTTGTGAGAGGCATCTTAGGAGCTGACTAGTGACAAGCCATAAACCTGCAAAACTCTGGATAAAAACGTTTGAGAACTCAGTTTATTTCAAGGGAATTATTTTGCTGGATGGTACTACTTGGTAAAACAACCCAAATCTATTTCTCTTTGATTTCATTGCAATTATTAGCTCTTCGCACTGAAGTGGCAGAGATGCAGTTGTATGTCCATGTTATGGCTTTTCGAATCCTTGATGCTATTTGGTGATATTTTTTTCCAGGATGGATATCTCTAGCTTCTTGACGTCTTTCCCTAAGTTTCAGCTCATTAATCTAGTAGCCTGTTTTGAATGCATCATATGAGGCGAATGTCCTTGTAGAATGTTACGCACAGCTTTGGTCTAAATGATGAAGAAAACAGTGAGACCAAAACATGCCGTAATTGAGTTATGACTTTTTCTATTAAGGAAACCTAAAATTGAATTAGTTCTTCCAGTTTTTGTAACACATTGTTGATTCATAATAGGCTTATTGTGTGACACAACCTTTAAATCTTCTCAAATGAACTAGTTGTTGACAAATGTGGTCTATCCTCATCTTTATGAAATTGAATGTTTTAAAATAAATTCATCATTTATGTTATTTAATCTTGTTTGTTTAAATTGTTATTTCAGCCTGTTGTTCTTGGTGTAATTGCTGTATTTTGCCAGTACAGGATCCATTTGGGTAGCACTCTCCTCCCTACAATTAGTCCTTGGGTTTTATGAGAATAGAAACCCCCAAGCTTGGAAAATTAAAGTATTACATCTCTGTGATTGTCCAGGATTGGCTCGAAGTTGGGCATGGAGCCTCAAATCCAAGACTTTTCTGAGAATTCTTGAGACAAAAGGCCATTCTTTACATTACGGCCATACATCTGGTGCAACGCAAGCATGGAGATACTAAAAGCATATTTGATTTCACCTAGAAGAAGGTGCCTGAAAATGAAGCAAGCACAGAGGAAGGTAGAGCAATGGTTCAAGTCTCACGCTTGATTGCATTATTTGAGCAACTGGATCCAAATACGCCTGAAGGGATTTACTCACTGCACAATTTGTTTTCTGAGGTTAATTTGAACTGGGTTTCTGTCACTTGTAATCAAGAGTCCTGACAGCTGTGAGGGTTGTAGTTAACCTTCCTGGCTCTTCCCAGCTTCGTGTCTTCCTTAAATTGAATAAGTGTACTTTCCATGTGCTAACCCTGGTTACTAGAAACATTCTTGAGCAGGACATGATTCATTTTCATCCTACCAATGAATATTTTTTGATGTTACAATTATTAAAATAATGTTTAATTTGACCTACATTCTGTCTTTTTCCATCCGCATTCATCCTTTTGTTTATAAGAAAAGATTGAGCATTTTTCTTCTTTTTTTAAAAATTATTTTTCATTATACAGGGATTCCATTCCCTTACTCACCCCCAGTAACTCCCACTGTTTCCGCCATATCACAATTAAATTGTCCTTCAGCAACAGCCACAAGTCCAACATCCTGCTATTTAAGTGTATCATGGCATTGTAGATAGTTTAGTATCTTATTGTAAAGATATATGTAACAATTTAATTAGGATTCCTTCTTTTATTTTTTTAATTTTTTAAAGATTTATTTATTTATTGGAAAGTCAGATATACAGAGAGGAGAAGAGACAAAGAGGAAGATCTTCCGTCTGATGATTCACTCCCCAAGTGAGCGCAATGGCCGATGCTATGCCAATCTGAAGCCAGGATCCAGGAACTTCTTCCAGGTATTGATACCACACGGGTGCAGAGTCCCAAAGCTTTGGGCCGTCCTCGACTGCTTCCCAGGCCATAAACAGAAAGCTGGATGAGATGTGGGGCAGCTAGGGCACTAACCAGCACCCATATGGAATCCTGGAGTTTGCAAAGTGAGGATTTACCTATTGAGCCATCATTCCAGGCACTTTGATTGCACTCTTTAATGACTCTGTTTCATTCAGAGATTCTCTGCACACGTGTGTTGAGGGTTTTAAATATGTCTCTTTTTTGGGTCATTTCTATAGTGTGTGATGATATAGTCCAACTTCATTTCTCAATAAGAACGAGCTCTTAGTTTCACCATTTGTAGAATTATGAAAAAAACAAAAGCTCTGAAATAAATCAAAATATCAAGAGTTGGGGCCTGTATTATTGATGTAACCAGTTAAGCTCCTACCCACATCATCATCTCACTTGGGTGACAGTTCAAGTCCCAGCTAGTTCACTTCAACTCTCCCACTAATGTTCCTGGGAAAGCAGTGGGTTCCTGGCACCCATAGGGAAGACCTGGCTTCTGGCTTTTGCCTGATGCAGCCCATGACTAGTGTGGCAACTTCAGGAGTGAACCAGCTGATGGAAGACCTCTCATTCTGTCTTTCCACTTTTCTCTGTATGTCTGCCTTTCAAATTAATGAATACTTTCTTAAAAGAGTCAAGCTGAATTTGTCAAGGAACATGTTTCATTCACTCTCTCAGCTGACATTTATTAAGCTCCTACTCTGTGTTTACTCATATCAATATAGATTTGAGTTAGCCACATTGAAAGTTGAGATCTTAATGCTCTAAGAAGGTAAAAGATTATGTTCTTTTGATTATATTTTTAGCAGTTTTCAGTTGCTGTATAAGTCTTCACTGGTTCAATAGATTTGCTCATGTTTGTTCAAGTGTACAAACTGGAGATGTCTGTTACTTGTATAGAGTCAGGTTATTGAAAGATTCTAAATTTGAGTGGTTAGGCTGTGTCCAAATCTAGTACATACCAACCAAATTCCTCCAATCATGACATAAAAGATGCTTTCTCCGGAAGAAACTTTGAAACCATCTGTTCAGTTCCTGCATTCTCAAGATGAGAAAGCTGAGGATGTGAGGGGTTGCATAATTTATTCAACATGCAGCTGTGAGCAAATGGCTAGAGGAGTTGGTATACATTTCTTCATAGTGTCTCAGGGATGGGCAGTCCTCCCACATGCTGACCTACAAAGTGAAGTGCAGTTCTCTTCAATGCTACATTAGAATAATTGAACACCCATCCTTTTGAAATTCAGATCCTTTAATGGGCTAATATTCTCTTAATACTTAAAAAAAGACTCACTCATTTATTGGTAATCAAGGCTGGGCCAGGCAGGCCCAAGCAAGCAGACAAGAAGTTTGGATGGGTTCTTGGGCTGTTTTCGACTGCCTTTCCAGTTGGATCAACAGGGAGCTGGATTGGAAGCAGAGCACCTAGGACTCACAAAGTGGTGCTCCAATATGTGAAGACTCTGTTATGAGCCGATCTCTTCCTACACTGTACCACAAAGCCTGCCTCTTCTATCCTAACATTTTTGACACTTCTTAGGAATGCTAATCTTTCTCCTGGCCTATTAGCACTGTTGTGCACTCTTCAGCCAGCTCACACACCACAGCCTAGACTCCTAGCTTTAACCTAGGCATTGCCAGCACAGGCAGGTTTCTGCCTGTCATGTCAGGCTGATTATCTGAGACTGCTTCTTATAGTCTCATATTGGCAGCACTGTATTGCAAATGGTTCCAGCCCTCCCCTTTAGGTTCCTATTATGACTAATGAGTCTATAGTGCAATATTTAATGTGATGTTACTGAACATATGAAGATACTAGATGGAAATTACAACACAAAGACATGTAGAAGCAGTGCTAAGTAAGATTACTTCCAGGAGTCACCTCTGTATCCATTATTGAGAAAGCCCATGTCCCAGCCTTTTGCCATGTTGCAGCAGAAATTATTTTTCTTATACCATTTCCAACTTCCCGAAGTCCTGACAAAAGAAAGGGATATTCCTGTTTGCCAGGGCAAACCCCCGATGTGCCACCAACACAACTTTCATGGTCTGTGTCACGGTCATGACCTTTCTTTGTGTGCAAAACCATGTGTTGGTGATGTCTGTCCCCTTAGGGGAAGCCCACCACTAACCCTAGGTGTGATGTCTCCCCTCTGGTTCTACAGCATAACTGTGGCCTGAGCAGTACAAAATGCAGACATTTTCAATTGTGGCTGTGTATATTCCTTAAGGGTTTAAAAATCACAGTGCTAGTCTTATTAATAAGTGTTAACCTTATTAGATGAAATAATTTGCAATGAAAGCATATGTAATCAGTAATATCCAGAAATGTTGATTTTGGCTGGAATTGTGGTAAAGGGGATTAACCTGTTTCCTGTGAAGTTAGCATTCCAAACTAGTGCAAGTTTGAATTCTGGCTGCTCCACTTCTGACCCAATTCCCTGGTAATGGACCTGGGAGAGTAGCAGAAGATGGCACTAGTGCTTGGAACCCCACCACTCATGTGGAAAACTGGTATGATGTTCCTGGTGCCTGGCTTTGATTAGGCCCAACCCTGGCTGCTGTGGCAATTTGGGGAATGAACTAGCAGATGACAGACCACTCTCCCTCTTTGTTTCTCCCCCTTTCCCCTTTCTCTCAGTAATTTCTCAGTAGTTCTGCTTTTCAAGTAAGCAAAAAAAAAAAAAAATCCTTAAAAGCTAAGATAAAATTTTTGCTGGCTTGATAAGAATATTCTTTGGTTAAAATTATAAAGGATGTTTCCCTAGAATTTTAAAAACAGACACATCTTGTAAAGTTATGCACATATAATGCATGATTGACATTAATGCCAAATGCACCATTGAGTTCTTATTGTGTGCTAGCACATTACCCACACATGCATACATTTATACATTTTAAATAGCACAATAATCCTGTAACATGGAGGAATTGACATCCATGCTTCAAAAGGGGGGGCAGGGTTTAGAGGTGCTAAGTGACTTGTGCAAGAAAGCAGCCAGGAAGTAGTGGGAGCAGGGTTTGAAAATAGCTCTGCATGGACCAAAGTTCAGGCAATTCCTACACCATCATCATCATTACCAACACAACTAATAACCGAAGCATCAAGAAAATGGTGCTAATAGCATGCATTTTAGAATGTTTTTTTTTTTCAGTGTATTTTGAACAATTGAAGTGTGGCTTGTTCAAATTGATATACACTGTAAGTGTGAAATATACAGCAGATTTTTATGCAGAATACAAAATAGAGAACGTTGTATGCGGAAAACCCTCATCAATACATTTTAGTATTGGATTACATGGTAAAATGATAGTGTTTGAACATATTGGATTAAAGAACATGTATTATTAAAGTCAATTTCAGTTGGTTTTTGAAATCTTTTTTGGGGGGTGTGCTATTAGACAATATAAAGTTTCCTAATTGGTTCACATCATATTTTCTATTATCCTGATCCAGAAGGTTCAGATGGATGAAGGTAATTGAGAAAGATGGCTCAAATGTAATTTAGAGTGGTTTTTTGAAAAAGATTTTTAAAAATTTATTTTATTTGAAAGTCAGAGTTACAGAGTAAGAGAGGGCGAAACAGAGAAGATCTTCCGTCCACTGGCTCATTCTCCAAATGGCTGCAACACCTGGGGCTGGCCCGGGCTGTAACAAGGAGCCATGAGCTTCAGACTGGTTCCCCACATGTGTGGCAGAGGTCCAACACTGCCTACCCTCTGCTGCTTTCCCTCCAGGCCACCAGCAGCAGCTAATCAGAAGTGTAACAGCCAGGACGTGAATCAGCATCAAAGCTGGCATGGCAGCAGTGGCTGTCTGGGTTAGGCCACAGTGCTGACCCCCATATAAAGTTGCTTTTAAAGTTAGAGATAATTCTGGAGGAGAATAGCAATTTACCCAAAGTTTTCTGGCTCTAATTCTAATGAAAAACTTTCTGTTTTAGAGTTTATGTTTTTGTATTTCCAAGTATATGCTCATATTGTCCCGTGTGAATAGATATTTTCCTATAAGTGCAAAACTAAGACATACATAGTCAAGGACAGTAGTCACTGTTTTAGAGTGAACGTGGAACTTTGGCCAACACATGACTGGAACGACCAATTACTGAAGTCTTGATGGTGATGGAAGTGGATTTACCCATTTAATTTCATTGTCAGTAACTTGAAAAAAGTTGGGTCCTCCATGAAGGAGACCAGGATAAGGAGTTTCCTTCACGTCCAGGAGGATGGAAGCTGTTGGCCTTTGAATGAACCTTTTGGGGTGGGTGTTTAACCTAGCAGTTAAAATACAGTTCAAGTCATGGTTTTCCTCCCAATTGTGGTGTCCTGCCAGTGCAACTCTGGGAGACAGAGATGGTTGCTTGAATACTTGGGTTCCTGCCATCTCCACGGGAGACTTACTGGGATCCCAAAATCTTGGGTCCAGCCTGGCCCAGTGCTGGTAGCTGCAGGCATTTCCTGAAGGAACCAGTGGAAGGGCACTTTCTTTCTGTCAGTTGAATACATTTTTTAAAAATAGGAATGACACTTTAAAATGCAGGGCGCTTCTTCCACCATTAGTCAATCCACAATCCCAGCCACTGTGCTTTCAGAGCCTGATGAGAAACAGGCTTTTTTTTTTTTTCATATTTCAAGATATATTGAACAAATTTTATTTTCCTGAGATGCTCTTGATTCTGAAAGAATTGAAACTCCATGACTATTTACATCAACCCTGTTTAAGTGATGGATTCATCTAGAATGTGGGATTAGACTATTATTTAAGAGTTGCAGTCAAACAAGATGACACTGCACCAAGCTCCTCCTCTCCCAGGGTCCATGGTAGGCATGTACAGGTCTGAATATAAGGAGCATTTTCTTGACTTCAGAATAAGTTGGCATTTACTTAGCCAAGATATTCAGATGCCTGATAAGAAACAAAATGCTTGGGAGGCTTGCCGTGACTTCCTATGGAGGAAGAGAGGGAGGAGGGAGTGGAGGGAGTGGGGAGGAAGAGGAGGAGGGAGAGAAGGAAAAGGAGGGAGAGGAAGAGGAGGAGGAGGAGGGGGAGGACAGCTGACACAGCTTGTCAGACTCCACTGAGTAAACCTTAAAAGAATACCTCTTTTTGTTTTTATTGTCCTCACACCCTGGCCTGCAAAATCTTGCAGTTTTTTCGTGTTCCAGTAGCTGCTCAAGCGTGTAATAAGTTGAGTTCCAATGAATTGGAACCTCCTGTTTTAGGTGATGTTTCAGCAAGTTGCTTTTCAGCTGGAGCTAGGTCAGGATTTTTTTCCCCCTCAAACATTGACAGGATAGCTGAAGTTTTCAGATTTTCTGTGTCATCACTAAGATATTTGTAAGTGTTCCTGTTATGATTCAGAAAATCATTTTTGAGGATGTTTAAAGAATAAATGCAGTGCAGCATAAAACCGTAATCTTTCACAGTGCAAGCTACTGTCTGTGAGGACACGGAGGGTGGCATGCAGGAGAGCATGCAGGAGAGCAGAGCTGAAGGTATATGAGGGGAGCCTATTGGGTTCCTACTTTCCCAATGCACTGAGGGCTGCCTCTGTGTACTAATGAAGTCATAAAATACAGGTAAAAGTGCCTACTGTAATATCAGCGGTTACTGGGGGGAAAGGGCTGTTTCCCTCATCTACAGGAATTTTCTTTTTCCACATACATGTTTTCACACTGACTCTTCTATTATGTGGATCTATTGATATAATTTATCCAATATACTCCCTATTCAATAAGAATTCATCAGACTCCAAGGGAGTTATCACCTTCACAAGGACAGAATATTATCTCTGATCTGTTCATTGACTTGAAAAAAAGGTTCCAGTGAAGGCACTCAAAGGGCCTTCCCCTTGATGAATAGATGATCCCGCTAGCAGAGCTTCGCAGACAGTCCCAGCAGGGCATCCTGGCCTCGGCAGGTTTGGGTAGAGAGTACAAGCCAGAGCAAAATGGAGAGAAATAAAATATCAGTAGGGCAAGAGAAAAAATGTTTAAAAAGAGAGACATATTACCTGGAAACAACGCAAGGAAAAGTAAAGCAATCATGTGATTTTGAAGTGATCAAACTCCAGGACTGTCAGCATTGACAGGGTTTCTACACAGTGGAGAGGTTTTTACTCCACTTGGCTGCCAGGGTGTAACCTCGGAGGCGCACTTCACCCAAGGTGGGCTGCCTCATGGGGTACATGGCATGTTTCTCAATAACTTGAGGTGCATTCTCCTCTTTTGAAGTGTTAGACAAACCTGCTTTTAGACACGTCCTTCCACCCACTGCCCTCGCTAGCTGAACATCAATGATCCCAATCAGCCCCCAAGGCAAGGACCACCCAAGCTGGTGCCCTGGGATCTTGGCCACAGTGGCTGGCACAGTGCATTGTAAGCCACCAAGAAGCCTTCCTATCTGCCGCCTAAGTAGGTGAGGAGCTGCCTCTTCTGGAGCCACATGTGAAGGAGGGTACTTCTTAGAGATAGAGAAGGGTGGTTTTCTGTGCCTCTTGATTCCTACCATGTAAGAACACCCTTCTTCCTCACTTCTCGCTCACACCTAAAAAGTTACATTGCAGAAGCTGACAGATATCCTTGAATGCCAGCAGAACACAATCTGTTTGGCAGTGTGTATGTGTGTGTGTGTGTGTATGTGTGTGGTGTGTGTGCAGATGCATGCCTTTTCTACAGCAAGCTCTTCCCTCAGGGTTTTCACTGGGTCATCACTGAGGCCCATGGCTGTCGGTCAGTTCTCTTTGTCAATCTGAAGCATGTGGCAGTCATTGCCACACTGCCCATTATTACTCCATCTTGAGTAGGTGCAGGAAAGGCTAAATTCCAAATAATCTTTGGCATCAGGGTTTGATTTCTCTTTGATACCGTTTCAGAGAGCAGTAGCCACAGTCACGTCCCTTATGTCTCTCTGTGTTGGGTTCACAGCAGGGGAGAACACACACTAGTGGAGAGCTTTACCAGCGTCAAGCCATTACCACTACATGCCAACCAGCAACATGAGACCCCATGAGTACAATGATCTTGCTGGGAGGCAGAATTTAAACCTGAGCCTCACTTCTGATTGTGAATGGGCCTAGTAACTTGCCTGTAAGAAGAATGGGAAAGTACTGCCTGACCGGTTTCCTCCTGTTCCAAAGGCAGCAACATTGTGCACATGTCATTAGGCTCACAATCCATTCAACTTCACACTCACATGGCAGTTATTCTTGGCGGGCTTGACCTCATCAAGCGAGTCCTCTAAAGGGTCTGGGGGTTAGTGATACAAGAGGTCAGAGTCTCTCTCCTCCTGGCCTTGCAGATATAACCAGGAGTTTTCCAGTTGTGAGACCATGAATTGTTAAGAACCACATGAGCTGGGAAAGGAACCTTGACCCTGAAAGGAGACATCGACCTTTTCCAAAACCTTAATTGTAGCCTTGAGCAATGGACCAATACCTCAGAAGCACTCACTCCTGACTCACAGAATCCACAGGATAATAAAGGCAAAGGGTTATCTCAAAAGCGTATGGAGAAATGGAATAAAAGATAAATTTTATCTTGATTCAAAATTAGGAAGCACATACATCCTTTTTTCAAGATTTATTTGTTTTTATTTTAAGGTCAGATTTGTATTCAAAGAGCAGGAGGAACAGAGAGAAAGTTCTTTTAATTGCTGGTTCACTCTCCAAATGGCTGTAAGAGCTGGAGTTGGAGCCAGGAACTTCTTCCAGGTTTCCCATAAAGGGTCTCAAGGACTTGGACCATTCTTTTCTGCTTTTCCAGGCCTTAAGCAGGGAGTTGGAGCACAAGTAGAACAGTTGGTTGGAATACCAGTGCTTACAGGTGGAGGACTGGCTAGCTGCTCCATCACACCAGTCCTTTAATAAGTAAATATATATACATGTATATACTTGTTTAATATGAAAGGCAGAGTTAGAAGAGGAGGAGAGAGACAGAACACAAATATTTGCTCAGTCACTTCCCAAATGGTCACAACAGACAGGGCTTGGCCAGGCTAAAGGCAGGAGGCAAGAGCTTTGTCCTCCAACATAGGCATCAGGGCCCCAGAACCTGGGTCGTCTTGTGATGCTTCTCCAGGAGCATCAGCAGGGAGAGGGATCAGAAGTAGAGCATTTGGAACTTAAACTGCCAGGATGCTCACACTCTGCATCACGCTGGCCCATCCCTGACAATTTTGAAGACCCCTGCATACAGAAATTTAAAAATATTTTGTATCAACATAAATATTTTTTAAAGATTTATTTTTTTTATTGGAAAGGCAGATATACAGAGAGGAGAGACAGAGAGGAAGATCTCCGTCCAATGATTCACTCCCCAAGTGAGCGCAATGGCCGCCGATCCGAAGCAAGGAGCCTCTTCCAGGTCTCCCATGCAGGTGCAGAGTCCCAAAGCTTTGGGCCGTCCTCGACTGCTCTCCCGGGCCACAGGCAGGGAGCTGGAAGGGAAGTGGGGCTGCCGGGATAGAACCGGCGCCCATATGGGATCCCTGGCGTGCAAGGCGAGGACCTTAACCACTGCGCCACCGCCTTGCCCAAGATAAATATTTTTAAAAAATAAATTTCTCATACTTTTTGAAGTATTTGGCAAGAAGAGAAAGTCTGAAGAGCCGCACAGTTACAGGATAGGCATATGTTTCAGCGAAGGAAGATGGGACACTTCTCATTGTGCTGCACATTTACCCTATGGCATGTGTGTTCCATGAGCATTATCTAATTGTCACACAGTTCTCCAGAGCAAGTTGAATTTTACTGGGGAAGGACTTAACAATGCTCAGTAATTTTCCCAGTACAAGCAAACCATGACTCATAGTCTTAGCTTTTCTTATCAAAGAAGATCTGGACACCACCCCAGACCAGGCAGTTTTATAGTGCACAGCTGATGATTTTTTTTTTCTTTTAATTTGTGGATTCTACCAATCATTACCATTGAGACACACAGATTCTTCCAATATAAATGCTTTCCTGAGAAGTCTCTATAAGGAGGATCCCCTGATTAGTTATCACTAGAAAAGATAGAGCTAGGCCCCATAAGCAGATGATATCAAAGTCCCATAAAATTCACCCTAATGATAGGAAGTCATGAGACATAGGGTCCCAATCCACTTCCCTGGAAGATGCAGGTGCCAGGTAGACTATTTCCTTGAGCACCTCATTTTAACTGAATATCAAGGCACTATTCCTAGTGCTGAAGATGCGATGTGAAACAAAGGCTCAAGGAACTTCTGGTCCATTTGGAGCTACTGATAACAAATGGAAATGCAGGAGGCACCATGAGGATTACTCTGAATTCCTTGTCCAGAATCTGCTGGCATGGGAATGAGGAAAGCATGTAGCAATGCTACCAGGGGAGCAAGAGTGGTATCTTGGGTGAGGTGTAGGACAGTGTGTGGAGACAGAAATTTGGGGGAATGACTCATGAGGAATAACCGAGCCCTAGCAGCTGAAGTGGCTGTCCTGCAGACCAGTGCTTTGTGGCTGAGAGGACACAGGCATGGGGTAGTCAGAAAAGGTGTGGTTTCCACCTTTGATTCACATGTCCGGAGGCCCTATCTTCTTAAGGGTAATGTCCATGGGAGGGGCTCTGCGGGTACTGGCCTTCAGGTGTTTACTTGATTAAAAAAAAAAAACTGTTCAAAATTCACTTTGAATTGAAGCAGTTTCCCCAGCAGCAGAAACCACAGTGCAGGTTTTTTTTTTTCTGACCATGCAACAACAAATGTTATACCCTGTTATCTTCGGTAGAGGAATATTTCATAATGAATATTTTATAAAAACATGAAATCACAATCATCGTACTCCAGACCAGCATTACCAGGTGTAGGGAGGATTTCATATCTTCAGTGAGAAGAAAGAGAAGGGGAAGAAGGACCTGAGGCCATGCTTTCAACATCTGGGTGGTTTATCCCCTTTGATGCATTCATTCACAGTCGAGTTGTCCTTCTGTTGTAGGTCTTGCGTCCCCTAACACATCTTTGAACTCCAGATATTCTGTTGCTGAAGTCCTTTGTTGTAATCAGAAGGTGTAGCCCTTCCCTGATTTGGGGACCATGAAACATCCAGTCTAGGGTCAGACCGTTGCACCTGCACGCATGCTCTAAGAGCATTTTGAACTCTTTTTCTGTCCAGAAAGTTTCCAGCCACTGCCCTGATGGACCATTGGAGCTGCCTCCTTGTGTTGAGTCCAGATTGGCTTACTGTGCTCTCCACTTGGTGCTTCTGGTTCCTTCTTTGGAAGATAACTTTTAGTTACAGGTTAAAAATAAGAAAACTAAATGCCATGGTACCCTTTGCTTCTTTCTTTACCTGGAGACCTTTGAATATGTGTGGAAGAGGAATGATCAGGTTTGGTATGAGATGCTTAAGTTTCTAGATTGTCTTAGAAGTCTCATCAAATTCAATCAATCTGTGGTGTTAAATGACAGCACAGGGATCTTAGATCTGTCCAAGTGGCTGCTGTGGGATTTTGCTTTTCATTCCCAAAGTAGTTTTCAGCTAACAGTGTCCTAGGGTGAGCTCAGGTCAATGCCGTATGTTTTCAGTCAGGACTCTCGAGCCAAACAGTGTTTGCAAGGAGACCTTTTGCTTTCGCTAAATACAAAATAAATAGGGGTCCTCCTGAGAGGCACCTCCTCCTTCCCCAGCCTTGCTGCTGGGCCAAAATTTACTCCAGTGGCTCTTAGAGATATTGCCAGGAAAAGTGTAGATTTCTCAAAATGGCAGTTGATGAAAAGAAAGCTTTATTGTGGAGAAGTGCAGAAAAACAACAAGGCCAGTTCAGGGGGTGGGCGATAGCTTGAGAAGGAGAAAAAGAAGGAGAAGAAGGAGAGAATAGCATGGAGCTGGCAAATAAAATTTTTATGAATTTCCTCCTCTGCTTAATCCATGGTGATTTCCAAGAAATAAAATGTATTATAATAGAAAGTGAGGCCAAGGTAAACTATGGTATTTTGGAAAGTTCCCTAGCAATTAAGATGCTCGCATCCCATTTCAGAGTGCCCGGGTTCAGTTTCCTAGTGAGGCTTCTGATACAGCTTCCTGATAAAGCTCACCCTGGCAGGTAGCAGGTGTTCCCTCCAGGAGCTGGGTACCTGCCACTCACATAAGACAACTGGATTGAATTCCCTTTTCCCAGCTTGATCCTCGGCCCAGCCCTCACTGTGTGGGCATTTAGAGAATTACCAGTATTGGGGTATCTGTGTCTTTCTATCTCTCAAACATATACTTTTTTAGGAGATTTATTTATTTTCATTGCAAAATCAGATTTACAGATAGAAAAATTTTCCATATGCTGGTTCACTCCCCAAGCAGATGCAGTGGCTAGAGGTGAGCCGATCCGAGGCCAGGAGCCAGGAGCTTCTTTCTTGTCTCCCATGTCGGTGCAGGTTTCAAAGGCTTTGGGACATCCTCTATTGCTTTCTCAGGCCTCAAGCAGGGAGCTGAATGGGAAGTGGAGCAGCCAGAATATGAACTGGGGCCCACAGGGGATCCCAGCACATGCAAGGTGAAGACTTAGCCATTAGGCTACTGCGCTGGGTCCTAAAGTCTATTAAAAAGATAAAAATAAAACTAAAATACATTTTATTTTGGTGAAAATTTTTGAAGTCCTTGCATAGCTATTCCATAACACATTCTCCATGAAATTACAGATGAGTCATGTTGTATATGCTGATATGTGAATGACTAGATGGATTCTAATATTGTGTATGTGTGAGTAGGATTGTGGTGCTGTATCTAGGGCCAGAATGGTTCTGATTAGCCACATGGCAACATTTCTATAATAGACTCAACAGTGCCTGCCCACATATTTAGTCCCTTAAGAAAATGTTAGGTATGAAAATCACCAGGAATGGTTACACATTTCAAATCTCATGTTTGATATGATGACCAGTGGGAATGTGACAAGATGTCAGTTCCTGTGACTCTTGCTAGGTAGAAAATACAAGATTTCTCCCTGTGTGAGGAGTTGTTGTCTATGTCAATTGTCCTACAACCTTGACTTTCATGTTAGGTAAGCTTTTATTGCCATTTAAACAAAGGTGCTTAGGATAAACCATTTTCTCTTCAAGGACCTTGGGAGGAACCATACGGAAAACTAGTTTGCCCTCAATATGAATGCATCTATATGGCGATTTATTGGCAGATGTATCTAGGTGACAATAGATTTCTAAATTGGATATTCTGCCAACAAATGGCCTCTGATGTGCATTAAGACTTGCATTGTAATAACCACACCTCTCAATTTGTGCAGGTAGACACTTCTGATTATGTTATGCATTAATCTTGAGGACGACTGTCAGACAGCAGCTTGCTAGCTGAGCAGTCAGAGTAAATGGATGCTTCCTGGCCACAAACCTGACTAGTTAGCCAAGGAAAATCTACTAAGGCAATCTTTTCAGAAAACAATGCACTTGGCTGTTTTTACAGTTAATACTTCGGTCTTTTTCTCTAAGTGGTGCATTCACTTAAGAAGATATTTATTTCTGGATTTTATTGCTATTATTTCCTAATTAGATGTATCAAAAACTCATAGATCTCTGCTAGATGTTGATTTCTAGTACGCCTTGGGACAACTCTCTACCTCTCCTCCATGCTTCCTGCTCTTCTTCCTCCTTTCTACTAATATTTATTGAGTGACTAGAAAGTTACTTTTTGTGCTAGAACATAATATCCAGTGTCAAAAAGCCGATATAGACCCAATTTTCTTTGGGCATTGAGAGTGTGACACCTGTTGGAATTGCCAGACAGCCAGGGCTCTAGACTTATGCTTAAGAATTGGACCTCTGGGCCCAGCAGCGTGGCCTAGTGGCTAAAGTCCTCACCTTGAATGCACCGGGATCCCATATGGATGCCGGTTCTAATCCTGGCAATTCCACTTCCCATCCAGCTCCTTGCTTGTGGTCTGGAAAAGCAGTTGAGGATGGCCCAAAGCCTTGGGACCCTGCACCCTTGTGGGAGACCTGGAGGAAGTCCCTGGCTCCTGGCTCCGGAACACCACACTGGCTGTTGCGCTCACTTGGGGAGTGAATGATCAGATGGAAGATCTTCCTCTCTGTCTCTTCTCCTCTCTGTATATCTGACTTTGTAATAAAAATAAAAAAAAAATCTTTAAAAAAAAAGAATTGGACCTCTAAGCCCGAGTTTTCACTGGACTCTTACACATTTGTGTGCCAATGGATTGGTTGGTTATTCTTTCTGGAGTCACATGGACATTTTTATTCTTCTTTAAAAGCGTGGTTAGACTGACTACAGGTTATCCATAGACAAGCTTGGAAAGCCTCGTCTTTGAGTAAAGTCTGCTATGACTTTCTCTAGTCATCTGTCAGTATTCCAGTATTCCACCCCATCCCCCACCACTTCCTGTCATACAAGAACCTGAATGAAAGGGCCAAGTATGTGGAACCTGCGTAAGTTCTATGTTTTGACATCTCTAGATGACTTAGAGTACTTAATGCAACAGTCATGCTAGATGTTACACTGTTTCACTGAAGAAATAATGATAAGAAAAATCTTGGATTATTTAAAGAGTGGCCAGATTTATTCTGATTCATGTGTATTTGGTGTAGTGAGTTGATGTTGCCAAGATTTTTATAAAGACTTGATTAGGACTAGTCCACAGTAGCCCCTATTATTGTACTCATTTAGCTTACTATTTAAGGCATGGGATTTTTGAGAAGTCAGTGTGAACTCTTGGATCTGCTTGTCTTGTAACTCCCCAATAATTATTGATTTCTTCAAAGCTGTTCTTTGCTGGCCTTACATTGTTCCCTAAATGAGATCACCTCAGGAGACCTCCAAGGAGGACTTATGGAACTTTATCCACAAATATGTCTTCTTTCTCAGTGTTGGCTTCTTGAACTCTGGTCAGTATTTCTTCAATTCCCTGACAACTTCAGGCTTTGTTTGAGCTCTTATTCCTTATGTGTGGCCTAGAAACTGCCTCTTCATTGCAAGCTCACAAAGTTCAACTTACTTGCATTTTTTTTCAAGGATCACAGTTTTTCATTGTTTCTACTTGATGTCTGAAAGCAGTTATTTCATATATTTTGTTTGAATGTGGTAAGAGGACAATTCCTGGGGCAATTAATACTTTAGGGAAGAGTGAGAAGAGTAAAATAATATGCCATATCATAGAAACTTGTGACTGATGCAGTTGTGAGGAAAAATAACCATTTCATTTCCCCCCATGTATGTCAGAGAATGACAATACAAGTTTAGCAGGCCCCAAGAAAACAGATTTCAAATGTTAATAGGATCAGAAAAAGACCTGCCTGTGGAATATTGAAATGAGGTAATGCCACATTTTTAAAAGTTTTATTTATTTTATTGAAAAGGCAGTATACAGAGAAAAGGAGATATAGAGAGAAAGATCTTCTATCTGCTGGTTCAGTTCCCAAGTAGCT
This sequence comes from Ochotona curzoniae, assembly GCF_017591425.1. NCBI lineage: Eukaryota > Metazoa > Chordata > Mammalia > Lagomorpha > Ochotonidae > Ochotona > Ochotona curzoniae. The sequence goes on from NW_024466218.1 coordinate 7,154,391, forward strand.
GCAGTGGCCAGAGCTGAGCTGATCTGAAACCAGGAGCCAGGAGTTTCTTCCATGTCTTCTCTCATGTGGGTGTAGGGTCCTAAGACTTTGGGCCATCCTCTACTGTTTTCCTAGGCACAGGCAGGGAGCTGGATGGGAAGTTGAGCAGCTGGGATACGAACTTGTGCCCATTTGGGCATGCAAGGCAAGGACTTTAACCACTAGGCTACTGTACCAGGCCTAGGTTGTATAACTGTTAAAATTCTCATACATGTAATTGGTAAGTTGTACTATATGGTAGAGAATGGCTAAGGCTCCTAGGGACCTTTCTGTAAAGAGCTAATGCTATGCTGTAATTCCTGCTCAACCAGGCTGGGCCACAGATAGCATCCCTCCTCTATTTGGCCTTCTGAGAGGGGCATTCATATGACTTGTTTTAGAGCTCCATCTACATTTTCTAAACCTATTGGAACTGTTGGGTTCTCTTAGAAATCTAAAGAATGAGGGAAGGGCTTTGTAGCTGCTGATGAACAAGCCCTAGAAGAGGTGGCTGTGTACAGGGTAAATAAACAGGTGCTTCCCATGGGCAATAAAGGAGGACAGGTAATAGAAAATGGGAATGAAGTAGAATGTAGCACGAGTCAGCACGCCTGACTTTATCAAGGACTGTGCTTTCTAAGTAAACTTTGGTACAGATGACCTGAGTGATGAGAAAAGCCAACCTGCTTAAATTTCTGCTATGATGGAAGAACAACCAGCACTGGGAACAAGCGTAAGAGATCAACAGGTAGAAACCAAAGTTTACTTGTAAACATTTGTAAAAATTCCCTGATGTTGCTTATGAACTTTGGTTTTTGAGATAACAACTTAGATCCAGTGGTCCTCAGAGACATCACAAAGTCCTTTGGGGATGTATCTCATCTCGGTTCTTCCAAAATGCAGTTATCCCACTGACTGACCCTGCCCCAAGCCCAGCAAGCTCTTCCTCTTCTGGGCAGCCAGGGAATGTCCAGCTCAGACCCACGCTTTGGAGATTTGTTTTCCAAATTACATTTTACTTCCAATCTCGGTTTGCTAAACAGTTTGAAGAAGGACCATTCAGCTTATATCCATGAATTTTTGAGGTTACCATATTTGCTGCTTTTAAAAAATATTCTCTTCTTATATGCAATGTGCATAATGCTTACATTCTACAACGTATGTACATTACATCTGTGTTGGTTTATTCTCTGCCATGTTTTTGGGATAGTCAGGCCCTAAGTAAGGAAAACTGGATGCTCTCTTGCCAACAGGAGCTACTGTTGAATATTAATGCCCAGAAAGTGACATTGAGATCATCTCCAAAGAAGGCAGGCAAACGCCTCCTTTGTTCACTTACAGGATGGTGTCTGGACCCATCCACCACATGGAGATCCCTGCTGGTCAAGCAGCATAAAATAATGACAGTGTGTATTGGAAAACCACACTCATCATGGTGCTGGTCAGTTCATTTCCTAATCTTGTTGTTGGTTATTTGGATTGCTCAGTTTGTGGAACTCTGTCAAGTTCTATACTTAAGAGTTCGTGCAATTTTCTATAGGTATGTTTTATTCAACAAAAAGTGTGAAAAAAAAGAGAAAGAGAGAAGTGAAACAGTTCATCATGAATCTTTGTTCAGTGTTTCCTGCATTGAAACACATCTGTCTCACACTAGACCTTGTTCGGGACAGGCACTGGATTCACTCCCCTGTATACCACCATTGTCTCATTCAGGGTCAAGCATGCACTAGGAAGGTAGTCATTTGTTGTTGACTAAATTAAGATGGTCTCGGTACAGCTCAATATAGCAGGAATTAAAATGCAGCCTCCTGCACTTTATTTCCTCATAGTTTAAAGATTCATGCAACTAGCTGCCAGTATCTGGTCCCCTTCTGAGGAAAAGGTAGGTACAACAGAGCTCTAGACTAAGCTGACTCTTCCACAGTATTTTGTCTTGGGCTTTGACAAGCCAGTGGCAGACACTGCACCTGGTGTCAGGAAGACAACTGACAGAAGCAGCCAGAAGCAGGTGATCTTAGAGCAGTGGGAGACCTGTCTCTGTCACAGGGTCTTTGAACCAAGCACCACAGGGGCAGCTTTTACGTCTCTTTACATGGGCCCAGAAGCTTGTCCCAAAAGGAAATGACATGTGACGGGGTAGGGGCTCACGATGACATGATTTACCAGCTTCTCTTAGCCATTGTTTATGTCGTGAATGATTGCCCTTCTCAAAAATGGGTGTGGCAGTGCAGCGTGACCAAGCGGATGGTGAATTTACCTGATTCTCCCAGGTAAAAGGGGAACTCAATGGTCTCTTCCATGAAGCTAGCTCAGAACTGTCATGATCACTTGTAAACATTTTAGCTTTCTAACCTCCAAATTCTAATTGGTCAAGATGACTAGCCAATCATTATGATGAAGGCCAAACTGCCTTTTTGAACTCTATGCCTAAGTCTGTTCTTTGTCTAGTATCACGTATTTTGGTAGAAGACCTGACCCTCACTCAGTTGCTCAAGTCCAAACTCCAGGCAGTCACTAGAATTTTATTTTATTTCTTTTATGTTTTCTCCCACTCAGCCATCGGTAATTTTGCCTGATTCCAAATTGTCCCCACTTCTGTCCATTTCTGTGAATTTCTACTGTACCTGCCCAGTCCAGGCCTCTGTCAGGGCCTCAGTTCTCCTTTATACGTATACCAGCACAACAGCTTCCAGATTGGTCACCTTGATTCCATCTCACTCTAGCTGAATCCCATTTCCTTTTCTTTCCTTTTAAAAGATTTATTATTTGCTTGAAAAGCAGACTTATAGGAAGAATGAGAGAGAGAGAGAGAGAGAGAGAGAGAGAGAGAGAGAGAGAGACTCCTTCGTCTTGTTTCCTTCCCAAATGATTGCACAGCCAGAGCCAGTACTTTGTATTGGCCAGTATGAAGCCAGTATCCCGGAACTTCTGGGTCTCCTATGAGGATGACAGGGGCCCAAGCCCTTGGGCCATCTTCTGTTGCCTTCCCAGGCAAATTAAAGGTTACCTGGAGTGGAACTGGAGCAGCTGGGGCTTGAACTGACATCCATATGTCAGCATCACAATTCACTACACCACATGCTGATCCCTCAAATTTTGTTTTTAGTTTGGTATTTAAATTATTTTATTTAGAAGAAAGAGGCAGAGAGAGAGATCTTTCCCATTCTTGTTTTCTCTTCAAATGTTCACAAAAAGCCATGGCTAGGCCAAGTCAAAACCAACAGCCTGGAATTCTATCTGGATCTCCCATTGTAGTGTCAGGGGTCCAAGTACCTGGGTCATTTTCTGGTGTTATCCTCGGAAGCTTAGGGATGGGCCTCGAGGGACAACCTTGTTTCTGGCTGTGAGAATCTCCAAGGTATCTCGCTTCTCTGGCTTTCTGGCTCCATGTTTGGAGGCACACTCCCCAGCCCTGTTTTCGGCATGGGTTATTTTGAGAGCTAAATAAGACGTTGTCTGGGAAAGCCATCTAAAAAGAACAACACCCTGAAAATGGGGGTGGGAGCCCAGAGTGACCAAACAGATGGTGAATTTAAACCTGGGAATCCCAACTCAGCATTAACCCTTCCTTTCTTCTCCTGGGACAGCCAGCAAGCACCTTCATTTGTGTGCTCCTGTCGTGTTTACTTCTCTTCTCCATGTCACCTTTCCCTCCTTCACTCTCATCTTCCACTACAAAATATTGTAAGATGCTCAGATGTGGCAAGGCCCCTGCCGAGCACATGCATATGCATGAGATGGAGCTTTTGCCCCTCGGAGACACTGATGTCACAACTCTGGGGAAATGGCTAAGTAACCATGACAACATGGCTCTGGGTTGCATCTTGCTTCTGAGGGCTCTGGGATGGCCAGCCTGTTACACATGCAGGATGGTGACATTCCCTCGGCAAGGAGTACAGAATGTCCAGGTGGTGGCAGCCGGCCAGTAGTGACAGAGGGCCATCCATGCGTCCTTCCATCTGGCCTCCCCTTGCCCATTCTGGTGACTGCAGGAGCAGCCTGTGATTTATCAGGCTGAGGCTCCCACTCGGGAGCCATGGACGAATTGAGGACAGCCAGGGAGGCTGGGAGAGGCAGCCGGCAGTCTTGAGACTTGGGTCAGGCATGTGATCTGTGTCAATTCCCTTCCCATCCTAACCAGGTGCCACAGACCCTGGGGTACCGACTCAGGAAGATTTTAATATTTTAAAGTCATTAGCTAGCAAGAGCTGACTCTGAAATGCAGGCGGAGGTGGAAAGAGGAGCCATCCTGAATAAAAACGTTTCACATATCGTAGGCTCTGAGGATGGGAGTTTTTCTTTGAAATCACCTTTGTGTCAATAACAATAATTTAGTCACCATGCCAGTTCCAAAATGAACTTTCTCAGACCAGCCTCCCTCACTACCATATGTTCTGGATCTCTTTTTAAAAAGTGCTATAAGTATGTGTTTAGAGCGTCCATCATGTACTGCTGGGAATTTGGAGCCATTTTATTCTGTTCTTTAGCCCCTCCCGCTGCCAAAAAGAGTACTAATACACAGACTACTCAGCAGGTATATATTGTACCAGTCAATTTCAGAAACATTTCCACTATTAAAAAATAATAATTTAATGGGGCCTCAGTGTATGAGTGTTACCCTATTGTTCAGGGCTGTAATTTCATTGGTATTTAAGAAAAAAAAAAAAGCTCCTAACAGGGCGTAGATAGAAGGCTTGCTTCCAAATGCTGTGCTTACATAGTTCGGAAATGTGTGAAGGCAAAGAAAGCAAACCACTTCAGTAACCACAGTCAAGAGCACAGTGAATGGGCCATCCGTGTTGAGGCTCAGGCAGTGGCACTGCCATCACCCTGCTTTGAGGATCTATCTCCATCGTATCATACTCTGTTTTCAAACCTGCCTCCTAGGAGCCAAATGCAGGAGCCAAGAGGCTCGGAGTCATTGAAAGCATCAAGTATAGGCGGCCCCTGAAGGCTCTGATCATCAAAGTGCCTGCAATAAGGAGGCCTTGATATCCTGTAAATGTCCCTCTTACCTCCATCCATGCTGCCCTTCCTGTCCCCATCACCTGCCGCATGGCCATCTGATCCTGGCCCCTAATCAACCATCCAGGACAGTGATGATCTGACTCCTGGCCAAGTGCCAAGGGAGCGTCTCTGGGCTGTGCACTCACAAATGTCAGGACAGCTAAGCTAGTTCTACTACCTCGTAAGAAGAAGGATTTACAAATAGACTCGTAAGTAAAAGCACACTTCATAAGTATGGCAATGTCACTCTTGCTACATGGGCAAATACCACAAAGGCCGTGGTAATCCCATTACCAAACAAATGTTCAAGATTATGTTGCACAGGGCAACTTTATCATCCTGGGAGAGAGGAAGTGTCCTTGGTTATACCGGATCCTTTGCTTAGAACCTAAGGCCACTGCAACAGCTGCCTGGAAGTGGTGCAAATTCACAGTTAGGAGAAAGGAAAATAGAAGGGTCACTGATGTCTTCTTGACTCCTGACATGCCTCAAAAATTGTTTCCTTGTTGTAACTGCTGCCATGATTTCAGTATGCCCCCGGGCCAGAATTGGCTTGAGCCATGGGACTCTAAAACCCAGCGGCAGCACTTGGATTCTAACCCAAATGACCAAATTATGAGGAATTCTATATGCCATATGTGAGTCAGGGTTCTTAAGTACAAATGAGAAAACCTGGCTCTCACTGATCCAATAGAAAATGATATTATCGTGAGGATAGGGGATAGCTTGCACAATGATAGAAGGATTCAAAATTGAAACACACCTCAAACAAAAAGCCTTAACCCAACAGAGAAATAACCTGCATGACTGCTCTCACTGGGCATGAGATCTCTGATTTGTACTAGGCTCTCTTCTGTAAAAGAAAGCCCGTCTGAACTGCTCCATTCCAATGGCAAGAATTTAACTCTGGAAACTCTGACAGCATGTATTCTTCATGGTCACAAAATGGCTACTATTTTTTCCAAACACAATCCAATCCAATCAGAAAAAAAATAGATGAAGTGTTGCTGGGAAGTTTTCCATTTTCATCTTCCTGTTTTATCAAAAAGTGATCACTTTTTAGAAAATTCCAAGCACATCTTGCTTTACTTCTCACTGTCCAGACCAGAGCTTTTCATCCTAAACTCTCACATTTCAAGGAAATCTAGAAAAGAAAACATCCAGGAAATACAGTTGAGTGAATCCTTATAGTTGAACACATTGACAGTTTTCTAAAACTTGGAGTCTTATCAGCAAGAATATAGACTAAACATGACTTATCTATTGGAGAAAACTTGGCTTTTATTTATTTTTATTGGAAAGGCAGGTATACTGAGAGGAGGAGAGACAGAGAAAATCTTCCATCTGTTGATTCACTCCCCAAGTGACTACAATGGCCAGACCTGGTCCTATTTGAAGCCAGGAGCCAGGAGTCCCCTCTGATTCTCCCATGCTACTGTAGGGTTCCAAGGCTTTGGCTGTCCTTAACTGCTTTCCCAGGCCACAGGCAGGGAGCTGGATGGGAAGCAGGGCTGCAGGGATTAGAACCGGCACCCATATGTCATCCTGGTGCATGAAAGGTGAGGACTTTAGCTGCTAGGCTACCACATTGGGCCCAGTTGATGGATGTCTTTATGTTCAAGATTGTTAGATTAAGTTTGGGGAACTTCCTCTAATTACAATGGCAGTGAGGTGGGCTTGGGAAGAAGTCTTCGGTTCACTGGAAGTATGCCCTTGGAGGTTGGTTCTTGTAAAAGGCTTGATTATTTCAGATAAAACTTGGCCTCTGTTCTCTCTTGTTTTCTGGCTTACCATATAATCCTTATACTTCTATACCTACTGTAGCCAGCCTGCAGGGACACTAGACCATGGGGGTACTTGGTCCATGTAACCTCCACTGTGAGCTGAAATAAATGGTTTCTTTGCCAAAGAGAAGCTCGTCTCAGAAATTGTAAAGAAAAGCAGAGTCATGGAGTGTGACTCTGTCTTCAGAATGTTGAAAAGATTTTGAAAACTTGGGTTGTTGTAAGCAAACACCTTGATTTTAACTCACTGGCTCGTTTTGCTAAGAACACGGTAGCCTGGATGAGTAGAGCCTGGGGTAGTACTGAGACGAGCTGCAACTGTTAGGATGCTCTTAAGAAGACCTTCCTGCAGAACTTCAAAACTGAACAGAGGATGAGATAGAACCCTGGGCTTGGTGAGCATTTTCCCTGAAACTGTGAAATGCAGACTCATTCTGAGTGGTGTATGATTGCATGATTAACCTTGGAAAAGCATACAATACCTACCTTCCTAGACAAACGGTCAGACTCTATTAAGGAAAAAACAAGCCTCCTTCTCTTTCCTGAGTCTCGTATTCTCGTGTTTGTAACCACAGCTGAGGGTGAAGTGGCATTTTCCTCTGAGACCGGGCCTTCTGTTCCTTGTCAGCTCTCCACATCTACCTAAGTTCCTAAGATATTGTTTTCTTGTTTGTTTCTTTTTTCCCCACAAATATTGATTACCTCAGGAAATTTATGAATATGTTCCTGATAATTTCTGATCACTTACCTATCATAGCCCCCGTCTGGCTAAGACATGGCTATGAGATTGTCAGGAGGGCTACATTTAAAAAATCTAGATATTGTCTGTGGAATGGTTGGTGGCTACCGCCTCTTCCAGGCATGGTACTTGGTACAATCCGCATGGAATTCCCACAGCTGCTACAATCATGTTAGAGATCAAAGTGCTAACGACCTGTTTCCAGAATCTACTTTTCTGATGATGCCTCTTTAAAACCTGTAATCACATGGAAACAGCTATGGAGTGATGGCATTTGCTTTTTTGTATGAGCCAACTGAGATGTCACCTACCACAATCTCTATCCATCATACCTACAAGCACACCCCATAGGGCTCCAGGTTAAAACCAAACAACAGCTATCCCCCCCAAAATCACAGGATGTAGCTTTCACCATCAAGAACCATCCCCCACCCCATCAAGACCCAGCACACTTTCAAAATGTAAGTGTGGTCCTTTGTGCTTTGATTGCCTTTGGTCATGACCTCCAGTCAGAAAGCAGATCTCCATTAGAAGCATGATCTGTTTGATGCCCATCCAATCCATCTTCCCACCTCTTCCTGCCGGAAGTGGTGCCTAGATCCTCACTGACAGCTGTAGGCCTTGGCTTAACTCAGTTCTGACTGGCATGCGTGGTCACCCGTGATTAGCAATGGACAAATACTTCAGCTCTGCTTAGCTGGTTTCTCCTGATAACTGTGTGGGTTGGCCCGGCCCCTTGCTCACCTGAGTCCAGAACTGTGGGACAGAGCATATGCAATAGCTATTGATATCAGGAACCCTTGAAGGCTGGGAAAACAAGATGTGTGAACTCATACTCAGTTTTAATAAACTGAGGTAATTAGTCAGTTGAAACTCAATGGAAAATGACAGCCGGTGACGTACAAAAGACGGCTGGCTGACAAAGACAGAGTTGTTCTTTATAGCACTAATATCCGTTTCTTCATCAACATCGAATTCTTCAGTCTTTTGGCATTTCAATTAAGATGATGTTATAAAATTTGCACATCTATGTTTTTCTTTCTCATTCTGAAAACTTGAAAAGAAACTTCTCATGCATGTCCCTTGTATATTCAACTTGAACCCTTGATATGATTTAACTAGATTTTTTTAAGAGTTATGTGTGTTTTGAATACCAATGGCAGAGTGTAGATTCTAAGGAAATATGCATATATGAAATGAATGCACAGCCATGATCATACAGTGATTAGTACTCTGCATTGTGTGAAATGAATGCACAAAATAAATGGGGGAGGGAGATTATAATATATAATCTCTGTGAGGTCATAGACCTAGACCCTTGATTTACGGATTCATTCCCACCAAAAACAATGCCTAGAATATTGTGGGACTTGATAATATGTGTTGAATAAATTAATGACTAGAAGAACAATCCTTGAGAAGAGTGTGGTGGGTTTAATGTTGGCACTCCAAATGACATGCCTATCTCCCCTAAGTCTCTAGAACCTGGAAATAGGGATAGATTTGGGAAAGTGCCTTTGTAAATATAATCGGGAATCTTGAGATGATATCATACTGGATTATCTTGGTGAACTCTAATCAAATGGTCCTTTAAGAGACATTCAGGGACTAGTGCCGTGCCATAGCAGGTAAAACCCCTGCTTGCAGTGTCAGCATTCCCTTCTCCTAATGACTTGGGAAATCAACAGAGGAAGGCCCAAGTATTAGGTCATATGTCAACCACATGTGAGACCCAAATGAAGCTTCTGGATCCTGACTTCGGCATGGCACAGCCCAGGCTGTTGCAGCCATCTAGGAGTAGAACAGCAGAGGAAAAAGATCTTTCCCTCTCTGTTTTTCTCTCTGTATTAACTCTGCCTTTCAATTACACATTCTCTCTCTCTCTCTCTGAAGAACAGGCCAAGGGGTGCCTGCCATCAAGTGAGGCTGCCAGAGGCAAGGAGCAGGACCTTTGCCGTGACCAAAGGAGGCAGCTGCTCCTGCCAGTTGTCTCAGGTTTATAGTGTTGGCCTCCACAGCTGTGCGAGAAGTTTTACTTGTTTCAGGCTACTAGGTTTGAAGTCACTTGCCATGCCAGCCACAGTGAGTGAAGCAAGGGACGGAAGTGAATGTGGTCCTGGGCAGAGCTGAACATCTTCCAGTAGAGTTCAGGTGAGGTTGGGCTGCCACACATTGTCTTTCAGCCTCTGCATCCCATCCCTTCTCGTAAGCATCATACAGCCATGAAAGGATGACTATGGTGTCTTAAGAAATAGCTGTCAGCTCTTGGAAAGCACATAGGGACCCTGCCTGTGACTATGAGATGCGCCTTTCTCCAGGGGGACACCCACTCAGTATAGAACAAAGCTGAGACTTCAGTAAGTACCCCCGCTGCTATTGGGACTTTGAGAAGGAGAGAATCAGTCTACACCTTGCCAGCTGGAAGGGATCTCAGAGATTCTTTTTGTTACAGACAGATAAGCAGTATGGGAAGCAGAGAAATCAGCACATGTTCATGCTCCCTGTACTCTGCAGGAGAGGGAGGCAGAGAGGTGGGGAGATGCTGGCCAGCCTGGCAGACACAGAAGGGCTTCAGCTGGTGCAAGTTAGATGGATGCCTTTGCGGTACAGGCCTTTGATCATGCTTTAACTATAACCCCTTATACTAGGAATCTGCTGCTCCAGCCAGATCTTACTCTTTTCATAATGACTGCATTTGGGAAAAAGAGAAAGGGAAATGGACAAGCACAGATTTTCTTTTTCACCCTAAGCAGCCAAGCAGCGAAGGCGTTGGCTTGTCACCAGTTTTGTTGCACCTATAGCATGCTTAAGGTCCAGTGGGATTCGGTTTTGAACTTGAGAGAGGCTGTGAGGGGTTTGTTTTTCACAGGGGCTTTAGCCTACAGTTAAGTGCAAACACCTGCTGAAGTACTGGTAATTAGTAGATAATTAGTAGTTAATGTTCTTAGAATTTAAAAAGAAAGCTTACATAAGTAATTACTTACTATTTCTTATAATGTGCTGTTTTTCTGGAGATTTCATATCCCCAGAACATTTGCCAAGTTCCTAGGTTTCTCCACATACTAAATTGTTTATTAATTACACACGTATATTGCTTTCAGGAAAAAAAAATACATTAAATGTTGGAAATAGAAACGAGTTATCTTTTAAATTACAGCAGAGAACTCATTTAAAATTATAAAATTTGGGACTGTTAGCAGCTCTGGAAGGTGGCCTTGGTGTTTAAAAAAGTTGGATGTGACTGAGAAGGAATAGATGGATAGAGAAGAAATGTTCAAGACCATTTAGAGTGTTCAGCACATTTCACAGAAGGGTCCTTTTCATGTCAGCAGACACATCCACGCCCTGGCTTGTCACAAAGACCACCAGGACTTCCATTCTTAGGGGCAAGCACTGCCAAACAAAAGCTAAGTGCCACTAACAATCTCCGGCTCTCGAGGTGACCGAGGCGCAGGGATACAGGAACACGTTAATTAGTGTGCTGTAACCATATTTTCAAAGGATTTTTTTTTTTTACTTTAGAAATTAAAAAAAAAATCTCCAACTTCTAAATCTCCAGAGACTTCCCTTCCTAACTGGAAATGGGCATTCATTCATGTACTCTGTTTAACAGTAGAGCTTTGAGAATCTCATCTGAATTCTGTTCCTCACTTTGGGTGGCCTTGGGTTAATTCAGTGAAGTAATCATGTAACTTCAAGTTTTCTCATCTTTAAAATGGGAAGATTGTAGAATTTGTTTTTGTCTTTCTGTGTTCCTGCTAGCATACAAACATGCACTGTGAAGGTTCATCAAAGGGACTGTTTTTGATTCACTCCCCATGGCAGGGCCAGGCCATAGCTACACTCGTTGATGGGTAGCAGGAGCCAGACACCCCAGCCATCTTGTGGTGCTTTTCACAGGCATTAGCAGGGAGCTGAATCTAAGTGGAACAACCAGGGCACATAGCTTATTTCAGAAACTGATCTGAAATAAAAGAGGATGTTTCCCCAATTAAACAAAGACTATCGAAGGAGAAGTACTTACATCTTCCTCTGGTTTGGAAGATACTTTTCTTTTCTAAACAAGTTATTGACAAATGTAATGTACTGTTGTATATGTGCCATTTTCTCTTGATTGTGTTCATGGGAAAAGGACAATGGCCTGGATTCCTTGGAACCACTCTTAGTTCTTCGAAGCTTCACCTACAAAAGAATATTCCTTCATTATTGTTTCTCTATACACCTTATTTTCCAATTCCTTTGTTGTTTCTGTGTGTGTGTGTGTGTGTGTGTGTGTATACGTGTGTGTATACATATATGAATGTGTTTTTTTTCAGACTGAGTATCCCTACACAAAAGGCTTGGGACCTGAAGTATTTCAGGATTTGGAATATTTGCATAAACCTTATCAGCTAAGCATCTCTAGTTGGAAAATCTGAAGTCAAAAATGCTGCAAAATCCAAAGGAAATCAACTAGAAAAGCTTTAGGTTTGGGATTTCAATCTGTATATGTGTATGTCTGGTTGTTTGTCTCACTGTACTGTGTACTATCACTTCTTATCATTTTGTTATTCACTATTTGATTATTGCTCTGTCATTCACACTGGATTGTATGCTCTACTGGGACCAAGACTGTCTGTTGGATCATTGGACACCCAATGTCAAGGCCAGCATCTGGGTCACAGTAGGACTCAGGAAGCAGCAGAACACATGATGCAAAAACTAGAACTGTGACTATTTTTGACTGTAACAAGGATTTTCCAAGGTTTGCTTTTAAACCAACAGTGAAAATTCCACTTCACACTTGCAGTTGCTTTCGCTCTCAGACTCCTACATATTACTGATGGTGCGTTTGCCCTAAACAGCTGCATTTGGCTGTGTCCCACATCTCAGTGTACCAAAGGTCTTCAGTTACCTCCATACTGATCGCTGGTCTAACTGACCATCGTATGCTCATCTATAGTGTGTTTCCTAAAACCTTAAATGATTGACTTCTCAGAAACTGAGGTTCCCAGAGAATCCATGCTTCATTTACAATGAACATGAAAAAAATGAATCATAACCAAGCCATTATACATACATTCATACATAAGCAAATAAAAACGTTCATATGTATATATATATAGTTTATAATTCTGCCATTAAGTCAAAATCTCCCAGGCACAGCAAGCATAACAATATTCACTATAGTGAGAACTCAGACAAAATTTATAACAAAATAAATAAGTAAGTGAGCATTAGCTATTATCTGTAGAAGGAAAAAATAGGCTGGGAAAAGACTTGGGGGAAAAAAAGGTTTCTTTCACTGATGATCAAACAAATGCATAATGAGATGATGCCAGATAATTTCTGCATATCGAGTTAAGAAAGATGTGAAAATTTGCTGAATTTTTAGCCTTGAACACTTTCCTAATCTCTCTGTGCTCTTCCTTGACTTCCATTCTGGCTTTCCATTTGTTTCTCTTTTTTATTTCCTTTAGAACTGGTTTTTGGGGACACTTATAAATCTTGTGTTTGGAATTTACTTCTCTTCAGTACATCTGACATTAACATTTTTCCTCCTTGAAAGTTTTTGCTGTCGTTGATGCTGCTCCTTTGAACGTACTAACATTTGATTTTTAAAATAATGACTTTCGGTTTTGTTGGAACAGGTAGAGATGTGCCTGGATGAAGAACATTCATGAGGAGAAGGAGGGTAAATGATGAGGGGACATGCTTAAGGTTCTGTTCAGCTGTCATTCATTGCATTTTTCTTTTCAGTAAGGCATGCATTTTCCCTTGACCAGAGCTTGTTTTCAGAATGGACTAGTCTGCAATTGTATATTAGACCTATACTTATCGTAGCAATGGAAACAGGCGGCTGACTTCCTGTTTCTAGCGTGTTGTGTAAGGAAGGATTTGGCACACTCAGTTAAGTCAGAAGATTTAGTGTTGCCCAGGTGGCAAATGCTTGATGCTCCATCCCTTGGTGGGTAAACAGAGCCATGAACAATGCTCTGAGGAGCCCTACCTCACAGGAAGGAGGGGCACAAATGCTCACTGTCAGTCTCCATCTTCTGCTAAACTGTAGTGGCACAAATCCAAGTTTCAAAGAAGTATCCTGAGCCTCTGGTTCCTTTGCCTTGTAGCTGTCTGTGTTTTTTACAGGGCTGAGATTGCCTGAGCTTACGATGCTCGGGAGGGTAACAAGGACCCGAGGAGCTTCACACTGCGGCTGGTGCTATGTCCTCAAAGCCATCTTGGAAGTTCATTGAAGCAGGGGCCAGATCTCTTCAATACTGGGTGCTTTGGGGCGAGGGGGGGGGGTGATCACAAACACTGACAGGGATCAGAACTGTACTGAAGTGGACATCAAAGATACAATTGCATCCAGATGGAGTGAAAAATGCTGCATCATGCTCAGGATCAAATTAATACACTGGGCTTCGTTGATTTCACGGAGAATAATAGTGGCTCTTTTGGCTGCCTTGTTCCCAGTGAAATAGTCATGTATAGAGTTTCCGTTTTCAGCAGCAGTTGTGCCTACAAATGCTGTTCTCAAAATGACAGCTATTCTCCAAGCCACCAGGCATGCTATTGCTGGAACAATGAGGTGCATTAAAAGAGTCTTGACAATTTCAGCTCCTGGAAACCTAGGGGTCACAAATCTGCCAAGTTGAAAGAAAACAAATCACTAGGGCAAGACATTTTATTTAGTTCTAAACAACACCTAGCGCATGGATAGCATTCAAAAGCATTAATATAGTCATAATGCAAATCAACATGGGCCTGTAGACTGGAAAAGCTAAAGGAAATTAGGCTAAACTCTAAAGAAATCAGACTACAGGGGAAAAGGAATTTCAATAAAATTATCAAACATTTTTCAGTAAGATGGCAGTTAGTCAACCATGTATGTCTTATACACTGGAGTGAGTTACAAAAGAAGCCCATGTTTATAAGTAGAGACAAAGTGTAATGAAGAAGAGAGGAAAAACATAAATAAAAATAAACAAAAGGGGGCAGACACCATTACACCACAGGCAAAAGCAATGTTGGCCCTGCATGGCTAGGGAAAAGAATTCTGGCTATTGACGGTCTGGGAATATTGCTATAGAGGTGAAGGCTCCTGCACTAGAGGGAGTGAGACATGCTGCTTTCATTAGAGTCCTGTGAAACTCATGTGCAGGTGCCAGACCCAAATTAGCTTGATGTCAACGAAAAAGAAACGATGGGTTCTAAACTTGATCCAGGGATTTGGGTAGGACCCTAGGATTTCAGATCTGGCTAGATTCCTTCCTTCTCCTCTTCCTTCTTTTCTTAATGGATTCAACCAAAATACTCATTGTCTTTTCTCTATCAGAAATGACAACAGGTGCTGAGGACTTACAGGAAAAGAAGTCTCAGTTGTATTGTTCAGAAGCTTACAACTTAGACGTTGAAAGTGATGTGCATCCCCATCACAGTGAGACACATCAGTACCATGAAGACTGACAGAGAATCCCAGAAGGTAATGTTGCCAGGCTTATTCATTTAATCTCTCACTGTAACTCCAAGAGGTTGGAACAATATTGTGTAGAAATTGAGGCACAAAGAAGTTTTAGCTACACTGTATATAAGGTAGAATTTGATCTCTGATCATGCAGATCAACAAACTGTGCTAGTAACCACTCAATCACAGTCTAACATTATCTAGTTCCATTGCATGTCAGGGACACACCATTGACACTACAACTTCCTTTATAAACTTGATCCCATCCAGATTTTGCATCTTTCAAATGGTATGTTCCAGTTTGGGGTGACTCAACTAATGGTGAAGTTTTTCCTGAATGAAGTTATTATGTGTGTTATTTTTAGGTCTTCAGCCTTTCAGAGTTAAACCTTTCTCATTACAACAGTTCCTCCCATGTATGAAAGATTCTATCATGTTGTAAACTTGTAGATTACTTATCCATTTCCTGAACTGGGATTTGTCTGAATGGCCATCTGTTTTCCCTTTTATAGCATCCTTTCTGAAATGGAACCCAGTTTCCTAAGTGTTGTGTATTCAGAAGAGCGTGTGGCTCAGACCATCATCCCTTTGTCAAAGCCAATTTTCTTTTTTTAATGGTGTTTGGATCCAATAGTAATGTCTGGGTTTGCTCAGATGGTTCATGGTAGGTTTTCTTGGATAGAGAGAATACCGCAAAGTTAGATATAAATGAATGGAGTGAGGAATGGGGGCAGTTAGACATAGAAAAATGATTGACTTTAAAGCTCATGAAGATAAGTTTAAAATCTGATTGAGAAGCAACTGGAACCACTGAAGTGTTCTGAGAAAGGGAGTGACACAATCAAGGTAATGCTGGGGTGAGTAGCGTTCATTTTCTTCTCAGCAGCAGTCCCACATTGTGAAAGGTGGGGGAGGCTCACAAGCATTTTGTGGGCGTGTAAAAGGTTTTTTTGGTTGATAGATTTGTTGTAGCCTCATCTGCAAGTGGGTAATAAATAAGTGATAATGCGACTGATCTGAAAAGTTGTGTTGGTGTTTGAGTTCAAATATTGGGCTGGGGGTTAGGCATTGCACGTTCTGCACCTGGATTTTCTGTGTGGTTTGGGGTAGGTCAATTTACCCTCTCCATCTCCTCCCTCACACTCATTTGCTTGCATAGTACTTTGTGCTCCTTTAATAAAAGATGCTGTAAATCATTTAAAGATTTATTTGCCATATATTTTTAAATTTAAAAAGGAGAAGGTAGAACTCAAGGTAGGTAACTACGATGCTGCCAAAACTGTCCAAGCAGATGAATCATATGGGTAATTGTACTGAATGAGGAAGAGAATGATGATGGTGATGATGATGATGATGATAAAAACACGTATTGAATCTGATGGTGTGGAATACACTCTGGGATAAGCATTTGTTATTTAGTTCTTTCAAGAACCCTATGAGACAGGGTCTTATCTGGTGTAGCCTTCTTGCTGGCAGAGTCCTGAACCACTGCAGAGCATCACATGAAAAGAGACAAAATGCATCTCCCTGTCTTTCTTTGCTTGTAAGACCATCAGGTTCCAACTACACTTTATCTGATCCTGATAGCTTCCTCAAAGCTTCACCTTGACCCGGGTTCTATCCTCAGAACCTGAACTCAGGTTCTATCCTCTTAATGCTTCATTTCAGGATTTAAAGTTCAACACGCAGTGAGGGACACTCAAATCTTATTGCCTTATCCAAACTCTAATAACATTTGAGTGTATTTCAAGATCTTATCCATAGATATACACAGATAATACAATCTTAGCCATTTCCCAACAATCAAACTTATGGACTCTGACAATAAACTCTGACCTATGGGACTTTATTCTCTGCCTAGCCGAGATCACACACAATGCTTCCTTAGCAGCTCATTTTCATCTTTGTATCTACTATCATGCTTACTACATTATCATTGCTTACTGAGTGTTAACTAAACCAAGTTGAATATAGTGAATACTAAGCACTAACTAGGCAGCAGGCATCTCAGTAGATTGGATTTCCACATGGAGATAGTAATAAAAAAAAACTTAGAAATGCACCTATGACCTTGAGTAGGAAACTGAAAGTGTGCGTTTGAAATCATCCTGTAGCACAGGAGCCTATGAGAAAAGAGGGCAGTGGAGGGATTTACAGAGGAGGCAAGTCCAGAGCAATCAGAGCAAAGACCTAATATGAAGATGCTAGCAAGCAGTAATGATTGCCCCCACTGTGTCTGCAATAAAGACATCTAGTAGGATGAGCAATGCCCATGATGAAAAAGTGTACTTAGCTTTGAGAAGTTTTCTAAGGGAAGTAAAGGCAGAAGCAAAGATGCTATGGAAAGAATCATTGCCAGAGGAAAGGAGGGGAACAGGCCAGAGTTTCAGCTCTTTATGGTGATGGAATTCCTGCTCCTGATGAAGTTCAATGTACTGCAGAATATATGGTCAATAATGGAGAGGAGATAAATTTGGTTAAAATTAGGGAGGACGATCAAAGGAAGTAGTGGCAAAGCCTTTTTAGAAGGAAGGAAACACTCTTGAAAGTCAGAAGGAGAATGGGGAAAGGTAATAGAATAAGATAGTCTAAATTTCAGAAAAAGACCTGATAAAGACAATGTCAGTCAGGGACTGAAAATGATAAACATGTGCACAATTTTACTGCTTGGATCTGTGTTCTCTGAAAGTTTCTGGACCTGGAAAACTTATGAGAGGTTTCTTTATTTGCCTCATTTTCTACTTCTTGAATATCCAGATAACCTGGTTCCTCAGGATCTTTCTTTAGAAGTCCAGAATTAAATAGCAAAGACAACAACAAGGTCAACAACAAAACAACTTCTTTCACTTTTGGAAACCTGCCATTACTTAATGAGGAAGTTGTTTTCATCAATTGCCTACTTTTGGGGGGGTGGTTTATTTGTTCTTTTAGTAAGAAACTTGAAGGGCAAGTCAAGAAATTGGAAATATGGAAACATTATCAATATTATCAACATTACCTGGCTTGGCATTAGGTCATGTGCCTTGTTCAGCAAGGTTAAGTCAGGGAATTATTTATATGAGGTTAAAAACATCTTGAAAGAATTGGAGGGGGAGGGGTGGGGGAATCCCAGTACCTATAAAACTGTGTCATTAATTTAAAAAAAAGAAAGAATGAAGCTGACTCAAACAAGAAAGGACAGACTAGGTAAAACAATAGAGTTATTTCCAAATAAATATTCTGCAAGCAAGAAAAAAAAAAGAATTGGAGGGAACTACTGGTATGCAAAATCAGCAAATGTTGGAGACAGATTTTTGAGGAAATTTTTTACTGATGAGGAACTGAACGACATGAATTATATTCATTTTCTCTATCACATTTCTCTTTCTATCTATCATTTATTTGACCCACTACTTATGTGTAGGGAGAATTCTGTCTAGCAGGTTGCCCATGAAGATAGCCAGCAACATAGGTGAAGATAGTTGGACCAAGCAGTAATGGGACATCTAGAAGAGGTATTAAGATTCAAAGAGGAGGATTCCGAGGGTTGGTGGTAGCACCTAAACTGGCTGGCAGGTGCACATATCAGTGCTGCATGTATTAATTTCTGGCCAGAGTTCTGGATACATTGCTCTAGTGCCGTCATAATGGGGAGCTGAGGTGGCTTGACCTGTAGGATCATCTTCCTAGGAGCTGCTGAGGCTTTTTAGGGACTAGAAACCAGAAATCACAGCTTAGTAAAAGGTACTATCACAGCTTGTCCCTTAGCTTATGAGTATCTTCATTGACAATTTTTGTTATGCCAGCAATAAATATAGAATCCTGTTACGTTTGCTAAAGGCCAAGTAGTAGGAACTTCATTCTAACATTTCTGTTTTGTTTCTGGCCTGAGACCCTCATTTCCCACTCTTCATTCCTTGCACAAGTCCATACAAAAATTGTTGGCATTGTTTGCACATAATCAGGTGCCATATGTGTAACTACAGTCACTAAATCACCCATCCTTCCCACCTCTATAATTAATCTTCTTAGGAGGCGTATTTTGTAACCTTAAATGAATCTCTCCTTTAGCCAGCTAACAACCTTTTGTTCTGTGGGAGACATATAAATCCTGCAGAACACATTATTGCTACTCTTGGAGATCCAACAACCCTATGCTTGATGTGTAGATCCTGGAAGCACATAAAAAAGACATAAGCATACAACAGGAAAACTAAACAAGAGAAAAAAAATCAATGTGGCTACTTGGAAGTAAGTAACTCAATCAATATGTGTTTGTTTGCTTGTATTCAGAGCGAATGAAAGAATACAAGATGTTGGACCTATGTAAGTCTATGTGTGGGAGTTTCTATTACCTTGCGCAGCGTTCCGAGCTAGACATGGACATGATTCCTAAGATCAGGTGATCAGGTTTTTGGGATCAGTGGTGGTTTGCCAGGGTGGGTTTTCAATTAAATTCATGATATTTTTTCTTTGGTAGAGGTTTGTGTGTAGGAGCTTTTTTTTAAAAAAAAAAAAAAATTTATTAACATAAGGATAGCAGATTTCAGGTGTTCCACAGGTACCATTGCATTGGTGGTAATTTACATCTACTAAGTATTACAAATTTTTATTAAGGGGCTCATAATTTATGAGAGCTTATTTGACATAGACAACTATGTTCAGATGTAACACATTCAGTGTATTCTCTGATCTTTAAAACTATTGGTCGTTTTAGTCCTTAAAATTACAGTTGTTAGGGGCAGGCTTTGTGGTGCAGCTGCTCCAGCTGTTGCCTGCAACACCAGCATTTCATATGGGAGCCCTGCTTCAAGCTGTGGTGCTTCCTGTGTGGTTCCCTGCTAATCCCCTGAGAAGCCACAGAAGATTGCCCAAGTACTACCATTCCTTTGGGAGACCCAGATGGAAATCCAGGCTCCTGGGTTTAGCTTGTCAAGAGTGAAAGTTATTGCAGGCATTTGAGGGATACGCTCGTGAATGGAAGATTCTCTCCGTCTTCTCTCTGTCACTCTTCCTTTATAACACATAAGTGAATCATTTTAAAACTTACAGTTTTCTATCACTGTGTGTCCTTGCTTTACATCTGTAAGTAATATTGCATGCTTCTCTTTCCTAAATGGCCAAGGAGAACTCGCATTGCAGCCATGGATTTTCCACCTTTAATCTGTCTTTTCTCTTGAGATTTCACAGGCAAAGTATATGAGTCCTTCTTCCTTACGGAGTGCTTTCAGGGTGCCAGCCTTGTCTTACCAGCTCCATGCTATGCCCAGTAGGTACTTTTGGTGCAAAAATGGTCATCTATTCTCCCTTTTTTTTGATGTTGCTGGTCAGGGAGAATGAAAACTCTATGCTCTTACCTTGGAGCAAGTCATAGGTTCATCCTATTTGCAGAAACAAGAGAAGTTGAGTCTTCTTTGAAAGTTTGAAGATAAATATGTACATTATACATTGTGGTCTAAAGTTTGGCCAATTCTCAACTCTGGCAGCCTCACAAAGTTATTATTATCAGTCCTGCAATTTTTAAAGCATTGCACTGAGCTTTAGCTGTTTGATTCCCATTGATTCCAGCTATTGTATGTTCACATAATGGAAGCAGTTTGTCCACATGAATAAAACATCAATAAGGTGTATGTATAAGTACCATTTAAGAAAAAAATAGAGAAAGTAAAGCATACTTAGATATAAAAAACAGGGTGGCAAAGAGGCCAATTTTCTGGTTAACAAAAGGCTTGCAGCTAGGTGAAGGTCTACAACCACTCCCCTGTATCCAGTAAAGTGGAACACTGTCTCCCACACACCTGGGCAAAGCAAAGCCACCCATGCAAAAAAGCAACATCTCCTAGATGGCATTTTTCCCACAATGGAGTTTTCACATTTTTGCAGTTTTTAATTGATTTTAAAGAAAGACATAGCTGCCGGAGCCTCAGGACTACCTCTTTAAGCCGCCCGAGCAGGAGTTAAAAGCTGGCAGCCCCAGCTGGCTTTGCTCCGTTCCTAACAACTCTTGCTGAAATTAATGTGGCTCAAGCAGGGGCCAGGGCTGCCATTTGCCCAAAGACAAATCATTGGTTTTAAGAAAAATCCCCCTTTTAATGATTCACAGTTGAATTTGGATTTAAACTCAGCTCAACAAACAAGCAAAACAAAGAGCTGTTGGAGAGGCTGGACTTTGAGCTGCCAGTGGTAGGGCTCCAGTGTCCACACGGTTTTCAGCCCCAGAGCATCAAATACTGATCAGAGAATAATGGCAATTCTACACTGTGATTAGTGTGTGGCTGAGGTAGTACTCATTTCCTCTGGTCTTATGTTACAAGATCCAGGTTTCATTAAATGTACGTTTGTGCAGTGTGCCACAGGGTATGCTGACCAGTGCTGAATGGATCACACACCTTCGAAACACAACTTCTTCCCCAGGAGTTAAACATCCACCTGGAAATGCCAGGAATATATGTGTAGAAAGAAACACAAAATTGGAATTCAAGATTCTTGTCTTGGCTGTTTCAGATCACCCCGTAAGTTTAATCACACACAGGCACACACACAGGCAGGCACACACACACACACACATATGTAAACTAGCCACAGGAAATGTAATAATCACAAAGCAATTTTCTGGCTCCTCCTCGGATCCTCTAGTGAATCACAACCTCTAGAGACAGGATTTTTAATTTTGTAGATTTTTTGAAAAAAGGTATACTTGAACTTACCTGGATATATTAGACTCAAGCAAAAGATGGAACAGGATGGCATGCAGATAAGACTGTATGAAAATCAGAGCTCTAAACCTACAGAGAATTGTGTATTTTCAATGCCTGGGTTTTACCAAGAGAGAAATGTGGTGGGTGGGTGCAAGTTGCTATCCTCTCATTATCCCTTTCCTCCAACCACTCCCTCTGTGCTGATGGCTTTTTATTTGCATAGGAAAGCCCAGCAGCTTTCCCTAAAGAGAGGATTGTCCTAATATTGGTGGAGACTAGACAAGAGGACAAGTAGAAGCTAAGGGCCATCAATGTGTATCTTGCACACATTATTACAAGTATTTTTCCTAATGACGTTATAAGCCAGGTTCAAATTTAGCACATTTAGACTTTAGGAAGCTCTGTGTTGGAACAAGATAAAGCAATATTCACTTTTTTCTTTGCTCCCAGCTTTGCCCGCACCATGTGGACCTGATGCTTGGATTCGTCAGCACACATGCCCACATTCCATTCACATTTCCTAGACCCTCTTTGAGCCTAGTGGTGTCTCTACTGACAGACCAGCATTCAGAACATTGAAAACACAAAACTCCAAAAGAATTCATTGCATCATTGTAATTCAAATCCATTTCTAAAAATGTGTCTTTTCCCCTCTTATCTATCAGATAAAGAAATACTCCATGCCTTCATCTTCACCAATAGTCATCAACTTTTATTTAACTCTATATGCTAGGTTTATTAATTCTCACAGCTGTGCTAGGCATATCATATTTTCCTTTACACAAATAAGAAAACTGAGACCTGAGTTAAGGTACTCAGATAAAGTTTACCTTCACTGAGTGGTGGTATTGAAATGGGAATTCAAGACCACATGGCTTCAAAGCCCATATCATGATGCTGCCTTTTGTTTTTGAAGATGCCCCTATACAGTTTAGATATGGTATGAAATGTTTTCCCTTACAAAAGAGATGGTTAATTTTTGTTCAAAACTTTACCAAGTCTTTTGTGATTTCTCCACTCAATAATTATGTTTTGAAAAGAAGCAGCATTGAAAAGTTACTTCAATCTAAAATAAATACAACCAACGCTTAATATGAGCTAGTTATAGAGGTTTCTAATCAAATTTGGTAGTTTGGTCAAATTACAACTTAAAGGTTCTGTATAGAACAATTCAAAGCAATAGGACACAATTGTTGAAAAACAGATAGATAATGGATTACAGAGATACCTAAAGAAATCATGGGCTTCAAAAGGTTTAGCATGAACCGGATAGAGGCCTGATATGAAATCTAGTTAGGGGCTTGTTCTGGATCCATATCCAGTAAGTCACTGAGCCTGGAAATTTGAATGGATAATCACAGTGAGGGTATACTTCATGACTTCTGTCATTTAAATGACAGAAAAGCGAAGTTATTTTCAGGTCGATACCATTTCCAATTCAAGCTCATAAACCTCCTCATGTTAAAATCAAGGATTGGGGGCCCGGCGCGGTGGCACAAGTGGTTAAGGTCCTCGCCTTGCATGTCCGGGATCCCATATGGGCGCCGGTTCTATCCCGGCAGCCTCGCTTCCCTTCCAGCTCCCTGCCTGTGGCCCAGGAAAGCAGTCGAGGACGGCCCAAAGCTTTGGGACCCTGCACCCGCGTGGAAGACCCGGAAGAGGCTCCTGGCTTCAGATTGGCATAGTGTCGGCCATTGCCCTCACTTGGGGAGACGGATCTTCCTCTCTGTCTCTCCTCTCTGTATATCCGCCTTTCCAAAAAAATAAAAATAATAAAAATAAAGAAAATTAAAATTAAAAAAATCAAGGATTGGGCTCATATGAAAAACTTTACAAAACAGACCTATAGCATGAGAGTCTCCAAGCACACAAATGGAAGATTCAGTGATTATTTAAAATTGTTGGAAGCCAGGAAAAAACTTTGTATGGACTGTTTAAGGAAGCAAAATACTGAATAGATAAAGGACAGAGTAAAGCATCTGAAGAGGCAACTCAGAGTGAACATCAAGAGCCTAGCAACGAAGACAGAGTGTCTGGGTTTGAAACCTTCCCTTGATCTTGATTCCAGCCTCCTGCTGATGTCAAACCTAGGGGCAGAAGTTATGGCTCAACTCTCTGGACTGCTGCCACTCATGTGGAGGACTTGGATTGAGTTCCCAGCTTCCAAATGCACCTGTTGTAGGTATTCAGAATCAGTGGATAGGAACACCCTCTGTCTCTCTCTCTCCCTCGCCTCTCAAACAAACAAACAAACAAATTTAGAAGACAACTGGAAGATTTACACAGGCCAGTGCTTTCCAATACAACTTCTTAAATGATGAAAAAGACACCTGCTAGACCTGCAATACAAACGGCTGCTGAGCGCATCAAATGCGTCCTGTGAATTTGCAAAACTTAGTTTTTAGTTTTATTTAACTTATTTAAATAATAACATATATAGTGTTTAAGGTGCAAATCTTAAGGTTCAAAAAGATCATATTCTTTGCAAAATGCCATACTAGCTTGATTTTGAATGGGTTTGAGAGATATTTTCTGAGCAATGGAAAAGTCTAAAATTGGAACATAGTGCTGACAGTTCTATACATTTACTAAAAATCATTAAATTATTATCTTGGATGATTCTAATAGTAGGTAAGTTATATCCAAATAAAGTTGTTAAGATGCAATTATATTAAAAGTAAACATCAGTAGTAAAAATCTTCATACCTTAGATATTAAAGGGCATTCTATTAAATAGTTCATGAGCTCTGGAATAAATTACCACACAAAATAAAAGAAATACTTAGACTTGAGTGACGATGAAAATACAGTGTTATTTGTAGGATATATTGAAAGTGGCACTTTTAGCAAATTTTACAATCTTTTTTTAAAAAAGATTTATTTATTTTTTATTGGAAAGTCAGATATACAGAAAGAAGGAGAGACAGAGAGGAAGATCTTCCATCCAATGATTCACTCCGCAAGCAGCCACAACGGCTGTAGCTGAGCCAAACCGAAGCCAGGAGCCAGGAGCCAGGGGCCTCTTCTGGGTCTCCCACGCGGGTGTAGGGTCCCAAAACATTGGGGCATCCTCGACTGCTTTCCTGGGCCACAGAGAGGGAGCAGGATGGGAAGCAGAGCTGCCAGGATTAGAACCTGCGCCCATATAGGATCCCGGTGCATGCAAGGCGAGCACTTTAGCCACTATGCTATAACTCCAGGCCCAAATTGTACAATCTTAAAAACTAATATTGGGCTAAGCACTATGGCTCAGTGGCTAAATCCTTTCTTTGCAAGTGACAGGATCCCAAATGGGCCCCAGTTTGTATCCCAACTACTCCACTTCCCATGCAACTCCCTGCTTGTGGCCTACGAGAGCAGTAGAGGATGGCTGAAAGGCTTAGGACCCAGCACCTAAGTGCGAAATCCAGAAGAAGCTCCTGGCTCCTGGTTTTGGATAGGCTCAGGTTCAGCTGTTGCGGTCACTTGGAAGGTGAACCAGCAGATGGAGGATCTTTGTCTCTCCTTCTCTCTATAAATCTGATATGCCTTTCCAGTAAAAATAAACAAATCTTAGAAAAAGACTTACATTAGGCTGGGAGTCGACATCCTGTGTCATAACTTCAGAAATAAATGTCCTTGACCTTATTAACCCCCGCCAAAATGAAATGCAGAAATACTGATGAGCTACTTTCTACCTAAGAAATTAGAGACATAAAGTTCGAAAATATAATGAAGGTTGAGGGGTAAGATAAAGAAAAGAACAAAAATCAACACATAAAACACAAACATATAATGCTATATACTAATCAGCATGACAATTCCTGAGCAAGGAAAACCAAAAACATTTGGGCAAGACTGATGAAGTAAAATGGTGCTCTAAGTCTTTGGATGAAGCACAGATTACAAAGAATTCAAGGAGTGATTATTGTCCCCTTCCCCCTAAAAGAAAGAAAATGCAAACAAAATGGGAAAACTACTGGAAAATAATAATTAAGAGAAATAGAAAGCAAGAATACTTCTCTAACTATTAAATAAATTGATCATTGTTTTAAAGTTTGACTGAAGTGCTAGTTCCAGACTGTTTCATGGGTAAAATTCTACTATATAGTCAAAGGACAAGATTATCCCAGCTTATATTATTTGTCCTTTTGGGATTGACTTATTTCACTGAGCATAATGTTCTCTAGTTGGGATAATTTTGTTGCAAATGGTAGAATTTCATTCTTTTTAATGGTTAAGTAATATTCTGCATGGTAGATGTGCCACTGTTTCTTTGTTCATTTCTCTTTTCACAGGCATCTGAGTTGTTTCCATGTCTTTGCCTTTGTAGACTGTGCTGCTGTAAATATAGGATAGAGCCAAGAAAACAGTGAATAGCATCCTAGAAAGTGAGTTAAACTAAAAAAAAAATGGTCCTAGAAAGGAAAGTATAGGTCTTTCTTGCTTATGAATTTGGATATAAAGAGTCTAATAGAAAATTTAACGTGGGAACAAATTATAACAAATTAAAGATAGAAAAATAATACAGCATGACTGAATTAGATTTTTGTCTTGGAATGACAGATGAGTTTATCATGAAGGGATCTATCTACTGATAATTTATTGATGGAATTATCATTTTGATGAGATTAATGACTGTGAAGAAAAAAATCACATAGTAATCTCAAAAATTATAAATTTTAACTACTACTTGGAATTAAAACAAAGTAAAAAAGACACTTCAGAAATTTAGGACACTAAGAGAACTTTTCAACCTGAGAAAGGATGCATAATAAAATATTTTTAATTGGAGGTATGTTGGAGATATTTCCTTGAAATTGAGGCTAATATAAGGAAACTAACTCTAATATTTAATTTTGAGGTGTTAACCAGCATAACAAAGTAAGTAAAGACATTAGGATTAGATAAACCAATATTGCAGTAAAAGGAACATAAATGTATTAGGAGTAATGCTATCAAATGATAATTCATCAAGATGGAAGGAATACTACTGGTTTTTCCGTTACTGGTAAAACAAACTTACAAAAATTTAATGGCCTCACATGAAAAAACTTCAGTAGTTTTATGGTTTTGGAGGTTGGAGTTTAGTGTAAGTCTTGCTGGGCCAAATCAAACTGTTGGCAGGACTTCATTCCTTTCTGGAAACTCCAGGGACGGACAGTTTTCCAGCTTCTGGAGGCCAACTGCATTTCTTGCCTAGTAACCTTCTTTCTCTGTTTTTCAAAGTCATCACCCATTTTAATTTATATCTCTATTTTCAGAAACATCTCCCTCAGACAACAGTTGGAAAGGCTCTTCACCTTTTAAAGAATAAGATGATTGGATCAGGTTTATGCATTTAATCCAAAATAAAGTTCTTATTTCAAGGTCTTTAACCTTAGTCACATCTTCAACGGCCTTTTACCATGTAAGAGAGTGGGTTTTGGTTTTGAATTTTCCTGATTTTCTGTGGGCTAGCTAGTTTTCTACCTGTCACAGCATAAAAATAAAAATAAAACCAGATCATCTCTTTAAACCATAAGTTGCATTTCTATATATAATGTTCAAATATATGCAAGAAAACTTTTACTTTTTTGGCAGAATAAATTTATCAAAAGGTGTTTAAGACTCATGTAGAGAAAACTCCCAATCTTGGCTATGTCATGTCAGTTTTTGCAAAACCGAGAATGCTAACAAGGCATTTCAAACTTATATGGAAGCATGAATGGATGAGACACTTTGAAAGAATAATTTAAGTGGCTTTATTCTACTAGATATGGTTGAATCTTTTTACAAAGTTAGTTTAACGTAGTATGGAAACAAGTGAAGAGTTAGATCAGTTAGTTAATGGAACAAATTAAGCAGCCCAGAAGCAATTTTGTCTAACATAGAACAAAATAGATTGCAGAAACAGACTCACAAAAAAATTGATGTATGATAGAAATGGTATTGTCAAAAACTGGTGCTTCAGGCTTGTGATAATTTAAACAGTATCATATTACCCAACTTACATGTGAAGCCAAAGTTAGAAGGTGGGTAGTGCTGAGTGTATGGGGAGATGCAACACCCTCGGCATTGCTGGTGAGTGTGTGAAGTAGTGCAGCCATGTGGAAACTAAACTCAGCTCCCCAAGAAGCATCTGCAATGACATGCACAATGACACTGTTCACTAACGTGTGGAGAGAGAAGTAGCCTGTGTTCCCATCGCTAGAAGAATGGATAAACAAGATGGGCTGAGGACAAGAACGGAAGACACCAACGGAAGACGCGGTTAAATTTCAATTTCAGATAGTTGGTAATTTTTTAAGTATACATGTGTCCCAAGTATTTCATAGCTTTAATTATTACTAAAAATTCAGTTGTTGTTCATCTGAAGTTCATATTCAATTAGGCATCCTGTATACTATCTAATAATCTAGGTTGTGGGTATTTTAAGGAATACGAGAAAATTGGGAGCAATCACTACGTGTTCTACAGCAACCTGATCACATTTGCTAACTGCATATCAAGTGCCAGAAATGAAGAGAAGCTAGTGACATAATACCATCTGTGTGAATTGAAAACTATGCCTACAGCAATACTATTTCTTCCCCAAAGATGAACAAATATTTCAAGTCACACATCAAATACACTTGTGTGAGTGTCAGTGGGAAGACTGTGAGTAGGGATTTAATCAATAAAGTTGAGTAAAGGGCTTTGTATTGACTGATAATAACAATGTGGTAAGAAACGAGGACCATAATTAATTCTTCACTTGACATCAGGGAAAATAATTTAAAATAATTTAAAATTTATTTTAAATAAATAGTAGATTTGACTGCTGCATTGCCATTGTTGTGGTCAGATACAACTTTAATCACTTTCAATACTCCAACCCATTGTAACAAGTTTAAAGGTATACAGAGGTGGAAAAGTAAGGATTATCTGTCAATATTGCTTCATTACCCTGGGTTTGAGTGGAGATTTTAAAAAAATATTTTCTTATAATATTATTAGTGAAATTCATTGTAAAAAGTTTAGAAAACCTACAAAAGCACAGGTAGAGTGAGAAGTATTCTACTATCCAGAGATACTTGCTATTCGAGATATTTTATGTACAAGTGGCTTTTTTTCTGCTTTTTTTTCTCATATGTCTCATGCCACCGAAAATTGTATTTAAGGCACAGCCTTTATTCTAGATGGGACATCTCACAGTATTAATTGGCTAGATGTGATGTCACTTACGGTTGGGATGTTAGGTTGCTTTTAGTTGTGCTGTTATAATAATGCTGCGAACTACAATGTGATGGTTTGGATATGGTTTCAGTGCATTCTGTAAGAATTCAAGTGTTGGAAGTTATTCCCACCATGCAGTGCTTTGGGGAGGTGATTGGACCTCAATGAGATCCAGCCCAATAATGGTTACTCTGGCATCACCCTCAGAAAGAATGAAATAGTTCTTGTGGGACTTGAGTTGTCACAAGGAGGTGGTTATGCTTCTCTTTGACTTCCTGTGCTAGGTCTGACCTCTGCTTCCTGTACATGTACCTGTCACTGTGATGCCAACCACTATGATGTGATGAGCCAAGAGAAGTCTTGCCACAGTTGGTACCATATGTGGGCTTTTAGCTTCTGAAACTGTGAGCTACATAAACCTGTTTGTAAGCACCTAATTGCAAGAATTTCATGATAGCAATGAAAGACTACTGGAAAAATACTTGAGATTAATATCTAGAGTAACAAAGTAAAGATATAGTATAGTAATAAAAATATTGTGTTGATGAATTTTGATTCTGATATTAAATAAAACAAGTGTCAAGCTATCCTGCTTTTGGAAATTAAAAGGAAGAATAAATAACATGCAAGGGATGACTTTACAAAATCTCATATGAGGCCATAGTAGAGGTTAGATAACGTAACAGTGGTCAAGTTTTGTTTTGTTTTGTTTTGTCTTGTATTTCTGCTTTTCTAACTTCTTTTGACAAAAGAAAGGTCATGTTCCCTATTTAGCTGAATAAGGGGACTCACAAACACATTGATTTACTTTAAAGAGGGCTTCCTGGCTGTTTATGCTGTTGAGGTTGACAAATCATAAAGCATGCAGAGCTATTCTGTAAGGCGATGTGCCTTCAATCACACTGACTACTTAGCTACAGACATGTTCATGAGCTGTTCAGGTGGTCCAGCTTGGACGGATTTCTGGATTCCTGGACTCCACTGCCATTGCCCATGGAGCACTCAGGGCTTTCCTTTGATGGCATCAGGATGATGGCAGCTCCAGCCATCTTACATGTGCCTTCCAATTCCAGTGCCACAAAACCTGCATTTTCTTCACTAATTCTTTTCTTTCAC
The DNA here is from genome assembly GCF_017591425.1 of Ochotona curzoniae. Classification (NCBI taxonomy): domain Eukaryota; kingdom Metazoa; phylum Chordata; class Mammalia; order Lagomorpha; family Ochotonidae; genus Ochotona; species Ochotona curzoniae. Next base: position 7,184,355 of record NW_024466218.1, read on the forward strand.
CTGCAAAATAATTCACCAGACTTTCATGCGCAACAGACAGGAAACAGGTGCTCTTTATCCTAAAGAAAAACATTCCTAACCATTAACCTCCCATCCTTCAACAATATGCCTTATCACCCCAAGCATCTTTTGAAAATCACATCAAATGTATTTGGAATAATTTACATTGAATCTTTTTAAAATGAGTATTTATATAATTATTCTATGAGAAAGAACATGGTCTTCTTTAAATAGCTGTGAATTGAACATTCAGAATTTGCCATTCCAATTAATGTTGCATCCACATCAGATAAATGACTGATGTAGCCATTAACTATGAATGTAACCTGAACAAACATATAGATACTAGTTAATTGTGTGCCTGTCTTGTGTCTCATAAATATTCTATGTGCAAATATTGATGACATCAGATAAGTAAGAACAGTCTCCATTGCCCCAATGATGATTTTCCCTTAAATCAAGGCTGAGTCCATTTCAATGCACTGTATAATTAAAATAGTAAAGTATCTACATACAACACTTTACTTATGAATCTACCCCCACTTATGAATCTACCCCCTTGATAATTGTCTGAAATATAATGTAAAGTGGCTAATTTAGCTTACCACCTAAAATTAGGGCTGGGATTGGGGGCAGACCAGGTCAGGCAGGGCTGCAGTACCTTTTGGCCTTGCATGTAAGCTGATCAGGGACAAGCCAGGTTGAGTGGACTGTACCTACTGGTACATTCATAAGCCAGAGGGGTGAAGGTTGGTTGGGCTTTGCCACAGAATCAACTGGTAGATGCTGGCATGAGGAGAAGACTCTGTCAAATTAAACTGCAGTATCATCCAGAGAGTTTAAGATCCTGGAGTAGGAGTGGGAGTGGGCCCAGTAGGGAAACAGTGGGCACCTCCCTCATGGTTTGCCACCCATACTGGTGAGAATGATAATCAGGACAGAGACAGGTATGGATAAACAGAGAGTGGCATCCACCAGCACATGTGTGGACTGGATAGTGGGGCTGGTTGGGTTCAACTAGGCTTCAATGCCAATTGATAAGTATGAGAGCTGAATGGGATATGGGATAGACAGGACCAGTCTCTTGTACATACTGGCAAGCATGGGAACCAGGGCAGGGGACAGGCCTGGTTGGGGTTATTGTGGGTCTCTTAGACTAGGCTACAACTCCCACTGGTTTGTGTGGGTGCTGAGTGTGTGGTGGGCAGGTTCAGGTTGGGCTGCAACACCCATTGGTTTGTGTAAAAGACAGGGTTGTAGACAACTGACCCAGCAACTGCAACTAACAGTGTGCATATAGGCTGATTTGGGTGATGGTGTGTGCTGGACCCTGTATTGGCATGTACACACAAAAATCAGATCTGGGATTGTCTCAGATGAAGTCTCTTTGGGAATCCCCCCAGCTGAACTGCTAGACTCAGAACTCCAACTATGAAGATTGCAGGTTTCATGGTCTGACCATGGAATGCATGTGTCAGATTGGACCTCAGTGGCTTAGAAGGAGCAGTGGACAGCATATCCAGGTGCACATGGAGAATATGGTAGTACACTGAAGCCTGCAGAGGACACCTGGTACCATAACAGAGGGTGGAAAACAGAACGAATTCATCAACTACCCCGGCTGAGCGTTAGCAATGAATACCTGGGCAAATGGAGTCCCTAAGGTGGACTATGTCAGCCAGTGGATTCTGGAAAGATTTCATCATGATTGGAGTGGAAAGATCAGCAGCAATACAGAACTGTTGAACTACCAAAACCACTTGAGCAGTGCCCTTGGAGTATGCCCCACATCTGGGACTCTGGGATGGTTGGGAGGCTGGACGTGGCTTCTCACCTTATCTCTCCCCTCCACCCAGATAACAGAAAAGGAAAAAGAGAATGTCAGAACAATGGTCTCACCCACTTTCCTCTAGCTCTTGACCCTTCACACCCTAATCAAATATGTCAAAAGTATCAAAAATAAAATTTATACAATTAAACAAAAACAATCATGTGTCAGTTAACAGGGACATGGTCTAAGAAATGCGGTATAGGTGATGTAGTTATGTGACAATCAGAAGGGCTGTAATATCAATAGATGATAATTGATTTTGAGGATACCATCTTTCTTGCAATCCATTGTCTACTAAAATGTTGTTATATGGTCAGAACAATATATTGCTAACTGATAGGTCATAATATTTAAGAGCTAGAAAGTACCTCATGGCTCCTCTAGTCCTGTGGTTGCCAGCCACATCCCTACAGACTGGCTGTTTTGCTACTCAGAGTTTGCCTTAGTTTTCAATTCCAGCAACATTGAAGAATCCCAAGATAATAAATGCAGACCTGACTTCCCTGAAGCTGAATGGGCAACCCTGTATTTTGCTATAATTCTTGGAAGAAGCTAAGCTCACAAAAACCCCCAGCTCTCCTTATCCTGGGTAAGAGTTTTATCATTATAAAAAGAAAGAGTTTGATCTTTATAAAATTTTTTATAAAGAAAATCCACCTCTACATATTTCCTTTACAGTATACTTAATAAAAGGCATAATCATGCATACAAAAACATTCACTGTAGAATAATTCATAATAGCTAGAAACTGAGGAAAAGCCAAATGTTCATCTTTTGAGGATTAGTTATATAAATTATGCAGCCTATAACCTTAAGCTAGTAAACAGATACCAAGTAGCCATTAAAAGTAATGAGACCTGTATGGACTTGAAAAGATATCTACAATACAAAGTTAAATGGAAAAAATAGATTAGTAAACTAATAACTTAATGCATATAAAAGAAAAGAGTAGACGTGGGTGTTTGACTATGCACAGACAGTATCTGGAAAGGCATAAACCAAATCAGCAGTTACCTGTAATACTGATGGAAGGAGCAGACTCTTTCATTTAAATTCTTACACTGTAGTTTTATATTTAAAAGATCACAATTTATTCTCCCTCCCCCAAATGTACCACATGTCAGCAAATAAAAGTCAACAAAATGATTTCAGATTATAAGCTACTAAAGAACAGGAAGATTGAACTATTCATTCAGCAATTTAATTCAACAGTTTTGAGTGATCACTAATTCTCAGGAACCATGCTGGGAATTTTGCATAACAAAAAATGTACTGTGGTGCCCACTGTCACGAAGCTCACTGCTTAGTATGCACGTTCCTCTAATCAATATGAATATTATTAAGTGCAATAATAAGGGAGCCCACCAAGCACTGTGGTGACACAAAGAAGTGATGAACTCCACTTGAGAAAATTATGCTTTCACATGGAAAATCTGCTAAATCCTGAAAGATGAGTATCCATCCTAGACTTAATTTTTTAAACTACTTATCTTTTAATAATTTGGCTTAATGCAACTTCATATGTGCTAGCAGAAAAAATGAGAATCTTGGATCAGAAACAAAGGACTTCATGACTACTGCAGAATAAACAAGTAAGTATTCGCATGTGTATCAGTTTCCCTTGTCTTTCAAGTTCATTGGGGGCACGGTCATGGACCCAGACGGGTTTTCACTGCAGCTGAAGAATGCTGAACTTGGGGAAACCTGCTATTTTATAACAAGCAATAAGCAAGCCAGCATATGGACACAGAGGGAAGCATCGTCTTATCTCTGAGGGTTACTCACTGCAAACACAGTCATGTAGAAATGGCTCAGGCAAAGTGTGATAAGTACTTTGCCTTTTGAACATGCTCAGAAAGCTGCGGAGGAGCACAAGAAGCTGATGGATGGGTACACCTCACAGCAAAGAACTGGCAGGGGAAAGCCTTTTCAAAAGCATGGACCTTGTGAGTGGGCCCTGTGGGAGGAACAGCGAAAGGGGTAAGGGATGCAGCCCAGCAAGAGGTGAATGTGAGCAGGTAGGCAAGGAACAACTTCCAATACGCTCAATAAGACTCAATTTTGCCCTAAAATGATAGGGAATGCTTCAGAGGTTTTTTTTTAGTTTATCTGGTGGAACAATATGAGATGACTGTATTTGTAGGTCACAAACAGTTGAATAATGGCAATTTCATATTTCTCAACCTAATAGATTTCTGTAATGCGGTATGGAAGATGAATGAATTGGAGAAAGGGCAAGACTATCCATCTCTTTATCTCATGTTTAACAGTGATGCCTGATACCTATTTCAGTGGCTCCGTTATGTTTACTGAATGAATGAAAAACGATGAAAATAAAAATCATTTTCTAAAAATGGAGGGCTGTTTAATTAAAAAACAGAGATGTTGTGGTAAGGTTTCAATTCTCTTAAGAGTCATTAAAGCCATGAAGATGAAACCTGGAAGTGCAGAATTAATAGTATTTCAAATTCATTGAATCATCCCATGAATATATGCCACTACTGTTGAAAACTGATATTTAGAGAGTTCATTTGCTTTAGTGGCTAAGCCTGTGATTCTGGAACAAAATGTCTTAAATTGCAGTTACTTCTACTAGCAATATACTCTTTCAGTGTCACAATTTCTTCATTTGCAGATGACATTGATAATTTACTGTCCTTTTTGGATGCTGCAGATTATAAGAAGTAGACTTTGTAGCGCAGTTAGAACAGTGTCTGGTTTCATTACACGCTTTCATGATCAGTGGAGATTGTTTGAGACTGGCAAGAAAAAAACGTTGTTCCAAACGACTCACGGAGGATTGTGGAAATGAGGTCCCAAATTTGAATATCTCAGAGTGAGGGGAGAGCTGAGAATCAGGACTTAGATATTGCAAGTCTGCGTGCAGGTATGTGCAGCTTCGTTCTCTGAGAAAATCAAGATGTGTCTCAGCAAGGCGGAAGTGAGAACAAGGCATTCTGTAAACAGGGAGGAAAGGAGAAGTGGAAGCTTCAGCAGTTTGCCAAGGTCTGTGTACACAGATGTCACCTGTTCCTGAGATGCGCGGTAGCTCTTCACATCTTACAGGAATCAGCTCGGGAGATCAGTAAGTACAGGTTGATGCAATTTGCTTTGACTCTTAAGGGTGTATACAATGGTACGTTAGCGTTCAAGGGGGATTGGTTTAAGAATACTCAAGTCCCTCATATGAAATGGTATAGTGTTTGCACATAACCTACATACATTTGTCTGTGTACTTTAAATGGTCTACTGATTACTCACATACCTAATACAATGCCACACATCACTTCACTCAAGTGGATCCCACCATGTAGCTCAATCCATGATTGACTGAGTCAAAAGAGATGGAGTCTGCATATAGAGAAAGTTGATTTTACTCCAAATAGAAAGCATACATTTTTTTACCTTTCAGATTATATTGGGCTCATTCAGGGCAGTATGCCTACAAACCATTTTTCACACTTCAGAGTCATGATAATGCCATTTTTCATGCTCAAAGAAAAATGACATTGATCTTTTAAGATCAGACCTACTCAATCAAAAGGAGGCAGAGTTTAGGCATATGTTGGGACACCAATTCAGACGAATTATGTACAAAGGTGGCTTATGTTGTGGAACAAGTCAAACTAGTTGGAGATGCCGCTATAAACTTCCAAACCTGGGTCCACTTGCTTAATGTGCAGAAAGTCAATCTCTGATATCAGAACGGTGGACGAAAGTACGTATCTATTGCAAAACAGAGCCAAAAGCTAGGCAGACATTATTTAATTCTCAGGTTTCCAAGGAGTTAGGAATGAAAATCCTTATGGATTGAAATTGGAATTAAGAGATGTTATGGTCACCATCCTGTCCAAGTTCCTGATCTGTCAAAGGCATCCATAAACTTCTTTTGATTGAGTGGTGATGCCAGGCTCCTTGGTGGGTTCCAGTTGGTTTAGGGGAGGGAGTTACACACAAATGGCATTTACACTCTGCTTCTGACCTAGAATTTCCCTGCCTGCACATTGAATTGGCCTAAATAACTTCCTCTGGACAATACTGGCCAAAATAGTCTCATCTGTTAGAAGAAACGACTAGCTTCTTCAGTTCGATGCTTAGAATCTTGTAAGGTCAGCTGTCCAACTCTTGCAATTTAGTGAATTCCTTTCGTTAAAGGACAGGAAGTGTAACTTGGGCTAAAGGGAGACAGAGGAGAGACTGAGTCCTCTCTTTAAAAGGGGTAGGTCTCATCTAGATAACCCCAGATTCACTAGATGTTCTCAAATCTTTCAGTTGGCTGTATGAGCTATTTGTTCCTTGATGATGGACTATACTGTCTCATTCTATCATTTATTGTAGAAATGATAGCTCAATATTTGTACTTGCTAGTCGACTTCAACACTTCGGATCAACCCTGTCAATTCAGCAATTTATTTTGCCCCTTTCTAAGTCATATATTTGGTTCTAGCCACTGCCCCACACCTAAGCCATTGTGTTATTCCTGGTCCTGCCTGTGGTGGTTACCATGCCTCCCCATTCACTTCTCGCCTTCCCAGTGTTTATCTGATGCTTTGATCTGAAAATAAGTAAATCTTTTTTTATAATATCTTGCAATACTTACATTCTTATTGTGTTCTTGCAGAGGGAGGCTCAGAGGTAAAACCCACCCCACCAAAGCTGTGATGGTCCTGTTCTGCTTTTCCCACACGCTATCTTGTGTTTTCTGGGTAGGGCAGCCACGTGTCACTCCTTTCCTGTGGATTCCTTGCAACCAGATGAAAAGAGAGGTCTCAGGGTTTACTCAAGACAAAGAAAGAAACCTGGGGTAGGTCATGAAGTGAACGTTTCAGAGCCATAGAGATTCTAGTGCAGGCCAAAAGAGACGATTTCTGAGGCTTAGCATTTTTTATTGGTTTCTCCCAACGTTAATAGCATGCTTAAAAGCCAGTACTGAGAAAGTGGGTAATGTCACTTTAACCAAAGGAGCAAGGCTGACAGACTTCGTGCTGGCCAAGTGCGAAGTAGAAAGCTTAGCAAAAAATAATTGAAGCCCCTGCGAAATATTTCAATTTTTTTTATTGATTGAAGGCAATTATCCCTTAATTGCATATTTAAATGAGGTATTAGGAGGTTTAACTAAGCAATGCCTCTTAATTGCGGCTGCACACTAGGTGTCACAGATTGTGTTTATTTCATATGTTAATTAAAGAGAAAGGGGTATTTTATTTTATTGACTACAAGGTTCTCTAAGGCTGTGTTGTTTAGGACAAAGTACGTCTCAGGTGTTTATTGCACGCTGGGTATTAATATCATCATTAGTGTGAGGTTAAAGTTTTTTAATGAAGAGGTGCGTCTCTACTGTATGTGTTTTCAGTCACACAGGCATCTCTAAAATGGGGGTGGGGAAAAGCCCCAAATCCCATGGAAACAATTATCTTTATGAAAGAGATATTGAGGCCCTTCTTCAACAATAATAAAACGAAATGGAAGTTCTGATATAAACAGGAAAAACAACACCAAATCATTAAAGAATTGGGGCTGTTACATGAAGGCCTCGCCGCCCAGGGGTGCTATGTTTGAACCAGGAGCAGCAGTGGTCCACGTGTTAATTTGCAAGTTACTGCATGATTGTGTGATAGTGAAGGGCTTTGCTGAATGCAGACAACAGAACTGGTAAAGATCTTTCAGAAAAACTCATGTCCTCTCTTGAAAGAACATCTGAAATTCTTGGTGAGGAAGATGCTGGTGAATTCTAGTAGGTGGAGGAACTGCCACACCCTGTGGTACTGGCTGGAAGAGTAAAGAAACATAGAGCCTCAGTTCCTAGTTTGTGTTCCTTCTTCGTCTGGTAATGCAACCTTCCTAATGTTTAAAAATCAAGTTGATATTTATATCTCTTTGACACTGACCCACCTGCCTCTCCAAGGCAGAATCTGCCATATAAAAATGTGTGAAAAGGCTGTTCGGAGGCCCTGGAAACATAGTTTTTTAAGATAAGAGTGAGAGTTTTGCAGTAAATAATAAATAATTCCCCCATCTCAGAACAATAGGTCCAGAGAAGAAATGTATACTATTTCTACTGCCTAATCATTAATTCATTCACCTGACAAATTTTTATTGACATGGGAGAACAACCACTGGCAAAATACATTTGCCTCTGATTTCATGGAGCATGCAGTTTACCAGGGGTCAGGAAGCTGAAATCAACCACATGGATTGCGTTTTCCACCAGTGAAGGGTCACGGCAGAGCATTCAAAAGCATCTAATAGGATGTCTGGTCTTATCTGGAGGGTGTAGGTAAAAAAATGATATTCCCTATGTTTAGAATGAGGCTTAAATAATCTGGGTGGTAGTGGCTTAGTGAGACATTCTAACACCTTGTAAACATTTCAGAACCAAATTATTCCCTTCAAAAATCCTCAATGACGATTGTATTGTTTATTGACTATAGATTCTAATAGTATCCTTTGTTGAAATGTCATGACATCCACATAACACTTGAGCAGGCAAAAACTGATTCACAGATTCTTTTCTGTACTTTCTTAAGCAAACTTGTATATTTTCCTCCCACCAATTGTCTGTGAACAAATAGAACTTTCGCAGTTGTAAAGGATCAACCAATTGAACAGGGGGAAATGTTTGCAAGAGAAAACTCCTGCCTTGCCTTTGAGAAAGATGTTTGGACTGGCAAAATGCTTCGTGTCATGAAGGATAATTCCAATTTACAGGCTCATGAGCTTCTGAGTGGAATTTGCTTCAGTGCTTATCTTTATGTTACAGCAATGGCACCCACATATGATAAGTCTTCACTGGCAGAATTTTGAAAATGTAATTTCAATGCAGTGAATATAAAAAAGTGCTATTGAGGAAAAATATTTTTTCTTTCCTGGAATAGAAACCATTATTTAAGCTGTTAGATGCCTCAGGGTTTCTATTCAAATAAAATCGATTCCTGCAGTCACAACATATTCTTTTCTAGAATTTCATATGTGTGTGTGTGTGTGGGGGGGTGTTTGTATTTCAATCACTGAAACAGTTGATTCTACAAATATTCATAAAAACAGATATTCATTTTACGTTAGTAGTAGCCTTGGTAAGGATACAGCTTCTCAAACAAAAGCCACTAGAATCATCCCCCAGTTGTTTCAACATTCATCATTTTGTCCTCAAAGACTATGAGACTTTGCAGATTTTTATTCCCAGATAAATATTTTGTGTCCATAAAGAATAAATTGATGCTTGGAAGAGAACCATACAGCATAATGTGGCAATCTGTTTCAGAGAAAAAAAGGCATAAATGATTTTTTTTTTTCATTTAGAAGGAAAAAAATGGGTCAAAGTGGCAGGGGAAAAGCAGGATCAGGTATTCTGGTATAGCACTGTAAGCCTCTACTTGGGATGCCCACATTCCAGAGTCCTGGGTGTTCCACTTCTGGTCCAACTTCCTGTTAATGCAACTGGAAAACAAGTACCTAGGTGCCTGCCATCCATGTGGGAAACTCTGCTGGCGTTCTGGTCTCCTGGCTTTAGCCTGGTCCAGCCCTGGTGGCTGCAGCCATTTGGGGAGAGAGCCAGAAGATGAAAGATTCTATCTCTCTCTGCCTTTCAAATAAAATAATTTAAAAAGAAAAAATTCCAGCAGATGTACCCTCTTGGAAACATCAATATCCAAGTTCTAACTTCAGTTATATTGTAGTTTAGGTGTTATGCAAAAGATATAAGTAATGCATAAAAATCTTGCATGTGCAAAATGTATAAAAACACGTGTGATATTGTTAGCATGGTTCTGGCTACCCTCTCACTGTCTTGGAAGGAGCTGCATGTGCAGGGTACTGGTGCTAAGTGTGATGGCTTTCATGACAAAGTTGCCCTGTTCTGCTTCCCTCTGTACCTGTAAATCCTCCTCGTGTGTTTATAACAGGTTCACATTTTAGGGTCAAGATTTTTACATGTGAATTTTAGAGGAGAAATGTCTTGGGACATGATATGAGGGTGCTGACGTGTGTGCTGTGGGTGGTGAGGATGACACATTCACGCCTGGGAGCGTGACTTTTGATTGTTGACTGCATATTTATATTATAACCCAGAGTGTGAATAACATGGACAAAACAGCAGTTATGGATTCTAGTTCAAATTCCAATGATGAGCAAGTCCTACTTTAGAGATGCTTTTTGATAGTAAATTAAGAGGAAAAGATATTTAAATATGCTGTGTTTTGTGTATTTCATTGTACACTGACCGTGGACATTGCCCGCTTTTTTTTTTTTTTTTTGGTGGTGCCAATGATTTTTGAAAACTGAATCAACTCAACTTGAGCTTTGGTACAATTGACGGCGTGGTATAGAATCATATGAACAGGCCCAGCACAATGGCCAGTGGAAATCTCCTTGCCTTCCTTCTGCCAGGATTCCATAAGGGCACTGGTACATGTCCCAGCTGCTCTATTTCCCATCTAACTCCCCACTTTCTGCCAGGGAAATCAGTTGAGGTTGGCCCAAAGCCTTGGGAGCCTGTACTCACTTGAGAAACTCGAAAGATGCTCGTGGCTTCTTGGCTCTGACCATGGCAGCCACTGGGGGAGTAAACCAGCAGATGGATCTTTTTCTCTTTTTCCCCTCTGTATATCTGCCTTTCCAAGAAACACAAGTGGATTTCTAAAAAATTAAAAATAAAAAAAAGAGTCATGAACTTGTGTTTAGGGAGGACTTAAGACTGGTTCCTGGCATGATAACCCTGTGGGTAGCAAGTAACATATTCAAGGGGCAGAGAGGAGTGCTAATCTAAACCTAGTGATTCGGGAAAGAGATTTTAGTGAATGTAGTCCATGAAATTAGCAACCTTATACAGCTTACCATGAGAAAACTTGCAGTTAGCCAGCTTGCTAGTAATGTCAGAACTTTGATGCTTCATGGCAGGACTGTGTCCTCAGCTGAAAGATACCTGCTTTCTGTAGTAGCTTTGAACCACCTGTGAATGCGTGAAAGCATGCATTCCTTTTTTTCACTGAGAATCCAAATAGTGAGCCAACAGAAACGGATCTTCTTCCCATGGACCAGATATAAATGAGCAGTGAGTGATAAATGCCAGAAAGGAAAAGTGCCAGGTGCTAATAGAGTACCTAGCAGGGGAAAGTTAATTGAATCTGAAAGTTGTAAGGAGTTCTTTATCAGTGGTAGGCCCTTTAAGTTCCTTTTTTTTTTTTTTTTAGTATTTCCTCTCCCTGAGGCATCAGAAAAGGTATCAGATTAGAGATCCCCAAGGCCTTGCTCAATTTATGCCCTGAGAGCACAGACACACTTAGAGACTTGAGTTAGAAATGTCCTGGGAATGGAGGCTTTCATAAGGGATTCTGAGCAGTTTGAGGCTTAGCTGCGGCAGAACTACTCCAGGCTAGCTCTCTGGGAGCTTTGTGACAGAAAGGAGATGGGCAGTTAGAGGAATTGACCCCAGGGGATAAGGCATTGTTCTGGAAGTTGGGTATTTCCAGTCTGAAAGCAGGTGTGTGTGGAAAATGCCAGTTAGATAAATAAATCCCGATGCTTTTCACGGCTCCGAGGAGTTTCAGCTAGCAATTGGGGCCACGATCTGGACAGTCTGACTGAGCTTTAGCTTTATTTTAGCTTTTTTTTTTTTTTTTTTTTTTCCTCAGTGGACATTAGCTCTCTGGAAGCAAGCTCTGAGAATTAGAAGTAGAAAAACCCTGGCTGCTTGAAGTGAATTGCTTTGGGGCTTTGAGTCCTTCACACTCATTTAAATGGGTTTGTCTCTGTGTTGAAGCTCTGCCATTCTCAGTGTGTTGCTCTTGGTTTCTCGCAGGGCCAAAGGTGGCAGCCACAGAGCCAGGTGCCACATCCTCACACCGTGGTGGCTGCAGGGAGGCTGGGGCCTCGGAGGTCAGGTCCTTGGCTGTGTCCTCTCACGTGGACCCATGGGAGACATGTGGTAACTACTGAATATTTATTTCTGCAAAAGATGGTGGAACACAGAGGCTACTCTTGGGTTTGGTTCTGTTGTATTTTGAAACACACCTTTGGGAATTCATTGGTGTGTAGCCGTTTCTAGCTAAGAGCAGTGTAGTCATTTTGTTGATGCAGCAGCCGACATTTAGTTCTGGGGTAAATGCCCCCATCAACCATGTAATAAGGACATTATTGCTTGTTAAACCCACCGCTTCCAGAGGCCTGTAGAAGTGGTTGTTTACTTTATTAGCATTGTATAAGTAAAGGATTTATACCCAAAAGCAATAAACTATAAGAGTATGCAGAATATTAAATTAAAATAAGGCACACAAATAGAAAAAAATTTGCAATCCTTGAAAGATAGTGCTTATCAGGAGAAGTTTAACTAAATGAGCTGCAAGTGTCAATCAAATGTCTGGTTTAGTTAAGTAAGTATTGCTGATTAATATGAGACATTCTCTAAGACACTAAATGATCCATAAACTCTTCAAAATGTTGCACAGACCAGGGTTCAGGGGTAAGAGTAGGTTAGATTCATTGTACTTCAAACTTTCAACTTCTCAATTTACAGTCACGTTTCTAAATGAAATGGTTGCTCAACTTAGATATTGTGATTTTTAAGCATTTATCAGAGTGCTAGAGTACTCTTTTTGTGTACAAATGAAATCCTTTATGTTTTGTTTAGCGAAAAAAATTGTATTTAATTTGTATTAATGAGTAGTTTTATCTATGTTAATCAAATATCTATTTAACTTTTAAAATGATGTTGAATAATCAGGGAGAAGCAAATCAAAGCCACAATGTGATACCACTTCACCCACACCAGGATGGCTAAAATCAAAATAACAACATGTAGCAGCAGGGATGTGAAGAAATTAGAACTGACACATTCTTGTTAGTGAGAATGTAAAATGGTACAATCACTGGAAAATTGCTGAGTGTTTTTTAAAATGTTAAATTTATAATTACTATCTGACCTAGCAATTCTACTCCAAGTCATAGCTTGGGGGAAATGCATACACATATGCACAAACTTGTACATAAGTATTCCTAATGACCAAAAAGTGGAAACAACTCAAACACCGTTCACCTGATGGATGGTTAACCAAATGTGGCATATCCTACAACAGAGTATTATTTGGTCGTAAAAAGGAATGAATGGCGCATGTAACACCGTGGATAAACTTGAAAACATTGAAAACTTGAAAACATTCTGCTAAGTGATTTAAAAAAAAGATCATAGCTGGCCATATATTGTCTGATTTAATTTATGGAAAATATTCAGAATAGTCAAATCCATAGAGACAGAAATTGATTTGTGACTGCCAAAAGCTGAGGGCAAGGGAATTGGGGAGTGACTGCTAAGGGCATGTGCTGATAAGTTAGATGAAAGGAATGTTCTAATGGTACTGGTGATAGTGGCACAACTTGACGAATTGGCTACAGAGCATTAAACTATACACTGTTACAGAGTGGTTTTATGGTATGTGAATAACATCTCAGTAGACGATTACCCAGGAAGCACCATGAATTATTCTCTGTTTCTAGAGTGCAAACTTGTCTGATACAAGCTGGGAACAGAAAAGGTTTCAGAGATGTCTGTTCTCCCTTTCTGCTCTCCACCCCAGCATCTCATTCCCTAGATGTGTTAGTCATGTTGTGCAGTTCAAGAAAGGAGGATGAGAAAACTGAAACAGGAGCAGAACATGAGGCATGGCAAGCCTGGAAAAAGCCCTCCCCATACACTCAATGACTTAGACAAAAAAGCAGGAATGACATAATACAATAAAGAATCGACAATTTACTTTCTCTACTCTCACAATCAGGGCAAGATGGCTTCCTCTGGCACGAAGAAAAATGTCACACTTTTTTTCATACAATCGTAAAATGAAAACAGACATTACATTAGCATTTGCTTCACATTAGCATTTACATTTGTACTAGCATTTAATAAATCATGCAATAGCACTACTCACATATAATTGATAAATAAATATACATGTATAGAGGTCCTTTCTTACAAACTTTTTCTTCATCAAAGTGCACAATCCTAAAAGTTAACAGACATTTGCAGACCAGTAGCATGACACCATGATTAAAGCCATGAACTTGTAAGTTGCACAGCATGGGATTAAAACCAGCCTATGCACTTCAAGTCACTTGCTTACGACATGATCAGTCAGTGTCCCACTGGGAAAATACCAGGTGGTTCAATGGAGGCAATTTAATTTAATTTAAGTCAATAGAAGAATAAAGTACAAAGGTGTTGGAAGGCCTAAAGGGTTCAATAGGAAACAATGAGGCATCAGGAAGCTTTTCCTCTTGCTTCTTCTATCCGGAAAAAGGAAGAGTGACAGCTTTGTGTTTGTTTGTTTTTGTTTTAGTTTTCTAATTTTTTTTTAAATTGGAAAGGCAGATATACAGAGACAAGGAGATATGGAAAGGCAGATCTGTCTGCTGGTTCACTCCCCACGTAGCCTCAATGGCCAGAGCTGAGGATATCTGAACAACAACAGCAAAGAAAGCCTGGAGCCCGGAGCCTGGAGCTTTTTGTAAATCTGCTCCCTCACGTGTGCAGGGTTCTAAGGCTTTGGGCCATACTCTACTGCCTTCCTAGGCCATAAGCAGGGATCTGGATGGGAAGTAGAGCAGGCAGAATACAAACCAGTGCCCATAAGGGATCCTGACGGAAGCAAGGCAAGGATTTAGCCACCAGGTTACCGTGCCAGACCCAAGAGATAGTTGTAACAGATAGCAGCTTCCAGTGGGAGGGATGAGCTACCCAACAACAGCTGGAACCATGGAGGCATGCTTTCTGTGGTAGAGAGTGCTGTTGAGGGGCCAGATTGCCAGGACTCTGTCCTTGCTGCCTCCTGTAGTGTCCCACCAGTGCTCACCACTGTCAGTCTGTCTAGAAACTCTTGGCAGAGAAGACTGGAAAACTGAATATACTAGAAGTCAACTTCTTACTACAAGAGGCAGCAGAGCTGGTGAGTGAGCATTTAAAGAGTTCTCTGTAAGAGAAGAATAGTGTGAACATCAAGGCATTAGTGTGAAGACTGAATGAGGCCAAGGGAAAGGCAGGAGCACAGCTTGGCCCACTAACCTAGTTCTAGTACAGGCATGTGTTGCCTAGCGACAGACACATATTCATCATTGGGTGAGCATCCTGGAGTGTACTAACCAAGTAAATGGTATAAGACCATCATCACTTTAGGAGGACTCTTGATGCAATCAAAAGATGCTATACACCAGGGGTTCTTATAGGAGAATACTGATGTCATATGACACTATTTTATTGTAACCCTCATTTTTTTTTTCATAATAGAGAGAAAGAGAGAGAGAGAGAGAGAGCATCTCCATCTGCTAATATACTATCTAAATGGCTAACATAGCCAGAGTTGGACCAGGCTGAAGCCAGGAGCCATGAGATTCATCTGGGTTTCCACATGAGTGACAGAAGCCCAAATAATTGGGCCATCCTCTGCTGCTATCCCAGGGGCTTCATCAGGTAGTGGGATCAGAAGTGGAGCATCTGAGGCTTAAACTAGTGCCCTTATGGGACACTGGGGTTGCAGGCAATTGTTTAATCTGCTATGCTATAATGTGCTATACTTCTTTTTTACATTTATTTATTTCTTAATTGCAAGTCAGATTTATAAAGAGAAGAAGAGACAGAAAGATTTTCCATATTCTGGTTCAATCTCCAAATGGCTGCAATGGTTGGAGCTGAGATGTTCCGAAACCAGGAGCCAGAAGCTTCTTCTGGTTCTCCCATGTAGGTGCAGGGTTCCAAAGTTTTGAGTCATTCTCTTGTGTTTTCCCAGGTCACTGTATGGATTTGGAAGGGAAGTAGAGCAGCATCCCAAGTGGGATGCCAGTGCATCCATGTAGAGGATTAGCCATTGAGCCATTGTGCCAGCCTTGATGTGCTCTGCATTTTTTTTATGATTGACAGCATGGTAATATTTTTTAAAACACTGACAAAAATTATATGTTTATTTCTCTTCATTTTATTTGAGAGGCAGACTTTATTTGAGAGGTAGACAGAGAGCTAATCATGGACACAGAGAGATCTTCCATCTGCTATTTCTTTTCAAATACCTGTAAGATCCAGGGTTTGTCTAGGCCAAGTCCAGGTACTAGAGCTCAGTCTGGCTCTCTCATGTGAGTGACAGAGAAGTACTTGAACAATCATCTGCTATATTAGCAGGAAGTTGGAAGGAAGTCAGACCTCAGGCCTTAGACCTGTCACTCTGACATGAAAGATGGACTTCCCAATGGTGTCTTACACACTGTGCCACATAAAAGTTTGCCCTAGCACAGGTTTGTTTGCACTATTTTCACCACAAATGCAGGAGTAGTATATTACCTTCTTGACTGAACCATTGTTCATATAGAGCATGGTGCTGTTAGGTAATATTTCATAGAATAACCTTTCATAGAATAAATGAGGACAATCTGCTTATGGAAAATATTTTTGGCATTCTAAAATATCATGTATTCATTAAAAGACATACTATTGACATAATTAGGATATTTTACTGGAATTATTATTTATGTTCCCTTTTCTGTAAGATTTATTCATTTTATTTGAAAGGCATGTTTACAGAGAGGAGACACAGTGAGGAAGATCTTCCATCTGCTAGTTCATGCTCCATTGTGGTTGTAATGGCTGGAGTCGTGCCAACCTAAATTTATAGGCTCCTTCTGGGTCTCCCACATGGACGCAGGAGGCCATGGACTTGAGCTGTTCTTGACTTCCTTATCAAATCATAAACAGGGAGCCATATCATAAGTGGATGAGAAATAAATCAACACCCCCTATGGGATGCCAGCATCATAGGTGGTGACTTTAGCTTACTATGCCCATGGTGCCTGCTCCTACTGGAATCATCTTACAATATTCATGTTGGACATAAATTTGTTACTGATATTATAAGTTCATTGTGTAATACCAGCAAAACAGAATAACCCTAGTTGGGCAAGTAAGAGCCAGTGTACAGAAAAAGGGATCAAGAAACCTGGAGGTGGATCCTAGCTCACTGGCAACCAGGAGTTTTACTTTAGATTTCACTGATGAAGATAATAGCCTAGACAGTATGTTCTCTGATTTCCTCTTGCCATTGCTCTCCTTTGACTGCCATTCACCTTACAGCATCTGGTGGTTATTACACCCAGGAACGAAGAAGGACAAGGGCCACTGCTGATATTTCACCAAAGGGGAACTGATGTCCAGGAGATAGAATGAATCACAGGTAGATTCCAAAACACTGTAGGAGGGGGGCATTGGTAGCACAAACAGAGTGGATATCAGGCCTTTTCACTCTTCTTCTAGCACCCAAGGTGTTTCAAGAGTCAGAGGCCAGAGAAGGATGGACCATGTTCTCATGGAGCTGGCTTGCTTTGTGTCCATGTGAATGTATTGACAAACCATTTACACATTATGGAACAATGCAGACCATGGCACTGCCGAATGTAGTATCCGTCTGTATTTAGACACACCCTGTAGTTACTTAGCCTAATTAAGGCGATATATGCTGTTGCTGGTGTTAATTGCGTTTCTTAGGAGGAAGAATATAGAGCAGACAAGACTTGTTACATTCTGTGATGAGATGGACAAGCATTCTTTCATTTCTATTCTTCCCTTGTGGTTTGCCACTCACTTCAGGACCTAGTTTGTGGGAAAGCTGTACACAGTGGCTTTATTTGCTATGAAAAATGACCAGGAAGTGGGCTTCTTTTATATATTTGTCTTTATATATTTATATTAATTTGTATATATGTATATACAAATATATATGTGTGTGTGTATATCTATATAAATCAAACACATGAAAGTAACACAATAGCATATCAATTGTATCTAGTAGTTAGAACCAATTTAATTCATGTCCAACCCAGCAGAAACAAACGGCTGATCCAATAGCGAGTAATTTAGGTTCTAAGGGAAAGGTCACCCCATCTGTCTATTAACTGCCTCCAGAATTGATGTTAATTATGATGATCATCGTAAAGGCGTGATCAATGCACAGTGCTTAATCCTGGGCAATAGACCCCATGCGCTGGCCCAGAACCAAGCCCAGCCTTTGTTCCATTAAAAAAAACCCTGGGGTTTTCCTCACCAGGAACTTTCCGAAGTCAGAGCAGTTGAGCTGCAGCTTACACCCTTGGACTTTGTTCTTACTGAAAGATAAACCGAGGTACCCCAAATTTTAAGGAGTTTATTTGAGCTGACAACAATTCATGAATTGGGCAGCTCTAGATAACAGTCTGCTCAGGACTCCATCAGAGGGGCACAAGGGGCGGGGGAGTTATAGTCTGAATGAGGAAGCAAGGCCAAGAACATGCCAGTGGAAAATCCCTAGTTTCTCTGAAAGTTTTTTGGTTTGACTAGAATAGGAATGGGGAATGTCTGGCCCATAGCCCATATAAGGCCTGAGAAACCATGTGGTCTGGCCCTGCCAAGGAACTGCAGGGAGGACTTGGAACCCGGGAGATCTTTTGCAGGCTCCTTTTTAAGTTGATCATTTTGTATGGCCCATAAATGATATTATAAATAACCAAATGACTTTAGGTGGAAAAACGGCTTCCCACCCCTGATCTCAGAACACAGCTGTCTGTAAAAATTAAGTTTTGGTTTGCTTACATAGGAACTTGGAGATTTGGAGCTGCTTCAGTCTCATATCTCCAAATTAATTATTTTAACATTTATTAGAGACAGAGGCTTTGTTTTGCAGTGGTAGATTTGAGACAAATTATTTTTTTTGTATTTATTTCTGCTGAATGTAACTGATATTACTCTATATATCATCCATCCCTTATGATAAGAATGACTTGACTTGGATATGTTAAAATGTATCCCTTAAAACAAGAATTATTTGACAGGGGTACATTAAACATATTCAAATTCCAATTGTCCATGGATGATCTTTAATGCTCTTTTTGTGCAAACGAACAGTAACATCATCTTGATATTTTTAATATCCAGTTCTTTGGTAAGTCTTTTTTCTCCTCTTCCCTGCTGGTTTTCTTCTGTTTCTCTTGTCATGTCAGTTGTTCCTTTAATTTGCATTTTCTTCTTTCTCCTTTAAGTTTTTTTTTAACTTTTTTAGCATTTATTGAGACTTCACTGTGGTAAGTTTGTTGAATTATGTTCACACTATTTTCTTTCTTTTTTTGGGGTAAGAAGACTAACCCTGGAGTTATCTGTTATGTGCACCAGTTGTTGCCTTTTTGTTTCTGATTTTGTGATTTTCTTACAGTTCTACTTTGAACTGCGAGTTGGGAAAGCACTCTTTGTGCATCTGGGGTTGCTTTAAAGAATTCCAGTGGCTCAATCCACAACACAATCTTTGCAATTCAATTCCACTTAAATAGGGGAGAGCAGGCTTGAGATGGGAAAAAGCAGTGGAAGAACATTGAGGTGCTGTGTGCCCAGAGGTGCTGTGGAAAGTTAGAGGGCAAGAAACGACCCCATCTGCTGCATTCTTGTCTCTGGGCAAATACCAATAGGATATCAACTTGATGTCACTCAAACATGAGGAAGGGGCAGATGTATTAAAAGAAAGCAGACCTGTTAAACCTGGCCTAACCAGCTTCCTTTTTTCTATCATCCACCTACCTGGGTTGCTTGAAGCTTTGGCTCAACCTGGTCATAATAAGTTTTTTAGGAGCACAATAAGTGGGGTGCACTTATTTTCTTATTTTTTTCTTTTCTCTTCTTGCTCTGTGGATACTCTGCAGAGTCAAGAATATTTTCCCAATCAACAGTAGAACAGGCTTGACCTGTGTTTTGGAAAAGAATTATAACTTGAAAAGCCATCATTCTGTTAGAGGAGAAACAGTGAAGGTGTTGAAAATTCATCATGTAGGCGGAAGCTGCTGTGAGCCTGGGGTGCTCTCGTCATGACTGAGGCTGTCACGTCCACAGTTGAGGTTACTAAGATTGTGGGGATTCCCAATGTGGGCCTGGAGTGTCATACCAACTCCTGGCACACCCCAGAAACATGTGTCGAGGTTTAGAGTGGATCCTAGGAACTGCTAAGACACTGAAGCTAAAAGAATGGGGTCTCTATCCTGTCCAGGCCCCACATTTTAAGGGCATATTCCCCAGTGGGTGTTTGTGGAGACCACCCTAGCATGAAGTCTCCTGTGTTTGTGCACCGTAGTTGCCACCAACTGGGCTGTGGGATCTCTGAGGTCAGTTTTGTTTACAATGCAGAGGGATAGTTGTTGAGAGTGCTCTGGGAAGAGCAGAGAGCCATGTTCACTGTGGACTGTCCTTCTTCCTGCCTGTGATCAGATGGACTCACCCTCTCTTTCAGCTCCTAAGACTCACAGCTTGTCCTTCTCAATTCAGCTGGATCTGCCCTGTGTCTCCTCCAAACAACCCCTGCCCTTCTCTCCAGTCAAACTTATGATCGCATTTTCCCCTTTTATTCATTTAAAACATAATGTTATTATTTATTAATTTATTAATTGCTTCCCAACTCCAGCCTCATTGTTATTAACTATTGTGCATTTTATTGGTATTTAGTTCCCTTATTGCTGATATTTATTGCCTTGCTATCAATTCCCTATTCCCAGCTGTTGTTTTCAAATAGCATTATATATTATTATGTTTCTTCATTGCCTCCTCTCACTGTCACAGCTGACTGCATATTTACCTCTCCCTCTGCGGTCTTCCCTACTGTTTGCTCTCGCTCATGCTCACTCTTGCTCTAGCTCTTGCTCTCTCTCTCTCTCTCTCTCACTCAATACTTTAGGATACCTTTCTTCGTTCACTGTGCTTCCAATAACATTGCCATATTCTTCAATTCTCCTCTCTGCTTCCCCTTGTTGCTCTTACTGTTGACTTGGGGTCATTTTATGATGCCTGTATATTGTAGCCCACAGCCACAGTCCCATTCTCTTACTCTCTGGCCTTACTGGTTCAATCCAGCTGCCTAACACATCCCAATATTCCTGATCCCAGCATAGCTATTCTCATTCAACTTCCTGCTCTGGCCTCAGATTTCTGCTCTGGCATCCACTTCACTGGCTCCTGCTGCTCCCATGTCGTCTGAATTTATTGATCTTTTACGAGGTGACTTACCTAGCTGTAATTTTCATTCTAAATGTAGAATAGACCTTCTCCACAAACCAGATGTACCTTCCATGCATCTTGTCCTCTAGAGTCGAGATGCATTTTCATGTATTGGGTGTTGCTGGATGTCAGGAAGACTGTATTTGAGAAACTCTTGTGAGGGGTCTGACAGGTGTTATCATCTCAATCTCAGCAGTTCTGCAGTTGAGGTGTGAGATTGGGAGATGGGCTGCCTGCAAGCGGTGGAATGCTTGCTCTCTTCTGTGTTAGGGAGGGTGGGCAGGGGTACACATCAAGTTCTATACTAGGATGTCCCCTTCCCAACTCCCATTTGCAGCAAGTCCTACTGACATCAGCTGTCTAGACACAAACACAGCCTTCCCACGTCCTTGGCCTTCATCTGGAACAACTTCCTCTTCCCAATAAAAGAGTTTAACCTCATTTTCTCTAGCAGTTACGCTGGCATTTTCTCTCCACCACTGTATTAAGGATATTCCATCTGTTCCTTCCACTCCACAGGGAGGAAAGCTGTCTGGCGGGACACAATAGGTGCAGATGCAGGCAGGCAGGTGGGGAGGCAGCTGGCAGGGGGCCCAGGGAATCTGTCACAGAGCAGTGGGAAGTCACAGGACTGGTGATCAGGCAAATCTCTGAATGGACTCAGGGATATAGGACCTAGCCCCAAGGAAACAGGAATATCGGTCTGGGACTCAAGCAGAAACCCAGGCCTTAGAGAAGGTGTTGATCTAGCTATTGGAGTGGGGCACGCAGCGGCCCTGTACACTAAGACAAAGCCTGGTCCTAGAGTCGGGGCAGGCGAGACTACAGTGGAGATTGTGATATAGGTATGATGTGATGAGATCCTGGCAAATGATCTTGGTAGCAAGCAATAGGTTTGGATTGAAGAGGTATTACAAAGAAAGTTTGTCAGTGAATACTGACTGGGAATACCTTGAAAGGCAGACATTCAGCCTTCCAATTAGCATGCCAGTTGCTTTATCTGTGTTCTATAGTATAGCACACGCATTTGATACCTGGCCTCACTCCTGACTCAGCTTCCCATTACAGCAATCTCTTGGAGCAGTGCTGCTATTTGAAGTAATTGGGTTCCTGCAATCTATATGAGATCCAAGTTGAATGATTAGCTCCTGCTTTCGGGTCCAACTCAGTCCTGATTGTTACTTATATTTGGGAAGTGAACTAGAAGATGAGACTCTATGGCTCAGTTTTATTTTTTGTTTCCTCTCTTTCCCTCTCCTGGGTCCCCTCCCTCTCTCGTTGTATCAGAATCTTATGTCAAAAAAGATTATATAATTAATATTAAAAGAAAAGTAGTATCTCAAATAAATCTCAAAGAATTTCCTCCTAGGTCCCAATATGTGTGTATGTGTTTACTTTTCTTTTCATTAGCCCCAAAATGAGATAGTTTTCTCTGAAGGCCAAGTGATGATTTGAATCAACCTGTACCCTTGTTCTGACAGGAGGCAGGGACAGAGTTCATTCTTATGGCTTGAAAGTTCCTAAAGAGTCGTATTGCTTTAACAAATACTCCTAGCCTGAACACCTATTTGTAGAAGACATTTTGATATACAGCTGGGAACAGGCCCAGTTGGAAGGCTAAGGGGACAACCATCGCTGGGTTGAGGTTCCCACCAAGGGGCGCATGGGCAGGAATGGGGGCTTCATTCTGATCAGGATACAGTGGTAGTCTCCCTTGGCACAAGTGTGGACTGGGATTGGGTGCACCAAGCCGGGCAAAACTCCGACACCCTCTGGTGTCCTGGAGGACCAGGGTAGATGTGGGACGGACTAGGCTAGGTCTCAATCCCTACTGAGCCATGTATGAGTCATATATGGGTATGGATGAGTCATGGCTCGGCTGAAACATCCAACAGCAAGGACAAGTTTGGGTTGAAGGCCAGTCAGGAAAAGCCAGTGTTCCTGCTAGGACAGGAGGTGAACTGAGTAGGGTTGGCTCATGGACCTGCTGGTATGGACGAAATCTGGCATTGCGAGAGTTCTGATGGAGGAGCCTGGGCAACTCCTCTGGCAGGACACAGTCCCTGCAGCTAAGCACAGGAAGCATGATTGGAAACAGCCCAGAACAGGCCATGGAAAGTTTCCCACTGGCATCCATTTGGCATGGGTTGGGGGCAGACCAGGCTGAATCAGTTCACGTCATCCACTGGGGAATCTGAGCACCAGAACAGAGTGTGGGTCGATCCAGGTTTGGTAGCGATAAAAACCAGTGCACATTAAGGAATGCCAAGGTGAAGTTACCAGTACCAGATGTGACCACAGCACCCAACAGCACGTGTCACAACCAGGAAGGGAGGGGGCAGACCCAGCAGGGGGATAAGGGGGGATTCCCTTGCTGGACAGCTACTCCCACTGGAGAGTGTGAACTGGGATGGGGCAGATCAGACTAAGCAGGGCTACAACACCTGTGCATCTCATGTGGACTAGATCAGGGAAAAGCCAAACTGGGCTGATTGTTCCTACTGATACAAACAAAATTAGAGTGGGTGAGGATTTTTTGGGCTTAGCCACAGCATCAGCTGGCAGAAGCTGGCACTGGGGGCTAATTCTGTCAAGTCAAATGCCAGAACCACCTGAAGAATGCATAATCCTGGAGTGGGAATGGCCTGGGAGGGAAAATATGGGCTCCTCCCTCTTGGATTACCACTTCCATGGGAGGGCATGAAAACAAGGACAGGCGCTGGGGTGGCTAGACAGAGAGGCACCCAACAGCATCTGTGTGGGCTGGATAGTTGAGCTGGTTAGGTGGAACTAAGCTTTAATACCCTTCGACATGTATGAGAGTAAAATGGGATGTGGTACAGACTGGACTAGTCTGTTACACATACTGGCAAACCAAGGTAGGGGGTGGGCCTGGTAGGGGTTATTGTCGGTCGCCCTGACTAGGCTGCAGCTCCCACTGGTATATGTGAGGGCTGAGTGTGTGCTGGGCAGAACCAGGCTGGACTGCAACACCCATTGGTTCCAGTGGAAGTCGGGGCTGGAAACAGAACCAACCCAGCAATTTCAACCACCAGCTGATCGGGGCGATGGACTGTGCTGGGCCCTGTACTTGCTAGTACATACAAGAATCTGGTCTGAGATCACCTCAGACAAAGTTTCTTTGGCGATCTCCCCAATCAAAATGCTGGACTCAGAACCCTAACCAAGAAAAGACAGAGGACAGAACAGGTCGATCAACCCACTCAGCAATATGTTGGCAGTGAAAAACTGGGCAAATGGAGACTCTATGAGGGACTATGTCAATTAGTGGATTCTTCAAAGACCTCATAGTGCTTGGAGTGGCAAGATTGGCAGCGATTCATAACTGGTGAACCATCAAAACCACTTGAGCAAGATCCTCGGAGCATGCCCTACATCCAGGACCTGGGTTGGGTGGGAGTCTGGGTGGGCCTTCTCCCTTAATCCCCCTCTTTAAACATGAAGGAAACAATATGGAAATAATAGTCTTACCCACTTTCCTATAGCCCTTGAACCTTTTTACCCTAATTAACTATGTAATGATTGTAAAAAATATAATTAAAAAAGAAGAAAAAAAGAAAAACATTTTGATTTCTTGATACAGTAAGTATTATTTTTATGAAATAGTAAAAGAGAACTTTGCATGAATCCTGTTTGTGATGATTCCCTGCCAGTGCTGGCTGGAGCCAGAGGCTTATTCCATGGCCATGAGACCAACCTTTCCTGATCCATTCACTTATTTAAGGTTTATTTTTATTCTGATTTGCCCTAGGATTCTGTTTCTTTTTTTTTTTAAAGATTTATTTTATTTTTATTGGAAAGGCGGATATACAGAGAGGAGAGACAGAGAGGAAGCTCTTCTGTCCGATGATTCACTCCCCAGGTGAGCGCAAGGGTCGATGCTATGCCGATCTGAAGCCAGGAGCCTCTTCTGGGTCTCCTATGCGGGTGCAGGGTCCCAAAGCTTTGAGCCGTCCTTGACTGCTTTCCCAGGTCACAGGCAGGGAGCTGGGTGGGAAGAGGGGCCGCTGGGATTAGAACCGGCGCCCATATGGGATCCCGGGCTTGCAAGGCGAGGACTTTAACCACTTGCGCCGGGCCCAGAATTCTGTTTCTTTAATATGATGGAAGTAAGCAAGGAGAATCAGTTGCTGTAAGGCCTTCCATGATCCTGAGCAGAGTCAGCTCAGAGGGTGCTGAGTCATTTTTCTTGCGCCCGAGTAACCTGAAGCCCCACTTGACTGGTTCAGGAGTGCTAGTAGTCAAGGTGAAGCGACATTCTGCAACACAATTCCAAATTGATCAAACTTCTGTACACACTTTCTTGGAAGAACTCTCCTTCCATTGACTCTCTGGGAGCTATCAGAATCCTGCATCAGGCACTGTTTGGAGACAAGGCACACAGGGACGGAGGAGAGAGGGCTATCCTGGAGAGCTACTCATTACCCTTCAGAACACCAGGTCATGTCCAAGTTGGGGCCAGAGTCACACAAACCTTCCTGTGAACCACGGTTGTTTGATCTGGGTGCCTTCAGGAGAACAGCCTGAATCCATTCATTTTTTATTCTGTTAATTAGAATTCCAACAACTTAGGTAAACAGCAGCTACGTAACCAGGATGATTAATCGCAAGATGGCCAGAATGACAGCTACCACTTCTGAAACCCTGAGGTATGTGGATACTAGGCAGTGTGCTATATGAGTTATTTCTTTCACTCCTTTGACTCTTAAAACAGGCCTGTTAAATGAGCCTAGTGGGAGTGATTGCCATCTACCCAAATACTTATGCTGGTCCTCCAGCCATAGCAAGACCATATTTCTCAACTCCTTCCAAAAATGCAGCCATTGCTAACGTGTGTCCAATCTAGACCTTTTGCCCTCTCCTCCTGTTACAAGAGGGGTCCACCATCCAGATAATACCCCACAGAACCCTGTGAACTGCCCCACCCCTTTCTTCAGAGTGAGACAGCAGAACTTGGATACTCCAAGAGGTGAAGACCTTTCCATCAGTGTTCAGCCTTTATTAACCTCTTTCTTTGAAAACTCTCTCTTCTCTTTTTAAATTGTCTCTTGTAAAATTTTCTCTCCTCTCCTCTCCTCTCCTCTCCTCTCCTCTCCTCTCCTCTCCTCTCCTCTCCTCTCCTCTCCTTTTCTTTTCTATTCCCTTCTCGTTTGTTCTCTTCTTTTTCTTTGCCTTTCATTCCCTCTCCTTGGCTCTCTTAGTGAATGAAAATCATTATTTCTAGCTTACAAGCAAAGAGGTTGAAGCACAGAGAAAACAAATCACTTTCCCCATATTAGTATCAACAGGGCTAAGATTCGGACTCAGAGATTGTTACTTGAAAGGCCATTTGAAAACTAGTTTGTCTAGAGCTTTAAGTTCCCCAGAAAGGCTGGTTGGTAATGGTAAATGAGGAATGAGCAAGAGGCTAAGGTGAGAATGACACACAAGCACAATCTGGAAACCAGGCAAAGGGCTCTGGCTCCCAGACTCCAGTCCTGCAGTGGTTCTCAAGGTGAACACTAGGTATCAGTCAAGGAGGCTGGTAAGTGATTATGTGATGTGTGGTCTACAAGAGACAGTGCAACATGGACACCTAAACATCTTACTAAAGTGCATATTCTAACTCAGGAGATCCTGCATTTTCCATCTATTCCCAAGACTGTGCTGGTCTGAAGACCATGCGTGGTTTAATATGGGGCTTGAGGCTTCACACAGCAAAGGTGATCACCTGAGAATTCAGAGTCCAATTCTCTAACTACAAGGACTCCTGAAGTTTCAGTGATCCAGCTCTGTACAGATATGTTTAAATTATCCAACTACTAGTCCCAGGGTACCAGCCTTGTAGATATTTGGTTTGTGTTTTAGTTCAATTTGAATCACTGACTGCATGGATTTTGCAGATACTGGCCTGCAAGTGATAGAGTTTTATAGTCACAAGATGCTGTGGTGTGCAATAGATCAAAATATTTTTGACTTGTTTGACTCTAATCTATGGGGAAGGGGTAAAATGGCCAATTGATTCTAACACAGAATATAAAAAGATCAGAGTCCTACAGCACTCAGCCCCAGTGCTGTCCGTGGAAAAGGAGCATGAGCTCACGGGAAAATGTTCATGGAATATATGAGGCATTAAAAATTCTGTTACATTATTCTTGCCACCAAGATTGTAATGAAAATGGGAAACGGCACCAACTTAACCCATTCTCATTACAATCGTTAGATTGTAATCTCGTGTTCTCCCCTCAAGAGAATGCTAAATGAGATTTTAAACAAAAGAGAGGACAGAGAAGTATGGAGAATAAAGGCGCAAATAGAAATTGGAAAGTTAAAAAAGTGATGCATGATAGACTTTGCTGTGTTCATGTGAGGCTTTCTCTTTTTTTTTTTTTTTTTTTTTTTTTTTTTTTTTTTAAAGATTTATTTTATTTTTATTAGAAAGGCGGATATACAGAGAGGAGAGACAGAGAGGAAGATCTTCTGTCCGATGATTCACTCCCCAAGTGAGCACAACGGCCGATGCTATGCCGGTCCGAAGCCAGGAGCCTCTTCCGGGTCTTCCACGCGGGTGCAGGTTCCCAAAGCTTTGGGCCGTCCTCGACTGCTTTCCCGGGCCACAGGCAGGGAGCTGGATGGGAAGCGGGGCTGCCGGGATTAGAACCGGCGCCCATATGGGATCCCGGGCGTGCAAGGCGAGGACCTTAACCACTGCGCCACCGTGCCGGGCCCGAGGCTTTCTCTTGATTTTTTGAAACAAGAATGGAGCACAGAGCGTTGCAAAGAGCAATAGATTCCTGTGTGGGAAACCCACAACACAACCCAACCATGGCAATGGTTTATAGCCTTAAAGAAAATCTCACCCTTTGATAGCTTAGTTCACGCTATTATTTTCTACGTTTTATCATGATTTCATTTTAATATTTTTATTTTTAACTGACACATGATTTGGTGGTGATTGCTTAAGGAAATGGAAATGATAATAATCCTAATCTGATCATGACAACTGTATACCTGTATTGAATCAGTTCATTCAAAATAGACAACCAGAGTGTTGGTTTGAGTCCCTGCGCTTCCACTTTCAATCCAGGTTCCTGCTCACGTACCTGAGAAGACAGCAGGTGGCGGCCCAAGTGCTCAGGGTTCCTGTCGCTTAGTGGAACACGGAGCTGAACCTCCTGGCTCTTGCCTTCTAGCTGGTCTCACCCTGCTGTTGAGGATGTTTAGGGAGTAAACCACCTAATGGATGGTTGATCTGACTATTTTTCTCTCCCTGTCTCTCTGTCACCCTTTTTTTTAAAAAAAGTGAGTAAATATTTCTTCTTAATATATGAATGAAAACATCTGAGAGGTGCTTAGTGCAGTGATTAAACTACCTATCAGGACTTTAACTTCCCGTGTCAGAGTGCTTGATTTGGGTTCTGGCTTCTCTGTTTTCAATATGGCTTTCTGCTGATAATGTTCCCTGAGAGGCAAAAAGAAAAAAAAATAGTAATGGCTCAAGTGCTTGAGCCCCTGCCACCCACAGGAGGGACCTGGATGTCCCGGCCTTGACCTGGCTTAGCTGTGGCTTCTGTTAGCTTTTTGGAAGTGAACCAGTGTATGAAATATATATCATATCTGTCTATTAGTCTGACTTTGAAATGAAACAAAATTAGGCATATACACAAAATTTTTAAAGCTCTGAAAGGAAGAAGCTGATTGTAGAGGTCATTGTTTTTATGCAGGTCCACTATGAGCTCTGTATTTATTTTTAACACAACAGGCAGTACGATGCTTAAACCACGTGAACACACTTGATTCATCTGCTTTCATGTTGTAAATCAAGAACAAAGTCTCTTAAATGGTAGCAACATAAAATCACATAAACTAATAAGTTCTTGTATGGGAAATATCCTTAAATATCCTTCAGGATCTTTGGGAAAATCTTGGTGTAGTTGGAGTCCTAGTGGCTTTTTTGGAGAAAGCCACATGTTAATGAAGTCTACAAATATGAGGCTTGTTATGAGAGATCCACTCTAGATTCCTACTTACTGTAAAAACTGTTCATAGGTGGGGCCCGGCGCGGTGGCGCAAGTGGTTAAAGGTCCTCGCCTTGCACGCCCGGGATCCCATATGGGCGCCGGTTCTAATCCCGGCAGCCCCGCTTCCCTTCCAGCTCCCTGCCTGTGACCTGGGAAAGCAGTCCAGGACGGCTCAAAGCTTTGGGAACCTGTACCCGCGTGGGAGACCCGGAAGAGGCTCCTGGCTTTGGATTGGCATAGTATCGGCCCGTTGCGCTCACTTGGGGAGTGAATCATCGGACGGAAGATCTTCCTCTCTGTCTCTCCTCTCTGTATATCCGCCTTTCCAATGAAAAAATAATAAAAATAAATCTTTAAAAAAAAAACTGTTCATAGGTTATCCACTGTGAGATGAACGTGGTGGTAAGAGCTGGGGCAGGAGTGTTGAACACAAGATGTAAGAGCCTCACTATGTCAAACTGGGGAGCGATGCATCACACACATCATTAGAAGTGTGTTCTTGTAAGATATGGACCACAAACATAAAGAGATAATAAGATAAAGACAAAATGGGGAAAATGTAATGGAAATGGGGGAGGAAAGGCAAGGGGAAGTAAGAATTATTACCTTCTTCACACTTATTGGAGAAAGAGATGGGTGTGTCACAAAATGCCAATCGGGTAAACCAAGCCGACTGCAGCTGTTTCAAAAGAGAACCTTTACAAAAGAAATCATGTTTAAAGTATTATAAAAACTTAAAAAAAAATCAAAGACAGTTGGATATCAACCTCAGCTAGTTGTGATCAATCATTATCTTCTATAGGGCTGGGAAGCCACTGTAGCCAGAGTTCAGTAGCCAAGACCTGCTTGAACCACTGAGGCCACTGATCAGGGGTTATTCAGAGGGAGTCAGAACGTGTATGGGCATGGGGTTGCACCTGCATTGCTGACTCACGTGAGGTATTGTGGAGGAGAGGGAAAGAGGGAGAGAGGGAGAGAGAAAATGGGCCCCCCTCGCCTCTTGCTTTCAGTCTTCAGCATATTCACTTTCCCTTTAGCCTAACCTTGCTGGCAGTAAGTCAGCAATGGGAACTGATCACATGGGGTTTCCAGAGGAGAGGAGAGATGAGACATGATTGTAAAAGGCAAAGAAAAAGCATCAATCAATATGTAAACCATATAATATTAATTAAAATTATCTTGAGTGAAATAAACCAAGCACAGAAAAAAGAAATATTGCATGATTTCACTTCCGTGTAGACTTTAAAATGTTGGCCACATAGAAATATAGAATAGAATGGTAGCTTATTAAAGACTGGAGTAGTTAGGGGTAAAAATGTACACTAATTACAATCAGAAAAAAATAAATCTCAAGAGCTCTATTGTACAGCAAGTGAGTATAGTAAATGACAAGGTCGTGTGTCTTAAAAAATGTAGAGAGTGAAGATGTGTTAACACTACAAAGTGATAGTCATGTGAACCGATGGATTTGTTAATAACTGGGAGTAACCATTCCACAAATGCGGATGTACTTACATGATAAAAATATATGATGCTATCCATCAATTAAAAATAAATTAAAAACCAATGGTGCATGGCATAGTGGAAACAACAGATAGCTGAGAATAAAAAGAGTCTTGGGTAGAGAGAGTGTTGTTTGATGTGGAAGAGCCAGAAAGCACTTTCAGTGGCATGTGTGGAAATGAGAGAAGAAAGTAAGTGAGGGAGCGAACTAAGCTTCTTTGTGTCTGGAGCAATGTTTTGCAGGTAGAGGGAAGCAAATGTGATGACACAGAGGGACGAGCAGGCTTAGCATTGAGTTCTGGAACCAGCAGGGCTGCCTTGTAGCTGCAGGATGGGTGAGGGAACAAGATGAATCAGGAAACTGTGGAGTGATTTGAGCTTGGTAGATCCTATGGGATATTTTAGCCAGGAGAAGGGGTTTTGTTTCAGGGCTATGGAAACTAGTGGAAGTTTCTGAGTAGAGGTGTAACTTGACTCAAGGGTTTAAAGGAGCAGGTTGGTCGTAGTGTGGGAGCAGAGGGCAAAACAGGGAGAACAGCGAGGTACAGGTGGTGTGCTGGTGCGTGTTGAACAACAGACCTTGCAAAGAAAAAGCAAATGACTAGGTGCATAAGTACAAATTGTTATAAGAGCTGGAAAGAAAATGGCAAGGCAGAAAAAGACAAAGAGGAACTCTAATTAGAATGGGTAGGAGGGAAAGACTCCCTATGGAAGTGACATTCAAGGAGGGACTGGAGTAACAAAAGTGTCTCGAAGGTCATCAAGGCTGTTTCCCAGGGCTCACGCAGGACCATCTGTCAGCCAGTCCAGACGCTGGAGAAAGTGTTCTTAGGAAAAATAAACAAACATCCCCCAGGGAAAACAGAGTCTTCTGCTTCCTTAGGTAACACACTCCAGTGTTTACCAACCGGTGGTCTCTGGAGGCTTCTCTTAGCATCTAAACTCCTGCACCTGACGCCTTTGCTTTCATTCAGAGTGAGGAGTGGAGAATTGCTTCATTGAGCCCCACGTTTGGTCTCATTAAGTGAACTGGGGGCCAGGGTGTTGGACTGGATCCTGGTGTTGCCAGGCCACATCAGTGGCCCTGCCACATTAGCCCTTGGTGACTGACACCTTATTCCAGGGAAGTAAGGGAGAATATCGACAAATATGAATGATGTTGTGAGTCACCTGAGCCAGCTGCTGACACTGGTCTGCGTGTTCGAATTACTCATAGCCTCTGGATACTACGACTAAATAAGATGCAGAATGAGGCACAAAGGGACTTGCCCTGAGGGTTTCGCAATCCCCACTGTCAAAGCCCTAGGATTCCTGAAGCAGTGGAAGGAAATGAGAAGAAAAAGCAGCTGCAACAGTTCATTGAACCTGTTTGGAGTTTATGTGTTGTGCTGTTTTGACAGCTTTTCTAAGCATGCTGCATAGATATGGTAATAGAGAAACAAGATGGAAATTGAACAGGCATGTAAGTAGAGAAAAATTACAAACATAATATATACACAATTATGTAATTACATCAAAGCTCTGCTGCATTTCAATAACACCTCTGCTCTATTTACTGTTTCTCAGGTAAAGAATTTGATTTTAAATGAGAGAGACTTTGAAGGGATAATGAATAAATGTAGGGGGAGGAAAATGCGAATGTTAAGAGCATGTGGTGGTAATTTCTAAGGAGAAAAAAGAAAGTGAAAAAAGGTTTAGGCAAGTAATACAAACCTGTACTCCTGGCCAGGCAAGTGGCCTCAGGCCAAAGAGGACAACCTTGGGAAATGATCCAGAAACAGCTATACTGCTCTGTGGTGCTGAGGGCCTTGCTCTGGGAATATTGTGTAGACAGCAGTTGATTTGTGCCCATTTCATTGGTCAAACACTGAACTCATTGTTAGCAATCTCAGTGCCTTATTTTCTGGTCATTGTGTATGAGTGTGTGTGTGTGTGTGTGAGAGAGAGAGAGAGAGAGACAGACAGACAGACTCAAACGTCGAGTAATACGGATGGAAACAGAAGCTGGGCAGATACTCCAAAATTACTTCTTATATTCATGGTTTCCTAGAGAAGAGAAGAAGAAAATTTACTACACACTCAAAGTATAAAGACAGCATCAATTGCATTTTATTATGCAAATGTGTATAGACACACAAAGAAAATACAATGATGTGCAATGAAGAAGCATCTCAGGCATTGAGAGCGGGTCAGTATCACTAAAATGGGCCCCAGAAAGGGTCTCTGGGAATATTTAGATAATTTTAAAATACCATGATGAAGACATATTTTACTACTCCATTGTCAAACTTTTTGGATAGGGGCGGCAAATTAGACTCTTCAGTTTCAAACTCTGTCCTGCCTCATGAGTGTATTTTTTGGCCTGAAAATCACTGTGCATTCATTTTATTTTCATAAATAAAAACTAAGTTTTTGAAAGTGCAAATCTCCATGTGCAGGCACAGGTATGTGCCAGGTCTATTTCAATGCCAGCGTGATTGGTAGTTAGCATATGCCCTCATTATGCATCCACTACTAACTCCTTATCTCTTGTGCCTTAGATCAACCGTCATTTCCTCAGGGAAATCTTTCTTTAATTAAGTGTTCCCTACATCTAACCACATTATACTCTCTTGGAAAATCCATGCTTCTTGTTTTTTGAAAAATTGTAACTATATATTGATTTTTGTGTGTGTGTGTTTGTCGTCTATCTTACCCATAGATTGCAAGCACCGAGAGGTCAGAGGTCATGTCTGCATTGTTCCTGCTGTGTATTCCACACTTAAGAATGGGGTTGGACTCACAATTTTCAGTTAATAAGTGTTGACAGGTTGAATATAATCAGTTTTGAAATTGCCATTGTTTTGTTAATATTACTGAAGATATCTGACATTAAAAGAAAGGCCAAAAATTAGAGAATGAACTCAGGCCTTGAATTCCCTTATTCATAAGGACAAAATGTTTTATATACAGATTTTCAGCCAAAGAAGACTGAACTACAATTACTTATCCAAAGGTTAGGCTTAGAGGTAGCATGAGGGTTAAACACATATCCTTACGGCAATGACTTTTTTTTTTGTATCAGACGTTTGCTCTCCTCTTTTAATTTGGTTGGCTAAGGTGGGTGTACCACCAAAAAACCCAGTCTGTCCAGTCTTGTAGCTTACAATTTGCTTTGTCGATGTTGATGTGTTTTTTTATCTGGGAGAAATTTACACTAGGTGAAATTAGTCAGAGAAAGAGATGAAAAGCATAAACTCATTTTGTG
Source organism: Ochotona curzoniae (assembly GCF_017591425.1). Taxonomy (NCBI): domain Eukaryota; kingdom Metazoa; phylum Chordata; class Mammalia; order Lagomorpha; family Ochotonidae; genus Ochotona; species Ochotona curzoniae. Next base: position 7,217,984 of record NW_024466218.1, read on the forward strand.
TTGTCTCTGAAAGAAGTGAAATACATAGAAATAGAGGACAATATGGTTGCTTCTAGAGGCTAACAAGGAAGAGAAATGAGTGCCACTGGTCAGAAGGTGAAAACGCTCAGCTAGGAAGCAGTCAAGGATGCCCCAAAGACTTGGGACTTTGCATTCGCATAGGAGACCTAGAAGAAACTCCTGGCTCCTGGCTTCAGTTTGACTCAGCTCTAGCCATTGTGGTCACTTGGGGAGTGAATCAATGAATGGAAGATCTTTCTCTCTGTCTCTCCTCCTCTCTGTATATCTGGCTTTCCAATAAAAATAAATAAATCGTTTAGAAAAAGTTTCTGCTAGTTACCCAGGATAGCCAAGTGCTAGCAACCCAGCAGAGACTTTAGAAAACACCTGAAGTTTACTAAAAGAATAGACTTAAGTGATCTCGCTGCACATATACCAGTGCAGAAACAAAAGAACAAAATGGTAACCAAATAAAGTGATGGCTTATTTGCTTCATTGTGATGATTATTTCATAATGTGTGTGTTTAGGAACATGAAATTATACACCTGAAATACACATCATTTTATTTGTCAGTCTTAACGAAGCTTACAAAAAATAAGAAGGACCATACCTCAGACCTTATACATTAGATCTGAAAGGCACACCTTGTAAACACCTTTGCATTTCTCTGCTATGCTGATGGAAACAGATGGCAAACCAAACCAAACAGAAGTTTGCATGTGGGTGGAAAGGACAGGGTTGGGAATCAAGAAAGGCTTTGTGATGAACGTGTCATATTGTCTTCTGACAACTTCACAAGATGAACTGACTTTGGATCCTCATTATATCATTAAATGCTGATATCATTTTATATCATCAAAAATTATTGTGAAAGAATACATGGCAATGAATCTACCATCAGGAGTGCTTTAGAACTAAGAGGAAGAGGAGGTGTTACAAATAGTCTGAACTAGATCTCACTCTGCTGAACATAGAGAAGTTTGTCTCAGAGACTGAAGAACTTGACCTTGATCAAAAGCAAGGGATGTGCAGAATTGAGACTAAGTAGTAGAGTTGGAATTTTAAATGGAGATACGAGAAAATTCAGCAAAGTTGACCACTGCCGCATGAAGGATTCTGACTCAAATGAACTCTCTTATCAGCTCTCTCTGCTCCTATTGTGAACTTTTTGTCCTGAATTATTTAGAAACTGTCTCAACCTCAATCTCCCACGTTTAAGTAGACATATCTGTAAAGGGTTATTGTAAGCAGTATTATCGTAATTGTTGTTATCATTAGCTACTTTGTTTCTAATTTTCCTGGTGGTTCATCCTGGGTCTTCTGAGGGATGTTGAAGCTTGAAAAATAAGAAACATACTTGCAGGTATTTATTTTCATTGTATTATTTAGAACTCTATTCTAGGGATTCCTGCTAATTCCCAGTTGACTAATCCAGAGAAACCTTAAATTCTCACCCCACTCCTCTGTAAGCTATAACAGCAGTGAAAGGGAGTGAAGGCTTGTGTTACTAAAGCTACACCACTCATACAAAATACTCATGAGCACTCCTATGCTGTGGTGTATGATCATAAATAATTAAAACAGAACTACACTTGACAGAAGAACTGAAGCAAAGACATCCTCCTGTGTTTGCAAGTGCAGTATAAGCAGTGACTTCCTCATTAATGCGGCAATTCGCTGAGGATTTCCATAGTTAATGGGAATTAGCATAGTGCTAGCATGCCCACGCTCATCTCGCAAGAGGCAATCTCATATTGAAAGTGATAGGCCTGCTGGATGATACCTGGTGAAAGTATTGCCTTCTTGATATCTTCAAAGTGGGACTTCAGGAGTCACATTTTCAAAGGTGTCACTATGAGCTGTTGTATACAGGCGAAACAATTTCTAAGCTCATTAGACTTTTAAAGTCCGTTGTTTCCTGGATTCTTTGACCTTTGTTAATACTCAGGTAGAGTGGTGATCAGCATCAAATTATTTCAAGTTTGTGCTCTGTAGACCAAGATTCAGTGAATCGTTTCACATAATTGTACTGTGCTACAAATTCAGAATATGTTCATTCATTATTGAATCAAACTAAGTAGGCAAGTACTTACACACCAGCAAAGATCAGTAAAGGATTATTATTATAGTTATTATAGTTTTAAATTAGGCCAATTGAAATAGCAGCCTTTTTCAAAAAAAATTTTAATAATGATGCTTATTCATCAAATATCCATGTGCCAGGAATTGTGTATGGGAGTGTGCAAGACAGAACAAGTTTCTACCCTAAGGGACTTGATAGTCTAGCAGGTCCAGGTATTAGCTTGAACTACACAGATTTTCTTTTATTTGACTGTTATTAACTTACAACAAGGCAATTTTGTGTGTTTCAACCTCATCCAAGGAAAGTGTGTTATCAGAGCACATAGGAAGAAACCTAATATAGTTTTGATCAGACAATGACTCCTTGAGGAAATGATGTTTGAGCCAGTAGGAGCAGGATGAGTAGGAGGAAGCTAAATGAAGCTGGAAATGTCCCAGCAGTGGCAATAGGATGTGTTAAAGTTCAGAAGCAACTGAGACTCTGATGGCACTGGGGAAGTCCAGGCTCGCATTCAAAAGGAATGGATCTGAGAGACGTTGGGATAGGTAGGCAGTGACATGTGAGTCATGTTTGAGCTGCAGCCAAGAGCCAGAGAACAGCTGTAAAGAATAGCAGCAGCAGCAGCAACAAATCAAACTGATCCCATTGGAATGGCTGGGAATCACTCTTACAATTGGATGAGATGGAGTCAAACTTGGAGACAGAATGACTTGTGGAGAGACTGTGATGGTGCCAGTGCTGTCAGAAAGGTGTTGATGGAGACAGAGAGAAAGGGGCATTTGGGAGAACACAGACCTTAGCTACCGAGTGCATGTGGAGAGGAGAGGATCCAGGCGTCAAGGAGAAAACTTGGGTTTCTGGTCCAACACAGGAAGAAGCTAGGGGCATTGTTTCAATGATGAGTACAAATTTGAACATTGCTAAATTACTGAATTTTGGGGGAATAATTGAAAGACACCTCACTGGATGAATTCAAAAGCACATCAGTTCCAAACTTTAGATCTTTGGGAAAAAAAAAAAGGATGATAGATTTAAGAGTAAGCTGTGGATGGGTGACAATTGAAACTGCGAATTCCCAAGGTGTCTTCAGAGTGTGGTAAAAGAAAGAACAAACAGAACAAGCTATAGTGGGGTTCAAAGAGGAAGAAGAGAAAGAAGAGTAGAGCAAGGGCAAGAATTTATTGTTAGAAAACAAGAAAAGTATAGTGGTTTGAAAAGTAGTGAGTGGTCATTTTTTTAAATTGCATTTATTTTTATTGAAAAGTCAGATATACAGAGAGGAGAAACAGAGAGGAAAATCTTCCGTTCATTGATTCACTCTCCAAGTGGCCACAACAGCTGGAGCTGAGCCAATCTGAAGTTAGGAGCCCAGAAGCCTCCTCTGGATCTCCCATGTGGGTGCAGGGTCCCAAGCCTTTGCACATCGTGGCTTTCCCAGCCACAAGTAGGGAGCTGGACGGGAAGTGGAGCTGCTAGGATTAGAACCGTTGCCCATATGGAATCCCAGCAGGTGCGAGATGAAGACTTTAGCTGCTCGGTTTCTGTGCCTGGTCTGGTCATTGGCTTCTAAAGCTTCATGGAAGTTAGGAAGGACTGCTAAGCAATTGTAATGTTAGTGATAGAATCAGATAATGAAATGCATGACTGACTTAGAGAAAATAAAATGTGTTAGAATTCAGTCTGATTACAGGTTAGGAAAACCATTATGGTAGATAAAAGCGTGATTTATTCAATTAAAAGTTTCTTTTCCGTTTGGTATTGACTAACCCTTAACCAGAGGGCCTTCAGTAGGCTGGATGACAATCAATCACTTAATGAGACGGTAATCACTACAGGCTTAGTTCTCAATCACAGTTGTCTTCAGCTTGGCAAGTCATGGGGAGAATGATTTTTTGACATCTGGCTTGTCTGGGATAGTCCCGTCATTTCTGTTATCCCATTGTATTTATGAATACTGTCTCTATTTAGTTTCAAATGTGTCCCAGATTGGATAGTAAATGAGATGATTTCTCCAAGTCATTAGCAAACTGCCTTTACATCTTTCAAAATTCAAATCTCACTGTTCAAGTGCAAAGTGTTCAATTCATACAATCCTGATTTTGTTGTGTTCCATAGCTAATTATAAGTACAGCATGGAAGACACATTTATGGATTTATTTTTCAATGAAAAATATTATTTTTTAAGCTTGGATGAATTATGCTCAATCAGGAATAATTAATATTTATTGACCATTTATTACGGTCAAGCATCATATTCTGATTCTCAAGTTTCTTGCTCACACTGCCATTTATTGCACTTTCATCCAGGTCTGTAATACTTGATCCTGATTTTTATTGACCTTTATATTTTTTCAGATATTTTTTCTCTTAGTCCTTCTTTCAGTGTCTAGAAATAGAATTTTTCATAGATGCACATTAATGTTCTACTTAGATATCATTTGTGCAGATTTAGGTTGGTATCAGGTCTGTGCTTCCTCACAACAAAGATGATAGCATCTCTATGACCTAAAAGGAACAAAGGTTCTACAAGAAGTGGTTGTGATAGTTTTCCTTGTAGCATGTTAGAATCAATAGGAGAATGGAAAAAATGCCTGGCAGAACTGGGAAGAATGTATTAGGGGTCCCCTTGAGAAATGCAGTTCTGTGCCCCACTCCTTATGGTTCCTTCCCACCCATGCCTTTAGCACAGATGGCCACCAGAGGCCACAGCCTAGAGGATGTGGGCAGGTCCATTATACATTGAGAACCAAATGCCTTTCAAGTGCAGAGCAGCCACTAGTGGGCAATGATTATGCACCTGTCAAAGTGAAACTTTGCAGGGATAGAACCAAGGTGGAGACAAACAATAAAATATTGAAAAAATAAATTGCTGTGTGTTCCACAAGAGAAATAGGACATTGCTTTTTCTAAACCTGGGATAAAGGCAGAGATTTGAGACATTTTGGATTTTGCCTTATCAGTTAGGTTATTTACACATGCCTTGCTCTGTATATACTCTATTTTCACATTTAATACCTCTATATACTGTACAGAAAAGATACAGTATGTAAATAAAATTAAGCATGGATATAGGCTTCTTTTTTTCCCCACAAATGACATAAATAGTTTTGAATACTTCCTTTCTGCACCTCCTTATGCTGTCTTGGAGATCATTATCCCTGGGAATACAGAGAACAGATCAGAAGAGGGATCAGGACAGTGCCTTGCAAGCCTTGGGGAGATTTTTAGGAGAATCCCTATGGTCTTTGGGCCTTGAAAAGGGAGTAATAATTTTCACTGTTAGATAAAAGCGAGATTGAGGGTACAAAGATACTTGTTAGGCTGGCTGGGTGGTTTCGTTATGCTCTTTCTAGCCGACAGTCTTTGGAGCTTCTGAAGGGGAAGGCAACACTCCCAGCAATGTTACACTTGTCTAGGTACAACGCAACCTAGGCTGTTGCCCACAACTGGGGCTGTGCTCATCTTGTGAGACAAATGAGGCAGGGAAATCAGGTGCCAGCCAGGATTCCTCTCTTAGATTCCTAAGTATCTTCAGTATTCTGAAAATAATTGCTGTTAACTCTGGGATTTGTTGGTTAGGATTTCTTCCAGACTGTTGTTTATTTTTCACCTTTTCTTACCTTCTTGAGTTCATTTCATTAAATATTAAAATGTAAGCTTTTCACTCTACACACACACACACACACACACACACACACACACACACACACACACAGTGTTGTTCCTTTCATCCTCTTATTCTGCACAGATAGGATCATTTCATGTTCAAAGAACTGAGATTTCTACAAGTGTCCAAGTAGATGTAAAGTTGCTTCCTTCTAAGAAAAAAGCCTGCGAAGTGTATATTCAACTGGAAATAATTTTCCTTGGACCACCTTCCTGATCACTGTGGCCTCCTGTTAGACTTAATAATTTATTTCAAGATAAATTTGCATCAAATTGTTTGACATGTTTATCACGTTTCTCAGTTTGGGACTCAGAGTCCAAAGTGTTAAGTTTATCATTAGTCTGCAATATCTCTGTTTATTTTAGTTCTTTTTTCACTTTATTTTTTCCCCCTATTTTAATTCTTTTACCCCCAACCAACTTCACGGTAGACATTCACTTCAGAGTGTTTGATATACGGTGCTGAATGTTTGAATATGTATATTGCAAAATATGTTCTGTGGTTTGTGTGTTTTTATTTCCTAGCTGCTATTATAATAGATTTTGCTTTTTTCAATGTACTTGTTATTCAATATTTTGTCATTGCTGTTTTTAAAAACATATTTCCACGTATTTTTATGGATACTTGGTTCACTGTTTCTGTTACATGGGATTCCATTTTGCTTATATTTTTATCTCCTGATGTTTACCTGCTTCACCCCTCTACCACAGCCAACACTGCTGTGAATATCCTTGTTTACACAATCTCTCTGACCTGCGCAAGAATTCTTCTGGGATTGTTGGGTTATGGGGAATATGTTTACATAATTTCTTAAGCATGCCAGAAGATTTCCAGAATAGTTGTACTTACTTGTATTTGTATCAACAGAACATGAATCTGACTGTTTTTACATATTTCTGATAGTCTGATGGCTATGCGAGGTTAGCAAATGGCTTAAGTATAGTATGCCTGTATGTTTTTTTATGCTTGTGTAGAGAATACTGCAATATATTGCCCAGATCCTCCTTCAAGGATGGACCTATGCTTGGGGACAACTTGTGGTATAATGTGTAAAGCTGCTGCCTCCAATGCCAGTATCCCATATGATGATTGCCTGTTTGAGCCCTGGTTGCTTCATTTCTGATCCAACTCCCAGCCAAGGTTCCTAGAAAAGCAGCAGATCATGGCCCAAGTGCTTGAGCCTCTATTACCATGTGGAAGACCCATGAGCCTCTATTATCATATGGAAGTTTCTGGCTCTTGGTTTAATAATCATCTTTTTCAGGCCATTTGAGGATTGAACCAGCAGACAAAAGCTTGGTATAGCTTGGACTTTCAGGTAAAGAAATAAATGCATCTTTAAAAACAAACAAAAAAAAGCAGACAATCCTGTAGTAGCTGTGAATATTATTGTCTGATAGTGACCAGCTGACAGCTCTCACAAAAAATTTACCCATGAAGAAAAACGCTACCTTGTCTAGGTTTGGGTGGAGGATCTGGCAGGGCACACATTGCCTGGCCCAGGTTTCTTGGCCCACTTGGGAGGTGGGTGCCAGGTTTGAGAGCACCAGGGATGGGGGATCCAGCAGGGCTTGGGTTGCCCTGTCTGGGTTTCTTGGCCTGCCTGTGCAGTGGGTGTCGTGTTTAAGAGCACCGGGGTGGAGAATCCAGTGAGGCTTGAGATGCCTGGCCTGGGTCTTTGGGATCACCTGCAAGGGCATGTCCTGCTCAGTGAAAAAGGTGGAATAGTGAACAACAGACCCTGATGTAAAAGGAGAATATGGCAGACATTGATATTGTAGCAAAAGAAGGAGAGCAGAACAAACCAGGCAACTACCCAAAACAAATGGTGACAGCAAGAAATCTTGGTGAATGGAGACTTAAGGTCGACCATGTCAGCCAATGGACATTGGGAGGGCTGAATCATCCTTGGATCAATGAAATCACAGAATTTTAGAATTATCCAAACCACTTGGGCAGAATCTTGGAATATGCACACATTGGGACCCTGGGCTGATGTCAGGTGGTGGTTCTTCATCACTGGTTCCAGTTCTGGCTATTCCACTTTGTTTCTTCTTCTTTTTTTTTTTTTCTGTTTAGAATTTGATGGTGCTGGGGAGATAAAGAGATTTTGTGTTCCATGATTCACTGCACAGATGCCTGTTAGTCAGTGCTGGGCCAGGCCAAAGGCAGGAGCCAGGAACTGCAACTGGGTCTCCCACACGGGTGACAGGAGTGCACATACTTGAACCATCTTATGCTGTTTTGTGCAGGCCTTTAAAAGGGAGCTAAGTTGGATCCAGCGTTTGGTCCAGTTTCCTGATAATGCTTCTGGGAAACAGCGCAAGATGGCCTGAGTGCTCAGGACCCGGCCATCCATGTGGGAGACTTGGCTAGGCTTCATGGCTCCTGCCTTCTGGCTGCTGTGCCCACCTGGGGAGTGAGCCAACTTTTACAAGATCAATTATCTCTCTCTCTCTCTCACACACACACACACACACACCTTTTCAAATAAATATTTTTGAAACATTTATTTATTTTTAAAGGTGGATTTTACAGAGAGAGAGAGAGAGCGAGAAGGAGAGACAAAGAGAGGGATTTTCCATCTGCTGGCTCACTCCTCAAATGGTTACAATAGTCAGAGCTGAGCTGAGCTGAGCTGAGCTGAACCTGGGAGCCAGGAAATTCTTATGGGTCTCTCATGTGGGCTCAGGAGTCCAAGGACTTGGACCATCCTCCACATATTTTCTAAGCCATAAACGATGAACTGGATCAGCAGTGGAGCTTCTAGGACTAGAATCAGTGCCCATATGGAATTTTGCCACACCCTAAATAAATAACTCTTTTAAAAGATGCTGCTCTTAGAAACTTGGAGAAATCAATGACAAGTGATATATGAAAAGTGAATGATGGAGTTGCCATGGAAGAAGATTAATAAACCCAGAGAAGTAGGGATGCTAGGGTTAAGTCTGTGAGAGGTAAAATCTAATGCCTGTGTTCCTCTGGAGTGCTGAGAGGTTACTTCAAACTCCAGACCTGTCTAGCCACCAATTCAGCTGAGTGACCTGCATTGATGTAAGATAAAAGTTATCATGTTGAGGAAAATCAAACTCCAAAATGTTGTCCATCCAATTAACCAAGTGATTAAAGAAAAAAATTCTTAATCTGGGATAGTAGATTTCAATTAAAAACTCACAGAATTCAGAAGCAGACCTTATCATATCTGCATTTGATTTGCAAGGCTTGTAGCTACAAAAGGCTTATCCAGAAGTTTAAGGTGAGACTATTTCACATGCAACCAAATTGAATCCAGTTATATTATCCTAACTTGACAGGATATAAAAATAAATTGCACAAAAAATACATCAGCTTTTCATGGAGTAAAAAATATAAACTTTTGTAGAACATCAAAGACAACAGACTAGCAAATGTCTGTCAATTGGTCTAAAATGGATCAGAATATTCCGTAATAGAAGAGGTATCTGCGGTGGGAAAAAATTCTATGTGGCTTTTCTGCAAGTCCGAGAGCTGTGAAATGAAGGTATGGCATGTATAATGAATTTGTGCCATTGAAAAATTAGCTTCTAGACAGCTCCTGGGCCTGGTGGGCTTGGCCATGGAGTATAAAGTGACTATGGGACAGGAACCTCCTATTTTTTCAGTCATAAAGTTGAACAGGCCCAGTAGGTATCCACTGTAAGATGTACGTAGTATATGTGAGATGCGATACAAGAAATTCCAACAGGCAAAAGTAAATCATGCAAGTAGGTGGGTCAATCTGCCATGCGATCCACACTGTTATACTGGCTCCTCTCCTTTAGCTCTTACTCTCGGACAAATGGGAGATCTCTCATGACCAACTGACAAAAGAGGAAGAAAACTGATCTTGATTTTACATGGGTTAATTGGTAAAAGTGTAAGCTGTTGTGATTTTTTAAACATTTTTAAAAATTTTTCAAAATATCTGATATCCTTTATGATCATATCAAAAGACAGAATCTGATTTCTTGCCTTTGGTTATGGTCTGGTCGTAGTATCTCATATCTAACATTTTATTAGGCATGGGTGGCACTGGGTGAATTCCAAGGTTAGTCATTAAATAAGCTCTGTTTTCCCTCTCCATCTCTCCTTTTTGAGATGCTTCTTCTTGGATCCAAACCACAATGAAAGGCTAAATAGCCATGGTAAAGGGCTGTGTGTAGGTCTTTTTGCTACATAGGTGGCTGAGGTCCCAGTGAGCAGCCAGCATTCATCAGCAGACATATGAATACATCTCATAATTCCATCCCCCAGCTGTCTGATGCTCCATCTGCTACTTGGGGCAGAAGGAAACTGCTCATGCTGAATCCTGTACAAATTTAAGAAACATGAGAATGACAGGTTTTGTTATTTTAAAGCACTTCACTTTGAGTTACATCAGCATAAGTTATAGAACAGAATGCACAACATAACACTACCACATACGGCCTTAAGATGTAGCTATGAGTGGAAACCCCACAAATAGGACAAAATTAGGGTGGTACAACTGGTCATCATCTTTATACAGAAACGGTTCAAAGTTTAAATACATATGGATTAATGGCAGTAACAAATGACCTCACCAGTTCATCAGAGTCTACAAAGAGAATGATCTACAACAACGTGGTCTAGGTATTTAGGCATTTACAAAAGAGAACGAACACCAAACAAGGTACTATCCACCAGAGATAAAGTACCACAGAAGCAGCACTAGCCAATAAAGCTGACGGAATAACCTGGTCAGATCATCTGAACTATCGTCTGCATGGGCCACCCCAGTGTAGGTACAATGGGCACATGAATAACATAGTCAGTGGTGATAAGGACCTAAGTTATGTTTGGGTTCAGTGGGCTGGACTCCTGCTTGCCAAAGCTATTACATGGATCGTGAGGAGATAATGCTTCTGTATAGATTGTGATGCAGAAGAATGATATTCACTCAAAGATCCACTTGAGTATCTTTGTCCTCTCTTATCTTACTTTGTTATAAATGAATGATTATGCTGAGACAGAAAGCTCTAGCAATTAGGAATTGGACTCCTCTGTGGTGAGGGTCTAGGTTGCCCCCATTAAGTAGGTAAGCTGGACCAGAAAAAGGTCTCATTGAGAGTGCGGGAATGCTGGAATGGTAAAGAAGAGGTAAGATGAGAATCCAGTGGGGCCTTGCAGTCATCCTACCAGCACCAGACTCTTGGAGTGCTTGCAGACATGTGAAAAGATGTGGCTCGAAAGGGTACAAATGGTAGACTACTGCAAATTCTGCAATATGCTGTCCAGCTCCTGCTTTGGGATTTTAGGGTTTATTTCCCAAATACTTGGAGGTTGTTTCTGTAGTTTTTGGGAGAACTGTCCTTAAATGGACAAAGCTCTCCCCAAGTCAGTCCTTGCTTCCATGTCTGTCAGTCATCATTCAGTGATTGGCAGATGTAGGAATTTAAGTTCTAGCTCTTTGCCCTTACTCAGCATGGGTCTAAAGTGTCATCCAGTCTAGACATCCATTGCTATGTATCAACTCACCCCAAAAGTTAGCTGCTTAAGAGAACAAGAACAACTTTGTTCATTTGCAAGGCTTCTGTGGGTCATGAATTTGGAAAAGGATTAGCAGGAAATTGTGGTTTAGGGTCTCTCACCCCGTTTTGCCAGATGGTGACCAGAGCTGAAAGAGCAGACAGCTGACACAGCTGGAGTGGGGTTGGGCATGTTTTTCCTTTTCTGTGTAATCTTAGGAACTGCCATGTGCTTCCCTGTCTGGGCTTAGTTTGGGATTTCTCATTCATAGGGTGTTTAAATGCCAGTCTGACTACTTGAAAGTATCCAAGCAAACCACCTGAAGGGTGGATCACCTTTGTGACCTGGCCTTCAGAGCCACAGAGCATCGCTTTTCTGATCCTCACCTGTTTCAAGTTGCCGTAAGACTCACCAAGCTCCACAGAAAGAAGATGCAAGACCTTCTTTTCCATGGGAGGAGTCCCTTGCATGTTATAAGAAGAGTGTGTGGTCTGAGGGCTGCTCTTGCAGGTGTTCATAGACATCACGATTTACCGTGCTGTTCCACTGTGAGAGCACTACCTACTTAGACTGAGTCCTTGTTGACATTATGCCAGACCAACTTCTTCCTCTGCCCATCCCTCCTCCATCCCTTCCCAACACTTTTTGCTGCTATCACTATCATCTTCACAATTTGGTGTGTCATTCCAGGAGTCTTGATATGCAACAACGCCTAACTACTTAGGGTTGCCTGGGTGTGAATCACCTAATAATATCCACTGCTCCCATTTCTACTGTTGTTTTCTTTTTCGTACTAATTTGCTGGCATTTGTAATATTTCTAATCTTGTATTAGTTCTAGAAGTTACAAATATCTTATCTCTCTGAACCATTGACTATGCACTGTTTGCTCCTTATCTTTCAGACATCCAAAGGCTGTGATATCAGTTTTAGGAAGGTACTGTGTACTGCACAGTTTGAAAATGTCCAGGATATTTTTTTCAATTAGTTCCATTACTTTACCTTTCTTATTTAGATTTGTATTCCATCTGGCATCCATTTTAAATTTGGTATGTGTAAACATTTAAGATTATTTTCCTGAATGAAGTTTGTGAATTTTCTTGTATTATTTTTTAAATAATATGCTATTTTGCTATTTTTCTGAGCTTTCTTATAATCTGTTGACAAGTTTCTTTTACTATCATACTGGTTTTTATACTTCTTTTGTCAAAACTTTTTCAAAATTAATTTGACTGTGTACTTCTATTTTCCCATAAGCAATACAGAATAAATTTTTAGCTTTAAAAAATTTTGCTGGACGGGCCCAGCATGATGGCTCAGAAGCTAAGTTCCTCAACTTGTATGCACCAAGATCCCATATCGGCGCTGGTTCTAATTCCGGCCCTGCTTCCAGTTCAGTTCCCTGCTTGTTGCCTGGGAAAGCAGTCAAGGACGGCACAAAGCCCTGGTTTGCTACACCGACATGGGAGAGCTGGAAGAGGCTCTGGACTCCTGGCTTCGGATTGGCTCAGTTCCAGCTGTTGCGACCACTTGGGAAGTGAATCAACGGACAGGTCTTCCTTTCTGTTTCTCCTCCTCTCTTTATATCTGACTTTCCAATAAAAATAAATACATTTTTAAAAACTCTGCTGGAAATCTTCACTGGAGTTGCCTTACATGCGGAGAGTAGCTAGGGAGGAGCACTGACATCTTTTACTGCTGGATGATTCTATCGATGAACATAGTGTATCTCTGCATTTATGCAGATTATTAAGATTTTTTTTAATACTAGCAGCATTGAGACTCCTTATCTGCTAGAACATCCATTATTCCCTATTATTTGTTTACTACAGCTGATTTGGGGGACTTAAGCAGACTTGGAAAACTATATTGCTTATCTGACACTTGTTCTAGAAATAATAAATACTCCTTTACGGCTTTGCAAAACCTTCTTTGTAATTAAGAAAAGAGAAGCAATTGATCAATGAACCAGGTTCAAAGTAAATAGTTTTGGAACAAAAGAATATAATTTATTTAAACTTAGAAAAAAATGCTCCACTTGATTCTTAATTTAAAAAATAAGCTGGTGGGCAAAGGAACTGATGGCTATCTGGGCAGGTCAAGGTAGCACCACCTGAAGGTGCATCCTAAAATAGGATGTGGGGTTGGCTGAGCTGCAACTGGAACGGAGCAGACCAGGCAGGGCCAAGCAAACTTCACCTCACACAAAAGAAATCAGGATGGAGCACATGTCACTCTGACCTAGGCTATTACACCAACTGCTCTGCATGAGGCAGGGATACTATGCCACAGCATCAAAGGCAAAGGCTGAGACAGATGAGGGGCTGAGCCAACTGGGTCAGAGCACCCACTGGTACGCCCGCAATCTAGGGCTGGGAATAGACTTGGTTGGGGAGCTGTGAGAGTACACCCTTGCTGGGTTGGGATTCCCACGGGAGGGTGTGGGGCTGGAGTGGAGGCTGCGTTCTGGTCTGGGTATGGCTGCAATCTCCCTAGACACAAGTGTGGACTGGGGCTGGGTGCACCATCTGGTGCTCTGAAGAACCTGGGTAGATATAGGTCGGACTAGGCTGGGTCTCTGCCCCTACTGAGCCATGTGTGTGCAGTGTCTGAGTATGGACAAGCTTTGGCTGGGGCGAAACAGGGAACACCAAGAACTGGAATGGATTGAAGGCCAGCAATGAGGGCTGGGCCATGGAACCACCAGTACGTGAAAGACCTGGCATAGGGAGAGGTTCTGAAGGAGGAGCTTGGGAAATTCCTCTGTCAGAACAAGTCCCTACAGGTGAGTGCAAGGTTGGAGCACAAGGTGAGCACAATAAGGAGCAACCCAGACCAGGCCAGAGGAAGCCATCATACATATGGCATAGATGGGGGGCAGACCATGCTGAACCCATTCACATCAACCCTGTCAAATCCGAGCACCAGCATAGAGTGTGGGTCAGGCCAGCTTTGGTGGCAACACATACACATTAAGAAATGCCAAGGTGAGGTGAGCTGTACCAGATGTGGTTGCAGTGTCCAAACAGCACACTTGAGAACTGGGTGGCAGGGAGGAGGCAAAGCTGGCAGGGGAATGTGGGCTCCCCTGCTGGACAACCACTCCCACTGGCACATGATTTGGGATGGGGGCAGACCAGACCAGGCAGGGCTACAACACCTGTGGGCCTGATATGAGGTAGATTAGGGAAAGGCCAGATTGGGCTGACTGTTCTGACTGGTGCAAGAAAATTAGAGTGGGTGAAGGTTGGTTGGGCTCTGTTGGAGCATCAGATGGTAGAGGCTGGCACTGGGAGCTAATTCTGTCAAGTTAAATGCCAGAACCACCTGGAGAAGGCATAATCTAGAAGTTGGAGTGGCCTAGTAGGGAGATAGTGGGCACTTCCCTCGTGGGTTACCACTCCCACTGGAGAGCATAAAAACCAGGACAGGGTCAGGCATGGCTAGACAGAAAGGCACCTGCCAGTATGTGTGTGGGCTGGATAGTAGGTTGGTTGGGTTGAACTAGGCTTCAATGCCCATTGACAAGTATGAGAGCTAAATGGGGTGTGGGACGGACTGAACAAATCTGCGGTACATACTGGCATGCATGGGAACCAGGGTAAGGGGCAGAACTGGTGGGGATTATGTGGAGTTGCCCCATCTAGGCTTCAGCTCCCACTGGTTTGCGTGAGGACTGAATATGAAGTGGGTAGGATCGAGCTGGATTACAACACCCATTGGTTCAAGGGGAAGACCGGGCTGGAAACAGATCTGACTCAACAGTAGCAACGACCAGCATGTGCATAAGCTGATTGGGGTGATGGACTGTGCCAGATCCTGTACTGGCAAATGCACACAAGAATCAGGTTTGGGATCATCTCAGATGAAGTTTCTTTGCAGATCCCTCCATCTGAACTTCTGACCTCAGAACCCCAACCATGAAGAGACTATGTCAGCCAGTAAATTCTGAATAGGTTTCATCACAATTGGAACGGCAAGATTGGCAGCAATTCAGAACTGTTGAACTATCAAAACTTCTTGAGCAGGACCCTCGGAGCGCGCCTCACATTGGGAATTTGGGATGGGTGGGAGGCTGGGTGTGGCTTTTCCCTTTGTTACTCCCCTAACTCCAAATACAGGGGAAAAAATGATAATATTAGTGTAGAAACAGTGGTCTTACCCACTTTCCTGTACCCTTTGTACCCTAATCAACTAAGTAAGATTATTAAAAAATAAATACATAGAAAATAGGCTGATACCAACTAGAAAAATAATAATTTTTGACTGTCTACCTATGAAATTGACATATTTTCAAAAGCTTGATGACAGATCATATTAACAAAATGTGAGGAAGGAAGTTCTCACATACGTAGTTGCTAGGACTCCAAACAGATGACAATCCTTCGATGCAACATTGTTCAAAACATTTCCAAACTGGTGGCAGAAATTTATCCTATAAGTATGCTTACACAATTGTGCAAAGTTGTATAAAGAAGGCTATTTGCTATATGATATTTTTTAGGGGAGTAAAAAGCTAAAAGTCTATCACAGTGGACTAAGCTATGACCAAAATTTTATTTTTACCCCCACAACTACACACGAGAACATTAAGCAACCTTTGAAAATAATTAGAAATAGCTTCTTCCTGTGATATAAAGTAATCTCAGAGACTGTTAAGTGGAAAAAGCACACGTAAAATGTGTAAAGTTCACCCCAGCTGTCTAAAGCAGAAAAGAAGCATTAATATACATGTTTGCATTCCCATAGAATATCTCTGGAGTGGTAATTAAGAAACAGATAATAGTGGTTGCCTCTGGGAAGGGCAGCTAGGAGCTGAGGGTTGAGGTGGGAAAAGACATTCCTTGTGCTCCATATCCCTTTGAACTATTGGATTAATATTTTTAACAGTATGGATATATTATTTAAAGATAAAATTAAAACTATTTTAAGACTTAGTTCTTTTCTCTCATGTAAGTTGGAGAATATCATTTTACATTGAGGGGTTTTCCTGTGCTTAGATTTGACCTAAAGTTTTTATTATATATTTTTGTGTTTCTGCATACCCAAAGGAATTATTATAAGAAATATTTTTCTGGTAAAAATATTAGAGCAAGAATATGATGGCTTTAAAGTCTGAAGCAGTAGTAACTCCTATTTAAAGTAAAATACAGTGGAATGATTCTTCATTGCATTAAAATAATGTTGCAGGGAAAGCTGGGAAACTCTTAACAAATGTGTATCATATATGTTTATGTGTGCCCCCTTCCAAATTTGTATGTTGAAGTCATAACACCCAAAACTTTAGCGTGTCATTGTACTTGGAGACACAGCCCTTAAAGGAAGTAGTTAAGTTAAAATGGGATCATAAATGTGGAGCCTAGCCCAATATGACTGATTTTCCTCTATCAAGAGATGACTCCGACACAGACGAGCACAAAGACTGTGTGAAGACATCATTCATGAGCCAAGAAACCAGGCCTGAGGAGACATGGAGCCTGCCAGCCTAGCCTTGCTTGCCTCACATTGGCCACTTCCTCAACTGTGCGGAAACACATTCCCATTGTGTGGGACACCCAGTCTGTGCTACTTTAGTTCGGGAGCGCTAGCAAACTAACATGAAATAACTGTAACTCGAAGCAATACCATGCAAGGGGAAAAGAGTGGTGATATCCAAGATGTAATAAAATTTCCTGAGACGAACTGGCCTGGACAATTTTCAGCAAGTGTTTTATCAAGTGTTCAGTCATGAACACTTAGAATGGAAGGGAGATACAAGCAAGTGATTAAATGTGTGAAAGCAGATAGAGATAGAGGTTGTGCATGTGGGAAGTGGAGAAATTTCTGTGATCACAGAGGTAATGTTTCCAGACACATAACAGGCTAAATTACAGTAGGCAGATTATTGGACACAAGTACAAGATCTCCTTTTCTGCAAGATACTGTAGAAAGTATTTTTAGAATAATAAATTCATAGTCATTGTAAAAACAAGGATGAGAACTCTTGGTGTACTAGGAAGAAAAAATAGCACCCTGAAAAGATGGCAGGTAAATCAGATGCATTTGCTAAAAAGCTGGGGTTGATGTCATTGCTCAAAGGCCACACAAGTAGGAACAGTAAGTATCACAACCAAGCACAATGCTGGAGAATTCTACATATAATTGCGTGCAGCAGATCCTATGGGTCACTTTTAATGTTAGCGGCAGCAACTCTTGAAAGTCTCCTGCATATCTGGACACATTCAGACAGGGCTACTTAAGTGCAAGTCTTTTGTACTTTTATACTGAGGGCCTTTCCTCAGACTGAAGGAATCCCTTATGGCTCACAGATAAACAGTTAAAAGTGTGAGGAATTTGGTACCCCAGGGGCATCCCTCAACTCCTAGGGGTGCAAGACCTTTAGCACATGGCTCTACGAGCCATTCCGTATGCTGTTGGGAAATCCTGGTGGGAGAGAGCAACCTCCAAATGCTTCCTTAAATCGGCTTTTCCTGCTTTCCCAAGCCACTCTCATGGCTCCTATGCTCTGGCTTCTTGGGATTCCTTTGAAACAAACTACTAACAACCACTTTGCAGGTGCTGCTATGAAAGAACAGAAAAGAACACAGTGCAGAACCAAGAACTATCTGAGGAGGACCAGCACAAGATAAAGAGTGTCTACCACTACAAACAGAAAAATCGGTCCTTATCGGAAAGTGAGGACATCTTGTAGTATGCATTCCTACTAGTGAAAAATGGTTAAGTATACCTTGATAATGTGATGCTAGATTTTTTGCCTTTTTCTATACCTAATAATGTCACGGTGTTCACGGTATCAGAATATTGATGTGATAATATGGGGAGCAGAATAATGAGAGGGGAAGTAGGGAGGGAGAGAGGGAATCACTATATCTGCAAAACTGTATCATGTAAAATAATAAAAATAATTAAAAAAATTATACTACCCTGCAATGTCAAATATAGAAACAATCCAAAAAAATGTTTTTTAGGGTGTATAACAGCAGAGAGACAAAGGAGGTATTTAAACATGATATGTAAAGAGGAGATTATTAAAGTATGAGAGTGCTCAAGAAATAAGATCTGGCAGTTGACAACTTCTTAGAAATGAAAAACGTGATTGTTGAAATAAAAAATTCATTAAGTGGATTAATTATCAAAGAGCATCCATCCCGCTAATGAATCAGCTCCTGGAAGACGCAGTTGGGAGGGTGGCTCTGGAGTATCTCACTGTCATTGAATGGAACTTAGAGCAAAGATGGGATTAGGAGAGTAGAGGGGATTTCAAAGAGGAAGAAAGAATTCTGAGGATTTCCTGAACTGAAGTGAGAGTTCAGATGAAAAGGGTCCATCAAGTACCATGTAGAATGAAAAGAAATTAGACAACTCCTGCCTGTGTGAATGCACATTTCAGCAGCATAATCTTCAGCAGCTTGGTTTGACTCACTATAGTATTATTAATGTTCTTATGGTTGGGTAGTTTCAAATGATACACATTTTTGTTTTCATTCCTGAGAAAAGACACTGTAGACCAAAACGAAGCAAATTAATGTGCATGTTCAACTAATTAGCAGGTAAATTGAAGTTTTGAAAACAGGCTAAATAATTCTGGCTAGGAAATGTTCTCACTTTATTAAGTCACTAGACAATAAAAATGGTTTTAATTCTATGAACAGCAGAGAAACAACTTACACTGCTAGCCATCTTTCTGACTAATTGAACAATATCAAAATGAATGAAACCAGGTCACGAGAGCAAACTGGCCATTGCAATCCACATTTCTGATGAACTAATTTGCTTCTTACATCAGTCTCATTTTCCTCTTCATTCTCTGAAATGGAGAATGGTGGTCTGTGACACTGGCATCCAACGGCTGGACTTCAAGAGCCAATTTTTACACAGTGACTCTGCTCTACATGCTACCCCAAATTAGTTGTTTACTTTAATCACAAAGAGCGAACAAACACACCAACTAGGTAATGTAGACAAAATATTGTGCATGTTAAATTCTCACCCTTCAGTTGGCTGATGTGGTATTGAGTAGACACAGCCTGCACTTGGCAGTGCGGGGCTATGATTTCTGCTGTGCTTGCCTTGTGGGCTGCTTTCCCTTTGCAGAAGGATCTATTGCTTGGTCTTTGGACACCCTGGAAGCATTGCTTCTTTCTTCTAGCTAACTAGCAAAGGGCAGATCCACATGTTCCCCACAGCCTGAAGCTCTTTTGCCATGTACAGCAGCTGCTGCTTGAGTTTTGTGGAAAGTGTGCATATGCCCTGGAGAGCTGGGCCACCAGAGTAGTGGACACGCTCTACTATATCTTCAAGGAGACAGCAGTTTGTCAGTGATGCCTGAAGGCTTTCTTAATCTCAACACAACAATCTCTGGGGCACATTATGGTCTCTCAACGTGTCCCTGTTTAGCTACACTCCTTACTTTTAGCTGCTTGGGCTCAGCTCACCCAGTGGTGGCAGAGATGTGTGTAGATGATCTTAAATCATTCTGATTTTCCCAAGTCCCTCTGCAGTTTTCAGATGGAACATATGGCAATGTTATGTCTATTTGAAAAAGCCTTTGCATCATATGTTTATACAACTGCTCACTATCCCAAGACAAAAATTCCTTTCCTGTTATTGCCCATTTGCTGACTAAAGAAATTATCCTCTTTATGTATTCTGGTACTTTACCTTGATATCTTACATGTTTAATTATGTAGCCCTCAGTCCATAATCTATACCTTCATCATCTAAGGCCATTCTGCTTCCGTGAATCCAATGCTTAATGATACATTGTAAGACAAAGGAGGAATCTTATAAAAATTCCTCTAAGATTTCTTTTTCCTTAAATTGTAGCGAGACATGTAACAGTGTTGATAGGGAAAGATATGTAAGCTCTTAGCCATTTTTTACCCATTCTTTGATTATGCTGTGCTGCTACAAAAGAATATGACTTAAAAGCTTTACACCAAATAATCCAGCTCAGACTTCACAGACAGTATGTGAGATAATGGGAATAGTTCTACTTACCCCACAAATGCAGTCACCGCAAATGCTGCAGAGTGGAGCGCTGTCTCCTTTTGACCCATGTGAGCACCCATTTCCACAAAAAGAAAGCAAGAAGAGCCTAGGAGATACATTTGAACTCAATTTTTAGACAGAAAGACTGACCGGAGAACAATGAGATTCAATGCTTATAGAGATGTCAGAATCTAACATGGTTTCTAGAATAATCTGTAAGGCCCATGACTGGTATAAATGAGATTTACCACTTTCCTTGTTCACCCCAATTTAATGAACCCCTTGGAGTCCCTTTATCCTGTATGCCTTTTATCCATGTCACATCTGAATGAATATTCTAGTCTGCATTATTTCCTATGCCTGGGATGTGTACTTGCTTTCATCGTGCTAATGGAACCACCACTGGGTCAAGTCCTTGATTTCCATGGTTGCATATCAGAAATGTGAGGATGAGGACAATGCATCATCTAAATATTTTAAGGTTGAAAGTTCGACAATTACCTTGCCATTCAATACTTTAGGAACGTTTTGCTGAGGTCTTCATTCAAAGTGTATTTTGAGACACGGAGATTAAACTGGTTGACCTGGGAACTTGGAAGAAGTTCTATTACATTAGCTAATGCAATCCAAAACCAAACCAGAATTGGGCATCACGTTTTGTATGTAAACCAAAGGTATCGAATTTGTGGCTTTTGCTAGCTTTGCAGAAAAGGTTTTTTAAAAATACATTTCTTGATAGTGCAAAACCAGCAAAAGCCACAAATGGAATGGGTTAGCTTCTCACGGAAAACCGCTTGCATGCTGGAGCTCTGGTGAGCCTCCACAGTACTTTGCGGTTTGTAGCTCCAGTCTCACAATGAGTCTGTTAGCATCTTAGCTCCTCAAGAAGCTGAACAGGTTCCACACAGACCACTGGAGTGGTCTACGGGCTACTGCCCACACCACTGGTAGCTAATGCCTTGCCATCAGCTTCCAGCCTCTTAACAGAAGGACCAAAAAACATACTCAAGAAAGCAATTTGTTGGCCCCAGGTGAGTAGATGGTGGGAATATGAGGCACTGATGTGTCCAGAGATGAAGTTGATGGTAATATGAAATGAACCAGTGAAGCTAAAAGAACAAGAAATTGGAACTACTAGAGACTATGGCAACAATATGTGAAAATTGAATAATATAGTTTTGGGCAAAATTACTTAAAGCATATGACAATGTGGGACAATCCATCTTTCCCTCTATCTACCTTCTGTCCTCTTGTTTTTTTTTATTGTTTTATATATCAGGGAAATCGACAAAAGTGCTCTTGATTATCTATGCACTTAGCTAAACAGGGGAATTAGAGATAGAAATAAACAGGTGCTAAGTTTCTTTCTATTCTATACTATCCAAAGTCATAGACTACAATCTAGAGTTATCTTTGATTATATTGCTTTGCTGGCCTTTGATCTGGTGTTTGCTCTCTATTTCCTAGTCTAATGATCTTATCTTTCTACTCAGTGTTGTTGGTGACAATTTCAATGATCATTGAGAGAAGTGATACGATGAAGTGGGCAGACAAAAGGAGAGAGAGAGAGAGATAAAGATATAAAGATACAGAGAGGGGAACACAGGTAAATTAATTTTGTTCTTTTAAAAAACTTGTACATTGATGAGAGATAAAATAAGAACACTGTAACTTTTAGTTAAGTCATCTTTAAATTATCTGTGGAGTTACTGAGTTGTGTATTTCTGTTTCATTGAGAACTAGCCATATGCACAGTTCACTCTAGTTCATTGCATTTAGACTCTGTGCATTGTTTAAGACAATAGAGGGTGGATGACCCAAGCTTTGTAAAACTACCAGTGATGAGTGGCAGCAAAGAAAAGTGCATGCTAGTCATTGCAATTAAGGAGCCTCAGAGAAGTTTACTATGCTTGGACGTAATGGAAAATAAGTCAGCTGGCAAAACTCAGAGTGGAAGAATATTTAAGACAACAGGAAAAACATGTCCATAACTTTGTAGTATGCAGGTTTGGGTGTAATTAGATGATAAAAGGAGCGCTCCCAGAAAGTATTTATGCTTCTGAAAGCTTGTATTGATACAAAGTGGATTTCCCCAAATTTATTTCTATGAACTTAATATTCATGGAATAGGAGCCTTCTCTGTGCTACAGTGAGTAAAGCTGCTGCCTGTGTTGCCAGGATCCCAGGTTGGCACCAGTTTGTGCCCTGGCTGCTCTACTTCCAATGTAACTCTGCTAATGTGCTTGGGAAAAACCATGGAAGATGGCCTGTGTGTTTGGACTTCTGCCATGCATGTGGGAGGCCTGGATGAAGCTCCTGGCCTCAGCTCGGCTCAGGACTGACTCTGCAGATGAAAGGCATCTCTGTCTCTCCCTTCATCTCGCTTTAACACTTCCATACAAATAAAGAGATAAAATCGAGTTAGAATTTCATGGACTAACTGGAATAGGAATGACAAGTTAAAAGAGCTGTTTGGTTTACATGGCCAGTAGTATCACAAAGATTTAACAAAATTCCCCTCACTTCTTTTTTTAAAAAAAACTGCAAAAATACCCCACAAAGAAATAGCAATGAAAATTGCTGTTTTTCTCAATATCCAGTAGTCCGGTTCAACATGGAATTTTCTATTGTATCTGAAAACAAGGCTGATGCTTTTGAGCCAGTGCTCAGAACTGGTTTGGGAGACGTAGCCCTTCTCTCAGTTGCAAGCATGGGTAAGAGAAATCAGCTGGCTACCTCTTCGACATGAGAGCTCAATGTAGCTGTCACTTGAGACCTCTCTTTAGAAATCATGGAGGGCATCGGAAGGTGTAGTACTTCCTAATGGCCTGTGTGAGGAATGTCTGAGGGAAGCAGAGTTGCCGCTCCTGGACCACAGAGTGTCACGGTGGGCTACAGAGAAAGGCTGCTGCGGCTGATGTCTCCAGGGACCTCCCATAGCCTGTTCCTGGGTGATGCTTCCTGGAGAACACTCTGGGAAGCTCCTGAAGGTGTTCCCAGGTGGGGCCACTTTTCTGTCACTCCCAGCCAAATCTGCTCTTCCTGTGGACATTTGAATAATAGGTCACTGGTAGGTGTCGGCCACAAGCCCATGCAGAGAATCAGTGAGAACCACTGATTGTATCAAGCTGGTGAGGTTGTCCTTTCCCTGAATGTGGTGCCCGAGTTGTGTGCTGATATCATGATAGTGTTGCTCTTCCCACCTTCTCTCCTACAGCTTGTTTAATTGATGAATCTTCCTGGCAGGGTAAGTTTTTTGAGCTCCAAATTCATTTTAATAGCACTTTTTGCTTTTTAAACAAATCACTGTGGGTGTTGTTGTTGTTGTTGTTTTTTTCTTTTTACTGTTTACTTCGACAGTCAGAATCACAGAAGCACAAAACAAATCAGCCTAATTTTGCCGTGAACTTTGCTTTTGACATCGTTCTATTTTTCAAAGAGAATAAATGTGCTGTGCCGTGACTGCTCTCTTTCAGATGGAAGAAGCAGAGAGCTATTTTTGAAGCTCCTTAAATCAGAAGCTATGGCTTTTTACAAAAGCAGCCCCACAGGATACCACGACTGCGTTGGGAAACATACGTGATAAAAAAAAAAGTGGGGGGGGGAGAGGAGAGAGAGAAACAAACCGTAAGAATGAAATGGGATCACCTTGTAATTGGGCAGAGAGGGCTTCCTGCAGTTCTCCGTACTTTTTTATAAAGCCGTTGCTTTTGCATTTCTCACCTTTTGCTGTAAGAAGTTGTACACAAAATTTCCAATTGCTGAGCAAATCACAGCCGAGACTCAGACCCCCTGTTTGCAAGAAACGTTTCTCCCCTTAATACTCTCTTTTATTGATGGTATGGCAAGAAATTAGAGAATCGCAAAGAATCAACGGTAGTCACAGGCAAAGGCAAGGCGTGTACCAAGAAACCTGAGCAGAGTCTTATACTGTGCCCATTTCCACTCAGGGATGAAACTAGATAGCTCCACCACATTGTTTTATTGCTGTGCTCTGAGACAAGCACCTTGCCTGTCAATGGAGGACTAGTGCCTTATAAGAAAATCACATGGCTGTTATTATTTTATTGAATAGTGCTAAATAGCTGTTTCCTTCCCTGTGAGCACAGAACACGGAATCCTGTGTGTCGCGGGAATGCCAAGTTCCACGTCTCACCCTGGAATCCACTCAAGACTAAGACAATATCTACAATGGGAGCCACCTCCTTTAGTTTCTCCTTCTCTGAAGTAGGGTCAAAAATATTTGCTATGCCAACTTTTCCGAGCAGGCAGCAGCAGGAGTCAGAGCATATGCACACTTATTAACCAAAAAAATGTACTGGCTGCTCACTATTTTAATTGTTCTAAATTAGGAACAATACCAGAAGTTTTAAACATAAAGCTTAATAGAGATGAATTTTTAAGGTACCTGCAAATCTGAGATTGAAAAAAAAAATAAAAACGGGTTATTTATTTGAAAGGCAGGGCAATAGGCAGAGAAACAAAGAGGAAGAGTGAGAAAGAGATTTTTCATCTGCTGGGTCACTCTCCAAATGTTCACAATGGTTGTGTCTCGGTCAAGCCAAAGCCAGGAGGTAGGAACTCCTGTGTGGATGACAAAGGCCCATCAGGTGCATTGGCAGGGAGCTGGATCTGAAGCAAATAGGCGCCAACATTGCATGCTTGCATCAAAAGCAGCAGCCTCACCCACTACTCCACAATCTCAGCCCCTGAGTTATATTCTAAGAACAATGTAAAATTTAGATTTGCAGTTGTATAGCCACGGAAAATCGCTAGCATAAAATTCTGGTAGAGTGTAAGAGTCAAAATCTTTGCAGATGAATTTCATATGAGAAGGCTCAACGAGAAGAGCTAATGTTTGAAATAGCAGGACAGTCTTTCCAGTTATAACTTCTTGTTCCACATACATAGAAAGAGGTGAAATATTTGGTGGAAATATTAACTTTAAAAACACTTGTTTTTAAAAAAAATTACTGTAAGACGTTACGTAAGTGAATAAGCATGATGCGAGAATGAAACAGGCAAGTGAGTATACGTACTGAGATATACATGAGCAATACGGTTCCTCTATGAAAATGAATAGATTAGTAAATTTTATTCTCTTCATATGAGACTAAGTTTTTGCCTGAGCACAAATCTAAAAATGTGCCTTTTGTATGAGATATTCCAACCTATTTCAAACGAATTAAAAATATAAGGGGCAAAACTATGTTGTAGTAAAGTTTTATCCTACTTTTTTTAGTAGTTTTTTTTTTAATTTACTGCACTTCCTTTATACTTAAAAAACACCTTGTGATACTGGTGAATTACTGTTCTCATCCATATGTTTATGGCATGTAACTCTCCTTGTATGGATGGATAGACAGAAACGTTATTCTTGGAATTTGTTGACAACCTGGGTACGATTTTTCACTTCACCTGTTCTTGGGGAATTCCACAGAGCCATAAATTCAATGTTAGCTGGCTAGAATGTTTCTAGAAATAGCAAACTGTTTGATTCCAAACAAATCTTGGTAACATATTGGAAAATGAATGTGTTTTGGCCACCCTGCTGAAGACTGATCTAGGGGCTGATGACAAAAACAAAATCAGCTGGACTTGAATTCAACCTTAACACCAATGGTGAGTACTTAGCAGTTGCTTTACAGTTTCATGTACAAAATTGTGTAGTGGCCAAGACAGTAGAACAGAATCCAATGATTCTCTTTAATTAAAGAATATCCTTAATTCAAATAAAAAGAGGTGGTTAGAGAAAAAGAGGCCTCATACAAAATTTGGGGAAGAAAATGGACCTTAGGATTTCAGAGTCCAATGCAATCCAACTACAATGATTTCAAATACACATGGAAGCATATTATACCTGTCAAAATAGTCAAAAACAGATTACAGGGTCCTGCGTAGTGGCCTAGCAGCTGGAGTCCTCACCTTGTGTGTGCTGGGATCCCATATTGGCTAGCCCTGCCGGTTCTGCTTCCCATCCAGCTCCCTGCTTGTGGCCTGGGGGAGTAGTCAAGGATGGCACAAAGGCTTGGGACCCTGCACCCACATGGGAGACCTAGAGGGGGCTCCTGGCTTTGGATTGGCACAACTCTGGCCATTGCAGCCATTTGAGGAGTGAATCAATGGATGGAAGCTCTTTCTCTCTGTCTTTTATCCTCTCTGTATATCTGACTTTCCAATAAAAATAAATAAATCTTGAAAAAAAATTACAAAGAAATATTTTTTGAAAACAAGAGGTGATTTAACACATTTAAGAGGCTCTCCATAGATCTATTCGTGTGTTTCTCAGCAGCAATATTGTAAAGGAAGTAGGATGAAATATTTGAAATACTGTGAAGAGACTGAGAGAAAGGGAGAGAGAGAGAGAGAGAGAGTGAGCACTGCCACCAGACAATACTATACACAGCAAAAACATCCTTGGAATATTGACAATAAAGAATTTCCCATATAAACATGAATCAGGGAGTTCATCGTTAACAGATTAGCTTTACAATAAACAGTAAAGAAAATCTTTCAAGCTGAAACAAAAGAATGGAAACAGAAATGTGCAGATAATAAGGCTGCAGGAAGACCTTTATTCTGGTGAGCTGGATGCTGGTTAAGACGTCATGTCCCATGTGAAGTAACTGGGTTCAGTGACTGCCTCTGACTCCTAATTCCACTTGCCTGCTGGTGTGGCCCCGCAGAGGCAGGAGGTGATGTTCTGTCACCCAGATGGAAGACTAACCTTGTGGCTTCGACTTGGCCTTGCCACAGCTAACACGAATATTTGAAAAGTAAACCAACAGAGGAAAATGCTTTCTTTTCATCTAGCTCTATTTTTTTCTTTCTACCCAGCAAATATTTTTATTAAGAAAATATAAAACTATCTACTAAAATTAATCTCATAAAGACCATTTTGTATTGCAATGGTAGTATACTGATCACTTTTAATTCAGTAATTAAAGTTATAGAAGTTAAAAGACAGAAATACAAAAAATAAACACAATAATAAAAATGTTGCTAGATTGACAACATAGAGGAGCATGTTTTGAGATAAAATATATGGAGAAAAAAGAGTGGAATGTTTCTTATGCGATTGAGGCTATGTTGTTACCATGTTAAAAAAGATTGTTCAAACTATACAATGTTTTATTGAAGATTCTTAGTAACCACAACAAATATATCTATACAAGATAATAAAGAGGAAATCTGAGAAAATTAAAGTATGTTATTACAGAAGGAAATCAATGAAACATAAAGAATGATGGCAAAAAAGATTTCAATCAAACTAAGTGTATTTTATGACACACTGGAATAAAACTATAAATTAATGTCAGACAAAAGCTGAAAAGCTAAAAAGTGGAAATTAAAAAGGCACATTTTTGAACAATCATTGGTCAACAAAATCAGTATTAAGAGGCATATTTATAAAGAAAAATGTCCATAATCCACAAGAAGGAGGATTTCAAGCAAATAACCTAATGCTCCGTATCTGAAAACTAGAAAAAAGAACAAACTAAAATAAATTAAGCCCAAAGCCAACATAGCAGGGGAAAAATTAGAGCATAGCAGAAATAAACGAAACAGATGAGAAAGCCAAAGGGAAAAAATTCAGAGTAATACCTTCACTGTTCCTGAAATACCCTCAATAAAACATTAGTAAGCCTAATTCAAAGCTACATTAAAGGATCAACTGTCACAAGTATTGAAATTTATCCCTGGGTTGCAAGGATAGATTACTCTATAAAAATTAAACCATTTAATATGTTAACAGAAAAAGGCTAAAATTCAAATGGCTGCCTTAACGTACAAATAAAAGTCATCAGAAAAAATAATACTTTTGTATAACAAATACCCTTAAAAACAGTAATTTAAGGAAATAGTCCCCTCACAACATAAGATATATGTGAAAAGCCCATAGTTTCCATCACAGTTAATGATCAAAACTGAACACATGTTCTTCAAAGTTAGAAGCAACACAAGGATTTCTACTGGAAATATTGCCCAAAATAATTAGAAGAAAATGATTTTAAAGTCATCTAAATTGGAAAGCAGGGAGTAAAATGATCTCTATTCACAGATGATATTTTGATATTTTTGTGTAGGAAACACAAAATAGTATATGTATATACACGTCCAAATGGTTAGAAGTAAAAAAAAAAAAATCAGTGAATTTGTACATGACAAGACCAACATAAAACAACTCATCGTATGCGGTGACAGAGGGGCTTGTCTGGGGAGTAAGTATGGGGGTTGGCAAGGTAAGTCAGGTTGGTTGTACCTAGCTGTCCCACAGGAACTGAGACAGTCAGACAACTGGAAACTGAGTCAAAGGTGATTAACGCATGTATTTGGAATGACAAAATTCAATTTGGATAAAAAACGGATACAAAGGCAACATAAAGCCATAGTAATTCCCCTCCTGCTAGGTAAATGGATGCCCATATGTAGTGAGATTAGATCTCTTATGTACACAACAGTCTGCCCTAAATGAATTAAAGACTTGAATTTAAGACTTGAATTGTTAAGATCCTAGAGGGGAAAATAGGAAAATTCTTCTTTTTTTTTTTTTTTGCTTTGACTCTGACCATGATTTCTTGGTTTTGACACCAAAATCACAGGCAAAAACAACAAAAAACAGGTAGGTAAGGAAAACTACATTAAATTGGCATAGCAAAGGACAATAGACTTAAAGGTAACAACCCATGGAAAGGGAGGAAAATGTTTGCACCCTTGTATTTGTTAAAGAGGTACTATCCAAAATATATTGAGATGCTACAACTAACTAGCAAGAAAAAATAATCAATTTAAGAATGGGCAAAGGACTTGGATACTTTTCCAAAAAGACATTATAAGTTGCCAACAAACATATGAAAAGTTGTTTAATATCATTAATCAAAAATACAAGCTCAAGTCACAATGAAATATTACCTCACATAAGTTAGTTGACCATATTCAAAAAAGCACATGTAACAAATCTTGGCAAGGATGTGGATGGAGAAAAAGGAAGGTTTTACACTGTTGATGGGGATGAAAAATGATGTAATCACTCTGGAAAACAGTGCTGAAGTTTCTTAAAAATATTAAAAATAGAATTACCGTATGACCCAGCAATTCCACTGTTGCAGCTATTTCCAAAAGAATAGAAATCAGGACGCTGATGAGATATGTGTACTCCTGTGTTCACCGTCACATTATTCACAACAGTCAAGAGATGCGAACAGTCTACCATGGATGGATGAATTAATAAAGAAAATTTGTTATACACACACAGGATCCTTATTCAGTCATAAAAAATAAAAATCCTGTCATATCCCATAAAGTGATGGCTTCTAATCCCCTGGCCAGAGGGAGACAAGTAGTGCAATATTTTACTTATATCGATATCTAAAATAACTAAACTCATTGGCACTGTTCAGGGGCTGGATAGATGGAAAAAGTGAGCTGTTGTTCAAGGAACAGAGTTTCAGCGAAGCAAATACTTTCTGCTGAGCAATATAGATTTGTGGTTTTTTATTAAGCAAGTATTTTCATGTTCTGTGTTCTCAATTTCTTTTTAAGGATTTATTTTACTTTTTAATGGAAAGGCGGATATACAGAGAGGAGAGACAGAGAGGAAGATCTTCCGTCCGATGATTCACTCCCCAAGTGAGCGCAACGGGCCGATGCTATGCCGATCCAAAGCCAGGAGCCTCTTCCGGGTCTCCCACGCGGGTGCAGGGTACCAAAGCTTTGGGCCGTCCTCGACTGCTTTCCCGGGCCACAGGCAGGGAGCTGGAATGGAAGCGGGGCTACCGGGATTAGAACCGGCGCCCATATGGGATCCCGGGCGTGCAAGGCGAGGACCTTAACCACCTGCGCCACCGCGCCGGGCCCTGTGTTCTCAATTTTTGAAAGATTTATTTAAAGGATAGAGAGAGGGAGAGAGGAAGAAAGATCATTCATCTACTGGTTCATTCTCCCAAATGTGAACAACAGCCGCAGTTGGTCTAGACCAAAGCTGAGAATCCGGAATTCCATTCACACCTATCAGAAGGGTGCCAGGGACCTAAACACTTTTGGACCATTGTCTTCTGCCTTCGCAAGTGCATTAAAAGAAAGTTGGACCAGAAACGGTGTAGCCGGGACTCAAGTTCGCATTCTTACACGAGATGTGAGCTTTTCAGGCACCGTTTCATTCACTGTACCCTAACACTTACCTCTTGTGTAATATATTTTCAACTTCAAAAGCACATACATCGTCACATGTGTCATATTAAGAAATATGGACTTGGAATTTAGGCAGCCCACGTTCTAGTGAAATCTTGGGGCGTCTTGAACAATGTTAGGTAAGATCCTTTGTGGTGTACAATTTTATCATTTGTAGAGTTACTGTGGCTCACTGCCAAATTACATACAAAATAATTTGTGAGGTAATATCTTATTGCTTGTAGGACATGATCTTTTGTTTTTACATTTTCGCTCACTGGAAATTGCATTTGTGTGTGAATATGTGGCGATTTATTCTTTAGGGCATTTATGTCTAGTCACAGTTTCTGAAAAGCATTTCATGGTTAGTTAGATTTTCTCATAAATATATAAATGACCTATTTCTTCTTGTATAGCTTCAAACTTAATAAACACAGTGTTTCAACACACACACACGCACTGCATTTATAGTAGCTATAGATCCCTTTACATGTAAAAGTTTGAATCAATTTAAAGAAGTTGGATGACTTACATTGTAAGAAAATAAATAGCCAAATCAATAACAAAATAGTGGAGTCTTAAGATCTGAAGTCATTGAAAACTTCGGATCAAAGACACAATACCAGTAATTTAGAGAGAAAGACAAACGTTCTATTCTGCGACACTATACCTTTTGCATGATTTTACTACGTCCTGGTTTTAGAGACAATGGCTTCAGTCGCCTCTTTTTTCCATCAGAAGGGTGCCAGGGACCTTCAAACCCATAGTTTTGTCTGCCTTCCCACCACTCACTGTTTCTAAGACTCCCTGTCAAATAGAAGAGGCCAGGGAACATAGGCGCTAGGCTTTGTTGATCGAGCAGACCTCTTTGGTCTGCAGAGAAGTGTTTGGTCCAGCTATCAGAGGAGTTCCACTAATTGCCTCATTAGGCAATCTCCATGCAGAAACAATATTTAAGTACATCAGTGCAACTCCTGGGTATATGTAGGACTTAATAGCAGATGAAGCCAAATGAGCTGAAATGGAAAATTTATTTCCTTTTTAATAAACATTCTTAAATTCTCATTAAAAAAGACAGTAGACAATTCATGGTTTCAGCAAAATATAGTTTTTCTTAAATCATAAATGGTTCCCAGCCGTTTAGGAAAGCTTTCAAATACTTTCTGCAAATTATCCTAGCATTTTCAGGCACGGCCTAGTTTATAAGAGCTTTATTTCCTCTAAAGTTAGATATACTACATATGAATATAATCTTAAAATGCATAATATATAACTCCGTATGCCATGCATGCATTCATAAAGGAGAATAGCCCTTTTTAATATGTAAGACTTCAATAGTTATGCTAAAAATAGCCTCAAAATCTGCACTTGGTTTTACAGCTGCTTGATTTAAGTGCTGTCCCTTAGTCAGGACACAAAGTCAGAGGGACGCAATCTGCTGTTATTCGTTCATGTTTCAAATTGACCGTAGAACTGAAGAAGCTCCTACAACTCTGACTCTGAACTCTTCCATTTCCTATCTTCTCTTTGTATCTGCCTCATGCTCAGCACCTGTCCAACCTTAACCTAGATTACTACAATGGTGTCCAAACTGCCCAGTGGGTGATAGCTTCTCCCTACTGGACTAAACTTGGTCTTAGCAGAGACTGTTTTAATATGGTTTTTTCTCTGTTTTGTTTAGCTTCTAATATTTTTTGTTTGTTTGTTTTCTTAAAAGATTTACACAGAGAGAGGGAGAGATCATTTGCCCAGTGATTTCAATGACCACGATTGAGCCAGGCCTAGATGCTTCACCCTGGTTTCTCACACAGGTGACAGGACCCAAACATATGGGCCATCTTCTGCTGATTTCCCCAGGCTATTATTAGGGAGCTGTCCCAGGAGTGGAGCAGACAGTGTACCAATCAGTGCTACACAGCCATGCAAGCAGTGGCTTTATCCGCTATGACACAATGTTGCTAATCTTTTTAAAACTCTGCCTCCACTTTCTCTGTATGTGTCAACTACTTTTTAAATAGGTAAGTAAAAGTGTTTTTTTTTTTTTTATGGGGTGGGGAGAGTGTGCTGAGTCTTTATGGGTTAGGCTCCACAGATCTGTGGTGCTAGCTCCACAGATGGTTCAAGTCCTAACTGCACCATTTCTGAGCTAGCTCCATGTTAATGTGCCTAGGAAATTAGAGAGTGGCTTAAGTGCCTGAGTTCCTGTACCAATGTGGGAGACCTGGAAGTAGCTCCTGGTTCTGGCCTTTGTTAGCCATTTGGGGAGTGAACCAACAGATGGAAGATTTCTCTTATCTGTCTCTCCCTCCTTATCTGTGACTCTAGTTTTCATATAAAGATCAAAATACATCTTTTTCAAAAACAGGATTGGATGCCTGACTCATTCACCTTGATTTTGTCATGGACAACTATTTGATAGCAACTGATTTTTTAATTTTTCCTTTTTCTGCATATTGAACATTCCAATACAGTCAAATCTTCCTGGGCATCCCATTGACTCTTTTCTCAATTTTCCTGCATATTCTGGCTGCTGAAGCTTGGAGGTTAATTTCCTACCCCTGTATTCACTCATGTAAACCCAGCACTGGGAAAGATATAGCTCAGCCATTTATACTGGAGGGACTACTATAGCCCAGAGTAAAATCAAACCTTGGATTCTGCAGAATCTGTCCATGGCACTTTTTTTTATACCATGTATTGGCATTTGAGTTTTTCTACATGCTTAAAGTCAATTTTCTTGCATTAAGCTTGTAGCTACCGATAACAAAGATTATCTCATGCCATTTGGTGTGTCTTGTATATAAAAGATGCCCAATATATTATCAATTAATTTGTTGATCAATAGGTACTTTACTTATTTGCTTTTATAAAATATTCAATTACCCATTTGAACAATGGTGAAAAGCTTCTGGATTTTTTTTTGAGTATTGATGATAGAAGGCTCTGAGGAATCTATGTTATGTTATGAAAATTAGATTAGGAATTTGTCATAGTTTTCAGTTTCCCCCAAAACTATTAGAGAATAGGGAAAAAGATATGTGTTGGAAGAAAAGAAGCAGTGAATAAATGCATGGAGCACTGAATTGGATCTTTTTTTTCCAGTCTTCTTCTTAGGTCATCTTGTATATTAAGACTCCTTGATTCTGCATCTCTAAAAATTGATTTTAAATGCTGTAGTCTGTTTCATGTTTATAGAAAAGACATTCAAAAAGCTTGTGGGAAATGTCTATTATGCAAATACCTAATTAATTTAAAATGCTTTAACAAAACAAACATTTGAATTCCATTTTCCATGAATTGTTGGAAGTACTCCTATACATGTAGTTTGTAATTACAGGAAACCTAAGATTCAAGACTAAATTTATATGTATAGAGTGATCTTTGATTAATGAGGCTATTAAGTCTTCACCACCATTGCAACCTAGCCAATAAAAATTCTTACGATTCTTTTGCTGAGATTGTTGATATCTAATTTACAATATGATCAGTCAAATCAAATTACCTGTTTTTGTTTTGTTTATTGACTTTTAAAATTTCTGTGGAAAGGCAGATTTACAGAGAGAAGGAGATACGAAGAGACAGATTCATTTCCCAAGTGGAGCAGGAGCTGAATGGGAAGTGAAACAGCCAGGATATGAATGGGTGCCTACATGGGATCCCAGCAGGTGATTCAGCCACTGAGCCATCGTGCCAGGCCCCAAATTACATTTTTAACCTATTGCTAAGATGGCAAGATCAAATCACTACCTGCCAATACTAACTCTGAATGTAAATGGCTTTAATTTGTCAAGCAAGCAACATAGATTAATGGACTGGATAAAAAAAAAAAAAGAAAAACCCATCTATCTGTTGTCTGTAGCAGACATATCTCACCAACAAAGATACACGGAAACTTAAAGTGAAAGGATCATAAATGATATTCCAGGCTAACGGAAAGGAAAAACAAAGTAGTGAGGCATTAGATAATATTAGATAATACAGACTTTGGCATGAAAAACATGAAAAGAGATCATGAACACACCACATAATGACCAAGGGATCCATTCAGCAGGGACAGATCATCATAATAAATGTGTATGCACCAAGTGCCAGGGCAATGAGCTACATGAAACAAATATTAGTGGACTTCACAGAAAAAAAAAGGACTATAAAACAAAGTGGGGGACCTTAACACCCTACTCTACAGAACCTTTCATCCTACTGATGCAGAATACATTATTTAAAAATCAATACATGGAACTTTCTCCAGGACTGATCATAGTACATGGCACAAAACAAGCCTCAGCAAATTTTAAAAAAGTCAAACTCATACCATGCATCTTCTCAGACCAGCATGAAGTAAAACTGGAGACCATCAATCAAAATACCTTAGAAGATATTCAAATACTTGGAGACTGAACAATATGCTGCTAAATGGATTACAGAAGAAATCAAGGTGGAAATTTAAGAATTGCTTGAAATTATTGGTGGCATTAACCGAAAATATGAAAACTCGTGGAACACAGTCAAGACAGTGTTAAGAGGCAAGTTCATTTCAATCAAGGCTTATGACAAGAAATTGGAAAGGCAACAGGTAAACATATGTCTGGAGGAACAATAAACAACAGCAAAATAATCCCAAGATTAGCAGGAAAAAAGAAATCATCAAACTAAGGGAAAATATACCAAATAGAGACCATAAAAACAATACATATGATCAATGAATCAAGGAGCTGGTTCTTTGAGAAAGTAAACAAAACAGACTGCCCACTAGTCCAACTAATCAAAAAGAAGGAGACAGAAGATAAGAATCAGACACAAAAAAGGAAACATAAGAACAGGTACCTGGATACTTCAGATGTACATAGAATAATCAGGACCTATGTGCCAAAAATAGGAAGACCTAGAAGAAATGGATAGATTTTTCGACACATATAGTCTTTTTTACCAAAAACGAATCATGAGGCAATTAAACACTTAAATAAACTTACAGTCAGAATTGAGATTTATCAATAACTAAATCAACAACAACAACAACAAAAGCTCTGGAATGGATGGCTTCATTGCTGAATTCTACCAAATGATGCAAGAAGAATTTATTCCAGTTCTCCACAAATTATTAACTAGCCAACAGGATCCAACAATGTATTAAACAGATCATTCATCTAGATCAGGTAGGATTTATCTCTGTCATGCAAGGATGGTTTAACATATGCAAATCAATAGTCAATAAATATGATACACCACATTCACAAACTGAAGAACACCATATGATCATCCCAATAGTTGCAGTGAAGACATTTGATAAAATGCAATGACTCATGTTAAAAACACTAAGGGAGGTAGGCACAGAAAAAATATTGTACAACATAATTCAAGCAACTTCTGAAAAACCCACTGTCCGCATCATACTATGCAGGGGAATACTCAAAGTTTTCTTCTAAGTACTGGAACTACACAAGGATGTCTACTTTCACCACTGCTATTCAGTACAGTATTGGAAGTTCTAGCTAGAGCTATTAGGCAAAAAAGAGAAATTAAATTCACATTGGAAACAAAGAATTATCGCTGTATGCAGACAACATGATTCTCTTCACAGGAGAATCAAAAGATTCAATCAAGAGACTATTAGAACTCATAAGAGAGTTTGGCCAGGTAGCAGTTTACAAAATTAATGAATTTAAACCAATGACCTAGTATACAAAAATAACTCCATACACTGAGTAAGAAATTGTAATTATAGTCCCCTTCAAAATAGCGGAGAAGAATCTCAAATGTTTTGGAATTAACCTAACCAAAGACGTGGGAGACATCTGTGAGGAAAATTACAAGACATTAAAAAACAAAGGAAAAAGACATTCAAAAATGGAGAAACTTACCATGTTCCTGAATAGATAGAATCAACATCAACGTCAACAGAATGTCCATAGTACTGAAAGTAATACACAGATTCAATGTGATCGCAATCGAAATCCCAACAACATTATTTTCAGAAATAGAAAACATGATAGGAAAATTCATCTGGAAATACAAGACACCATGAAGAGCCAAAGAAATCTTGAAGAATAAAAATCAAGTTGGAAGAATCACAATTCCCGACCTTAAGACACAGTGGTCTTTAAAACAGTCTCATACTGGTACAGAAACAGAGAAGATCAATGGAACAGAAGAGAAACCCAAGAGGGGAGCCCACGCATGTATAGTCAACCAAACTGCCATAAGAAAACTAAAAATAATCTGGGGAAAATGTTTTGTTTTTTTCAACAAATGCTACTAGGGCGATTAGATAGCAACCTGAGGTAAGAAGCAAGACGCCCACCTGTCACCTTATACAAAAGTCAGCTCTAAATGGATCAAAGACATAAATTTGCACCCAGTGCATTCAGTAAGCATGAAGGTATCACAAGAAAAGATAAAAGACATTCTACAAGCATAGGTATTAAAGACATCTTGGAAAAGTCACCCAAAGCACAAGCAGTCGAGCCAAAATAAACAAATGGGACTACATCAAACTCATAAGCCTCTGTACAGCAAAGGAACTGATCAACATAATGAAGAAACAACCAATAGAATGGAAGAAAATGTATGCACCCTACACAACCAATAGGGGACTAATATCCAGTATTTGTAAACAGCTTCAGAAACTAAATGACAACAAAATAATCCTGTGAAGAAATGGGCATAGGCAATGAGCAAGTGCTTTTCAAAAGAATGAATTCAAATGCCTAATAGACATATGAAAAAGTACTCAGGCTCCCTAGTTATCAGGGAAACACAGATGAAATCCACATTGAGCTTCTACCCAACTTCAGTGAGATTGGCTTATAATCAGAAATTTACTAATAACAAAGTGCTTCCCAATAAAGACCATTTCAATACCAAAAGGACAAATATCCTATGTTTTTTTCTGACACAAGGAAACTTTCATGCAAAATACAAATTAACTAGATATATAAGTAAACATGTATATACGTTTATTCACATAGATTAACTGTATAATGGAGTCTAGCATACTGGGAAATGAAGATATGTTGCCGTATGCTTCTCTACTCCAGAATGAAAGAACTCCCCAGTGAAACTGTTAAATATATCTTGACAATAGGATACTAGACATTCTCCATTGTCAGTGGTAGAAATTCCACCACACACTTAAATAGCAGAATTTTGGACTTGTGACTGTTGCTTAAGGACTATGCTATTGTGATAATATGGGGGACAACAGTAGGGGAAGAGGAGTGGAACGGGGAATCCCTGTGCCTATGGAGCTGTATCATGAAAAATTTGAAAAGAGCATACAAAAAAACAGTATGTGATGGTTCACTTTGATAAATTAATAGATAAACTAATCAATGCATAAACCTCTGAATATCAAGAAGAAGTATGTTTTGTAGGTGAGATTATGTGAGACTCATATATACACACACATATATACACACACATATGTATGTATACACACATATATATTCTACATTTTAAAAGAACAGATGATGCCTTAATGATATTAAATATGTGAGATATAAGAGGATATACTTGTTTGTGTAATGCTTCATTATTAAGCAACATTTCATTATTTTTTATCTCACTATTTATAAAATAAAATATCTGTTATCAAGGAAATACTTCAATAAAATTATCCAAGAAAGAGTCCTGGTCTGCTACACAGAGGTATGGCTTTCAAAGAGTTTCTATTTTTTAGCAGTCTTACGTGAGTCCAGGCAGCCAAATTTAGAAGACAAAAAATAGAGTTTAGAGTTTAATGCCACAAATGTTGCATGGTTTTTATTGTTGTTGCTTTGGCATGGTCTTTTATTGTACTTTTGCAAAACACAGAAATATGTAGATCTTAAAATATAATTCCAGGGAGGGAATTTTGATACCTGTAACAAATATATTCTAAAATAGAGTTTACTGTAGTTGATAAAAGCCAAGACTCCATGTCCTCCGGGAA
Organism: Ochotona curzoniae; assembly: GCF_017591425.1. Taxonomy (NCBI): domain Eukaryota; kingdom Metazoa; phylum Chordata; class Mammalia; order Lagomorpha; family Ochotonidae; genus Ochotona; species Ochotona curzoniae. Next base: position 7,256,327 of record NW_024466218.1, read on the forward strand.
GCAGTTGGTGACTGTCTTCAACTACCTGGAGGGGCTTTGAGTCGTAGGGGATTCAATTTTTATAACTCAGAAATTTCAAATGTAGTCAGGACAAATAAAAAAATCCCATACATGTCACTCGCTCTTTCTTCTTTCTGTGTCTCTTCCCCTGTGTCTTTTTCCTTTTTTGGGTCTGTTTTCTTTATCCTCTGCTGTTTTCTTTTTTCAGATCTTCTAGCCTATTAGGAATGACTGTGTTACTACCCACCAGAGTGTGGTACTCACACATGGTTAAAGAAACAATTACCTTCCTGTTCTTACTTATTTCATTTTGCTTGCATCTTTTATCAAATTTATCCAAATGACTGAGGAGCTTCACCCACCAGTGGAGTTCCTCAGATTTTTAAACTGGGCACTCTGGGAGGCACATTAACTCTTTCCTGCCACTAGGGGACCATTTTGGATAATGTTTCAGTGGAGTCATTATCATTAATTTACACGGAACTCAATTCCCCTGGGGCTGTAGAGTAAGCAGACTGTTGGGGGAAAAAAAAAACAAACCCACTGTCAGTACAGTCAGTACATCATCGGTGGCTATACTGGACAAAGAAGAGCAAATGGAATCTTGTCCCTTTCTCTTCCTCATGTCTTGCTAGTCTGTTCACCAGAGATTAGGACCAGTCAAAGAACTTCAAAAATTTGAGGAAAATGAAATTTAGAGACAAGATTGGGTGCATAACCAATTCCGAATTTATGTATACGAAAAATCTTCAAAAGTCTATGAAAATGCATATCATGAAAACAAGTATGCATAAATAAAAATAAGTTCAACACCAATATCAAAGTCCACTCATACAATTTTGCTTGCCCTCAAAGGATTGAACAAATTTTTTTCCAGTAAAGTAATTTCAAAAGACAGGGATGGGCAGGCTGGGGCGTCTTCATGCTCAGTTCCCTGACTCGAGCTACCGTGTGCATGTGGTGAGCTGTCCCCAGGCCTGCCTGGGCTCCAGGGGCTGCTCCCTTTGGGGTGAGTACAGCAAGCGGGGGAGTCGCAGGGGTGTGGGCAGGCACAGGATCCACCTGCAGTCATCATTGGGCAGGGGGATGGGATTGGGGAGAGGTGTGACCTTAGGCATGGGGGCTGAAACTTCCGGCAGTCTGCAGGCAGCTGGTGGGGCTCAGGCCAGGGCATCTTCATGCTCAGATCTCTGACTCCAGCCACCGTGTGCACGTGGTAGGCTGTCCCTGGGTGGCTAGCATGCCATTTGGAGCCAGGCTCTGCCTGCTAGCCGCCCAGCTCTGAGCTCTGGGGTTTTGGTTCTTTGAATCGCTGCTTATGTAGCTCCACGTAGAATGCACTGTGCTTCTGGGATGTGAATCAATCCTATAGATTCCCAACCACAGAGTAACTTTTCCTTTGAAGAGCTAGTAATCACTGAACAATGCTGACCACCAAACACTGGTCTATGTAAAACCTAAGACTCGGGGCATATCTAGAAAGAGCATATCCTGTTACCTGACATGATGGTGGGTCGGGGGATAGGTCACATTAGGCAGGGCCATGACATTAACTAGCACGCTAGAGAACCATGTGGGGGATGTGTGGGCCAAACCCTGTGGAAATTTTAGCCCCACGGGTTAGTTCAAGAGATGGGGTGGTGATGGACTAAGCTAGGTGTGACCAAGGAACCTGCCATCAATCACAGGTTAAGGAACTGACAACAGTCTGGACTGGTTAAGGCAGCAGCACCCAAATGCGCATCCAGAATAGGGTGTGGGATGAGCTGGTCTGCAATATTCACTAACTCATACAAAGCCAAATGGAAGGCCAGACTATACCAGGCACTGGCCTAAAACCTAATGGCATGTATGAAAACTGGGTCTGGAAGTGGATCAAGTGGAAGAACTTGGAAAACTCCCCTGGCAGGTCATAGCTCCTGCTGGTGAATATGTGGTCCAGGCCAGGGGGTCGGACAAGCTAGGCAAAGTAGCTCCAACAGCTGGCCAATGTATGAAATGGTAATGGAACGGGGTGTATCGGGCAGGACAGAGCAAACCTTAGCGCACAAGTAAAATTAGAAACAAGGATGGAACACAGGGCATGCTGAGATATGCTCTTGCACCTACTAATCTGGTAAACCACAGTGTCTAAGGCAGGGGTTGGGACAGGTGAGGGGCCATGCCAAGCTAAGTCAGAGCAGCCACTGGCATGCGCATGATCTATGGCTGGGAACAGGCCTGGTTGGGGAGCTAAGGGGACACCCTAGCTGGGTTGAGGTTCCCACCAAGGGGTGTGTGGGCTGGAATTGGGGCTTCACTCTGATCAGGATACAGTGGTAGTCTCCCTTGGCACAAGTGTGGACTGGGATTGAATGCACCGAGCTAGGCAAAACTCCGACACCCTCTGGTGTCCTGGAGGACCAGGGTAGATGTGGGACGGACTAGGAGGTCTCAGCCTCTACCGAGCCATGTGTGAGCCATATATGGGTATGGATGAGCCATGGCTCGGCTGAAACATCCAACAGCAAGGACAAGTTTGGGTTGAAGGCCAGTCAGAAAAAGCCAGTGTTCCCGCTAGGACAGGAGGTGAACTGAGTAGGGCTGGCTCATGGACCTGCTGGTATGGACGAAATCTGGCATTGGGAGAGTTCTGATGGAGGAGCCTGGGCAACTCCTCTGGCAGGACACAGTCCCTGCAGCTAAGCGCAGGAAGCATGAAAGGAAACAGCCCAGAACAGGCCATGGAAAGTTTCCCACAGGCATACATTTGACATAGGTCGGGGGCAGACCAGGCTGAATCAGTTCACGTCATCCACTGGCAAATCCGAGCACCAGAACAGAGTGTGGGTTGAACCAAGTTTGATCGTGACAAAAACCAGTGCACATTATGGAATGCCAGGGTGAGGTTGCCTGTACCAGATGTGACCACAGTGCCCAACAGCACGTGTCAAACCAGGAAGGGAGGGGGCTGAGCCATAATGGGAATATGGACGTGGCTCCCTTGCTGGACAGCTACTCCCACTGGAGAGTGCAAACTGGGATGGGGCAAATCAGACTAAGGAGGGCTACAACACCTGTGCATCTCATGTGGACTAGATCAGGGAAAAGCCAAACTGGGCTGATTGTTCCTACTGATACAAACAAAATTAGAGTGGGTGAGGGTTGTTTGGGCTTAGCCACAGCATCAACAGGCAGAAACTGGCACTGGGGGCTAATTCTGTCAAGTCAAATGCCAGAACCACCTGAAGAATGCATAATCCTGGAGTGGGAAAGGCCTGGGAGGGAAAATAGTGGGCTCCTCCCTCTTGGGTTACCACTCCCATGGGAGGGCATGAAAACTAGGACAGGGGCTGGGGTGGCTAGACAGAGAGGCACCCAACAACATCTGTGTGGGCTGGATAGTTGAGCTGGTTAGATGGAACTAAGCTTCAATACCCTTCGACATGTATGAGAACTGAATGGGATATGGTACAGACTGGACTAGTCTGTTACACATACTGGCAAACCAGAGTAGGGGGCATGCCTGGTGGGTGTTACTCTAGGTCGCCCTGACTAGGCTGCAGCTCCCAGGGGTATATGTGAGGGCCGAGTGTGTGCTGGGCAGAACCAGACTGGACTAAAACACCCATTGGTTCCAGTGGAAGTCGGGGCTGGAAACAGAACCAACCCAGCAATTTCAACCACCAGCTGATCGGGGCGATGGACTGTGCTGGGCCCTGTACTTGCTAGTACATACAAGAATCTGGTCTGAGATCACCTCAGACAAAGTTTCTTTGGCGATCTCCCCAATCAAAATGCTGGACTCAGAACCCTAACCAAGAAAAGACAGAGGACAGATCAGGTCAATCATCCAACTATATGTTGGCAGTGAAAAACTGGGCAAATGGAAACTCTATGATGGACTATGTCAATTAGTGGATTCTTCAAAGACCTCATAGTGCTTGGAGTGGCAAGATTGGCAGCGATTCATAACTGGTGGACTATCAAAACCACTTGAGCAAGATCCTCGGAGCATGCCCTACATCCGGGACCTGGGGTGGGTGGGAGTCTGGGTGGGCCTTCTCCCTTAATCCCCCTCTTTAAACATGAAGGAAACAATATGGAAATAATAGTCTTACCCACTTTCCTATAGCCCTTGAACCTTTTTACCCTAATTAACTATGTAAAGATTGTCAAAAATATAATAAAAAATGCAAAAAGACAGGAATGAAACACACATAAAAAAAAGTGGAAAACAAGTTCCAGTGTGATTGTTTCCAGTTGAGACCCTTTCTTACTGCAAAGGAGGTACAGGACCATTGAAGAGTCAGAGGGTGAGAAATAAAGAGAACTCTCGTAAGAACCTGTCACAGTAAAGTCCTAGGACTTCTAGTGGTTGAAAAACAGGAGAGTCGTAAATATCAAACTCTACAAGCCACATGAACAAATGACAAAATGTAACAATTATCTTTACAGAGAGATCTTGCTATTAATATAGATAAAGATCTCTGTGCCAAGTCCAATGGCTAAATCCTCATCTTGCAAGCACCATGATCCCATATGGACACTGCTTTGTGTTATAGCTTCTCCACTTCCCATCCAGCTCCATGCTTGTGGCCTGGGAAGGCAGTAGAGAATGGCCAAGGCTTTGGGACCCTGCACCCTTGGGACTTCCAGCTCCAGGTTGTGGATTGGCTCAGCTCTACCGTTGTGGACCCTTGGGGAATGAACCATGGGATGTGAAATATTTCTCTGCCTCCTCTTCTTAAATTTGATCTGCCTTGCCAATTAAAAAAAAAAAAAGAAAGAATAAGAGAAAACAGTAGATGAGAGAAACAACATTACAATTCAAACAACCACAAGTGTATTTGACTCATTTCTCTTGCTTGGCAAATTGAGTCACCTGTACCCAACACCATTATGTCTGCCACCTGGAGTCTTGTTTTCCTGCTGACACAGAGTGTCCTCTGAGTTAGGGGTTGGACTGAAGACTCCAGAATGGGGGCTTACTGGAAGAAACAGTTGCTCTACTTTGCAGAGGGCCTTGTGGGCTTCTTTAGCCTCTGATCACATTGCTTCACAGTGCATTGCTGTGAAAATTTAGGGTTAACATCTTTTTCTTTGGGAATGGTGTCACTTAGTTTCTCAGTTCCATCTATTTACACAGCGGGCAGCTTTGCATTTGGTTGTAAAGAAGAAATGCCCCAGTAGGTTTTCCTACTATGCAGAGAAAGTGTGTTTCTGGCCCTTTGTGGGTCAGATAAAAAGCAGAGGGGTGAGTTTAGAGAAAAGGGTCTCCCACGTGTTTTTGACAGCAGCCCCCTGACTAAGGAGAAGCCAGAATTCACCCGTGTCCACAATAAATATTTAATCATGCTTTGTTCTGAATCAAACTGATAAATGTTGATATATTCTTTGTGCTTAGTTATGAATCTGTTTACTTTGCTGTCCCCCTCACCCCTCTGGAATTTGGATACATGAAATACTGACTCTCCTAGTAGCTTTAGGCATCTCTGAAGCACAGTGTGTTTTCCAAGACTGTTGCATGCTCATCCAGGCTGAGCTGGGCAAAGCATTTGAGGAACAAGAAGGATCAACATAAAACAAATAAGAAAAGACAGAAACAAATAAGAAAGGTCAAAATACACCACGTGTGCTTCAAGCTGAAGGCAGTAGGAAAGGGCTTTCGCAAAAACAAACTGGAAGCCCACTGTGTGAAATTATTTGGGAGCTCTCAAAGATCCAAAGTGAGGATAAATGAAACTCCACTGTACTTTTGGATGGCTCTATTGGATCTGATGATGGCATCTAGTTTTTACAGTTTTGGGGTATGAGACACTGAAAGGTTCATCTTTCTTGCACAGCCACCACCCTGGTTATTTGAAACTTATATTTTAATTGAGCTGGAAGAATAGCCCCTTGCCTAGAAATAACTGCTGCACCCACAGCCACCACCCATCAGCAGAAATATCTGCCAATGCCTTTTCTTGGGGGAGCAATTCTGTGTCCCAGGATAAGTACAAATTTGATTTTATTATTTTAACTGGCCCAAGTCCTTCTTTAAAGGGGAGCACTGTGGAGACAGGAGTGGTTTGTTTAGCTAAGAATGGTGATTCACAAACTTCAGAATCTCCCAGGGAAGTTTGGAAGTTTGTTAGAATGCAGATTTTCAGGCCTCACCCTACTGAGTCTGATTTGGTGGAACTGTATTGGGTGGAAGCTAAGATCCCAAGAGATGCTTGTTAAAATGATGGCCAGCAAGTACTTTGAAAAACACTCACTTTTGAATTTTGTATTTAAGTTTATTGATTTTACTCGAGAGTTAGAGACAGAAATCTTTCATCCATTGATTCATATTCCAGTTGCCCACAAGAGTGAGGGCTGAGCCAGAGTAGAGCCAAAAGCCAGGAGCTCAATCTCAGTGTGCTACCAAGGTGACAGTGAACCCAACTCCTGTATCTGCCACCTGTTGCTTCCCAGATGGCCTCCCCGCAGTGTCTTAAGCCCTGTGCCCAATGTCTGCTTTTCATTTATGAATTTTAAATCAAGACATTCTAATAAAAGAAAGATTATTTTTCCGACTGGAAATACATTATAGAGTTATTATTATTATTGCTACGCACTACTGTTAGTCTGGTAGAACAGTGATGTTTTCAGTACGACCCTTAACGAGAGATGTAATAGAAGCTACAATACAGTGAAAACAAGTTAGGCGTGAGTGTAGGTGTCCTCCCCCTTGTCTCTCTCTTCAAGCCAGAACATTGTGGTCATATTGAAGCTTGTACTTGGCCAGTGAACCTTCAGCTATAAAGGATGCTCTGGCCTGGGTGTGGGACCTTGTTTAAAACAGGAGGTTTCCTGGGATTTACACGTGGAAAAGTGGAGCAGGTCTCAAAAAGTTCAGACCTCTTCCCCATCTTACTACTGGCTGTAAAAAAAAAAATATATATATATATATATATATGCATGTGTGTGTATATATGTATATATATATTTGTATACATATATGTACGTATATATATACAAATACTTCAAGTAAGGGTCCCATCCTTTCTTATTTCTTAGATATTGAATTTCCCTTAATTATGGGTTATACAACGATAAAGTAAATCAGAATGCTTGCCAAAATTTTAGGGCGGAAAGAGATTTCTTTTAAAAACTAGTTCATTGAAGTATAAGCAACATACATAAAGTCATGCATACCTATAGTAAGAACACAACTTGATGATGAGTTTGGACTTAAGTATACGCCTGGATTTTTCACAACAATCTAGATCATAAACACAGCTACCACCTCCAAGTTTTCTGCTGCCCTCTTCTTCCTCCTTTTCTTTTTCCCCTTCCTATTCCTCTTTTTATTACCATCATTATTTCATTTTGTAGTAAAATTACCTAAAATAAAATATACCCATGTAGCACAATTTTAAGTTTACATTAGTTTATGCTGCTAAGAAGAGACAATAAGCTGTACAGTTTCCCTTGGATTTATTCATCTTGGATAATGGAAATGACCCTTTGATTTCTGTGAGGGTACTTAGAAATATTTGTGAAAAAAATAATTAAAAGAGAAAATTGGGTGATTTTTTTGAGAGCAATACTTAATTTTTCCATAATACTCATGTCTAGTCATGCTTCTTACCAGTTTTAAATTGGCTTATTTATATGTACAAATATATATAAATAAATATGCTCTTGAGTTGTAGAGTTCATTATGTATTTTGGTTGTACTTTCCTATGAAATATATAGTTACAAACTTTCTCTCCCGTTTTATATTTCTTTTCCCCCATGAATGTGTGCAGAATATTTTTACTGCCCTGAAAATTATGTGTCTACCTATGCATCTCTTCATAGCCCTAACCATAACAACCATGAATCATTTTATAAAATTTATATTTCTGCATTTTTCCAGAATGAATCTAAAATTCACTGGATACTATACATTTAAGATTCTTTAATGTCTTCCTAGCTTGATTGCTCAACTATTTTAGTGCTGACAAAATTGTACATTATCTGATATGCCACACTTTGTTCACCTGTTTACCTGCTAAGGCACACCTTGGTTACTTCCAAATTCTAGCAGTTACAAGTAGAGTTGATCATCCATATCTGGGCATGAACTTAAGTTTTCAGCTCCTTGATGGAGATACAAAGGAACACAGTTGCTGATGCCTGTGGTAAGCGCACACTTCACTATCCAAGCAGCAGTACCAATTTGAATTCCACCTGCCCGCCCACCCCTCTCCCCAGGAAAGGAATGAGGGTTGCTGTTGTCAAGATGCTTGCTAGCATATGATGTTATTAGTTTATTTTTCCATGTCAGTGAGCATATATTGGGGCCTCATTGTTGTTTTAATTCGCACTATTTGTTGATATATGATGTTGAGCCTCTCTTGAGATGCTTGTTGCAGAGAGTCAGATCAGAAGTGGAAGAACTAGGGCACTAACCAGTGTCTATAGAAGATGCTGGTGCTGTCGGTAATGGCTTTTCCTGCTACACAACAATATTGGCACTAAAGGTTTTAATTTTAATTAGGTCTAGCTTGGCAATTATTTCTTTCATGGATGTTGCCTTGATTGCATTACATTTAGATTTATTATCCATTTTGAGTTACTGTTTATGAAGGGTATAATATCTGTATCTCGATTCTTGCTCCTTCTTTCCTTCCTTCCATAGAGGCAACCAATTGCTGTAGCTCCATTTATTGAAAATACTGCTCTACTGAATTGCCTTTGCTCCTTTCGCATTGGTCTGTTAATTATATTTTTGGTGTTACCAAGCTTTTCAGTTACTGAAGCTTAGCAATATTTTGAAATTAGAAGATATGACACTTTCAGTTTTGTTTTTCTTGCTTGAAGTTGAATTGTTATTCTTAGTCTTTTGTGGTTCCATATGAATTTCAGAATTGTTTTTTCATGAAGGTTCACTTTGGTGTAAAGATCTTTGTGCCTAGGAATTGAACTCCTAGGTACGTTTATTTGTGAGGAGGGAACAAATGCTCCGCGATTTAAGAGGATTTTCCTGCACTTAACGATCAGGAGCTGGACTGAAGCTCCAGTGCTCATAGTCTGCCATTCGTTTTTTCCACAGTCAGCCTTTTAGCTCTGTAGGGACTTTCACTCTGGGGGCCAATCTCAGATCCCATCCCCACTAAAAGCTGCTCTATTCTGGGAAAATCACTTCCTTTTGTAGCCTGCATGTCTCGATTATAAATCCAGGGTAATAATCTGCTGCATAGGTAGTTGTGAGCATAACAAAAGTGGGTATATAGTCCTTGGAAGGATGATACATTAAAAATAGAATAATTGCTTAATTTTAAACAGTTCTGAGCCTGGATCTTTCTGTTTATTATCTCTGTAGTAATGCACAAATCAAATTGTTTCCCTGGACCTGAAATGAATTAACAAGATCCACTTGACTCATGCGATATGTGGGAAAGAGATTTGTAAAATCATGTAACTGGTATTTAGTTAAGACTTCTCCAGGAAACTGAATGGTAAATGTCATGTCAGAATATTTGCTCTTCTGTCTGCTGCTTTAGCCGTAGAGTCCCCCCAAGCCTTCTTCCACTAGTTGTCCTATCAGGTAAGCGTGAGTGTACCCATCTCATCATTACTCCTCAAAATAAAAAGAGAGATATTATGAAAACATATACCATGTAGACTAAAGTTTTGTTTTAAAATTCAAGAACTGTGGGTTGTTTTTAGAATTACAGAATATGTTCTCTGGGTGATTAGTGTAACATTAATGGCAAGACCGTTCTCTCTGTTTTAGATTCCAGCTAGTGTCCAAGAAAGAAGCAAGGCAGGCTGATGGGAATGCAACATGGAAGTCTTTAGTTCTGAGATCCCTCCTCCTGTACCTTCACTCCTGCACCTCTGTACCTCTTGTGTTCTCTTTCTGTTCACAGGATGCATGAACCCCAAGAAAAGCATCCTAACGGAAAATGATGCAGAACCTTTATTCTGTCTCCTATTTCCTCCTTTTTATAACCAGTGCCTTTATTCCATTGGCCTGGGAAAACCAGAAAAAAACCAAAAAGGTCAACATTCAGTCCTGTTGACACTAGTTAAGGCTCTCGGTGTAATATACAGAGAAATTCCTACCAAGTGTCTCAGTCAAACCAATCTACCATTGCTTAATATGATTTTCACCTATTTTCCCCATGATACTCTCTATCATTTGTCTTGATTTTTCATGGCAGGGGTATTCTGATTACACTTTAGCATTTAACATATTGGAAGAGGGTCTTATGTCTTCTTCAGCCTTGCTTCCCCAGTGGCTGAAGCACTGGCTGAGACACTGCAGGTGCTCAGTTGGGAACTGGATTTTCTGTCTTTGCACTCCAATTCTGTGGTTGTCCTTGATCCACAATCCTAGGAAAATTGTACTCCTCCTCCTCCTAGTGCTGCTTTGTTCATGTGGGGCCTCAGTTTAGGAATCAAAAAATATTCACCTGGTGGCCTCGGCACCTAGAAAAAGTGTGCTCAATGATTGTTCCTGTACTTAGTGAATGCATTTCCAATCATTCAGGTAGTAAGGGGTGCATTGTTCTCAGTAGTCATCTGTGTGTGAGCACCGCAAGTACCACCAATCATTGACAATTGACATAGGCCAAGTTCTGGAGACTATAATACCTATTATATGCTTCTACACATGGCTATTTCTTTACAAGCCATTTTATTGAGTCCCATACAAGTGGAAAATGACAACACTGGGCTCTGCTTCACACTTTTGAGACTATGACCAAAGGGGAACAATGCTTGTATCCCAGTCTCTGTGCAGTCTTGGATGACATTGAAACTGAAGTTAAATAACACGTGTTTTGAAGCTGTTGATTGTGAGATGGGGTTTAGAGAAACAGTGGCATGGAGAGCCTCTATATTCCAGCCCTGGTCTTACTCCACATTCAATCTGCAGCCCCCAGCACAATTCATTTTTATCTGCAATGATAACCGTGCTGGGGATACCTGTGGGCAGACACCCAGGCTAGGAAAAGGCAGCATTTGTGTAGTTGTCTTCTAATAAGGTCAAAGGCACAATGCATTATGCAGCTCCGCGGGCAGTCAGGCTCATTAGAGCAGGAGTGGGTGTAGGACCTGTGTGGGAGATTCAGAAGCAAGGTTGCATTTGGGGTCTATGCCTAGTGGGTGTCCTGCCCTCTCTCGGCAGAACATGAAGTGGGGGTGGGAGGACAGCTGAAGGAGCCCCAGCCTGGAGCATTTGTGGATCCCAGCAGGGCCCTTTGCCCTTCTAAATCTGAGGTTTGATTTCTACTTGGCACTAACGAAGGCTGGAAGCACAGCAGAATGCAAAGGTTCTCATGCTATTTGCAACCTCTCAGTTGCTTCTCTTTAGTAGATTCAGCTTACCTCCCAGGTTTTTCTGCCGCATGTGTGCTAGAGGGAAGCTGAGTGAGGGCATTGAGCAGGAGAGCTCTGTAGGTTGGGTTTCAGTGCCCTCAGTGAATAGTGTGAGGCATGGAGTTGAAGGCCAAAGTCTGACAGGCTGACAGGCCTGATTGTCATTTGCATGCGTGGCACTAGGCAAGTGGAAGTGACTGAGAGATTGATTGATTTGTTTTGCTGAGGTTCCTTTGTGGTCTTCTGGGCGGATTTCTGGCCCCACCTCCCAGCCTCAAAGCCCTTGCTTTGCCTGCTGTTGCTTTTTTATTTGGGGGTAATGAAAATTTGTTATAAGCCTTCCCTTTCATCTGTTTGTGGCAGTCTGTCACAGAGAAACGAGCCATTCTGCAGGCTCACTCCTGTCCAAATTGCTAAATGCTTTTTTCCCAATTGCTTCCCTAATGGGCCGGGATAATGGGAGCGGCATGCTCTCTGCCCACGCTGGAGATGCCAGAGCATTTGTCCAGCGCACATGTGTGATGGGCACCCAGCCCCTTCTGTCCATCATGGGGCCAGTGCCTTGCAGCAGAGGTCCAGGCCGTGCACCTGCCCCTTGCCCTTGAAACTGCCAGAACCTCAGCATCAAGGCACGGTAGACCTTAGCCCACAGGGCAGTCCTTGCAAGGTGGCCATCCAGGCAGGTGAGACGCGGAGGAGTGGGGGAAAGTGACCCAAGCCAGACTTGTAGACCCAGGCCCACTCAGGGGATGGCCAGGCTGATTTTTTTTTTTCTTTTTTCCTAATGGACTCCAGTTGCTACTTTTCCAAGGGGCGGGTTCGGAGCTCCCCATGGCTGCCTGTTCCATGTGCTGGATGCTCAACTGTGGCTGACCTACAGCTTTATGAGGCTAAGTGCTTATCCAGGAATACAAGTGAAGAGGTTGTGTGTGATAAGAAAATAATTTGCCAAAACTGCAACAATAAAGAGGGCCTGGTGGGATCTCTTATGGTATGAATAGCTCCGAGCAGCTGCAGATTTCTCTCTGCTTCCACAATTATTTTCATTTTTATAACAACTAAAAGCTAAATGCCTTATACAAGCCTGCTGAATCTTGCTTCGCCTTCCAAGCCAACATTTCTTTTCTTTTCTGGGAATCTTAACATGTGTGCAGCCTGGACAGAATGTTCCTTGGCATGGTGGCTTCAGCTGGTCTGCTTCCTGGCCAGCAGACAACTGCTTAGCTGTGCCTTAATGCCACTCTCCCTCCCCACCTCCAGAAAATCCTCTGAATGCTGAGAGCTCCAGCCGGTCCGGCTGGGACTCTGGAACAGGTGCTTCTGCTGCTGAGTGCTGCAGGCAGGGGACTATTCTTCAGTAGCCGTGCCTTTGAAAGCACAGCAGTTGTTGCATTGATTGAGGACATGTGTTGGACTTTGGCATGAATAAGGTCAACATACCTCTTCACACACTACATGGTATATGAAAGTGCTATCACCCCTTCCTGGTTTCTCATCTCCCATCTTTCTGTGGTGGTCTAAATGTTGTCAACATTTACATCTATGAAGTGTCCTCTACAAACAGACACCACTTTGGGCAGCTAGCATGTACTGATGGAGCAGCACTGGCTGATGCACTGCACAGAGCAGGTGCAGAGCTGAGCTCCATCAGTCAGTGCTTGTCTGATCCACATCCCTATTGCCTTTGTAAAATAGGAAGCAACAAGTACCCACCTCATTGCACAAGAGATGCTTCTACTAATTAAGTGGAAAAATAAACAGAGAGCACCAGATAGGGTACCGGGAGTTTAGTGTGTGTTGCTACTATTATTAGAAATATTCTTTGCTGAGCACCTGAATTCTAGTTGAGGACATATGTGTGCCACACAGATTGATATCATGAGAGAACTTGGCTTGAGCTAAATGAATACATTAAATGATAGTGAAAATAGTAAATGCAATTTTAGAGGTAGGTCCATAACTAAGGACAGGTTTTCCTAGACTTGCTTCCTGCTTAGAATCTCTTGAACACTTAATAAAAGGAACACAAGCACCTTTGCCCAGGGATTATGGCTTGCTCAATCTGAAGTTGAGTCTGGGAATCAGACAAGATGTCTTTATGGCTGTGGGGACATTTTTATGCAGATGATTTTTCTTTTTGAAGATCACTATCCTCTCAAAAATGTAATGTAAAGCACATGTGTAATTTAAATTTGTTGAATGGCCATATTAGAAAGAGTGGGACAAAACAGGTAATATTAGTACTGATGCATTCTAGATAGCCCAATATTTTCAAATTAGCATGCTGTCTGCATGTGATCAATAGACAGACTATTTCATTCAAATTTTAATTGGTCTATTTTCTTCTATTTCAAGATGTTTTCAAATTCTGGTGTGCATTTTATACTTATAGCAACCTCAATTTCAACCCTAAAATCTCATCAGAAATACTTGATCTGCATTTAGACTTTACAAAATTTGTAGTTGAAAGTGGTTCTAATAAGATTTTATTTTAAGGGTACACATTTGTGGGGTACAATATAATAATTTAATACATAAAATGTGCAATTATTGAATTGGGATAGTTAGTATTCTTATATCCTTAAATCTTTTTTTAAAAATGTTTTGACTAACATAGACTTATATAGAGAGACTTATATATGTATATATACACATATATAATATGAAAAATATGTCACATAATATATAACATGTATAATATGTAATATTATATAATATGCAATATGTGCATAATAAAATAATGTGTAATATAATATATTAGATATATTACATGTTATATATGTGTACTCATATAACATATAACATATATGATGGAGTTCAGTGTGATATTTCAAATCATGTATACAGTGTGTTCTGATTAAATCAGACTAATTAATGTCTCCATGTCCTTTGTATTTATGTTTTAGAGCCTTTGAACTCTTCTGTTTTAGCTCTTTGCAGAGTATAAGAGATTGTTCCATCGAACTGTGTGTATTTTGTGCCTGTTACCCAACCTCCTTTACCTCTCTCCTTTGAATGATCTTAATTCTGTGTGTAACCTTACTACTGCCACTACCGAGAGGGGCCCACTGTATGCACCAAATCAATGCTTAAATGCTTATGCTTCAAACAATAAGCATCAAAAATTTTATAATACAAAATAAATTACAGTGAGTGAAAATGTAAAAAATACAAAATGAATGATAAACATATATATTATTGTATTAATATTTGTGAATTTTAAGAAATGTCTAAATTTTGAGCAGTATCTATAGGAAAGTTTTAAAATTTTTAATAAAATGGTATAGAGTCATCCTTTCAGGCAATACATACAAATTTCAAAAACAGTTGTTTTTTCCTAATATTTAAAACAAATACCTGCTACAAATACTGTTGGAAGTACTAGATAAAAATGTCCCTCCTTTGGCCTATGAAGGCATCTTCAAGGGCGAGCAGCTGTGGCTTAACAAGTTCACATGCTGTGCCCCCGCTCATGTCTGGGAGGGAAAAAATTAATAGCAAGGGAATTAAATGGCTACCAATTTGTGAGCACCCAGTCCTAATATGTTTATTGATTTTGGGTTCCAGTTCAGTGCTTGAGCTGTCTTTAATCCATCAAACTTTCCACAAAAGGGCATAGATCATCCTGAGGAGGAGTTGGGAAGGGGGAGAGTGATGCAACTGTGGGGGCAGAGCCGGGAATGTGGTGACTGTGGGTTCCCATCCACATACACTCCATGCAGACCCACATGGGACCCTGAGCAGCCGTCTGCTCACTGCTCTGGTGTCTTTGATAAAGATGATATTGATCAAAGAGAGACTGTCCAGCGGAGTATATTCATAGCCAAGGGATTTTAAGTCCTGGTTCTAATACAACTGGTTGCTCTTGCAAAAGGTCTTAATTAAAAAAAAAATTGATTAGTAAATTATAACATGACCAGCTGTACCTCTAAAGAAAAGATGGTAGCTCAAAATGCAATATAAAACATAAATGCCATGTTTGATGGGGTTGATATTGTGATAAAAATTAACCTATCTATGACTTGGATAATCATTATACAGATATCATTGTTAACTAGAAAATAATTCTCTTTGTTTCATCTCAGCGGGTTAGACACACCCAGGAAGTTATGAAAAATTATGAAATTATACCTTTTAAAAAATCAAATTGGCTCTGTTGCAATATGTCTTGATATCTAATCAGGATCCTTTCTTATCTTCAGTGAACCAGGTCTTCTTTGAGGAATGTTTGGCAATAGGTAAGGTGAGTCTTAAAAATGTTCATGTTCTTTGACTAGTAATTCAAGTATTAGAAACCTAGCCAATGATTTACATGCTTAATAGAATTTTGTTTATAGGAAATAAAACCTTGAAAACACATCTTAGAGCTTTCTAATAGTAAATAACTTTATAAGAAAGTTATGGCATAGACACATGAAGGAAAGTATGTAACACTAGGAATGCACTGTGAGAGGCAAGCATGATGCAGTGGGTTAAGCAACCATGTGTGAAGCCAGCACCTAATATTGGAGTGCCAGTTTGATTCCTGGCTTCTCCACTTCTAATCCAGTTTTCTGCTAATGTGCCTGTGAAAGCAGCGAAGGTTCTAGTATTCATGTCCTCCTCATGGAACAAAGGCTACTACTTTTGGCCTGGCCCAGCCCCGGCTGTTGCCAGCATTTAAGAAATGAAATGGCAGATGGAAGAGTTCTCTCTGTGTCTGTGAATAAACAAATAAGTAAACAAAGAAGTTAAAAAACCTTAAAATTCTGTTCATGTAATTTATGATTAATAACATGAAAGATTATTACAACATCAAGTAACAAAAACAACATACCAAAATGTGCATCAACATGTAAATCAGTTATATTGCTCAGTTATGTAAAAAGCTAAGTATTGGGAAAGCAGTAGAGGATGGCCTTAAGCCTTAGGACCCTGGAACCTGTCAGAGACCTGGAAGAAGCTCCTGTCTTCCTGTCTTTGAAGTGGTTGTTGTGACCACCTGGGGATTTACCACTGGGTGGAAGATCTTTCTAACTCTGTCTATCCTTATCTATGTAAATTTGCCTTTCCAATAAAATAAATAAATGTTTTTTTAAAAGTTAAGTGTATGTGTTTACAATAGAATTTCACTCATTTAATATCCTTGTCTGCAATATATATTTATATCACATAGATTTATAAAAACGTTTATGTATAAGTATGAATCTATATGGAATAAATAAAATCTATCCATTTATTTATATAAATGTAATATAATTTATGTCATTAACATGATTAATAAAATATAAAAATATATGTTTTATGTTTTGTGTGAATTATTCTATAAATAGAATGTACTATTTATCATTCACAGGCAGTATCTTATAGTTTTAGATATGTAAACATCCTTGGATGGTGAAACTATTGATCTTTTCCCTCTATATCCTAACTTTTCAGGAATCAGTGTATGTACATTACTTTTTACAATAAAATGCTGTCACTCATCTGTAATGCATGATGAGCATTGTTAGGACTCTGTTGTAAAGTCAAACTTTGGCAGCACTATCTCAACCCTTCACTGTCATCACCGTGGCAGTTGTCTGTGCACATGTGTGTGTGTTCAATGTCAGAATTTCATAAGACAGATTGGAGCCCAGCCCTGCAAAGCCAGCTCCACTTGCTCAAGGAGAATGTGCCTTGTTTATGCTGCAGGCAAAACAACCAGGTTTAAAAAAAAAAAAAAAACAACTGAGGTCTATTGTGAAAATGAGCCATCTGCGGCAGCCGTGGTGGTGTTTTTTGGGCCTAATAGCACCTTTCATACTGAACTCTTGGGCTTTTCCAGATGTTTCTGATGGCTGCAGAATGATTAAGTACTATATACACATATATAACCATATACAAACACACATATGTGTATGGATGTGTGTATGTACATATATAGGTGTTGGTTATACAAATGATTACCAAGCAAACTTTGTGCATGTTTGAGACGGGGGAGATACAAAAGAAGGATCAAGCAAACCCAATGGCCCAGTGCCACATGGAAGGCTTTCTGCTGAGCAATGCTGGGTTATAGCATCACTGCCCTGCATTGTAACTTACTTTAGGAGTGGGAAGAAGGCTTGCATAGACACGTTTCCTGGGAATATTACAGAGTGGTGGGCATAGTGCAGGTACTCAAAAACTTTCATTGTAGTAGATGACCATCTAGCCATGTGAAGGGACTTTCTGTTCTCCCCTTGCATGGGTTTTGAACAGAGTGGACTCTTCTACTTGGGCAAAAAAGGACTGGCACCTACCATCCTCACAGCCCAGGGATGGACACACAGACAACTGACACTCTGGACATTTTACTCAATCTAATGATTATGAACACTTCCCCACATATTGGTCATCAATGGAGTCATTTGGTTAATGTCACATCCTTTTGGCTTCCCTGATTAGGCCCTTCTGAAGATTATGGAGGTGGATGATTCTCCCAGGCTGCTATCTATACCAGGAAAGAAATGTGGAGAAAATTTTGTGGAAAAAAAAAAATGTTATAAGACTCTCCTCCACGCCCAGCTCAGGAGCTTGTCCTGTGAGAGCCATTTCCCTGATGGTGAATTTCATTATTCCCACTTGTCTTTAGAGCTTTGGGTACTGGCATCACTTCTTTACAGAATAAAGTTCCTCTCAACTCACTGTGTCATTTAGCAGGGGAGGCTGCAGACTGTGGAATCATTTGGATCCTCTTCCCACGAAGAACAGCAGGTGAATCCACAGGGCAGTCTCCAACAGAACCCTAGTCTCCTTAGCTAGCTTGACACTTCTGCTTAACAGTGAAAAATATCTTCAACAGTCCACAAAAGTATCCCTTTTGGGCCTTCTTTGTTTAAACTTAATATTTCCCGTATTAAATCTTATAACAGTCATCATGAGGAAGGTTGAATGCTAAAGAATTCAGAATCAATTAAGATTCCACTAGGAAATCAAAACCTTCTGTTAAGCTGTAAAATGCTCTGGGATGAATCGGTGTCACCTGATAATATTGCACCAGAGATGTATTGTAAAGCCTGATACTTGAGGCCAAGTGTCTCTTTCTACAAAAGCTACAATCCCCTCACCACATGAAGTGTATCAGTGCTAGAAGAATAAAAATAATGAGTGATTATACAGCACCTTGAAAGATGATTCTTTTCATGCATATTGGTAGCAAAGATTCCTCATTGCCGTGACTGCTTTCACTGCTCTTAGAAAGATTGCAAAGTGACAGTGAGAAGGCAGGGCTGCCCTGTGGCCAGTCACGAGTGTCTAATAGCAGGGTGCTTCTTCTTTTTAAAGTGTAATTCCAAGATTAGTAACTATAGATTAAAGTAACTGCAGGATTGCAGACAGTGAGGGGCAGGGAACACACAGTGGCTGAACACAAGGTCAAAGTCTTGATGGGCATTCACAATACCTAGCTCCCAGGTAACGGGAAAGCATTTTGCCTCGAAATCAATAGGGAAGCACACCAAGAAATTTTCACAGAAAAAAAAATTCACCATCAAAATTCCTAATAAGCCATAAAGGTTAGGCTAACACATTATTTGTCATGATAGTACTTCAAGAAGTTTGTGGAAAAATGGAATTTAAAGCATGATTTGATTCTGCAATAAAAAACTTCCTTTCATAGTATGTAGAAAGCATGTGTTGGGAAAATGGAATTTCAAATTTGTGCATCAAAATAGGCCCATGTTTTTAATTTGATTTTTCTGGGGGGTCTTTTAAAAATATCCTCATATTTCCTCCTTCTAGAAAATTAAAAAAAAAACACAACTTTAGAGACAGTGAAGAAGCAGTGAACACAACTCGGAGTCTTCTGAGATTGAGAGTTTGTGATAGACAGTTCAGTAAGAAGTTACACTTTTGGGGCCCGGCGCGGTGGCACAAGTGGTTAAAGGTCCTCACCTTGCACGCCCGGGATCCCATATGGACGCCGGTTCTAATCCCGGCAGCCCCGCTTCCCCCGCTTCCATTCCAGCTCCCTGCCTGTGGCCTGGGAAAGCAGTCGAGGACGGCCCAAAGCTTTGGGACCCTGCACCCGCGTGGGAGACCCGGAAGAGGCTCCTGGCTTCGGATCTGCATAGTATCGGCCCGTTGCGCTCACTTGGGGAGTGAATCATCGGACGGAAGATCTTCCTCTCTGTCTCTCCTCTCTGTATATCCGCCTTTCCAATGAAAAAATAATAAAAATAAATCTTTAAAAAAAAAAAAAAAGAAGTTACACTTTTGTTTCAACAGGAACAACCAGCTCTTTCTTCACCAATTGTTCAAATAGTTCTCATTTTCTTTTGTCATGTGATGTCCAGATGTGAGATCTTCCAGGTTCCTTCTACTTATTAGATCTAAGACAGAGATACACGAACAGCTCCGAGGCAGTAACTGCTGCTTGTCTGTTTTCTGGGCTGAGGCTCTTGCTGGCCTGACTTGACTGCTTTTAGGTAGGCCTGCTTTTCCTTCCCTAGACCAGTCCTCTTTTTTATTCCTACTTTTGGGATGGATGATGAGGCTCACATGAAAGATTTCTGGGTTTTGCTAACAAGGGAAACACAATGACTGAACCAGTGCATTTTCTTGGTACAGAGGGGTTAATCCTATTGCCAGTTGGCAGTGTTCTCACTCAGCATACATATAGAATACACCACCCACTCTCTCCATGCAGCGTGAGAGCTGTTAGCACTCTTCTTTACATTACCGAAGGCCCACTCTGTTATCCCTTTCACTGAATATGAAAGATTGCAGGATGTTATACAGAAAAAAAAATGTAGCATGTGTGGTGTATAAACTCATGGGGTATATCGGATTTAATATATAATGCATACAAGTTGCTCTATAACACATAGTCAAAGAGGCTGCAAACTGCTGTGTTGATGCAGTGCCCAGTTCAGGGGAACAAGGCAGGTTCCCGTTGCTGGAAAAAGAGCATACTATTCAATTTCTCATCCAGTATAGAGTATAAATAAAACATGCGTGAAATGATTTCCCTTAGCACATAAACTTATAGCACCCCGGTCTTTGCTTCACATTGAATTTTCCCAGTTCTCTCAGATGGCAATGGGGAAATCTATGACCTTCTACAGCAAGAACTTCCCACTTAACAAATTCCAGGGCTCCACTGGGCCTCAGCTAATGGACAGCCATTAACCGTTGTGGAGCTCCCCACCATTCCCCAGAGCTTTTCAAACTGAGTTCCTAAATCTCTCCAGAGTCAGAAGTTGACAGGCAGCTGTCAGTCAATTGGCGATTTCTTAAAACTACACCCTGTAGCAAATAAAATGCTCAGTGTTTATAATGAGAAAAGATGATTGTGTCAACATGAATTTGATCTAATAAAAACATTAGCCCAGTAGATTCAGTCTTCAAGTCTAGCGATCCATAAATAAATGCATTCGTGTTGAGCTTGTCCTCTTTTTGCTAGTTATTAACTTTACTTTGGAGATAACAGGTAAATCTGCCTCTACAACTATATTTTGAAATGGGTAACTCAGTTACAGAGTTCCATTTCTATGAAATCCTGTGAAAAACTGGAAACCAAAGGTAATACATTCTAAACCAAAATGTTGAAAATAGCAATATTCCTTTTTTTCATAAGCTTGTGTGATCTAAGGGGACACAAGGAGGGCTGCCACCACAAGTCCTGAGATCAGTTGTATCTTTGTTCGTCCTTCAGTGGTGAGGGTAACTTCGCTCACTTCCCTCCACAGTAAGTGTGATTGGCACACATATGCCTTTCACACAGGATGCATTGCTTCAGATGGGTGCTGCTGGGGCAGAGAGGGAATGGCAGTTTGTATAGTGGGAAACCCATTGGGAGTGCTCCCTTCAGGGCTCACACTGAGATGTGAGTCAAATATTCTTTCGAGAACAGCTTCCAGATTGACTAAAAACTTATTGTGGAGTTAGGGTGAAGAGGGAGTTAGGGTGTGAGGCAGCTGCTACTGTGGCTCTTGCATCTGGGCGATTCGAGTTCAGTGTCTTTCCCTTCATATCCCAAACCTTTTGTCATTCCTGACTCTTCGATGTATGAAACAAGTATTGATTGTGAGGAAAGGAGTTCAGAACAATCATCTCCAATCCGAGACTTGCACTGGCAGGGCAGAAAAAGTACACAAATGACCACTAGGCCCTTGGAGCCCCTGATTGTCCTTCTTACTCGTTGCTGATAACACCAGCCCACAGGCCCACCCCGGCCCTTTCAGGTCACTCCTTACATCCAAATGTCTCTCATTTTGAAATGTGGGAGTGATGTCAGAATGAGAATGTCACTGGCTGGTTCCCATGAACACCTGCCTCTTCTTCCCCCTGCTGGTGTTGCTCTCTGTAGCCATGTTCCTTAAACTACTGTCATTCGGCATATATTCCCATGATTTTCTGCAAATTCAGTTGAATGGAAGTTGCAGATAGAAAGGGCTCTTACTCTTCACCGCTTTAATACACTCAGGGAACAAGGTCGCACACTTCTATACTCACGGGAGAATTATCAAAATCAAGACAGGATTAATAATAAGACATCCTGATCTGGTTTATAGAACTTCCTCACGTTTCTTCCAATTATGCTAAAAAGACACAGCTTTACAGCCAAAGAGGGAAGCGCTGTTCTGGGTGAGGATTCAACTGAGACCACGCAGCATGTTTAGCTATTCTGTCTTTCCAGCCTCTCTTAATCTAGAATAGTGTCTTACTCTTTGTCACTTTGATACCATGTCCCTTCATCTGAATCTTCAGAATGCTTCACCATCAGGAGCCAAATGTCTCTTACACGAAATTGTCAAAGCTCACGTTCAGAGGAAGTTCTCAATTTCCTCAAAGCACGTGATGTTGTCAGGGTCTCTGGGGGGTGGGATGGGAAGAGGAGGCTTTGAAACCAGAGTCTGAACTGATTAATAAGACCACTTACACAACTGTTCTCATAAATGGGTCCCTCGTAGTTCCTTCCATACTTCCATACACTCTCCCAGCCATGAAGCAGTACGTTGAATTTAGGATTCCATCAAGACAATAGGTAATAAAGAGATGGCTCCTGAGTATGGATACCTGAGCTTAAAATTTAGTGTGAAATGCATAATTCACAAATGAGGGGCAATGCATGCGTGCTTTTGGTTTCTTGCATCACCTTTTATTATCTTAAGACTGAAAAGTTAATAACCCAGTGTGTAATCATGCCATTATCAAGTTTACATTGTAGTAAAGCCCATTCAAATGATGATTACATATGTTAATGAGTGTCGTTATAATGCACTACACAGTACATTACCTTCAATAAATATAATTGTTTATGCACTTTAATGAGGGTATATAATGCCCCAAAACTAATGGTATTGACTGAAGTGTGATTTATTGCTCTAAAACTTTGCCATTAGGAAAGGAAATCTTACAAAACCTTTTATGTTTACCTAACTTTCCTTCACCCCCCTAAAAGCTGCCACTCATCTCTCCCTCCCCCTGTTATAAGAAGAAAATAGCCCCATGACGCTTCCACAGTGTTCCTTGTCGATGCTTTTCTCAACCTGCAGAAGCAGGAGGTGGGTTCATTTAAAGGACTTGATGAAGATCATTATGTTTACCCCTTAGTAAGGTTTAATGCATTATCTGGCAACAAAACTGATGCCACGTCAGAATTTTGGCTTCAAATCAAATAACAAGGAATAAAAACATTGTTTGTTAAACTACCCGCTAGGAATGGAAAATAACTTCAGGGACAGCATTTGGCCCAGGATCCTGCCTTACACTGGGAGAGACAGAGCTCAGTTTGGTTGTGTCTGACTGTTCAGATCTGTAGCTGGGGACCAAGGGAGGGGCTCGGGACTCCACATCAGTAACCCTAATTTCAAGAGCTTCTTCAACCCCTTGCTTCAGACTATCTCTTAGTCTTATCTTAACAACGAAACTACAAACACATGTCTGATAAACTGAAAACTGAAAATTCACGGTGTATGATGATATTTTATCGTTCAAATTTATATGGAGACTAAACACATAGACTGAAGTGTCCAGTTGGGCAGCCTGTCATCATGCGTTTCTGTTTCCCTAATCTTTGTGTTTCTAAACAGATGGGAGGCTGACAATGTCTTCTGCAAAGGTGTCATTAAATACAGTTCTAGAAGTTACTGGCTCGTATGTGCAAGCACTAAAGTCACTATTCCTAGTCTGGACTTGCACAAAAACGCACTCATGCCAGCTGTGACCACAATCCTTTCTCTCCACCCCAGAATAGAAGTTCATTTGGCGCATCCGTTCAATCTCCGATTTCAGTGTGCATATTAACCAGCTAACGTCCAGCCTATCTGCCCACACAGCGTGCGTCTGAGCAGTAATGGGGTTATGAGCCACTGCTCTCTGTCATCACGGCCTGCAGCTCTTGCATGACACGACCTGCCTTCTTGGAGAAGAGCCAGCTCACAGGAGCAAAGTTCCCCCACGTCACTGGAAATGGAGTTCTGTCACGTTTGCTTGCAGATTTGCATAGAATGCTTTCTGTACAGTATAGTACCTGAAAGCATTTCAGGAGTCTTTGTGAATAAATAAGACTGTACAACTTAAAGAAGAAGATCAATTCATCTAGATACTCTAAATGCCAGATAGAAATGACAACAGGGGATCCGTACTGGCATGTTGAAAGGACTTTTTGAACAATAGCAGGTTCTTAAAGCAGATTCCCTGGACAGAAGGCAATCACTGGAGAAACTTTCCAGAGTTTACGGTGCTGTTGCTGTTCCAACTAGTTTGAAAGTCAGTAGTTTTTTTTTTTTTTAAATTGACATTGAGATGCAATTTGTGGTAAGATCTAATTAATTTTTTTGCTCCTAAGAATAATTTATTATTTACACTTCTTATTATATATGTATTTTAGCTTCATTAGCCTGCAATGCTGGAAAAAATTATACCTTCAAGTCCTATTTATCAAATTAATGGTGCAATTTCATAGTGACACATTCCACATTCATTAAACCAAGTACAGTAAAAATGCATTTAAATTAGATTAGTGTGATGTAATAAAGATTCCAGTGTAGGGGGGTGATACTCTAGCTGAAGAGAAACACCCGGATCGAGTTGAGAGCAACTTTGAGATAATGCTTCCAAATTGATTTTGGCACCAGTTTAAGTGGAACATGAAACATTGATGGCTCTCTTTAACTGCCTCTGCTTAGCTATTGTTATGCTTGACCACGACAAGGGAAAAATTGCTCAAAGATGTAACACAATACCCTGGCAGAACGCTCAAACTTGGTTTAGCCAAAGGCTGTGTTAGAAACTTGTCCAAAGCTTCTGCATGGTAAGGTTCCCATTGTCATCTTTGTTTAGCTTGTATTAGCACATGATGATATTACCATGTAGCCGGCCATAATCATGTTACTGTGTACATGGCCTCACTTGCAAAGATTGAGGTTAAGCAGGGGTTCTGTTGTAACCTGTACTATCTTCCCTAGCCAACAGGCTACATCTCCACATTAAATGTCATAGTGCCCACATTCAAAGGCGTCGCCTCTTAAATACACGTAACACAAACACTTAAGTAAATTCTCTGAAAAATGCATGTGCTCGCGCAGGTAAGTCTGTGCCATTATGTTGTAAGGCCCTGGGGGGCTTTCAATGGCCTTTGTCCTGAGTTTAAGAGTATCTAATGGAAATTAATGGTTAAGGGATACTTTCAAGGTGGTGGGGATTCTTGGGGATTAAGTGAGATAATGTGTGTGAACACACCTGGCATATAAAAAGTATTTGCAAGGTCTGCCAAAGCTGAATCTGAATCCATCAGACTAGAAGGCTTTGTACAGAAACTCTGGTGCAATTACCAAGATGAGGGAAAGGATGGTCCCTGTAAAATACGTCCAGCAAGCTTTTGTTCATTTATTGCAAGTTTTACTAACAGATGCTGTACTGAAAACAGGGGGAGGTAGCAAGTGGTACAAAGTGGAAGAGTGTTGTGATGGTGGCCGTGATCCAGTCACTTGCTCCCAGAGCAAGGAGAAAGGGGAAGAGTTGCAGGAGCATCCTTGGTTAACAGAGATTTCTCTGTGCCTCAGTGATGAGGTGAAGAGAGAAAGCCACCTGAAAACAGTCCTTCATCCTCTTAGCGTAGACCAATAAAAGGGAAGCAGCCACCTTAGTGTTTACCCACCCCTTTGAAGTGAAAGCTCTGTGAGGGGGGAGGTTTCTCAGCAAATAAATGAAAGTTGAAGAAATGAGGATAGGTTTGGAGCTGATGAGAAGAGGTGATTCCGAGCTACGGGATGTGTGCTGACCAAAGAACACGAGGAAAGACAGATTTCATGAGACAGAAATCAGCAGTGTTAGAATGCATTGAATCACAACTCATCAGCAGTTTACAAAATACTCAGAAACATTGTGGAGTTGCTGCTCCTGAGAATTCAAGGCGGTAGAGAAAAGCCGAATTGATTAATTAAGAGGCAAACGTATCTGTGCACCACAAATACATCGACTGGGTTGTTTACAGCTCACAGCTTGTCCAGAGTTGCTGTCTGTCACTCAACTTTGCTTTGGGAACTAAAGAAACCTTTTTGGGGCTGTCAGATTTCAGCAATATGATATTGTTAAAGACAATGTGTGCCTCAGTTTCCTGTTCATGAAGTAAAAGTAGTTAAAGTTGGAATTCCCTTTGGTTCTTTTGGTTCAATTTTGAGTCTTTTTGTTTGTTTTGGAAAAAAATTACTGAGACCTTGTTGGGGCTTTTAACTGACCGGATCTTTACTCTGTTAGACCTATCTTCAGACCATAGAAGGTCTCCCCAAGAGGCCACTGAACTTATCTGGACAATAAGACGCTGAACTTTATGCTAGGCAAGTGTTTGCAAGCAATGAATCTCAACTGAACTTGAACTATGGTTATGCAACAAGGTGGAGAAATCCACCATGGGGGGAGGGGTATGGGAGGGGTGGGAGGAATCCCCAGTGCCTATAAAACTGTACTACATAATACAATGTAAGCAACAATAAAAAAAAAATAAAAAATAAATTACTAATCTAAAAAATGACTTTAAAAATTATTATTTTATGATACAGTTTCATAGGCTTTCATATTTCCCTTCCCTCTACCCCATGTCCCCTCCACCCTCCACTGATTCCCCCCCGCCCCCTCCGCCAAGTACAGTTTTATGAATGACAGAACACAGGGACGTTCTTGAAAGCACTACTAGAAACATGGAATGGAACAATTTCTCCCTCCCACCGCAGCCTCTCCTCCAACCCTGCAAAACCCCTAATGCTACTTTTAAAATATCCCTACATTCTAATCCTGGCAACCACTGAGATGTTCTCCATCTGTAAAGTTTTATTTTACTGAGCAGGTTGAATAAATGTACTGTGCAACATGCTACATCTTGAAGCTGCCTTCCTTTATGTAGAACAATATTTGAGATTCATCCAAGTTTCTGCATACATCAACATTTATTTTAATCTTTGAGTTGTATCCCTTAATGTTGGTAGACTGAAGTTAGCCTATTCAACTGTGGTTAACACTGAGTTGTTTTCATTTCCTGGCAATGATAAACAAAGCTGCCAAAAACATTCATGAACAGAAGTATATGAATACATATGTTCCTTTTTCTGGCACATTCAGAAATGAAGTTGCTGGATCACAGGGTAGGAACATGTACAAAGGGCAGCCCTGGCACCACCACGGCTGTGTTATTTGTATCTCCAGCAGCAGTGCGGTAGAGCTTTGCTGCGCCTCACTTATTTTTCACTTCAGTCATTTAATATAGGTGTGTGAATGTATCTAATCATGGCCTGAATTTATATTTTACAAATTAGTGACAATGCTAAACATCTTTTTGATGCTTACTAGTTATCTTTGTATCCTCATTGGTGAAGGATCCATTGAAGGTGTCTACTCATTTTCCAATTTTTTATACACCTTTTATTAATTGTTTTGGAAATTCTTTACATTCTTTATTATAATTCCTTTGTCATATCTGTGACTCACAAATATGTAGTTGCAGTCTAGAACCATTTCATTCAAAAACTACTGATTTTTGTGACAAAAGTGTTTTAATTTATTGCTTTTTTCTTATATAAATTGTGCTGCATGGTATCCTGTGTCAGATCCCATTACTTAACTCTAGTCAGGACAGGTTTCTTCTAGAAATTATAACTTACTTAACTTTTGATATATGATGTATTTGGAGTTATATTTTGAATGCAATGTGAAGTTCAGGTTGAGGTTTATGTTTTACATGTTAATGACCAATTAAGGATGCTGATGGTCACTGTCTTTGCCTCAGAGGATTGTGTTGGAGCTGGTTCATGAAAGAATGGAGAAAAAAGAAAGAGGAAAAAGTAACCGAAAAAGCCCTCAGAGATCTCTCTCTGTTTCCGTGTATTTAAGCCTGAGTGAAAGCACTTCTCTTAGATCTTGCTCTGTCCATGCTGGGTGCCCATTCCAAGAATTTGGCTGTATTTAGTTCAGGTGAATATCAAGAATAAATGACACACTTCTCATGACCCAGGAGTACTTCTGGGCTGATTTCTCTGATCCCCCTGTTGTCTCAGGGACCTCAAATGTGAGTGTCACTCACTTGGCTCAGGTTTCAGCATGAGAGATGAATTTGCTGTGTTTCTTCCATCAGACTGAAACTTGCTCATCTTTCCCCCACACCCTCACCACCAGGACATTTAGATTTTCCTCTCCCATTCTGTTCCTTACCCTCCTGCTCTCAAAACTCACCATGACTGGTTCAGGTTGGCCTGTCCCTGTTTCATTTGTTGAAATCTCCACGTGAGAAATTGGACCTTTTGACCTGGTATCTTATTCATGATCCTCAGTCCATAAACAAGATAATACCTAAGAATTATGTAAGGTTTGTACGCCTCATAGTAAATAGCAGCTTTCAGTGAACACAGTGAGAACGGGCACTAGGAAAACAGTCACATTTTGAGCCTGGAACACTACAATCTTCAGAAAATGTGTTTCTGCAACCTTTGTCAAAATTAAGATGTAGTCTGTCTATATCTGGACTATCATAATGATCTGCTGAGTATTGGCTTTTAATAGGAAAATCATAGTCATTTCTTTGTATCTTACTGCTTTCCTCTTCATGTCACCTGAAATACATACTATTCAGATAACCCCGAATTCCTAGAGAAGCATTCTGTGGTAATTCAGCGTCCTCTTTGCTCTTATAGGTAGCTGACTACCTGGCTGTCAAACAAAACAGATATTATTATTATTAACATTATTTTATTTTAATAATCTTTACATTGTTGATTAGGGCACAAAGGGTCAAGGACTACAGAAAAGTGGGTGAGATCCCCATTTGCACACTCTTTTTTTTTTCTTTCTGTATCTAGGGGAAGAGGGGCGATAAAGGCAGAAGCTATAGCAAGCCTCCCAACCATCCCAGGGTCCCCAACGTGGGGCATGCTCTGAGGGCACTGCTAAAGTGATTTTGATAGTTCAATAATTCTGAATTGCTGCCATTCTTGCCATTCCAAGCACGATGAAATCTCTCCAGAATCCATTGGTAGACATAGTCCACCTTAGAGTCTCCGTTTGCCCAGATTTTCACTGCCAATGCTTGATTGGGGTAGTTGATCAATTTATTCTGTCCTCTATCCTTTATTGTGGTACCAGGTGTCCTCTGTAGGCTCCAATGTGCTGCCATATCCTCCATGTGCACCTGGATATGCTGTCCACTGCTCTGTCTGAGCCACTGAGGAGGCTCAGCTTTGACACATGCATTCCATAATCAGACCATGGAACCTGCAATTCTCTTCATGATTGAGATTCTAAATCCAGCAGTTCAGTTAGAGGTATCCCCAAAGAAACTTCATCTGATGTGATCCCAGACCTCATTCTTGTGTGTGCTTGCCAGTACAGGGTCCAGCGCAGTTCATCACCCAAAGGAGCTTATGCATATGCTGGTGGCTGCAATTGCTGGGTCAGTTCTGCCTCCAGCCCTGTCCTCTGCACAAATCAATGGATGTTGGAGCCTCGCCCAATCCTACCCACCACATACTCAATCCTCATGTAAACCAGTAAGAGCTGAAGCCTAGTCAGAGTGACCCACAATAACCCTAACCTCTTCTGTCCCCTGCCCTGGTTCCTGTGCTTGCCAGTATGTACAGCAGACTGGTTCAGTCTGTCCTACATCCCATTTAAGTCTAGTTCAACCCAACCAGCCAGTCCTACTATCCAGCCCACATATGCACTGGTGGGTGCCACTCTGTATCTAGCCATCTGCCCCAGCCCTGGTTCTCATTCTCACCAGTAGGAGTGGCAACCCAAGAGAGAGGTGCCTACTGTTTCCCTGCTGGACACACGTCCACTCTTAGATCATACACTCTGCAGATGGTTCTACAGTTTGACTTGACCAAGTTTGCCCTCATTGAGAGCATCTGCCAGCTGATGCTGCAGCAAGGCCCAACCAACCCACACCCACTCTGACTTACGCTTGCAAAAGCAGGCGTAATCAACTCAGCTTGGCTTTTCCCTGATACAGCTCACATGAGGCCAAATGGTGTTATAGCTCTGCCCAGTCTTGTCTGTGTCCATCCCAACTCCAGTGGGAGTGGTGGTACAGCAGGGGAGCCCCATGCAGTCCACCTACCAGCTTTACCCTCTGCCCCTCCCCTGCTGGGTCTCACATGTGCTGGTTGGGTGCTGCAGTCTGGTCTGGCATGGCCTGCTTCACTTCGGCATTTACCAGGGGGTGCTGTAGCCAGACAGGGCCCAGGTCACCCCCAACTGCAACTCATGATGGTGGGGGATACAGCCTAGCCCAGCCTAGCTAGCACCCAATCCTCATGGGTATTGGCATGTGTTGCAACCGAACCTGGCCCAATACACATTCAGTTCTGGTGCTTGGATTCACCTATGGGTGATAAATTGGCCCAGCCTGGCATGCCCCTGACATATGCCAAATGTATGCCAGTGGGTACTCTTTCCTGGCCTGGTCTGGGCTGCTCCCTATCATCACTCTTGTGCTCACCTGCAGGGACTATGTCCTGACAGAAGAGTTGCCTAAGCTCCTCCACCAGAACCTCTCCCAATGCCAGATCTTGAGCACATTGGTGGGTCCATGGGCCAGCCCTACTCAGTTTACCTCCTGTCCTAGCATGAATAGTGGTCTTTCCTGACTGGCTTTCAACCTATTCTGTTTTTTATTGTTGGATGTTACAGCCCAGCCAAGCTTGGCCCACACGTAGACATAGCTCACAACCAATTTAACAGGAGCAAAAACCTAGTCTAGCCCGATTTATATGTACCTTGGTCCTCACGAGCACCAGTGGGTACTGGAGCCTAGCCCAATCCAGAGCTCCCATCCCTAGTCCACACTTGTGCCAAGGGACACTGCAGCATGTAGCTCCCACTCTGGCTCCCACACACATCAGTGGAAACCACAAACCAGTCAGAGCATCCCCTTAGCTCCCCAACATGGCCTGTTCCCGACCACAGATCTTTCACATGCCACTGCGTGGTTTGACCCAGCTTGGCACAGTGCCTCACCTCTCATGACCTATGCCTTTGGGTGCTGTAGCCTGACCTGGCCTTCCCACAGTCATGACTCCTTCTGGTAGTTGATGGAACCTGACCCTGCTCAGTTGGCTCCCATCCCTGGTTCACACAAACCTGTAGATGTGACAGCCTAGCCTGGCATGACCTGTGCTCCAACTTGGTTTCTGCACTTGCCAGTGAGCTAAGGTTTGCTTGGTCCTCCCCAGTTTTCCCCCTCCAAAACTAGCCCACACATTAACCAACAGTTGAAGCTACTTGCCCAGCTTACCTGATCTACAGGCCTGGACCATGTGATCACCAACGGGAGATGTGGAAACTTCCATATATATATATGAGATCTCATGAATGCTGGCAGGTATTAGGCCCTCGCCTGGCCCTTGCCTGCCACTTTATTTTGTCTTTGGATGGACTGGTAATTGTTGCAGCCCATCTCACCCCACATCCTGTTTTGGGATGCACATGTAGGTGCTGCAGCCTGGACATACCCAAACTTTTCTCAGTCCCTGTATCCATGGTCACACCCAGCAAAACTGAGATCTTGATGTGGCTTTTGATAGCTGAGCTCAGACTCATTCACCTTCATCTCCCCTATATTCCTGCCCACACCTTATCAGCTGATGCTCTTCCTGTGCTGTTTGCTCAGATTAATATGCTCAAGAGTTCTTATTGACTGACTTGAAGTATAACCTTTGAAAGTTTAATGAAAAAGAAGTGAGCAAGAAGCTCTTTGCTTTGACCATCTTGTTCTTTTGCTTAAAGCCAACATTTTTTTTTTTAGTGGAATAAAGGAGAGTGGATGTTTATAGTTTCTTGGGAAGTAAAACTTGGTACCTTTATTTTTTTTTCTGTCAAGTTATAGGGTCCAGCACTAGTTCTCTTTGTTGTCAACATGATGGACCTGAATACACTGAACTTAGAGGGATGTTGATAAGTGGGAAACAAAGCAGCTGAAAGTACTAATGACAGTTACAACTTTGAGATCTGGAACAAAAGGTGCTTGGCAAGAGGGCTATCAAAATGCCAGATGCCTTTATTTTATGGAGGAGCATGCTTTGATGCTAGAGACATCCCATCTGAAATGGAAAAGTTAACCGTCCACTCAGCACAGAACTCTATTCATTCCATTCCAGTCCCTCTGTACATTCTTTCTTTATCTGTTGCCTAGTAGGATGTGAAGCAAGAAGTGAAATAAAGCTGTTCTCTTATCATAGCCTGCTCAGCACTCGAGACAATAGTATAGTAAAGTCTTGGCAAAGTTCTGTAGAAATCACAAAGGTCATTTATCAAGGCTGAGTTTAAATTTAATGTTCAAAATACATAGAAATTTACTATTGTAACTACTCTAATGAGATATGATTTCTCCCTGTGGTTCTGGAGAAGAAAGTTCTGGCAGTTTTGCCCCAGTGAAATGTCAGAGCAGTTACCTAAAATAACTAATACATTAGCTTTTGAAGTTTTAAGATGGCTTTACTCTGATCCTAGATGAATTACTAAGTCTTTCTATGCATCCTACTCCCCGCCCTATCCAAATCAGAGTAGATACAACTCATTTGCCCCATGAGATTATTACAGGGAATGCTATTTAAATGATTCTAAAGTACTTTACATGCACAAAGTGCCAAAAAAGGAATAATATACTCATATAAATAACAGTGGAAGAATTCTAAAATATTTGTAGCAAGAAGTTTAAAAACTAGTCTCTAAGAAAAGACTGGATACCTTTCAGGTTCACTTAGAATGCATAGAATTGGAGACAGCATCACTTATACCCTTAATAACAACTAAAACAGCTGGGAAAACCTCAAGTTGGCAACTTCTTTTGGACTCATGAAATTACTGAAATTAGCTGAAAAACAACAAGCCCCAAACCTAGGGAGATATAGGTGCATTTGGAAATGATAGGCTCTGAGCTCCTGTTTGCAGTATCACTTATAGATACAGTGGGAAATTCCATCTAGAATTGGTGAATTATTCAAAGTCTGAGTGTGGGCCGATGAGAATGTGTAGCTCCTTAAGTGACAGGTACAGGAAAAGGTTTGCCTCAACGTGTATGTTTCTCTACATGCTGTCACAAAAACATATCAGAGACAGTCTCAGCAAAATATTGCTTGTTATACATGTCTGAGGAAAATGATCAGTGTTTGCTATGAGAGAGACACATAACAAAGTCCTTCAAATATTTGAACACATCTACTATAGTTAAGGGAGGTGAACAGAAAAATTACTGTATTTCCCTGGAAGCAACAGAATCATAATCCAGGCACAGAACTGAAATTGTTGGTGGGGTAACAACACCGAAAAGCCATGCCTTTAGAACCCCAGGTCAAAGCAAATGCTTAACACCACAGCTTCGAGAGGACAGCAAAGGGTACCCCCTTATTCTTTGCCATCAAGTTGATAAGCTCTGAGCACAACAAAGAGTACTGCTGGAAGAACAGTAAAACCCTGGATAGAGATCTTCTATGAAGCATGACGTGGAAAAGATTCAAAGTGGAGGATGGAATACACAGTTGTAAAACTTCTGACAAAACTTTCTGTAGCTTAAATGCAAAGTACAAAAGAGGATTTAAGCCTATGTACCATAAGGGTAATCAAAGCAACATGAAATACTCAAAATATATCCGTTCATAACAAGAACGGGATTCAAATTTACAAATCTAGAGCCCCACAGGAAAAATGTGCATTAATTAATGAAAAATTAGAATTTATATCACCTCGGTATTCACTGATTTGTGCAAAATGCAAAAATCTTAAAATCGCTTGCACAGGAGAAACAGGAAAAATATAGACTGTTATGGTAAAAAGGAATCAATAGGACTAGGTTCAGATGTGTTACAAGAATTGTAATTTTAAGGCAAGAATTTTATATAACAATAAATGATGTGTTACAGGACATGGTAAAAAAAAATAAAAACAAAATCAAAAGGAAATTTTAGTAGAGAGACAACAACTGCAAGAAAGAGTAAAATCTTTCTATTTTCCCTTCCCTCTGTAAAGCTGCTTTCAAATAAAAATGAAGCTTTTTTTTTTTTTTAAAAAAGGAGCAAATTAAAATTCCAGAAATAGAAATTATAGCAGGAGAAATGAAGAATACTTTTGATGGCTACGTTAGAAGACTTGAGAATCTGAACTTGAAAAAGGGTCAGTGAGAATGGCTCAAATCGAAAAAGAAAAATTAAAAAGAATAGAGATTGAGAAATTTCCAAAATTAATACAGGGACCACAAGCCATAGATACAAAAGACTCAAAGCAGATGAACTGGGATAAATATGTGCACATATCCATATCCTTTATATTAAAATCCTGAAAACAGCAAACAAAGTCGATTTTGGAGTCAGACCAAAGAAAACAAGGTAGAAAAATAAATAAAGCAAAGAGCTTCAGCAGATTTCTTATCAGATACTATTCAAGTTATCTGGCAATGGGAGAGACGTCTTTAAAGAACTGCCAGGGAAAACAAATCTATCAATCTAGTGAAAAACAGGAATGAGATTTTTTCTCAGGAAACAAGAACTGGGCAAATTGATTTCCAATATACATATACTCTAAGCAGCTTAAAATAAGTTTCTCAGGCAAAAGAAACATGACACTGTGCTTCTGAATTTCAGATGTAAGCAAAAATCGGGAAAATAATGAAATGAAACAGACTAAATAGACTGAATGAAATAAATTAAATGAAAGGAGTAATAAAATCCATTTTACTACCCTTAATTACTCTAAAAGTTAACTAATTGTGAAAGAAAAATAATAGCAAGATATGACCATTTGGCACTGGTAGCAATCTGAAAGAAAACAATGTAAAAGAGAATACTAGAACAGAGACTGAAAAGGGGAATTAGAGTAGGGAATATGGTATTTTAAATTGAATACATTAGAGTGAACTAACATAATTTGTTCAAAAACAAACTCTGATTAAACTACATATGTTAATTTTGCACTTCAGATCATCTTGCAGATATTATTTAAAAGATTTATTTTATTTCTTACTTAAAAGGCAGAGTTATGGAAGGAAGGACAGACATATGCTGATTCAACAGCCCACCCACGACCACCACCAAATGGCTGCAAAAGACAGAGCTGAGCTGACCCAGAGCCAGGAACCAGGAGCTTATTCTGGATCTTTCATGTGGGTGCAGAATTTGAGCCATCCTCCTCTACTTTCCCAAGACATAAACAGAAAGCAGGATCAGAATTGGAGCAGCAGGGACATGAACTGATACCCAAAATGGATGCCAGTACAATAGGCAGGTACTTAACCTACCATGTCATGGCATGGGCTCTTTTGCACATTTTAACAGATATAAATAATTGGTAAATAACATAGATGTATTAGAATTAAGAATGCTTAATGAAATCATATAAGGTAGAAAAAGAAGAAAAAACGGTTGAATGAACAAATAGAGAACATAACAAGGTTGGAGACTTTAATCCAAATGTATTAGCATTTACACTACAAGTTAATTGTTGAAAGACAGACATCACTAAAGGAGTTCCAAATATAAAAACCTGTAATATACTTTATGCAAAAATAATCTTTTAAACATGAAAAGTATCGACTGGTTAAAAGAACATCAACACATCAAAGAAAATATAAGAATGTAATTTGTGTTCAATGAAGTATATTTCAGATCAAGATTTCTGAGAGCACCTCAGAAAGTTCACAGGAAATGAGTTATACACACATACTTACATATATATGTCTATACATGTGTACATATATAAATGTGTGTACATATATAGACATATATATGCATCTATGGGTTTTAAAAGGTTTTTTTGCACCTGAAGACATCTGCTCTTTAATTCCATTTCCCCATAGACTCCATGCAGTGTTCTTATAATTTTAGGGATCAGTGAAGGTCATTGCTTAAAGTAAAAGGGAAAATTAATCAAGAAAACATAGAAATATGTGCTCACCCTTGGCAACAGAGTTACATGAAAGATAACATTTTAGAAGGAAAAACAGACAAATCCAGAAATACTGAAAGTTTTTAGTTTTTTCTCACTGATGAAAAGTACAGAATTAAAAATCACTACATATATGTTTATACATACACACATATATAGAACCAAACTATTTGACCAAATGAAATTTATAGAACATTCCACCAACAGCATAAAACTTCATGTTCACATTAAGATCTATACCATTTTTAATCACAAAATGCACTGTAACAAAATAAAAAGAATAGAAATTCTGCGTTTTATTTTTAAACTGAATTAACTTAGAAATCACTAAAAGGAAGATATATGAAAATATTAAAAAAAATGTTCCTTTAGAAAAAGACATTTACTTAGAAAGATGAAGTGACAAAGTGTCACAGAGAGAGAGAGAGAGAGAGAGAGAGAGAGAATGATATCGTCCATTTGTTCTTTCATGCTAAATAATGACTCTGGTGAGTTCTGGGCCAGGCTGACATTCTGAGCCTGGAACTTGGAACTCGATCTGGAGCTGCTGAATCCATGGTTGAGGCCCAAGTACCTGGACAGTCTTCTGCTGTTTTCCCAGGTGTTTTAGCAGGCACATGAATCAGAAGCAGAATAGCTGGCGCTGAATTTCATTTGTCTGATACGGGATATTGGTGTCACGGTTGGCATCTGATACCACTGTGCCACCCTGGCAGCCTCTAAATAACACATTTTAAAGAAACATTATGATTAAAGCAAAATTCATACACTTTTTGAACTGAATAAAAATTAAATTGCAGCAAACAAAATTTATGAAAAATTTGGCCAAAGTGGCTTTTAAAATTGTAATCTATAGAAGTGGATGCTTTTGGTAGAAAATGTGGAAAGCGGGGATTGTGTTGAGTCGATATTACTTTTGTTAATGAGGGCACTTTGATATGTTCATCCTGTCAATCCAGGAACATGATAACTTTCTCCATCTTTTCATGTCTTCTACTTCTTTTTTTTAAATGGTTTGTTATTTCCTTTTTTTTAAAAAAAATTATTTTTATTGCAAAGTCAGAGATATACAGACAGGAGGAGAGACAGAGAGGAAGATTTTCCATCCGATGATTCACTCCCCAAGTGAGCGCAACAGCCGGGAACTTCTTCCAGGTCTCCCACACAGGTGCAGGAACCCAAGGCATTGGGGCGTCCTTGACTGCTTCCCCAGGCCACAAGCAGGGAGCTGGATGGGAAGTGGAGCCACCAGAATTAGAACTGGCATCCATATGGGATCCTGGCATGTTCAAGGAGAGGACTTTAGCAGCTAGGCCACCGCACTGGGACCTGTTTTGTTATTTTCATTATAGAGATCTTCCACATCCTTGGTTAGGTTAATTCCAAGATATTTGAGATTCCTCTCTGTTATTTTAAAGGGGGCAGACATATATTATTTTTCTCAGCCATAGATTTATTTGTGTTTACTAGTGCCGTTGATTTATGTTCATTAACTTTGTATCCTGCTACCCTGCCAGCTCTGAGTTTCACTAGTCTCTTGGATTGAGTCTTTTGGTTCTCCCATGTAGAGAATCATGTCATCTGCAAACAGGGATAATGTCAACTCCTCAGTTCTAATTTGATCCCTTTGATTTGTTTTTCTTGCCTAAAAGCGCTGGCAAGGACTCCCAACAGTATATTTAGTAACAGTGGTGAAACTGGGTGAATCTTTGTCTAGTTTCAGTTCTTAGTGGAAGCTTCCACTGTTCCCCCATTTAGTATGATTCCGGCATTGAGTTTTTCATAAATAGTTTTTATTGTGTTACAGAATGTTCCTTCTATGCCTGTCTTGCTTAAGGTTTTTAGCATGAACTGGTGCTGGATTTTATCAAATGCCTTTGCTGCATCTATTGAGAAAATCATGATTTTATTTTTCAGTTTGTTTATGTGGTGTATCATATTTGTTGATTTGCAAATGTTAAACCATCCTTGCGCGCCAGGGTTAAAACCTACCTGGTCTGGTTGAATGATCTGCTTGATGTAGTGTCGAATCCCGTTGACTAGTATTTTGTTGAAGAACTTACATCTGTGTCCATCAGGTATATCAGCCTGTAGTTCTCTTTCTCTGTTGGACCTTTATCTGGCTTTGGTATTAAGGTGATATTAGTTTCACGGAATAAGTTTGGAAGGATTGCCTATCTTTCTATTGTTTGGATTAGCTTGTGGAGGATTGGGATACATTCTTTTTTGGTTGAATTTTGAAGTGAAGTTATCTGGTCCAGGGATTTTCTTGGTTGGGAGGCATTTAATTCTCAGCCCTTGTCATAGGTCTATTTAGGTTATTGATTGCCTCATGATTCAATTTTTTATAGACACCCAAGCTTCAACACGAGAGCAGAAAATAATACAGGAGAAAAGCCTGGTCTCATCAACAAAGCTATTGGGACAGTTGGGTAGCAGCCTGAAGAAGTAAGAAGCAAGACCCCACCTGTCACATTAAAAATCAAGCTCTAAATGGATCAAGGTCCTACATTCTGCAGCCAGAAATCATTAAAAAGATAGGAGGCACTCTAAAATACAACATTCATGAATACTTCTTAGAATAGTCAACAAAAGCACAGACAATCGAAATAAACAAATGGGATTACATCAAACTACAAAGCTTCTGTACAGCAAAGGAGATGACCAACAAAGTGAAGCAGCCAACAATGGAATGGAAGAAAATGTTTGTACACTACACAACCAGTAGGGAACTAGTATCCAGAATTTATAACAAACTTCAGAAACTCAATGACAGCAAAACAATCTTGTGAAGAAACGGGCAAAGGAAATGGACATTTTTCAAAAGAGCAAATTCACATGGCTAATACACATATGAAAAAAAGGCTCAGGCTCACTAGCTATCAGAGAAATGCTGTCTCCAACCTCATCTGGATGGTCCAGATCAACCCAGCCCTCCATATATTCGGTCTTCATGTATATCAACAGCATCCTAGTCAGAGAAATCCCCACTCAATAACCCTACTAGGCCCACCCCTGGCCCTTTTTTCCAGTGTTTGCCAAAATGTGCAGCAGACTGGTCTAGTCTATTTCATACCCCATTCAGCTCTTGTACTTGTCAATGGGCGTTGAATACCAGTTTAACCCAACTTCTGACTACACTATCCAGCCCACACTCATGTTGGTGGTGCTATCACCTGTCTAGCTGAGCCCAAACACTCCTAGCCCCGGTTCCCATGCTTTCCAATAGGAGTTGGAGCCCATCAGAGAGGTGCCCACAGTTTCCCTATAAGACCCATTTCCAGTCCTAGTTCCTATACTCTTTAGGTGATCCTGCAGTGTAGCTTGGCAGGATTTGCCACCAGATCCAGTATTTGCCAGCTGATGCTGTGGCAAATCCCAACCAGCCTGCGCTTACTGGTTCATGCATGCACCGGTGCATACAGTTAGTTAGCCCTGCCTGGATTTCCCTCAACCCAGTTCACATGCAGGAAAACAGGTATTGTAGCCCTGCCTGACCAACTCTGCTCCTAGTCCCAGCTCTCATGCTCACCAGGGAGGCAATGGCCCAGCAGGGGAGCCTGTATTTCCCTCCTGGGCTCGCACTCCTGCACCCTGGCTCGCACTCCTGTGTACTTTTGGGTGCTGAGGCCAAGCCTGGCATGGGCCGCCTGCGCGGTGGCGGGGGGCGGGCGGGGGGGCGGTTGCCTGTGCTTCATTGGCGTAGGCCGGGATACTGTTCTCCCCCTGGGCCCGGGGGGGGGGGGGGCGGGGGGGCCGGGGGGGGCCGGGGGCCTTTTGCCAACAGATGCTGTAGCCTGGCTTGATCTGGGCTGCTCCTGGTCTTGGTTCTCGTGTTCACCTGCACTGACTGCATCTTGATAAGAGTTCCCCAAGCTCCTCTGTCAGGGGTCATCCACATTGCAGATCTCGTGCACACCAGTAAATCCTCGATCCAGCCTGAGTTAGTCCAGCTCTATTCTGGCAAGAACAGTGGCCTTGCCCAACTGGACCACACCCAATCTAGTTCTTATTGTTGGGTGTTACGGTCCAGCCAAACCACTCTCACCTGGTTCAGTAGGTGCCAAGACCTAGCCCAGGTTGTCATACACCCACCCTGGCTCTCATGAGTATTAGGGGGTGCTGAAGTATAGCCCAGTCTGGTGTTCCCCAAACCTGGTCCACATCCATCTGAGGGACACTGCAATCATACCCAGCTAGAACGCCACCCCTATTCCAGCTCTCACGCTCACCGATGAAAACCAAAACCTGGCTTCAGTGTCCCCTTAGCTCCCTAACCAGGCTTGTTCCCAGCACAGATCTTGCACATCCAGTGGTGGCTCTGACCCAGTTCATCATTGCCCATACCCTGTCTTGGCCTTTGTCATTGGATGTTGCAGCCTGGCTTGTCCTTGCCCACTACCAGTCCCATCTCTCCAAAATGGTAGAATAATTTGTCAACCATGATTAAGAACAGCAAGTTGCTTACCTGCAGGACAATCACATTTATGGAACAAGAACAACAAAAAATCATAATAAAGTAATCTTGTAACAACCAGTATAGCACTTGAATTTATACTAAAATTCAGTGAATACCCATACTGCCTAGGTTTAGTAAAATACCTTTGAAACAACCGAATGAATGTGCACTTTAAGGTGACTTTTGCAGAGCTAGTATTGTGGCATAATTAGTTAAGCTGCCACTTGTAATAACAGCCCATATAGGCGCCAGTTCAAGTCCTGGCAGCTCTGCTTCTGATCTACCTCCCTGCTCATGGCGTGAGAAAGCGGAAGAGAATGGTCCACACGAAACTTCTGGTTCCTGGCCATTGGGGCAGGAGATAACGTGGATGGAAGATCTCTCTACCTCTCCTTCTCTGTCTCTTAACTCTGCCTTGCAAATAAATAAATATTTTTTTTAAGTTTAAAAACCACAAAGGTTTAATTTTATAGAAATACTTGTGCTGGCTAATTTGAAGCTCATCTTCAATGAAAAGTCAGTAGGCCTCCTATATTTCTTATTTCTTACCACTAGATTACCTAGAGTGACCTAGTCTAATAGTTGAATATCGGTTGGCTCAAACTGGAGACATTTTTTTATTTATACCCTATGCGGTACTCATCACTGGATTGTGATAACAGAATACCACATTGTGCTTAGCTTAGAAACAACAGAAACAGGAAGTCCAATATCAAGCTGACAGTGGATTTAGTGACTGCACAGAACCACTTTCTATAGGTTTCTATGGAGCAATCTTGTGGCTGTGCCTCGCCCATGGTGGGAGGAGTGACAGAGCTCTCACAGACCTCTTTGATAAGGGCATGATTTCATTCGAGAGGGTCCTGTCAAAGCCCTCCCCTATACTGTCACACTGGGAATTAGGATCCCAACATATGAGTGTGGGGAGGACATAAATTTCAGTCTATAACAGGTGCCAAATATATTCCTTTAATTTGCACTACTCCCTTCTTTTTCTTCGATGGCAAATTTGAAAAGGGAGAAATGGGATTTAGAGATGTGAAGATGCAGCTGTTCTAATTGTAAAAGCAGAGATAAAAACAGAGCCACTCCACAATAAGGATAATGCAAAATACTCACCTGAGAGTGTAAGGAAGGCTTGCCCAATGGAATTGCGATGTTCTGGGTAAACGCAACAACTGTGGTAAAATAATAGACATTAGGCTCTAGAGGCATGTACGCTGGTGTGTGTGTGTGTGTGTGTGTGCACAGAAGAGAGAGGAGATGATGAGCATGGGTCAGAAGCTCTGTGTTGGTTTTCAACTTTCTGATGACACCATTGCAGAGAATCTATCATAAGCCAGGCTCTGGCTACTATGGTGATTAAAATGTTGTCTGAGCCCTTGGGGAACTTACAATGTGGCAAGTGAAACAAACCCACAAATAATTAACAGATCACTGGTATCAAACTGACCAAGTGAACAAGCAACTCTAAGAACACAGAGGGAACTGCTTATTGTCCTAAAGGAAATGGGGGACGGGCAGGTGAAGAGCGTTTGACAAAATCCCAAAAAGGCAGGCAGGTGTCCAAAAGATGACTGGGACTTCACTGGGGCTATAAATGTGGCAAAGTCACTGTAGGCAGAGGGACAGAAGGAGAGCATACCCCTAGCCTAGGACAGTGGCCAATACTAGTGGAGAAACATGGGTCTCTATCGTACCGTGGTTGTCAAGAAATGAAGAGCTCAAATCCAAGAGTAGACAAGGCCCATTTTAAGAGGGATTCAAGAGCAATAAAAAGAAAACCAACAATAACACCAAGACATAATTATTTCTATTATTTTTTAACACTATGAAGATAGACAACAAGCTGTTTCTTAAAATCCGAGTAGGCCCTGGTTGTTTGAATATGACAATATGGAGAAAGCCTGTAGCACTCTCAAAGAATTTGACTCACATACTTATACTTTGTGATGCAAGTACTAGGCAATGGGCAAATACAAGCAGCAGGGAAGACAAGGTCCAGCCCCTAGGGCTCCCAGTATGCCTAAGCATGTCTTTAGGACTGTCTGTTCCTTGCCCTCTAGGAGTAGAGAACAGAATTACGTGTTGAGGTTGAGCACAGTGCAGACCTGACCCTCAATGCAAGCCTCTGTCTTACCCCTTTCTGCTCAGTCAATAAAAAGGACTCAGTGTAAAAGGACAGCAATATTTGGCTCCAGAAATTTTGACACTGACACGAATATTGTCCATGACATAGGATCAGAACCTTTGTACCAAGTGGCATGGGTGTCATCAGGGTGAGCAGCCGTGTGTGAGCATGCATGTGTGTGCACGGGAAGCATGTTGGTGTTCTTCCCAGAACTTGGTAGCATGAGATCTTGCCTTTAATGCTGGCAGTAACAGAAGAGTCAGACGATGGAGATGATGGAGTTCCAAGAGGCCATGAAACCCACATGAATTCCTATGTCCAGGCATAGTGAGGCTTGGAGGGACTATTTTTGGAGAAATTGGAAGGTACTAAAGGTCTACTATAGAGCAAAAAGCCGGTAAAAATGTAAGACAGATTTTGTGTAGCTTCACTCATACAACCCCAACAACTTTGTGAAAAGAGACTATCTGGAATTTTTAGTTTTGAGCTGCAAACGAGGAAAATGAAATGCGGGGTTATGGAACAGAGAGGTTGACAGTGTTGGGGCTCAGACCAGCTGTTTATCAGAGCTCTTTGCTCCTTTTATCAGGTTTCCAATAAATGATCATCGTGTCACCATTGCCTGTCATATGATACAATTAAAACCTAAAGCACCACTTAATTTTTTAATTAAAGGACTCTTTATTACTTTTTAGCTGATGTGTTCTCATTTTATTTCAAAGGCGTGAACGACACAGAGATAGCTTCCATCTGCTGTTTCACTGCTCTGCCACAGGCACCAGGGATGGACCAGGCCAAACCCAGGATCCCAGACCTCAATCTGCACCTCCCATGTAGTTGGCAGAGACCCAGGACTTGAGCCACCATCTGCAAGTTCCCAGGGCAAGCATCAACAGGAAGCTGGATCAGAAAACAGTAGCCAGGACCCCAATCTAATATTTCGATTTGAGATGCAGGCATTCCAACAGGTGACCAAACCATTGTGCCCAACATCCAACTCCAGAAGTATCACTTTTAAAAGCAAAGAATCTAAAAGCAGTTGGTCTAGTGCTTGAGCTCTACAAATGTTCAATAGACTTTTTTTAAGCATCTATTTATTGGCAAGCCCTAGCCACACTGGCCAAGGCAGGTGCCTAAATTCAAGGCAGCAACAGCACTCTGGGGAAGCTAATCTTTACACAGGTCACTGAGCTTTGGCATCAGGCTTCATTTTGCTTCTTGAGCTTTCTGAGTTTGACCTTGTGATGACTGAGGAGAAATTTCACATGGTTTTGCTATAGTGGGCCTGGTGGCTTTTTCTTTTTTTTTTTTTTTTCTTTCCTTTTTGAAGGATAGATGGAGGCATCACTATTGCTAGTAAGTATAGATTTTTTAAATGGGTTTCAAGATCAATACATATTAATTGAAAGTACTGTGATACTATAGAGGCTTTTCTAAGAATTGCCTGGGTATCCCCAGAAAATATCAGCTCTTACTGGCTTTCAGTTCCTGTTATACTCTACCGTCAGTAGGAATTAAGCAACATTATGCTTAGAAAGGAAATCTGAAAATTGCAAATAG
Organism: Ochotona curzoniae; assembly: GCF_017591425.1. NCBI lineage: Eukaryota > Metazoa > Chordata > Mammalia > Lagomorpha > Ochotonidae > Ochotona > Ochotona curzoniae. Next base: position 7,300,169 of record NW_024466218.1, read on the forward strand.
CAGGCAGATAGGAGCCACCTGTTTAATTGTATTTGGACTTAACTGATTTTCAAAGACCTTTCATCCTCTATGTTTCCTCCAAGAGAAAATGAAACTAGCATTTTCTTTTAACTCAGTTCTATGTAGGAACAGTTTTGAAATTAAAAAAAAGAGGTGGGCAGAGCAAGAAAATCTGACCTGCCGTCTTTTGCAATGCACCAATAGTGCTGCATACAGAATAAGGCTTCTTCTCGGATTGGGGAGGCGAAAGTCATGAAACAGCAGTGTGAGCTCCCGCTTTAATGCAGAGCATGATGCTGCTGTCTGCTTTGTTAGGTGGTCCATCTGAAACAGGATAGCACCTAGTCAGAGCGAGGTTAGTACCACCTCCAGGAAGGAACCGAGAAGATGTGAGCTAGAAGCAGCAGTTGGTCTAGGCCGAGATGAAGGCAGGTGCCTGCTGCGGAGTGCCACTCCATCCTACCTTCTCATACAGCAAAGCAGCAGCTGGAGACCACACTGGTCTTCACTGGCGCTGGAGGTAGAATCCCCAGTAATCATGTGACTTGCATGATTGCTCAGGCATCACTATTGCTCAGGCCCGTGGCAGAGGTAGGAGAAGGGAAAAAAGATAATGCTGGGTCCTGGCTGCAGGCGGTCCCAACCCTTTGCTCTGAGTCCTGATCACTCTCCTCTTCCTGCTTCCTGTCCTCCAACGGTGCCCCCTCTTAAAAGCCCTCAGCTTCCAGTTTTTTCCAATTGTGATTACCTGAGAGCTAATTAGTGCTTTGGCACCATCCCTGACTTTTTCCTGCCTTGGCCCTCTACCTCCTGCTGCTGTCCACTTCTCTGTCATTAGCACTTCCACCAGAGGCTGGGGAAGGGACAGCAGAGGTGGCCAGGTTCAAACCTATGAGTCAGTCATGGCAGGGCCTGACAATTTAGCAGTTCTGCGGCTGGACTCTGGATGAAGGGGATTGACTTTTTAAGGGTCATTTTCATCTCACATACTAGAATTGTCCATGATATTATTCACAGAGACAATAGTGATGTGTTGGCAAAAGTGTCTCTCCTCCACAGAGCTGGTAGTTGATAGAGTGGCTCGGGTGCTACTCCTCTTGGTTAAATCCTGAGGTCAAAACTGCTATTAGGTCCAAGTCAACTCATCCGCAGATGCTATGTTCATTTACACGCCATCAGAGGGCCTGTTTGAGGATGCAGGCCTGTTTAACTACTCAGGTCCACCGGATTCTAATAGTTTGAACTCAGGTTCTTCAAGGTGGAGAACAACTGTCATTTCTGCCAGTTCAGCATTCATATCCTCTCTAGTCCCTGAACCTGCAGTTGGGCTGGACAGAAAAGAAAAACATTCTCCAAGTCTTCCTGGCCTATAAAGTTCAAAGCCTCACCTGCAATAGGGAATTTGTGGGCACGGTGAGTAAGGGAAACAGCAGAAGACACAATACGAAAGGAAAGAGAAAGATGGGTGGGCCCAGAGACCTCAGGAGGGAGCTGCTAGAGAGAAGTGACCCTATGACAGGACTTGACAGGAGAAAGTAGGCCCTGAACCTGGCCTTGAAGGGATTAGTCACTGCCCCTGGAGCAGACATGTTGGGCGGTAATTGTATTCCAGGCAAGAATGAGAACTAAGGAATAGCAGATACTCAACCAAGTTTTTATCACACAGCTTGTCTCTGTGTGGGACTCCAGTGCAAACTCTCAGCGTGAAGTAGGTGAAGCTTCCAGGCAGCGGGAAAGCATGGGAACTGAGGTATTCCTCTAGCCCTGATTAACTGAAACTCATCCTCAATGGACTTGTGCTGATTGTGTGGTAATGATACCTTTTCCCAAACAACTCAATAGGATTAGGTATTCTGAAACAATTTATTTTTTTTTCTTTATGCAGTTCTAAATAAACCACCCATTTATATTTGTATAGATAAATAGTAGATGCCATCATGGCAGGAACAATTCTGAAGCCTCCTCTCAGTTTGAGCTGAAAAATAAATGGGAGCTTAACTTACTGGCAGACAGTTTTCAAGGTGCATCAAGATCACCTAAAAGTATGTTTATCTTCTTTCAATCCCTAAATTCTGCTTTAAATGTGTATCTGAAGATTTACTTATGATAGCTGTAAGGATAACAGATTTTTTTCTTTTTAGAAATATCTTACTGAATTATGTTATTTACAGAGAAATGCACAAGTGTTAAGTGTAGAGTTCAGTAAGTTTTAACAAATATGCACACCCATGTGACCCACATGACTCCAAGGTACTGAATATTCTTATCACTCTGGAGCATTCATTAATTCCCCCCTCATCTAGAAGCAGCTACTGTTCTGACTGTTAGAATTGTAGTTTCGTTTTGCTTGAAAGAGATACTCTGGTGACAACGGCACATATAATCACCTTTTTATTCCCAGCTTTTGAAATCTATGATCTGTAATAGTATCCTAGGCTTCCAGTTTCAGAAGACAATGCTTGGATATCATTTCAAGGATGAAGTGGGGTGAGATTGCTACCCTGGATGGGAAGGTGGTGTGGGGAGGGAAGTCTGTCCCATTTGCCCCAGAAGATGGTGGGAAAAAATGAGATGATCAAGTTAGGTAAGCTTGTCCGTATGCCTTGGTCACCCAGAGCAGGGAGGAGTCAGAGAGGTGACTCAGGTCCTGCAGTATTCAACAGGAATGATGTCAGATTGTTCTCCAGAACATGGTTACCTTTTTGAAACTCTGAATGTCAAAACCAAGACCCTACAGCAGATGTTGTGGCATTGTAGGTAGGCTTGCCTCCTGTAGCACTGGCATCCCACATGCTGGTTCAATTCTCAGGAGTGCCACTTCTGACCAAGCTCCCTATTCATGAACCTGGCAAAGCAATGGAAAATGGTCCAAGTACTTGTGCCACTGTACCCATGTGGGAGACTCAGAAGAAGCTCCTAGCTTCTGGCTTTGAACTAGCCAACCCCTGGATAATTTGGCCATTTGGTAAGTAAACTAGAGGATGGACGATCTTTCCCACCTCTTAGTGATTCTGTCATTCAAATCAATAAAATGAATCTTCACAAAAACATTCTCCTTAAAGGTAAAACCAAGCCCTATTGCACAGCACATAAACACTTTCAACTGGACTCTAACCTGTTAGCTGGCATTCTTCTCTGTAGTAACCACTTTGTCCAAGACGTTCCAACTGTTGGCACTGGGACTACCCACAGTCATGTAAAATCTGTGCTGGTTGGTTGCTCCATATCCTAATCCCTGCCACCATCCATCACAGGCCTATTTTTTTTTAAATTAATTTGCTATGTTTTATATGAAAAGCAAAGATACATATGGACAAAGAGGGACAGAGATACGCCATTTGGTCATTCACTATGCAAATGCCTGCAACAGCCAGGCAGGACAAGGCCGAGGTTTCAGAATTCAGTTCAGGGCTTCCACACAGGTGGCAGGGACAAGTGCTGGAACCATCATCTGCTTCCTGTCTGGAAGGTGAGTTAGCAGGAAGCTAGAAACAAATGCGGAGTTAGGACTTCAATCCAAGCACTGCTCTGTGGGAAAGGGAAGCAAAAAGCAATGTTTCAACTGCTGTCCCAAACGCCCACCCCCACCACTAAACCTTTGTCTTTACTAAAACCAGGCACAGTGTGTCTGTAAGACAGGGGTCTGATCGAATTTTACCCTTCTCAAACCTGCAGAGGGAGTTGGCATGGAATGCCAACCATAACTCTACCACTTATATCAAAAGGATGACCTCCTTCCTGTTACTGTTCTTGAGAATGAAAGCTGGCAGCTTTTCAAAAGAAAAAAAAAACACAAGAATTCCACTGTGATGGTCTTTAATTTAATCAATGATATGGACTGCATATGTGGTACCAATCTCTTGAGTCTTCTCCAACTTTCTCAACAGGTAGCATATTTGTGTGCCTGGTATACGAAGAAAATGAATTTGATGAAGAATAAGTAAGTAAGCCACAGCTTGTGTTTTGTGTTCTGTCCAGATGCTTGTGGAACCTGTTCCCTCTAGAATGTGAGAATACTGTTCGTTAGCCCTCTTCCCGGGGAAACAGCAGAGAGGTGAAAGCTGTTGGCCCCGAGAAGCAGGCTTTACAAATTCCCCAGGACCATTTTATCATTGTGTGTAGTAGGCTTAATGAAAAACCCATCAAACACAATCAAAAGAGCAATATTTTCCCTTCAATCCATTGTAGTCATTTTTACACTGTAACAAATATTATATTATGAAATGGATATTTAGATGCATTTGCCATGGAAATACTCTATTACTACTATGAATTCTGTTAGCTGGGGTGCTTATTATATTAATGCGTGGAGCAGGGATCATTGGAGATGGCATTTATGTCAGAAAATTAGGATAGAACTCTTCAAAATTAAACAACTTAATCCTTGTTTCTGATTGCAATTCACGCGCCTGCACAGCTCCTCCTCCCTGTGGGATCTGCATTTAATTCTATCATGAGAAGCTCTTTCTCTATCTAGAAGTCAGAACTGGCTCTGCCCTCTTGGCTCAGCGCTTAAGTTCTGGCATGTGTTCTATTCCAAATGCACTAGGAAGTCCTTGGGACCTCATCCCAGAAGTTGTCCTTCTGTACCATGAGATATGGGGAGGGGAATCCCAAGTTCAATGTCACATCAATTGTGAAGTTTGTTTTGCCTCCCTGCAATCTGAGACTTGTATTTGAAAGGAGGGCTTCCATGATCTGGCTGAACTGCATGGATTTTCGCTTATCCTGCTCACTTGCAGTCCTCACTTCCTCTTCTTTTGCCATCTTATGAGAGGGATAAGAGAACTCCTTCCATTGCTATTCTGCAAAGGGAATTTGTTCTCATCTAGGTAAGTCACCCAACCATTCAGACTAAATATTACTTTGTTTTGAACTGCTTTCATCTATTCAGGCCTCCACAGGCCATTAAGGTTTTAAAGGACCTATTCTTTTTCCATTTCCAACCATTTGTACAGTGTCTGGATGAGGGCATCATCTCTTGCCAAGAGCTGACCCTTACTAGGCTAGAGAGGTCTCATGGCCTCAATATACTACCGCAAAAGCTCCAGTACTCAGCCAGGTCCTGAAGGTCTGGAGTCCAGAGCAGACCCCAAGGCCAGAATAGAGACTCATTGGATGCATATTGGGATGCCAAGAGCAGTTCAGTCTGTTTGTCTAGAGAGGGGAATAGTTGACATTTAGAGAAGAGTTAGAGTAAATGATGAAAAATGATTGAAAGCCTTGAAAGTCAGAGCCTGAATTTATAAAGTCAGTGACATCTTGAAGCGTGAGAAATTAAATAATGATTAAATGACACCATACAGTTTGGACTCGGAAATTCGAGTCAAGTGCAGCGGGGTGCTGTGTCTTCTCTTCACCCCAGGGTTTTGGCCTAAACTTCTCCCTGCACTGGGAAATTCCTGCCTCTTCAAAATCCCCTCCACTGAACCTTTTTCTTCCAAGGCCACTCCTTACCTTCTGGTATCAGACTAAAACTGCTTCTCCTATGGAATCTTTTCTCGTCATTCCTCACCACCAGTTAGCCCTATGTTTGTCCACAGAGTATCTGAAGCTAATCTTATTGTAATAATAATAATGGCTGACATATTGAACATTAAATAAATGTTACATCCTAGTCTAACAACTAAGCATGTACATCTCATTTCAATCTCCAAATGATTTACTATACAGGCACTATCATTGCGTTCATTTTTCAGGTGAGAAAATAAGACAGAGATGTTAAAACACTTGCCCAAGCAATAGCAGATCAGAGGTTGAAATTGAGACCTGAAAACATGACTACTGCGCCACGGTAGTTAATTCCTCCCACCTTGGACTTGAAGAACACTCACTGATACAAAGGCAGCACACATAGGTGTTGCCCCTCAATTGGAGGCGAATCTAGGAATTTGTAGCCATCTTTAATCATTATATTAGTTGATGAAAATTCTGTATCTATTTATTTTATATATGATATTGATAGCTATATCTATAGCTATATCTATATAAGTTTATATAAACTCATACACATTACATACTCATATACATATATATAAATATAGATATATATACTCATATGCATATATGGGTGACAAATTTAGCTTCCTTGGCTGATTGTCTACACACTGTGTCTGTAAGAAACTTCTAGGTCTTTTACTGCTTTTCCATCCTCTAATCTTGACTCAGAGAACATTTACCCTTAGAGTTTCCATGTTGTTCTCTTTCTTCAGATCAGTAAGGAGATCAGTAAGGAGCAATACGCAGTTTTCAGATTTATTATTTAAGTCTGTCACAAATCACTTGTTAATCTCCTTCCATTTTGGCAAGAGTTCTTCCAACTGAACACTTTCTGTGCAATCTGATATAAATATATTCTCATTCCTCTTCCTACACCCACTGTGGACATCATTAATAGCAAAGACACTTTGGCAGTTTCTTAACCAAACCCAGCAGGTAGGCATTATTATTAATTAATTAGAAGCCTGGATTTTTTTCTTAAATGGGATATAAAATGGAGTTTAGCATTTCTTAAGTAGCTTACATACTTAGGTTTACTTTGAAAAATAGAGGACTTTCTAGATTTTTAATTTTTCTAAATTGAAGGGCAGAGTTTAGAGAGATTAAGAGAGACAGAGTGAGAGAGGTCTTCCATGCACTGGTTCACTTCCCAAATGGCTGCAACAGCCAGAGATGAGCCTATCCAAAGCCAGGAACTGGGAGCAAGGAGCTTCCTCTGGGTCTCTCACATGTGTGCAGGGGCCCAAGGACTTGGGCCATCTTTTGTTTCTTTCCCAGGCCACAGGCAGGGAGCTGGATCCAAAGTACATGTACTGGTGCCCATACATGATGCCAGCACTGTAGCAAGAGGCTTAGTGTGCTCTGCCACTATGCTAGCCCCTAGAAAAGACTTTTAAACACTGCTATTTCTGTAAATCTTAAAAATACATTTGAATCGAAACTATTGACTTACAGCAATTTTAGCATGGTTTCTGATACTCTCAAGGTGTTTACAATCAAAATTGATTTCCCCCCCTTCTTGCAAAAGCATTTACTAAATGCCAAAGTGGATTCTAAATTGAGCATTGCATGCAGTAAATAATTCAGAAATATCTTCAGGTTTCCTAGACATGAATGACTTTACTCTTAATGCCCACAAGGCTAAGCAGAGCCTATTGATAATCCAGGGCATTGAAGGTGCTATTACTTTAAATGTGCTTGTCAAGGATTCAGACAGCAAGGCTGTTGTCAGCCATGGTGTTCATGACAGCCAGGCCCAGTGGTGCTTAGCAGCAAAGCTTTCCAATCATCCTGGGTCTACAGGACCATTTTGCTGACCGGCTACACTCTCCTTCTCCATCGTTTCAGATAAAGTATCAGCTTGGTGCTCAGCTGCTGGGAAAACTGATGATCAAAACTCAGGAAAATTCTACACTTCAGAGGCTTTCAGGCAGATACCTATAGTCTAGAGGGAAGTGTTACACAGTGAAAATGATCATGTTCACTCTTGAGCTAACCAGACATTCATCTCATCCTTATGCCTGTCATGATGTACCCGGAAAGGGCTAGATGGAGTTAGCATAGAATAACTCGCTACCCTCTCCAGGGAAGGAAGCTTCTCATTTAGCGTTATGCTGTGCTCTGTAAGAGTAATAATCTTTACACCTTTGTAGTACACGCTCAACAAACAGCTTTTGGAGATGAATTCAGTGATTTCATTTTGCTATGGCCATTAGTTTATTTCAGAATTGGTTTTCTGTCACATGCATAATATACCAGTAACGATTATCCCTTACTTCTGAATAACACTATCTGGGATTCAGTGACAAGGAGAACAGCAGGAAACTCCAAGTAGCATGATAATAGCTTCCCAAGCAGTGATGCAACTTTCAGTTTCGCTGAGGGCTGACTTAAGCCAATGACCGCTGCACAAGAATGTTTGGTTTCTGAATGTTGTCTACTTTTGAGTCAGTGATTGAAAGGGTGCCGGTACAAAAGAGCTTGAGCCAGCGGTACAAATTCATTTCCTATCTTGGCAGAAGCTCACACACCATCCCTGTCCGGTGTGATAATGGTATTCTTTCAGGCCTGTGACCCACTGCAGGAAAACTAGGCGAGTCAGACAATGACCAGAAATTAACTCTTGACATGCCTGCAGCTTTTCTAGTAAACGCCAGGGCTTAATATTAGAGACTTAGAAGAGCTGATCTCCCCTGGTGATAGCAATCTGCCTTTCAATTTTGCTGTCTTGAACAGCCAGCTGTGAGCCTTTATAGAACATTTCACAGTCCCTTAATTACCGCATGACAACCTCAGGGTTGCTAATCCTAATACTGTCCTCAAGTGAGGACTGGTGACATATCAGCAGTTTAGTACAACTCTTTCTGTGGTGATCACGTTTGGTGGAAAATACAGTTCCTCCCAAACACAGTGAACTGCTAACCTTAAAATGTGAAGATAAACTTTTGCTCCTGCCTTCCATCATTGGAGAGAAATAGCCTCCTACATCCTGGCTGAGAGTGCACCTTGGATGTTAAACATACAACAATCAGCCAGATGAAGAAGACTTAGAAAAAAAAAGTGAATAGAAACTGACAGGAGGGCCCGGCGGCATGGTCTGGTTCCCGGCTTTGGGTCGGTGCGGCACCGGCCGTTGGGCTCACTTGGGGAATCATCGGACGGAAGATCTTCCTCTCTGTCTCTCCTCCTCTCTGTATGTCTGACTTTGTAATAAAAATAAATAAATCTTAAAAAAAAAAGAGAGAGAGAAACTGACAGGAAAAGATTCCTTGGGTGATTCATTGGATTCCTCAAGCATTTTCTTTCCTCTTTGCTTGGTAGAAATCAGATCACATTTGCTGCATTTCCGGATCTTGCAACGAGGCAGGAAAACCAGAAGCTCTGATGCTTTTGACATGACAGCCAATGTGGTTATTTCTTATGCTCACAAAGAGGCAGGCCAAGGAGCCTACAGTGAAAAGCAAAATTTTGCCTTTATTTCCTGGAGACTTCCAATGACCAGGACCAATAGTGACTGGGTTAAAAAGACTTCACAGATTTTCCCTGCTTCGGCTTATTTTCTATCCAAGTTGGTAAGCTACTGACTGTCAGAAGGCAATTCATCAAATTCACATGTCAAATGTAGCTATGTAAATGTAACACAAGGCATGGAGTTTAGTGAGTTTGCTAATATCCCAAGCCACGTTAATCAATCAACAAACACTAATTGAGCCTCCTAGGGGCACTCGACGATGTTTTGCTAAGTGCTGATAGGAGGTGTCAGAGATGGAGTTGTAGTCCTCCAACAAAGCATGAGGAGATGGCCCAAAGCCCAGCAAGCCCAAGTGTCAATCCCAGCGTGTCAGCTGTACAGATTGGTGACAAGCAGATTCAGTCGTCTCTGGAAGCACACTGTTGCATAGGTTCAACGTGTTTGATTCAGTTAGGATTTCCAGCACAGTCCTCTTTTCTGAGCATCACATTTGTTGTTCCACAAGTCTACTTGCTATCTCCACCTGAATACCTGACAGAATTACAAACCCAACATGCCTAAACACTTTCTCAATTTCCTCTCTATCCCTACCAAGATTTTTGCTACAAACTTTCTCCAGCAACTTTTTTCTCTCCTTCAGTAAATGGCATCAGAACCCTACCAGGAACCCAAGGGTTTTCTCCTTTTCTCATATCAGGAAATCCTGTTGTTCTTATCCTGGAAATGCATCTTAAATCTGTCTTTTCAGATACCTATACCTACAAATATACTTGTGCTAATATTTATGGCATCAATACTGTGATGACTTATTTCCTGAATCATTTGACTTATCTTGAATTCCAGAGTTGTTTGCAATTCTCTTCCCAACATTCCTCCTTGTCCAACATTTACAATTTCAAATTCAAATTCTATATTTATTTGTTTGTTAGATTTATTTATTTTTATTGAAAAGGCAGATATATGGACAGGAGGAGAGACAGATAGAAAGATCTCTGTGCACTGATTTGCTCCTCAAGTGGCTGCAATGGCCAGAACTGAGCCAATCCAAAGCCAGGAGCCAGGAGCTTCCTCTAAGTCTCCCATGCAGGGTTCCAAGGATTTGAGCAGTCCTTGACTGCTCTTCCAGGCCACAAGCAGGGAGCCGAATGGGAAACAGGGCTGCCAAGATTAGAACCAGCACCTATATGGGATCCTGATGTGCACAAGGTGAGGACTTAAGCCACTAGGCTACCATTCTGGGCCCCAAATTTTATATTTATTGATTATAAGATTCTTTTTTTCCCTCCCATAAGTGTAACTATGATATTTTTTGAAGTAGCACCTAATCTATTTGTTCCATGATCTGTTGTGCATGCCCTTTCTCATATTCATTGGGTGAATTTTATTTATTTATTTTTTTATTTATTTTATTTATTTTTATTTTATTTATTTATTTTTTATTTATTTTTTTATTTATTCACAGTAACATGAGTGCAAGTTTTCTTAAAGAAAATGTTGTGGGAATTATTATTAACCCCATATTCCTCTCCAACTTTATAGGTAGTGAAGTTTTTGTTTCTTTTTTATTTTTCCTGTGTCCTTTGGTAATAAGAAAACAAAATACATCTACAATTTCTTGCTCTCTCTTCTTCGTAAACAAAAGGGAGCATGATGCATAAGCTTTTATAATTTGCCTCTGTTCACAAGAAGATAAACTTAGGAAATCACTCCATATCAGTTATAGGCCTCAAATGCAAAGTCTGTTTGACAGTTTGAGCTGTATATTCTGTAGTTACTCACGTCAGTACTTGAATATTTAGGGGATTTCCAGTATTATGCAATTATACGATAGTGCAATGAATAAATTTGCACATTTGTGTTTTTGTGTTTTGGGGTGTGCCTCTTCGGTGTAAGTCTCCAGAAGAAGGCCTGCTGGGTTCCAGAATATATGTAACTCTCACCTTGTGCGAGATCATGACTTTCTTCCTCTTACCCTGCAAGCTGTGCCATTTTGCATTCCAATCAACAAGAATGAGAGCACTTGTTCTTCAAGGCCTCACATTTAACAGCACAATATGTTTTTAAACCTTAACATTTTTGACAGTTTGATGAGAGAAATGCTAATTCTGTGTGGTTAATGTGAAGTCGCACATATTTTATATTTGAAGACTACTTCCTATCTCCTTGTGTCATGTCTTATCTATTTTTCATGGACTTTTTGGTCATTTATTCTCTAAGATTTAAGTATGACTTGTTTTTTTAAAAAAATATTGGTTCTTTATCTGTAGGTAAAGATGCCCAGCGTGTGAGGCATCTTAAAGGGTGTTTATGGTTTGTAGTCAAATGTATCAAAGTTCATCCTTTAGCATTTAGATTTCCCAGTCATTTAAGGTTTATTTTATGTGTTTTATGAGAAATGGATCTAATTTTGTCACTTACAAAGTCACATTCTGTTGTCTCAACACTATTTATTGAGAATAATGAAGGCAGTTTATCATAAACTAGATTTGTATATGTATGTGGGTGTATTTAACCAAATTATTTACTATTGGACCAAAAGTTTTTGCCAGTTTTGCTGTAGTTTTCTATTTAAAGTCAGATCTTCACAAACTTCAGACACCCACGAGTGAGCTGTTATGAAAGTTTTTATAATCCAGAGGAGCCCCAACCATTGATATAGTCTGCACCAATTTGACATAGCTTTCCAAATGAATCTGTTGTGTGTGCCAGAATGATATGCTGACTGATGGTCAGGGACAGGGCAAGAGAGCTTTAGAGACTCCTGGTCTCCAGGATGTTCAGCTCATTCCCTGGATGCAAGGCAGCTGCATATTGAACTGACGTCTATGAGCTCTGCCCAAATCCTTAACTTCAAAATGCATGAGTCATTTCTCACCGTCCCAAGCTGCTGTCTTTTAGATTAGATTGATAGGCAGCATGAGATAACTGATATATCAGTTCTTCAAACACTGTAAGACAAGTTCTTGTTGGTCAGGCAATTATATATACATACATGCATGCATTTATATATATACAGGAAAAACAAATCTGCATTGTTATTTATATGACATGATGTGATTGTGTGCACAGAACATCTTTTGAGGGTTAAAATAATAAAACTACTATGCAGATTGATTTGATTGAAAAACACTAGGTTAACATTTAATGCAAAATAAGTTACATAATTGCTAATACATAATAAGTTGTATTATTGTAGTATTTATAGTATGCAAATATATAATAACAATCATATCACAAATGTATAATACTAATATATTAACTTGTATAATAACCTACTCCTGGATTAATACATAAATTGAAAGAAAGTGAAAGTAACTAAAAACACTTATAATAGCAGCAAAACACCAAATACTTAACAGAAGATGCATAAAATCTTTGCACTGGCAACTATAAGACATTGTAATGAGAAATTAAAGGTATAATGAAAAATAAAGATCTTGTCCTTGAATTGGAATACTTAATGTTGTCAAAATATGTATTCTTCCTAGACTGATCTTGAGGTCCAACACAATCCCAGCTGGAATATTGGCAGACTGCTTTAAAATTGCTGTGAAAGTGCAAGGAATCTAGAACGGCCATCGCAATTTTGAAAGGGGAGAAAAAAATTGGAGATTTACGACACCTACTTCATGACTTAAAATAAAGCTACTATAATCAGAATAGTGTAGCACTGGCATAAAGACTGACAAATAGATCAATGGAGCAGAATAGAGAGTCTAGAAATAGACTCACAAAACACAGTTGATTGATTTTTACAAGGCCTTAAATCAATTCAATGAGAAATGAAAAATCTTTTTAACAAATATTGCTGGAACAATTTAATGTACACATTAATGAAAAACGAAACCCAATTTCTATACATACATAAAATTTATGTATGTGTGTGTATATAGGAATATATAATTTTGAAATTCATCTAAAATGGATCATAGTTCAAAGTGTAAAGGCTAAGACAATGTTACCTCCTAGAGACATGTAAAAGAAAACAAGATAAATTGAATCTTATGAAAACCAAAAGAACATCATTAAGAAAACAAATAGGCAAGGCACAGACTGGGGAGACATGTTTGTAAAGCATGTCTGTCTTATACATCCCATTGACACCTATCGTACATAAATAGCTCCTATATTTATTGACCTTAGACAAACATGGGCAAAATACTTGAGACAAGATTACATGCTTGTTCAAAATGCACAAGAAAATATGTGCGTGTCATGGGTCAACATGAAAACACCAAGTAAAAGCATGAGAGGATTTCCTTCCCGCTGTCCAAGATAAAGACATTGCTAAACTTGAAACCAGATAGACAGATGGCAAGTGAAGCTTTCATACTTGGTTAGGAAGAACATAAAATGATAGTACTGTTTTTGGAAACATGAAGTTCCTTATAAAATCATCCACTTCACCATCCCTATGGGTCAGTTTATGTGCTTCCTTGTGTTTATTCAGTATAAATGCAAACAAATGCCTACCAAACACTCGAATGGGAATTTGGAGAGCAGCTTCACTTTCAGTCACCAGACTGCAAATGACATCTATGTTCATGAAAAGGTGAGAGCACAGCCCAAGAGAGGAATATGAGTGCGATAGAATGGTCTTCAGCAATAACAAGAAATGGGCTATGGATGCCTCAGTGTGGCTAAAGCTCAGATGTCATATTGATTAAACAAAGCAAGACAGAAACAAGCATGCATTCCATGGTACTTTTTATGTGAAATCCAAGAATAAGCAAGAAATCTATTAAATGTGAGGAGAAAAGAGGGATGGCTGAGTAGCTTAGGGCAAGGGAAACTTCCTGCATGTTTTTTACGGCTAACAGTTACACCGGTTATACAAACATGCATTCAATCACATTGCTCTCTTTTATGGCATTAATTGCCCTGAGATATAATTCAGATTTCTTATCTGTGTCTCTCACAAATGCTTACAGCAATTCAAATATAATCAAATATGTTTAGTATATTTGTCTTTAGTTTGAGTCTGTCACTTACCACGTTTGCTTCTCAGAGAAGGGACTGTGGCCATCTTGCTAACTATGGCATTCCAATGCCAACAGTGGAAGATCTGCTCCTTTCTCTTTTTCTCTTTTTAACCCTTCAAGAAGCTAAAATTGCCAGGTCAATCAAAACTGTTAACATGCTTGTTCTTTCTGCATTTAGCTTAATGGAACTTTTTCTCTTGCTTTGGTTTTCCATACACTGATGTTGTGTCCAGGAATGAGACCTGCTAGACTGTTGATCTTGCCAATTAAAAAAAAAAAAAGGCATTTCATATCAGCCCTAGCCCTGGTGCTTTGTCAGAATACAATGCTCTCATATAGTAGCCCAAGACCTGGCTTAGATTTTTTGTGACAAGAAATGACTAACTCATAATGTCATGTATCAGGATGTGTAACATATGGTAGAGTTGATTGCTATGTCCTTTAACTAGAGCAAATTTATTTGATTATGCTAACAATGTGTCTTACAAGATAACACTATGTGTAACATTTAGAACCTCAGCATTGGGCTTACGTGGGTATATTAATGTCCTCTTTGAAAAGAACTTCACCTGGGACCACAGCAGTGGTATGATCTTCCACCCGTGGTGCCAGCACCAGTTCAAGTCCCCAGTTCCAATCTAGTTCCTTGTTTATGATCAGGGAAGGCACTGAAAGATGGCCCAAGCCCTTGGGACCTTGAACTCCTATGGGAGACCCAGAGGAAGCTCCTGTCTCCTGACTTTGGGATTGGGATTGGCGCAGATGTAGTCATTTCAGCCATTTAGGAAGTGATCCAGTGGTTGGAAGATCTGTGTGTGTGTGCGTGTGTGTGTGTGTGTGTATGTGTGTGTCTTGCTCTCTGTAAATTTGCCTTTCAAATATAATGAGCAAATACATCTTAAAATAATAACAGAGCTTCACCTAGAATTTTAAGACCCTGAAAGAAAACTGCCTTAGCTCACCAGTTAATTCCTGGAGAGAAACGAGTCTCTTCAAGAACTTGCTGACTTTGAAGTACTTGGCCTTCATTGACAACTTTTGTATTACATGTGGATTACATAGTTTTATCTTTTTTGTTTATGGTATACACAAAGGATCAAGATAGTTGAGACATGTCAACCTGTCTGGAGTGAAATACACTGACACTTTCCTCCAGTCATTCTTTAAGTCCTTCCTAGCACTTCAGATGGAGCTGTCTCCCTATCACGTGTCTTCATTGGCCTAAACAACAATTCTGCTGCAATGACTTACCTGTGTAAAAATATAAGGGAGAGTTACAATGAAAACCACATTTAGAGAGTTTTTCAATGGAATAGGAGGCCAGTAAGAAGACAGAACTTGGGCATATCTCAAATTGCCACCTGACACATGAATTGGTCACCCTTGCCTTTGTCTGTGGGTGTCCAGAACTATGAGTGTCCAGAGAGTTCAGATGCATGTCAGGATAACACATTCTTTTCTTACCCTTATTTGATCCATGTTCTTTCTCAACATTCAGTAAAGGCTTCCTATAAAGGAATTTCTGCTGTTTTGTAATAAATCAGCCTACATGCTGTAGTAAGCCTCAGCTCTCTCTATCTCCCTCACAACATGACTTCATAAATATCTCAAACTGCGTCTCTTGAATTTCAACTCTTAAGACCCCTAAACATTTGGCACTTGAAAACACAGTCCTTCAAAATCTTTTAAAAGTCCTTAAACGTCCTTTAGCAGACTTCTCAGCTCCTCTTTGGCCTTTAGAAAATTCTTTGTGTAGCCTGCAAGGAAGCTCAGAAAACTCTTAATCACTGCTATCACTCCGTTTGAAGTTCCACATGTCCCAGTACATCTAGTAGGAAGTATCACTTGAATGTGATTTACCAGCTTGCCTCACATGGTCTGCCATCTGTGAGGATGATGTGCATATTGCTGTACTGGCTAGCAGCATGAAAACAATCAAAAACTCTAGATCTTTGTTTTTCCATGAAGATTTTAAGTTAGCAAAACCCAGTTGTGATAAAATGTAGCTAGCCACTGTTCTGTCTTGCTCCCAATAGCATTACCCCTGATTCCTTGGAGAAAATCCTTTTCATCTATTCTCTCTTGTGTGTTTTCTCTAAGGGAATGATAAAATGTATTTCTGTTTGCAAGGACCTTGAGCTCTGAAGTCATGGGTCCCTTTGGTCTTATCTATGTATTTGTTGTCAGTTACATTTCCTGCCTCCCTTGATACATCACCGTCCTGCCCACCCTGGGATGCCCATTTCTTTGGCTTCATTGGGAGAAGCTCTCAGGCTCCCATTCTGATCTTTTCACCCTTCACACCTGCAGACCTCTGAATAGTAGAATATGGATTTCTAGGCCCAAGAACTTTTTAACTCTTTGTAATCCGTAAGATAACTAACAGTCCTAATTTCTGCACACATTCACCCAAAGCCCTCTACCTATGACTATTGAGATGTCGTGTAAAAATTCTCCCAGTTCCTTCACTTCCTGAGTGGAGTAACTTTGATTTTCATTCAACTATGATGACAACCAGCTTAAAGCCTCCACTGTCACCACCTGTCTTTGATGTGTCTCTTCATCTCCCAGACATACTGCTTGCTTTTTCCTTGTCTTAGGTCAAGTTTTAGAGAGATCCTAAGACACCAATAAAGTACAAGTATTGATAAGCTGATCTCAGGGAAACTCAGAAAAGATATGTGCTTTGAAATACTTAACAACATAGAGGAGTAGAGCATTTGGAAAGCTTAAGTTCTCTGCCTTAAGGAAACAGTAGAGACTTGGGTGGGAGACAGGAGCAGAAACCTGGGCTCCCAAGCTGATAAAAAGGACCCATGTTTTATCACAGAGTTGGAAGTGCTCAGAAGATTTCTCTAATTTGTGCTGGCCAGAGGTGGTGGGAAAAGGGAAAAGTCATTTGTGCTGGGTGACATTTCAGTTTTTGTGTAAGTGTTAAGGGTCTGGCACAATTTTGAAACTTACATTTGTCATTTTGTTTTTCCTCTGGTGAGCGAAGCCACCACTGCTTCATTTTGAAGTATTCAGTGCTATGCACAGGTGCACCTAATTCCATGTATAGCTCTCCGCACTCTTTGAATGCCACTGAAAACACATCACTCACAGCCTCCCAGTACATCTATCACTCACAGTGTTTGCTACCATGGGGTTTTGCTTGGGGAACTAGCTCCCAACTCTCCCAGCTCCATCTGCCCAAAGATTGGCTTTAGATGGCAAATATCTTTCTAGGAAATTTGAATTTTTTTTTCCAAAAGTCTGATAAAATACTTTCTGTCTCCTTTCTCTTTATGACCTTTTCCATGTGATGATCATTTTGTAGAGAGGGCTCTGCAATGGAACTATGCCAACCATCTTTGGAACAGGATTATCACTGTGCGTCTAGCATCCTAAATTCAACAAACACGGACCATTGATGTTTATGGTCCTCTGAAATCTCCTCTCTGCATTTTCTGAGGTTTCAAACTGTAAGAGGAAGTCTTGATGTTCTTGATTTCCACAGTGCTCCCATGCGTGGTCTGTCCACAGAACATCCTCACCCTACCGCCTCTTGAAATCTACAGTATTCACCATGTTGATTGCAGCTTGTGGTTTCAAAGAGTCCTCTTACCTTTGTTCTTTCCCTTCTTCAACTACTTCTCCACAACCAAGTCAGACTGTAATCCAAAGTGCAATTATAATCACTTAAATTTCCCCACTTTTCAATGACGTCATGCTTTCTAAGGTTTCCACCCAGACTCTAACCTGCTTCCCACCTCTTTTCTATTCATCCTTCCTCAGTCCTCTTTCTGGCCTTCATTTTCCTACTCTGTACATCAGTTGTTCTGTTTTACCTATTTTGTCTTCCAACTCAGCAATATTTGTCACTGTCCAGAACCAGTTACCTGCCCTTTTTCCTTAAGTGATGTAGCTTGGTCATACTGTACACTTTATATTATTCTTTCCCTGGAGACATTTCCCTGATCTAGAAAATAGACAGGGCATCTAATGCTTGTCACATGTTTTTTTTTTTTTAACTTTCTACATTCCCAAACAAGCTATAAACTCTATAAAAACAATTGTGTCTATCTTGGTTATCATCTTATTTCTTATTCTGAGAACTCAACAACTGCAAACAAACAAACTTGTGAAGAAAGGGCAAAGGAAACGAACAGACAATTTTCAGAAGAACAAATTCGCATGATTAACAGACGTGAAAAAAGGCTCAGGCTCACGAGCTAACAGGGAAATACAATGAAAAACACATTGAAGCTACACCTAAGTCCAGTGAGCTTGGCCTACATTAGAACTCTATTAACATTACCTGTTGGCATGCATGTGGGAACAAAGGCATTCTCCTTCACTGTTGGTGGGAGTGCAGACAAGTACAGCCGCTATGGAGGTCAATATGGAGAATGCTGAGAGAACTGAAAATGATCCTGCCATAAGACCCAGATATCCCCCTTCTGGGAATGTATCCCAGAAAGAAAATAAAGTCTGCATCCAAGAAAGGGATCATTAATCATGTATTTACAGCAGCACAATCTACAATAGCAAAGACTTGGAAACAGCCCAGATGCCCATCCAAAGAGAAGTGGATGTAGAAATTGTGATACATCTATTCCATGGAATACTACTCAGCCATTAAAAAGAATGAAATTCTACCATTTGCAAGTAAAAGATCCTAAAGCAAAGCCATTATGCTCAGTGAAATAAGTCAATCCCAAAAGGACAAATATCATATGTCTTTCTGATATAAGACAGCCTTCATGCAACGCGTAAGATCTATAGCCTTTTCAACACTGTTTTTGCTACATTTCATGGGTTTTGATATTTTTGCTTTTATTTTCATGTCTTCAAAGTTTTGTTTTATTATTAATCTCTTCATTGACTCAGAAAGCTCTCACAGAATGGTTGTTGTGTACTGAGACATAGCATGCATGCATTTGACTTGGTCTCAAAGCCACACTTTAAGATATGTTAGCACTCCCATACTCAATGGAAAAATTGAGTTCCAGAAAGGTAAATGTGTCCATGTGCTTACATTTGGTTGACAATAGAACAAGGACAGAAGAGTTCATGGAGTTAGTGTTTATATTCCCCAAGAGGAATGCTTTGCATGTATTTGGTTACCTCTGAATTCCCAATAAGTACTAACCCAAAGAACAAATGAGTAGATGATTGGCAAACAAGTTGGCATTTTAACTTTTAGTTGCTGCAAATTCCCCAGCAAGAAGCCAAGTGAAAAGACAAGTATCTTTCAGGCTGTATTCAGATTTTCACTGTTGGATTCCAGCAGTCAGTACGGAACACAATGTTAACAACTGTTTCTGACACATATTACAGTGTCAGATCCATGCGCTCCTAAATCAACGGGAGTCAAAATAATGGGTATAATTAACTAAACTTCTAGTTGGGTTTAAATGACATAGTCACATAAAATGGAAAAGGCTGGATAATCCTTTTTTTCTCAATAAGGATTGTTCTTGGTGTAAGATAAACCATTGATAGAGCCTGCAGTTGCAGGAGCTATAGAAAAAGGCAGGTATGGCCAAGGAAACGCCACCAATGCCCAGAACTCCCCATGATTTATACTTATGTAATGATGAATGTGTAATAAATTCAAGATTTGGGGATAGACTGCTTTGTACGAGGTCCAGATTACACGGTGTCCATTTGGTGTCCTCTGGCCTTAGTTTGCCTTTCAGGATTGCCTTTGTTGACCATTTCTTGCTGTATTAAAACATTAGGGAATGAGAGCACACACTAATTTGCCAAGTCCCTCCCTGGCCCCGGGAACATAAGTATCTCATCTTTATTGCATCCATTCTGTGCTCATATTGGATGGGATGCAGTTAATTTTCTACAACTTTGTTTGAAGAGATCCTAAAAGAACCACTAAGGAGTATTTACAGGATAAGAATGTCACGTTCCATTGCTCGTGATTTATTGGTGCTCTGCAAGCTTTCTTCTTACTTTGACTATTGTTGTTTTTGTTTGTTTGTTTCTGCTTCCATGAGAATTAAAAGTCATTTGGCTTGTTGTTGGCTTTAATATAGCTTATTATTAGCAAGATTGTTATCTGAAGTCAAAGGGATGGTTGAGGTTTTAGCGGTAGTTTTGTACAGAGTGGACACATCTCTCTTCATTATTTCTAGTCAATTCTCAAATGTCATTTTCTTAGCACTGCCAGGGCTTTCTGTTTTATGGATATCAGCAATCATTTACAGAACCATCCGAGGGTATTGAAGAAGAGATTTCACACTGTAAAAGCCTGACAGGCTTTAACACATAGAGGAAAAGAAAAACTATATTTGCTTCTAATTCACTGTTGTTGGTAGAGATTTCCAAAGATGATTATAATGAGCACGCTTCTTAGTTGACCCATGAATTATTTGGCTCTGTTGGTGAAATGTCAAGCAGTCAACTCGGATAAAAGAGTGCCATGTAACTAACAAACCTATTCCCAGAGCAGTGCACAAGGAGTTCCACTGCCTCCCTTGAGAGACCACTTGGTAATCCAATTGTTCTCACAGTTGGGAATTTCTTTTCTTGACATTCAGCTTCAAATTTCCCTCACCTGAGCTTATCTCATTATGAGAAAAGGAAAAGCAAAAATCAAAATACCCATTCCCCTGCACCACCCCTGCAACAAAAACAAGCAAACAAACAAACAAAACCAACTACAGCCGACTTTAAAGAATTAGCCTCTGTAGCAGTAAAGGCATCTATTTCTTATGTCCAACAGTGGATGTATATGGAATTTTGTTGTTGGTGTCTGAGACTTTACCCCTTACTCTTCTTATGACTGTTATTTTGGTCTTAAATCTTGCTAGTCTTTTCTTCCTGCTAAAGGCAAACCGAGTTCCAGAGGCCTTTCTCCTGACTGTGCTTGGAATACCCCTTTTATTGTTATCATACTCAAACCAGTCTCAGGATATTCTGACTGGTGAATACATGGCTAATTCTGCCATCTGGATCTCATACAATTGTTTGCCAGTGCTTGTTCCCACGGCCCGACTGAGTGGTCAGAGACACTTACTGTGAGCCTGGTAAAACCTCGGGAAGCCTCTTTTCCAGGGAAGGTATTACAATATTACAAAATATATTTCTCATTTTCTTCCCTCCTTACTTCACTCAAGTCCTCTTGTTCTTGTTTTCCTAGTTTGAGAGACAGACAGAGAGGTGAAGTAGAGTGGGCTTCATCTGCTGATTCAATCCCCAGCTGTCCACAATGGCTGGGGCTGGGCCAGCCTGAAACCAAGTTGTGGGGAGATGAGAACCTACCTGATCCTCCCCAGCCCGGCCATTGGCAGGAAGCTGGATTTGGGGGTCAGAGTCGGATATGGAAAACACACGAACTCTGATATAGAGCATGGACATGTGAACCATTAGAACACCTACCACCAAGGTTGCTTATATATCCCTAATCTCTGACATGAGGGCTTTTCCCCCCTTCTTTTCTCAGTTGTTTGTCAAGTTTCCACTGTATCATTGCTACTTAATCATCATCATTACAAAAAGCTCCGAGGAATAGCAGATGCTTTTTGGACCTGCTGTGTGTATGTTGCTGTGTGTGAATTTATAACTGACAGACTTCCTTTTGGAGAGCAGTCTGAAGTTCACAATAGAACTGAGTGGGAAGTGCACAGTGTTCGCATACACCTGCTCCCCCCACAACTCACATCCATGTGGCACATTTGTGAACACTGACAAATGAACTTTTATCACATCATTATCAATGGAAGTCTGTTTATTACATTAGAATTCAAGCTTTGCGTTATATGTTTTATGGGTTTTGATGAATGTATGCTGACATTTGTACCATTACAGTGTTATATGGAACAGTTTCATGATACTAAAAATCCCCCTGATGCAGATGTTTTATGATCTCACAATCGTTTTGGTAGACCTAATTTTCCTGGCTCTATCCAAGAAAATGTTATGCATCAGTAGTGACAAGATAAGTTGTCTAGCCGTATTAACTAAAAGATCTTAGGAGCCAACCTAACTGTAACAGCTGAGAGGGGTATTTTATTATCATTATTTATTTTATTTTATTTTTTATTATTGGGAAGGCAGATATACAGAGAGCAGAAACAGAGAGGAAGATCTTCCATCCAATGATTCACTCCCCAAGTGATCGCAACGGCTGGTGCTGCGCCAATCTGAAGCCAAGAGCCAGGAACTTCCTCCAGGTCTCCCACATGGGTACAGGATCCCAAGGCTTTGGACCGTCCTCGACTGCTTTCCCAGACCACAAGCAGGGAGCTGGATGGGAAGTGGAGCTGCCAGGATTAGAACTGGTGCCCATATGGGATCCTGGCCCATTCAAGGTGAGGATTTTAGCTACTAGGCTAACGCATCAGGTCCCAACAGAGGAGAGTTTAACCTGTGTAGAACACCTTTTATGGGGGTATGATATCTTCAATAACTGGGTTTCATTTACTTTTTGTATAAATATTTTAAGTATGAGAATCCTGATTTGAGCCCCATATGTGGATAATAATTCATGTGTGGATAATACATCGTATTATAATTGCACTTCAGCTTTAGATGAAGATCTCAATGTGATCAAGATTATAGTCAATAAAAAATAAAATTACCAAACCACTGTAAGAATGATAAGTCTAATCAGTGTTCTGTTTGTTCCAAGGGACTTACCTTCCCAGGAAAGGTAAGTCTGATCAGGTTTTTATAAATATACATTGTGTGAGTGCTTTTCTTTTCATATCTTAAAAAACAATCCCAACTTTCTCCTGTCCTGAATTTGTCGGTAGTTGAAGCACATGGCTGGCCTGCCTGCTGTGGAATCTGAAATTATTCTCTTCTATGTTTCCTATTTTTACAAAATAATCTGTGTTCTTTACTGGGAAATAACCCCATATTTTCATAATCTTCGGTATCTTAACTCCGTATGTGTGAATTTTATTCTTTAACTTTGGATAGAATGAAGGGAACACACAGGGAAGACGTAAGAAGTTCTAAACATCTATGGAAACACTCCACTTAGCCTAGGCTGGGTTGTCCACTGTTGACCTGTGAAAGCTTGTTCAACTTCTACATGCTTGGGTTTTCTTTCTTTGCAGTTAGTGCCTCGGGAATTTACAAATAGTCTAAGTTTCAAGTTCTCTTATTCAGTTGCCAAAATCTTGTGACAAGATCCTCCTTGATCTCAATTCCTGCAATGCAAATTGTAGCCATGAGAGTATACCATCAATACCAAATGCTATGCCGAAATGCAGATTTCATGATCGAATAAGGTACAACTAAAGCCTCAAACTGACCTGAAAAAAGAACATGTGCCCTTTAGTTAGTTTGAACTAGGTTGTGTTTGGACAAACCTCAAAGGTCCCAAGGGGTACAGGCCTTTGCCTTGTCACCCACTTTGCTTTTTGGCAGTATCCCATGCTTCTATTTTAACAAATGTTTAAGGATAAAAGCATAATTCTTGCCACAAAAATACTGACAGACAAAATAAGGAAGATAGTAGTTATTCATTCATTCATCTAATACTGAAAATGCTAAGCAATGAAAAGCTGAATGGAAGTGCTACACCTGGTGTCCAAAGAGTTGTCGTGAAATGATGGTTTTTCATGCTGATCCAAGCATCATGTGTTACTTGGCATCTTGAGATGAAATGCTCAAGATCAGAGTTTTGGAGACTGAAGCTTGGCCTCATAATTAAGTTATCAGTTGGAATGTCCAACTCCCTAACAGAATGCTTGGGTTCAATACCAAGCTTAGATGACTCCAGCTTCCTGCTAATACAGTCCTTGGGAAACGTCAGTGTTGGCTCAAGTGAAAGTGTTTACTCTCACAGGGAGACTTGGATTGCTGGTTCCTGACATTGGCCTGGCCCAGCTCTGGCTGATATTGGCATTTGGGCAGTTAACCAGTAAATGGGACTCTCTCTTTCTCCCTCTCTCTCTTTCTCACTCTCTCGCTCTCAAATACATTAAAAAAATAAAATAACCAAATTTCATGATGTTTGCCATGTGAATAAATATATACAGTAGATTTTCTTGAGTTTTTCTGCACTTAAATAATAACTTTTCTACCTACTGACTTTCCAAAAAAATAAATCTTAGTCTCCAACTGTCAGTTTGCTTAATTCTCTTTAGTATTTACATGTCTGTGCAGCAGAGATGTAATGCTAGCTCCCTATATAATTATAAATTCCCTGGTAATTGCAATAATAAAAATAAAAGCAAAGCTTATTATAATAGTATATGATTCAACCCCAAATGTTGAAAATTACATTATTTCAACATGTAACTGAAGTACAAATTTATATATCTTTTTCACTCTAAGTCTTCAAAATTCAGTGTGCATTTTATTATTCCACCACATGCCAATTTGAACACTTCTTATGTGTTTGACAGCCATTTATGGATAACACATGTCCAGAGTGTTTGCATCCTCCATTTGAAAGTACTGGGAGATTTTTTGAGTTTCTGTGTAACATGGAAAGCATTTTATATCAAGTAGCTGATATGAACATTTCCTTGCAGGAAGAACATTATAGAAAGAAAACTTCTTGAGAACTGTGCATGAGCTCAGGGCAAGCTACAGAATCTGAGGATATCTGCTGATGCCAACTGTTCATGGAAAAAAGAAAAGTCTGCATATTAAGAGGGAGTCGTCAATTTCAGATTAGAGGAAGACAAGATGAACTCGGAGGGAAAAATTACACTGAGGAAATCAGGGATAAGGTGGGCCCCTTTCCTTCCCTTTTTTATGAAACCGGCCTCATTTTAACTGAATTGTTGTCAGTGGATCTTTATTTTTGACAGTGCCAAGAGTACAGAAAAACTTAGAAAGGAGCATAAAGTGACAGCTGATAGTTGGATACAGTGATTGGCGTCATAAGGAATATTTAGATCTAGAGTGTAAGAGACATGACCTTACATATCAAAACGAGGTCTAAAAGTTACAGCACTCGGAAAAAACACTCACTGGAAGTTTTGTAGTTGTACTTTCCCCCAAATTTTGTGTGATTTTATAGTCTGAAACTTATGGGACAGTTTTGTAGGAAGTATCTGGGTTCACCAGATACTGCTAAGGTGCTGAGTCAGTAGCTTAGATTGTAGGTCTCAAATTTAGGTCAACTTGTGTTTCAATCACAGCACTTTCCTTTACTTCTTACATGGTTTGAGTAATAGCTTGTTATCTCTCATCTTCAATTTTGCTTTTGGCACAGTGGGGATGAAAGTGGCACGCACCAAACAGAGTATATTTAACCTGCGTATACTGGAGCTCGACAGACAGTAGTTATGCCATTATTAGAGCTATGCATATGCCAGTGACCCTTACCATGTCGACCCTGGATCCACACCATTAGCATCACTCAGCTCCTGTCCAGGCAAAGCCACTGCCCAGACTGACAGAGTGAGAAACCCTGGAGTGGATGCAGAAGTCTATGTTAGCAAGCCCTCTGGGTGTTTCTGAAGCAAGCTAATGCTTCATAACCTATGGACTCTAACAATCCCAGATAAATAAGGAGCCACTCTATTTTAAGCACTTCCAAATGAGATGCTTCAAGCTCCCTTGTCGATATGTTCAAATGTTTGCAACTACTATTGTCAGGTACTTCTTATCTTCTAATATATACGTGAGGTGCTTTGAGATCCTTAGAGGAACACTGCGATATGAAGACAAATGCTATTATTTTCTTATTGCTTTCTCCTTGATGTCAAAGCCTGTTAGGAATATTTAGCTCCTTCAAATGCTACCTTGGTGAATTCCCCATAGAGCACTACTTAAATCAACTGCTTCCTCCTTTCAATGAGATTGTTTCCTTCTTTCTTTTCACCACCAGAGTTTATTTTGTTGATACTGAATCTTCCCTGAGACTGAACTGCTGTTTTGCTCGTTGCTATGCCCATTCCAGTAATGTATGCGTCGTGTTTTCCTTGCTCGCCTTTTTTTTTCCAGAAGCCCTTGTGGGTAAATAATACGAATGACTTGCATCCCATATAAAAATGACAAGTCACAAGCAATTGTTAATAGAGCCATAGACACTTTCTAGAGCTACAAGTGCAAAACAAATACAACTTTCCCCTCCATCCTTCGACCCAAAATATTATGCTCTCCTAGCTGCACACCATGAAAAGACAGCTATTTGTCCTTGAAATAATGTTTGGCAAATACAACAAAGCTACAGGAAGGAAGAGATCCTTAAAAATATCATCCTCAGTCTCTTTCCCCTTAACGGGTGTCTTTATCTTTCTCTCACTGCACAAAACCAGTGCCCTCCTCCTGTTGCTTCTCTTTACAGAGAACATTGACCTGTTACAGAAAAAAGAAAGAAAGAAAGAAAGAGCTCCAATAACACTTGCTCATCATAGGAAGTAATGGAGCAAGAGAGCCGCCGCATGAAGTAGGAATCTTGAAATTTTTTCCCTGCCACCTGCTCCCCACTCTTCGGTTTGCTCCCTCCCTCTCCCTACTCCTTTCCCTTGTCTTATGGGTTTTCATTTTTTCTCTTTTAAGAGAATCACTTATGCTGCTCAATTAGGACTTCATCAATATCTCTACAAGTTGATTGCCAGAATTCCTTCTGTAACACCATATAGGCTGCCAGAGCAACAGGAATGAGCAGGTGCTGTCAGTATAAAGATAGTGAATACCAGCTTTTACCCCAGCCTCCCTCCTATCATCCTGCCCAACATCTACCCACACAATAGTGGGAATTGAAGCAGTTCCACTGCATTATGATTATTTATTCTTCATATCGTAAAATTGTTTTTAAGTTGATTTTTTTTTTTGTCCCTCAGCAACAGCTACCATTAGGGCTGAAGCCTACTCTTTTCATTAATATTTACATATACACAGGTTTCAGTTCCAATAACTGACTTAAGGATATTATGATCTATCTTGTGCAGTGTGGCATATGTTATCTCGAGCTACTGTTCATGCCACCATCGTAAAAGGCAGTTCAGTTTCTCTGTCATGAGCCCCAGAATTCATAGGTTTATAACAGCTATAAAAACACATATTATATTCTGTGATGACAAAGTCACACTCAGGGAGTGAATCTTCATGGAAAATGAGAGCGACCTTGCTTACTTTTAAGCCAAAAAATATTTCTGTTTTCAGGGCATTTTGCTTTTTTTCACCCATCAAAATGAAAAATGGTTTAATTTACTTTCTTAAAAGAAATGCGAAACTGCATAGTCATTACTAGCTCCTTTGTTAGATTTTTTAAGTCATTTCGTTTAAAAAAGAATGGTTGCCTATCTGACAGAAAATTGGACTTGCATAAAAATTTGTCTCAATCTTTGTGTGTGTTCATTTTGCCTGTATTTTGATCCAGAGTAAATGCTTCTTGTAAATCTGTAAACAGCAAACATGCTTTATCTGCTAAACTCGTGGTTTTATGTTGGTTCTTTTCCTGAGCCCTGGTAATTGTTTTGGGCATAGAAAGTTAATGTTCATTTTTAAATCTGTGTTCATTTTCGGATAAATTACATAAGAAATTAATTAATATCTGTAAATGCAAATGTAGCCCCCAAAGTTGGTCATTAAAGAGCCTTTGAGGCTGCAATTTTAACTTTCTCAAATGACAAAATAATAGGTGATTAAGGATCATGGAGATTCTAGGTTCTTTTGGTCACATTGCCCACCCTCTATCTTTCATTATTCTCTCATTTGTAGACTCATCTCCCTTGTCACTAGCAACCAGTTGATACTCATGTCTATCTAATTGCTTTTCCTTTTGAGGACTATGTGATATGCGTGTTGTTTCTTGCATAAGTACGTGTGAACAGGAAGATATCTGAGAGAGATGACTCTTTAGGGTCTTCGTTGGGTATTCCTTGCTTATGGCTTTCCTAGGCTGTAAAAGGTGATCAAACGCTGGCCTAACTTTGTGATAGAGGGAGCCCAGCACATCTTTTACAATGCATTATGTGTGACGGTGATGCATACCTCTACCTATGTCATCAAGAAATAGGGGATCCATATGATGAGATTTTGCCAATGCATGTTAAAAAAAAAATCAAACACTTTCAACCATAAAACCTGTGAACAAACCCAATAATGAATGTGAGACAGTTCCCTTAGCTGGCAAAGGTCATCACACAGGCCTTGCTTTCCTTGCAGGAATCATTTACATGATTTCAAATATTATACCTTTTTTGAACTATAAATCCACAACTCCAGCCTGGAATCATTCCTCAATTTCAAACATATTTATATGTACTTAGATACCACATTTATATAGAGGTTTAAAAAGTTCAGGGAAAATTGTATTTCTTGGAAACCTGCACAACTGATTAGTTTTCTTTAAAATCCTGACAATAATCCTTTGAGGTCGAGATTTTTTTAAAAAAAGATTTTTATTTATTTTTATTGGAAAGGCAGTTATAGAGAGAAGAGACAGAGGAAGATCTTCCGTCTGATGATTCACTCCCCCAAGGAACTGCAACGGCTACAGCTGAGCCTATCTGAAGCCAGGAGCCTCTTCCAGGTCTCCCACGCAGGTGCAGGGTCCCAAGACTTTGGGCCATCCTTGACTGCTTTCCCAGGCCACAAGCAGGGTGCTGAATGGGAAACAGGCCCACCAGGATTAGAACAGGCACTTGTACGGGATCCTGGTGCATCCAAGGCGAGGACTTTAGCTATCGTGCCGGGCCCTGAGGCAAAGATTTTTATTGTCTCTATTTCTAGATGGAGAATTAGAGGAATGGGAATATAATTTGTTCTGTGTCATACAACTGGTATGGGATTGAGTTAGAATTCAAAACTTAGAATATCTGACTGCATAGTCCATGTTCTTGAGCACCATATAACACTAGATGTAGCTCCTCTGGGGAACACGTAAGAGTGACTGCTTTCTGGAAGCTTCCAATAGCAGAATCAGCTTTTGCCTCTTCTTATCAGTACACAGGAACAGAAGAGACTGATTTCAGGCCCACTTTACCTCCTCTATCTCTATATCACAGATTTCCTTTTTGCTGCCTTCTTATGCATGAGGGCAAGACATGATGGGCCAGCAGTAAAAGGATTTAGCAGCTAAGGTTAAGCATGGGCCAGGACAGTGAGGTGATAGTTTGGAAAACAGAATCTCTTAAGTGAAGTAGGGTTTAAAACCTGGAGACATTGGGTACCAATGATGAAGTTAGTTTTTTAAAGCTTCAATAACTAGGAACAACTGCGGGGCTTGAACAGTAATATATCATCTTACATCTCCAAATGCTAGAAATTCAAGATCGAAGTGTTGACAAAGACGCTTCTCCCAACCCCATGGGGTTGGGGTGGGAGACACATCCCATGCCTCTCCTAGTTTCGTGTGCCTTGCTGGACATCATACTGTCCTTGATTTGTAGCTCCATCACCTCAAACCCTAAATGTGCTCACAGGCTGTTTTCCCTGCCTTTGTGGTCCAATCTCCTGTCATATACGAGAACGGGGTCACATTGGATTAGAGCGCCCCCTAACAGCCTCACGTGAACTTGATCATCTGCAAAAGTCCTGTTTCCAAATAGGCTCCCCGTCACAGGTGTGGCGAATTAGGATTCTTAACATCTGAGGGGAGGACAGAATTCTCTTGGAGTTGACTTTGGGAAATAAGAAAGGACTAGGTTCAGACAAGCTGGGCCACTTGATGGTGACGTCTAGGAGGCTGTTGTGTTGATCTGCCTGAGAAAGCCGGAGACTCAGCATCCTCTTCTTTTTAAAGATTACAAATGACCGTGACTGCCTAGAGTTTAATTTTGCACCAGTTTTATTCATGAATCACATTTCTGCAGACATTAATCCTCACTCATTACTTTACTAAGTGCACTGTCAGCTTGATAATTCACCAATGTGTTTTTGTGTGTTCTGTTAGAACAAATAAGCGTCTTAATAGGCTTAAACGGCATTCATCCTTTAAAAATTTCATACCTAAATAACAATGAAGAGACTGGGGATGGGGGTTAAAGGCACATTTAATCACATTTAATCTTACTTTCTTGTGTTCCATGATGGGTTGAATTTGAACATGTTGATTATATAAGGAGAAAGTCCAAAATCCCAGAAAGAGCCTGTAAGAATAAAGCCACACACATCTTCTAGTTTCTCATATTTATATTTTTAATCTTGGTTTTCACATTTGCTGGTATCTTTGGAATCTGATGATTGAAACAAATTATCTAATTCTCCTCTATCTCATATAACGAATCTAGTCATGACCAATTCTTCGACCTTCTGATCAGATTTGTAGTGTGACAGTAAAGCTTGTCCAAAAAACAGAGCCAAAGATGGAGGTACTGCTTCTCCATTTTTGAGTCTACTCACCTTTGAATATCCCTCAGTGATGTCACTTAAGTCTACTGATAATCTCTAAAAAGTTTTTCTCCTTTGGTTTTATATTTAGAAATGTCTTAGAGCTTACCTTTGATCTGATGAGACATGTGTTTTTCTCTAATGGGTTATCCCATGGAATATTCAGAAGTATGCACAAGTACTTCTAAGTGTTATAGGAATGCTACTTTAGAATGTGTTCTAACAGTGGAAAAAAAATTGGAACTAGCCTCAGTATTTGGCAATAGGGGAACTAATAAATATTTTTATGCAAGAATTTTAAAAATTTCTCTACAAAGGGCCCAACGTGATGGCCTAGCAGCTAAAATCCTCGCGTCAAAAGTGCTGAGATACCTTGTGGGAGCCGGTTCTAATCCCAACGGCCCCACTTCCCATCCAGCTCTCTGCTTGTGGCCTGGGAAAGCAGTCGAGGACGGCCCAAAGACTTGGGATCCTGCATCTGCATGGGAAACCTGGAGGATGTTCCTGGATCCTAGCTTCAAATTGGCGCAGCACCGGCCATTGCGGTCACTTGGGGAGTCAATCATCAGATGGAAGATCTTCCTCTCTGTCTCTTCTTCTCTCTGTATATTTGACTTTGCAAAAATAATAATAATAATAATAATAATAATAATAAATAAAAATAAATAAATCTTTTAAAAAATTCTCTACAAAAATAAACTCCTTTGAATTCAATTTCCATAAACTTCTTGGAGTATCCTCATATATATCATCCCTCTGTCATAAACAGTGGTCAGCTGACTAGACAAATTGATAGAAAATACTAATGATGCTTTATACTTTGAGTGCATGTTATTGTTTTATTTTTTTTGTGCTTTCACAATAGACATATGTTACCATTTAAATATAAAAGTAGCACTAAAGTAAATGAAAAGTAACATGGCTGGAATTCTCATACAAACATGGGCTTGTTCCCTCTGGAATGATATCTTCACTGACTCCTGAAGCCCTGAAGTACTTCTATCCTTCAGCAGGCTGCCAGATGTTCTGACTCAAGGACACCCCTGCTGCCAACCAGTTGAAGAAAAAGAAATTTATTTTATACACATAAGAAACATGATATCAAGCCCATTGCAAAAGCTCAATTGGCTAACCCTCTCTCTCCAAATGCTGGCATCCCATAGAGGCACCAGTTCATGTCCTGGCTATTGCACTTCCCACCCAGTTCTCTGCTTGTGGCTTGAGAAAGCAGTAGAGGATAGCCCAAAGTCTTAGAACCCTGCACCCACCTGGGAAACCGAGAAGAAGCCCCTGGCTTTGGATTGACTCAGCTTTGCCATTGTAGCATTTGGGAGAGTATGCCAAAGAATGGAGGATCATTCTTGCTGTCTTTTCTTCTTTCTGTAAATCTGCCTCCAATAAAAATAAACAGCTCTTGAGAGAAAGAAAGAAAGAAAAGAAAGGAAGGAAGAAAAACATGACATCTCCTAGGATCTCATCAGCCAGTGTCCTTGGACATTCATTTACTACTCTTTCTATAGCTTTACTCACTGCTCGGCTTCCTCACAAGCTGGATTAATACGTTAACTTCACCCTGATTGGCCATGAAAGGATTTGACTGTATCTATGTTGGTATACAACCTGGACCATCAACTGTGGCTGGCTGGGTAAGATCAAAGACACATTTTTGGGTTTTTGTTTGTTTGTTTTGTTTTTAAAGGAAAAGGGGGTCTTATTAGAAAAACTATCCCCTGGGCAATTAGAAAAACTACCCCCTCTCTCTTTGTTACACCACACTCAGATTCCTTTAATCCCAGTAAGATGGAAGTTTCAGTACAAGAAATAAGTCAAGCAATTACATATCCCAGTATTTCTTAGCAATTGCAACCACCAAATTCTAGGCAAATATTACCCAAAACTTTAAACCCGCCTTCTGAATGTGGGACTGTCCGCTAGTCCTTAGATGTGAGAAAACTTGCTTGCTGGGATTGGACCATTAAAAGTTGCCTTGGTATTAAAGATGAATTTCTGTGTTATTCATTCCAACAAAAAGAGGAAGTGGGAGTTTTTTTCTTGATATTATCTCTTACAGGCAGGATACTGGGATGCTATAAAATTTAATTATAATTTCCCTCCCATAGTAAAATTCCACAAAAATATTCTTTTCAGAGAATCGTATTCCAAAAGAAAAATAATAACAGGCTACGTGAAGGGATTTCCCTACATGAGTCTTCATCTTACGGTACAGAAAAGTCAGAGTGTCTCAGGAAGGAAGGCAGTTACTCAAGCGCTTCACTGTGGGTAAGGAGTTTTTGTTCAGTATCTGTGATTCGGAGGCCCTAAAGTCCCTGGGGAGTCCCCTAGGGCTCCCTCACAACAATAGGGAGTTCCCTTTCTGGACTCTGAGAGGTGAGGCTACCAGAGGCTTCCTTCCTTCCTCTCTGGCTGCCTTAGCCACTCTGTCTCCCCCAGGTCCTGTAGTTGTCTGAGGGGTTCTAAAACAAGACAGTATATGGTCATGGTTTTTATTTTTCTTCTTGCAACTGTTGCTCCACATTCTGAAAGACATTTCATGTCTGCTAGATTTCTAGCACCTAACATGGTGTGTCATTTAGAAGAAAATATACTTCATGATTGCTTGCCAGAGTTCTGGACATGTAGCCAGCCCTCAACTAAATGGGATATCAGGGAAATGCTGCTCTACATCAGCAGGCTAAAGCAGTTATTAAGCAGCATGAAAAACACATAAAAATGTCTCTTGAAACCTTTTAGAAACTCTTATGTTGATCATCTAGGATACCAAAAACAACCTTTTTTTTTTTTTTTTTGGTAACTTAAGACAATCTGAGACAACCAGGCCTACTGTCAATGCAATATTACATCAAATTGTGAAGAGCGGAGTCCAACCAAAGTAACCTATTTAGGCAAAAGGAATTAATAAAAATAACAAATGAATGCAATTTCCAGCAAACTCTTTTAAGTCATTGGGTCACACAGGAATTGCAAAGTGACAACAACAAAATGCTGCTGCTCACAGTGCTTTCTTGGTTGGCCATCATCTCTTATAATCTCTGCATGTCACAGGACTTTGATTTGGTGATCAGCGCTAGAGAATCAATCTAAAAATTCTAGCAAGAACAATGAATATTTCCATTTACTATGTTGAAATAGTAAAGGACATCTTAAATCAAAACTATCTCTAAATTCATGGTCTAGTTGTACCAATAATGTCTGATCTTGAACAGGTTAGTTATAATGTTTGGATCTTAGTTCCCAGTGTATAAGCAGAGGAAGTAAGTAATATGTCATCTGAACAATGCAGGCAATAATAACCAGTCAAAGATGACCAGAGCATTGCTGTAAGAATTAAGTGCTATATTGTGAATGCATCTGTAAACTGTGGAATGCAATATTTGTTGATAGCACTAGTCAAGCAAGACTGTGTCCATCAATGGAGTTAACCATCTCATAACTGTTGACCATAAGAGATAGAGTTCTAGCAATTTCCCTAAGAATAAAAAGTCATTCCATAGAATATCAGCGAAATGCAGTTACTAGTGAGTATGTGTTGCTGCCTGAAACAATGGTCCTCAGGTGTATACCACAAATTTATCACCATTTTACAGACCAGGAAACTGAGATCACACAGCTGGCAAATGATCACGTTAAGACCCAAGCCTTCCTCTAGTGCCAAAGTTCTGCGCTGCTAAGCACAAATGAGCTTGATGAAAAATTCTCAGACTGTGACTGAATGAGTATGCGATGCCAGTCCTTAAACAAACACATGGGAAAAGTTACCAGTGCAAATTGGGATTAGAAAGGAATAGTCCTTTTCCCTCCTGAATGTTGACACTGGTGATTTGTCCATTCATGGGCAGCAAAACACAGGAAATCTGGGCTGTGAGTTGTTGGGATCTAAGGGAACCCATGATTGACTCATGTGTTGTTTCGATATTGTGCTTGCCAATTATATTTTTAAACACCAGCTACTGTTATATACTTTTTTTCTCTCTCAGGAGTTCACAAACAAGTTTTTAATTTTGAGGTCAAATTGGAGGTCACCCTCAAGGTATGGGAAATTCCATTCCCATGGCTGCGTCTGGACACAATTTGGTTCTCCCGCAGGGCATTCTGGAATGTAGAATCACTGGCTGACAGGCAACGTGAGACACTGAGCAAGACTGCAGAAAGGCGCCTGCTGGGGAGCATTTTTCTTCTATTTCAATATGAAAATGGGAAAGTAGAAAATGTGAAAAATAAAAAGTTCAAGGAAAGTGCCATTTCTGTGAACATGTGTGCTAGAAAGCATTTCACTTACAAAACAGGCTCTTTGTTTCTTGAGATTTTATTAAATAGATTATAACCTTTCATCAGCAAATGAGAGAATCCGGGTAACACTCATCTAAGGGGGAAAAAAGGCACAAACACACCTGGCCTCTCTATATTTATTAGCTCAGCTAATATTGACAAAGATGAAATTAACCCAGATCGTTGATATCCTAGAGATTGGTGGCTGCAAAAAAGTAACTTGAATGTCTTACGGAAAGACATGAAAGTATCTTAAAACTGTCCAACTTCCTGGAAAAACCTGGGACTAATCAATGCCACCCAATGTGCATTGTGACTTTTATAAAGTAACACTCTCAACTTACGCCTCAAGGATTGCCCATTAGCTCAGCAGCCAGGCATGAAGTCAGGGCAAATGCTCTCATCAGGGGTTGGCAGAGTGAATACAGACTTCTTTTAATACCCATGGTACCTCGTTTAGACCACTCTCCCTCTTTGTTTCCTTTCTGAGCGGAGGTTGACTTTATAAACATGCTTGATGTGTCATGGGGCATTTTGACCCAGTAAATCACCCTCTTGATTTTTGCTTTGGATCCATAGATTGGTGGTGTGATGTCTCACATGGACTTGACTAAGTGATTTTGAAATCCAAGTTACTGAAATTTGACCCAAGTGAAAAAAAAATTACCAAAAAAAAAAAAAAAAAAGGAAAAAAAGAAAGAAAAAAGTCTCAGTCTTTGTGAAGTGCCAGCTCCAATCTGCATGGAACCCATGGTAAATTACCCACCTGTTTTCACTTACATGACATTAAAAAACACTTATACATCATTACATTTTTGTATCTTATTAGTGAAAATGAATGCCAGCACAATATGAGATAAACAGTGTTAATGAGATAGAGGCTTGCTTCTAGGTTGTCTGAAAGGATTACTAGGGCCCCTACCAACTTCTGACCAACTTCTGGCCATTTTAGGGCGCCCTTTGAGTCCTGTTTTTGTTGTCTTGACATACAGCAGAATGAACTTTTCTATTTGCCAGCAACTACTGTTTCTCCACATACTTGGACTATTTTTTTTTTAATTTTATTTATTTTATGAAGCAGTTTAATAAGCACTAGGGAGCTTGGGGGGAGAAGGGAGACAAACTATTTCTTAACAAAGTTATACAGAAGGCTTTGAAGACCCTGAAATTTCATCCAACAGCCAACAGCCAGGTTGATGTATTTTTGTGTGTGTGTGGACAATGTGCAAATAGAGTTATTATAAAATACAGAAACTTTTTAAAACTCAACAATGAAATTTGAATATGTCGGGGATATTCCCTCGTGACAGTAGCAGCTTCCATTGAGGCTTACAAAGTATACCTCATGGCATTCTCAGATTGGGATCATCTTCTGAAAATGAATGGCAGGCCACAATGTATCATCAACAATCACTGTCAGCTGCACAAACAAAAGTCATGCTTTTCTAAAAGAAAATTGATGCAATTGCTAGGAAATAAAAAGCTCTCACTTTGTTTCATCTGCTTTATATTTAACGAATTGTATCAGGGAATACCACTAGCTCTGCCATCCATCTCACCAATCAAACCCCAGAAAAAATAAAACTTAACAGTACCATCAGAGTTCAGTTTCAGTTAGCTCTGTTTAAACAAGTGTTTGGGTGTATTTTTCCAATTTCAGAGGAGGTTGCAGGAAGCATGGGTGACTGATCACGGTAGTCTGTCTTACGACTTAGGTCCCACCAGATGGCCAGGAAGAAGGTTGACAGGCAAGAGAAAACAGGAGTTTCCAGCAGGTAGGCAGTCTGCCTCCATTGTTCACATTCACATATAAACACCCTCTCCGCCCCCCCCCCACAGGCGTACATATTTGGATCCTCCATTGAAGACTCATGATTCATCACCAAAGTATCCAAAATTAGAGCAGTTTTCATCTTGCTCACTAGTGACCACAGGCATCTCCAGCAACTATCTGTTTAAGCAGTAGGAGAAAGTCACTGCAAGGTGTAAGCTCCATCATGCTTCGTGTTAGCTCGCACAGTGCTCTAAACCCTGCTGCCTATCACCTCCCCTACAAGGCATTAACACATCCTTCTTTGAGTACTAGTCAGATAAGCTGCTTATCAATTCAACTCCAATGCATATATTTTTAATATCCCTCTTAACCACTAGACCGAGAACACTTTGGTGAGACTATTATGCCTCCCATGAAAGGTATGGTGGTGTTAGGTACCCATTCAGTGTGATTATTGTTGGTGTATGACATCCTTAAGAAATACCCAAATAACTTGTGACAAGAAAAGCTGAGCCTTGGCATAATCTCTGAGCAGGCAGGATAAAATGATACACTGATGAGGCCTCAGAGGTTAAAGGCGGACAGGAAGTATGGAAAGGAGTGGGTAATACTAGCAAAAATAAAATACTAAAAAAGAAGAAAGGCTATTAGTACACCCTGAGAGCACACAGAAGCGTATTGTAAAACTTGGGCCGAACACCTGGATGCTTTTGATACTTCTTTGCCCAAGTGCAGAGATAAAGGGTCCAGTGCAACTACTTAGCCTGAAAAAATTATAGTTACAGGAGGCTCAGATCCCTCAAATATCAACTTGTCACTAATAACTAGAATTCCAGCTTTTAAGCTGGATTCCCATGCTTCAGGAAGAGGCTCCTGGCCAATGACTTCATGAAAGATCACTACAAGGACTTGCTCGTTTCTGCCCAAGGCGGCACTCTTTTAATGGAGTTAAACTGGTTTTTTTTAAAAGATTGATTTATTTTTATTGGGAAGGCAGATATACAAAGAGGTGGAGAGACAGAGAGGAAGATCTTCCATCTGATGATTAACTCCCCAAGTGGCTGCAACGGCTGGAGCTGAGCCAATCTGAAGCCAGAAGCCAGGAGCCTCTTCCAGGTCTTCCACGCAGGTGCAGAGTACCAAAGATTTGGGCCATCCTTGACTGCTTTCCCAGGCCACAGGCAGGGAGCTGGATGTGGAACGTGCCCATATGGGATCCCGGCACATTCAAGGCAAGGACTTTAACTGCTACGCTATCGTGCCGGGTCCCGGTTAAACTGTTGTTAAACTGGTGAAGACTTAGACCATGAGTTGATGGATATTCCTGCCCAATTCTTATGCTCCTTCCACCCCCCCCCCAAATGATTTGTATTCCTAAGTTATCCTAGGTTCACTTCTGAAGAATCCAGCCCAAGATAAGGACGGGTAGGGCCAAACAAATCCAGCGGACACGAGGGAGGTGTTCTGAAATGCTTGTCTGCTACAGAACTTTCCTGAAAAGCTTTCTCTCTGAGCTCTGTCTCCTCAGAGCTAAGTATGCAAGGAGCCCCCATTTCTGCCTTTAGGCTCAAATTCAGACAACTATTGTAACAGGATATCCCAGGTTCCCATTTAGATACCTCCTGACTTTCAAAATTCATTCCTTGGGCTTTTAAACTCCAAGTTTAGCCACTCCTGGTTCAATAAATCCTCTAGCTTTGGAAATTCTCATTGTGACATCGACTTTTCAACCTGGGAAAGAAACAGAACACTCTGCTCTCTACCCTACCACTGCACACTCCCATCTATGACTGCATGTACTCCCCAAAGACTTACTAGAAAACCTTTTAGAAGCATCATGCAACATTTCCAGCTATCAAAAGTGACTCATATTGATATAAATTCTTGCTTCAAAAAACAATCATTGATTAATCAATAAGTAAACCCTTACTATAAGCTAACCCTTGGTAATTTTCAAACAAGCAGATTCCAGCAGTAACACACATGCGGAGGTGCATTGCTTGCTTACTTGTTATTCTGTTTTACTGGCAATTTATATATGTATTTTAATATGTTCTAATAGAGAACTTTGAGTTGTCATTTAAATTAATGCTGCTGTTTTATTTTTAAAAAGCCTTAGCATTTAAATAGATTTAATCAAGGTCATTTTCAAGACTGTGACAAAACTTTGGCCCATTTTATCTTTCCTTTCACCTCATTATTCCTAGTCTCTATTTTTCTATTTTGTCCTTTTTCCCTTCTTTTGGAAAAAATCTTAGTTTATAGAAAAAAGTCTCTTGGGACCATTTTGATGTTTGCTTGTCTTTAGTTTTCTCCTGTGGAGCTAAGTTGCCATACCTGAGTGAAAATTGATTTTTTTTTTTTTGAAAGCAGATTTCACAGGAAGAGAAGGTGAGATAGAGAGAGAAGGTATTCCATCCACTGGCTCACTCTCCAAATGGCCACAATGGCCACAGATGATCTGAAGCTGGAAGCCAGGGGTTTCTTCTTGGTCTCTTACATGAGTGCAGGGGTCCAACAACCAGGGCCGTTTTCTGAGGCTTTCCAAGGCCTTAAGAAGAGAGCTGGATTGGAAGTAGAGCAGCTGCGACATGAACTGTGCCCATATGAGATGCCAGCACCATTATGTTGAGGATTAGCCTGGATGTCACCATGCTGTTCCCAAAAGTTGAAGTTTAATGCTTAGAAAATAAGAATATAAATTTATTTTAGTGTCATTCTCCTAATTCAAAAGAAGAACTAAAATTGTAAGCACACAGCTGAATGTCTACATCAACCTACCTCCTTTAGCAATCCACGTATGAATTTACTCTTTCAGGAAAATAGAGCCAAGAAGACAAAATTACATCAAATTTTGCAGTTTATTTCAAACATACTCACTGAAACTTTTTTTCAAACTATAGAGTACTAGCCAGCTTGATTGGCTCTTATCAGAATAAATATGCATTTCAAGGTTTATTAAATTAATATTTGTTCAATATTGTCTTAGAAATGCTTGTATATTAGCATCTTGTCACTAATGGAAAGCCTGAGCCAGGTTGTTTTATAAAGAAAAGAGATCCATTATGGCTCAGCCAGCACACAGTTTGAGCACTAACTCTTTTTGATGGGTACTGTGATCTAGCCCTGCCAGGTAGGCCTCCAGCCTTATATTTACTGTATGCCTGTGGGTGATTTTCAGTGGTGGTTGATGCCAGCTATCCCAGTTCAGGTCTCCCACATAGGCAGGTGCATTGGTCTGGCCCAGAAAGGTCATGCAGTTTGCCTCCTCCAAACCACTCAGTCTCAGCCCCCTTGCTTATCTGCAACTACAGTGGCCTTGTCCATGGAAATCCCTCTGAAGTGATTCCTTACCTGTAATATACTCCCACACATCCTCTTAACCCTTCCCTGAGCAATCCACAGTCCCTGTACCCTGGAGTGCATGAGTTCCCTAGCCCAGTCTTCTGAAGCACCATGTCTGCATGCTAACCTAGGGCTTTCCCCTCCCCTCTCGCTACTCCAGCTGGGAATAAGAATGTGGGGAAATCCCCAT
The DNA here is from genome assembly GCF_017591425.1 of Ochotona curzoniae. Taxonomy (NCBI): domain Eukaryota; kingdom Metazoa; phylum Chordata; class Mammalia; order Lagomorpha; family Ochotonidae; genus Ochotona; species Ochotona curzoniae. Next base: position 7,339,966 of record NW_024466218.1, read on the forward strand.
ACTTGTTCCACCTGCCTGTGAGTGAGCCCCCAGGTCCCTGCATGCCCCCACCAGCACCATCTCCCAGGTACCCTGCAAGACCGCACCCCCAGGTCCCCATGAGCCCATCCATTCTGGCGCAAGGCAAGTGCCCGCACAGGCCAACAGCCTTTCCTCTACCAACTGATTAGGATCAAGTGTTCCTGGCAGAATGATGACTCCTCCTTTGCCTGTGGGTCCCTGAATACAACAGAGCTGAAGTGCCAAAGTAGGCATCATGGACTGTTGTTGTGGCCCCTGGCAAGAGTGGAGCTCTTTGAGGATGAAGGTCTACAACCTAATGGAGCTTAGAGTTGCAAAGACAGGAATCACAGATTCTCCCATTGGGTCACTAGGAGTCACGGTAAGAGAAGTCACTCTTGTTTCAATTGCTTAGTTCCAGACCCATGCATTCTCCCCATTGTAGACACTGGGCCATTTCAAGTTTGACCCTCAACATATATAGCATAGTTTTGAAGATGGTTCCTCTTTCCCATCAGTTGCTGCCTCCATGAAAATCTTAAAACTGTACTACCAGCACTTCAACCATTCTAGCACCTACAGCAGGTTCTGGGGAGTACATTGTAGCATGTTAACAGTGGTGTTTAGGATTGCTGGCCTGTTCTTATATCATTGTTTCTGGAAAATGTGTTCCCTGATCAGATACTAAGTCACATGGGATCTCATATATGGGATTGAGGCATGTTGCATGTTCCTAGATAGCAGATGCTGGGTCCAGCCCCATGGGTGGAACAAGGACATTCGTATCTGTCATAGACAACTGGTCATTTGAAAATGGACTAACTAGCCACAGTTTGGAAACAGATCAAAACATGCAGCTGTCATGAAGTAGTCTGTAGTTCTTTTTAAAAATACTCATTCAGAAAACTCATCATTCATCTGTAGACTTTCAGAAGTGGCAGTAGCCAGACTGACCTTGCTAACTCGGAGTCCTCATGTTGGATTCATGCTTGCTTCCTGTAACTGCTGCCATGGGCACTTTGTCCATTCTGTTTTGTTTCCTCGAAGGTGCCAGTGACAAAAACTAAATGACATCATCTGTCCTAATAATTTTGTCTGATTTGTCTGTGTTGCTTCATGCTTCTTTCATGCAACAAGTTTTCCGCTGATCATTAGCTTGTGATACAAATATCTTCACATTCCATGTCCACGCATGTTTACATGCCCATATTATATGGCTGTGGCTAGTTATGGGGAAGAGCTGCAGAAATCAATACAGTATATGTTGGTTTTAGCACTGCAGTATTCAGTCATAGGCCCAGATATATCCACAATCATTAGAGTTCTAGGTCTGACTATAGCTTCAGATTTAAAATCAACTGGAATGGGCTGAATGGCCAGTACTAGGGTTCTTTCAAATACAGAAGAAAAGAGAGATTTTAGGTGTTGTTGATTTATTGGTTATGGAGGCTGAGAAATCTCATGATCCACTGTCATACAAGTTAGAGGTTGGAGTCAGTAGTGTAGTTAGAAACCTGAAAGTCAGAAGTGCTGAGGGCTACAGATCAGTGTCCCAGCTCAAACAATTGAGCAGAAGGGAGTTTGACCTTCTCTTTTGTTCTATTTGCATTTGCAACATACTAGATGATGCCTGCTCACACTGGACAATACCATTGGCTTTAAAATCCCACCAGTTCCGATGCTAATTTTCTATGAAAGAGACTCTCAGAAAAGTAATACCTAATGAGCTATCTGGATATCATGAAGCCTAGTCAAGCTGACACATCACATTTATACTTTCAGACTTTTGCTCATCCTCTGTGTTTCCTTTGACATTTGTGTATTTATATGCATGCACACAAGCTTATGTTGGTCCTTCTCAGCCATTCTTCATTCTGTATCTGGAGAATCGTTGCTCCATTAATCGTCTGCAGAGCTCTTTTTGAGTCAGTGCTATTGACTACCATATTGACCTTGGTGTGGTAAGTATCACTTCTTACTGTAGACAGGTTCACAAGATCACTCAGGGGCTGAGCATGCAGTCTCAAACCTGCCCCCATTTTTTAGTTATTTTATATTAGTAGAGAAATTTTGGAGAGGGAGAAAGAGCCAAGGGAGATAGAAATCTCCTATATGCTAATTCACTTCCAAGTGCCCACAGAAGCTGAATCTGGATTAGATCAAAGCCATGAACCTGGAATACAGTCTAGGTCTTCCAGATATGTGGCAGGTATCAACAACTTGAGCCATCAGTGCTATGCATTAGGAAAAAGCTATAATCAGGAACAGAGTCAACTCCAACTCAGGCACTAGGATATGGGATTCAGGCATCCCAAATGGCATCTCAACCTCTAAGCCAAAAGCCCACCCTTCAAACTCCTGTGTTGTTGCCTCCCTTTTCAGTTCGAAGTACTAACTTTGTCAGGTTGTGTTTTCTGAAAGGCAGACACTGAGGCACATTTAGGAGTACAGAGATTTTTAAGGAAAATGGAAAACAGCACTATTGGACAAGGGGAGTCATCACTCCTGGATGTCAACAGGAGTGACATCTTTGCCAGCCTGGCAGGGAGTATGAGAGCAACGGTGGTTGCTGGACAGAAATAGCAAGGTCCTTAATACCAAGGCTGAGCTCAACCACTGACTGTGGATCATGAAGTCCTGAATAACATTTAATGATGGCTTTCCAGGTCAAAAGCTTTCACTTTTTTTTCTGGTGTAAATACTTGCCCCATGGATGATTTCAATTTACCAACAATAGAAAGGGGAGGGGGAGGATGTGCACAGTCAGTTCTCTGACCGGCTGGCATCACTAGTCAGACCCACCCTCAGCATTGTGACTCACCTTCCAAACTTGAGGCTGGCTTGGAAGCATTCTACAGTTGGACACTGTTAGCTTATCACACTCCTTGAGTCTGGCTGGTGGGTACTTCTTAGAAGGGCTGTTTGAATAGCTATTCTCTTTTACTGCTATGTCACGACGACCTGGCTAGAATACATATGCCCTGAATTATAGGGAAAATTAGATTGCCTACTAAGAAAAAAGCAATATGTTCTGTTTTTGTATAGCATGACACAAGTAAGAACTGGAAGAGCAAAATTAGTTGCAGCATGAAATGAATGAGCAAGAATTTTGCCTTTTCCCTTTTTGTGCTATGAATTAATTTGTCTCAATAAGGAGAAATGAGGAATCCTGTTTTCATCATTGAAACTGTTTCTTGTCCTTGTATTTTGGACAGTTGTTTATAATTTTACATCCTTGGCAAAAGATTGCTTTTATTTGCTTTAATTTGGGAGATAAGGCGAGAGGACTGTCAGGAAAGAAACTAAGATTTCTTAGTAGGGACTTCATATTACATTTTATCTACTTGTCTTGTCAATAACACAGGGGTACATACCAGAGATACACATCTCATAGACAAGGCAAATGGGGTTGTGGACAGGCATGATGGTGCGGTGGTTGAAGTCGCTACTTGCAATGCCAACATCCCATTTGGAAGTATGGCTCAAGTCTGGGGTGCTGTTTCCAATCTGACTCCTTTGTTGTGTGTCTGGAAAAAGCAGTAGAGGGCAGCCCATTCACTTGAACCCCTGTCACCCACATATTTAAGAGAACTTGATGGATTTCCAGGTTCCTGACTTAGCCTGGCCCAGCACCTGCCACTGTGGCCATTCGTACAGTGGAGTGGCATATTATCTTTCTGTTTTTCTTTTTTTCTCTTTCTCTTGCTTTTCCTCTTCCTCTTTATATTTCTTTCTATTTTTCTCTGTCACTCTGACTTTCAAATAAATAAAACAAATCTTTAAAAAGAATAGAAAATGAGGCCCAGGAACACTGACTTTCTTATCAAAGAAATTTGAGTTCAGTTTTCTTTTTCAGGAGGTTACTGAATCCCATGTCCCTCAAGGTCATGTTATATCTTAATTATTCCTGTGTATCATTTGTCATGTTGTATTAAAATTCTCCATTATTTTCCCATCCCACTAACCAGAGAGCTTTTTCTGGTGGTGAATATCTTTCCAGTGTCTGATATGATTAGCAGTTGGTAAAAGAGACTTAGCTAAAATTTGGACCCCAGAATTCCATTTTAAAAAGCCTCTAGAGGCTTTAGGGGTTCCTGTATGAGTATGCATATCTGCTTATGTACCTTAGAGTGCACATAGATAAAAATGATAGAGAGATAGAGATGAAGAACTAAAATGGCAGATTTTGCAACAAAGATGAGACAGAGCGATTTTAGCACTTGCTGGTGCGGGTTTCTCACTTTCCCATTCCCACAAATGGGCTTTGGAAGTCAATGTCATTGACATTTGGGTGCGAGTGGCCCCAATTGGTTCAGCTCTCGGAGAAGTGGGTTGAAGGCTGGGGAGAGCCATGAGTGTGGGTGGGCAAGCAGTCACCTCATTCCTTAAACTTGCCTCCTGGTTGTAATTGTTGCACCTTTGCGATGCCCATAAGCTCCCAGGGAAGCTAAATCAAGGTAGCTTAATTATAGAAGCTGTTATTTACTAAGGCCCCAGCTGAATCCCTCAAACTAACTTCACTTTAACCTGAGCCAGATTTGATTATGAAGCCTATTTGCTGAGTGTTCCCCCTTTTGGCAGTGTATTGCTTTGATTTAGGTATATATACTAACCGATTTGAAAAGTAGCTATGTTCTGACACATTTTACATTTTTTAAAGTAATATTGCATGTAACATAATTTCAGGAAAAAAATACACATCTAACGCAAACAAACAAACAGCAAGAAAAAGGCCTTTGAATTTAGAGTAATGGATACCTGCAAGGCAGTAACTTGCTTGAGAGATTTTGTTCAAGTAACTTATAACTATCAGGAGAAACCCCCAGGGATTTACGGCTGTTTTTGCAGAAGCTGTTTGCAGTGGAATAAACAGACAAGTGCTCTATATATCATTTTAAGTAAGACAAATAAAGCTCTGTTTCCACCTTACAACGATGTCATTGTCAGTTATATAAGAATAATTCTATGTGACTTTTTATGAATTCTTCCCTTGTGCAGAAATACAATGGCCTAATTTTCCACTCCCTGTATTATAAATAAATGGCCTCCTTCAGCAATCTCAGGTTTACTCAAACTGTCTCATCCCAAGTAAACAGCAGTTTTCCTACCACTACGTGCTCACCTGTGCACCTGTGCCTCCAGTCTTGCCCCCTGTGCATCTCCCCTCCTCTGCCAAAAGAGGCTCTGTAAAATCAGCTGTGATCCCAAGGTTATAACAGGTACAGCCAGAACTTGACTGTTTAGGGACTTGTTTAAGATACAAGAGAAAATGGAGCATCAATTAACTAGTGAAAATAAATGCAAAGCCTTTGTCTTTGGTTAAGTCTTCATTTAGAACTTGGTTGAGATGAAGAGAAGCAAGCAATAACAAAAATAAAATGGTCTTTAAAATAGAGCTGAAACACTCATTCATGGTCTGAATTTATTTTGTCTCATCTATTTGAAAGATAGACAGACAGCTGGGGAGGTTCTCTTATCCACTGGTTCACCTCCCAAATTCCTGCCGCAAGTTGAACCAAGCCAAAGTAAGGGGCCCAAAAGTCCAGCTGTGGGTGGAACAATGTACTCAGATGTCACCTGTTTCCTCTCAGGGGACATTAACAATAAACTGGAGCTGGGAGGATTAGCAGTACTCAAGCCCAGAACTCCAACTACTGAGCTACTCCACTATATGTATCCTCCAACCAAATCTTTGAAAAGAGAAAAACAATGTCTAAATTTATTCCGTTTATTTCAAAAATTATTTTTCATTTTTATTCTGATAGCTTTATTTAGGTAGAGTTGACACCTCAGAATTATACACTACACAAAGGTACAAATTCTTAAGTTCTGATATCGGGATATGCCAAGGAAACCATCATCACCGTCAAGATAATGAACAAAGGTATCACCTTTAATAGTTTTTTCATGTCTGTTGTAATCCTTTCTTTTCTGTCCTTCCTCTTTAACATATTTCTATCCCTGTTCCCAAACAATCATCAATACACTTTGCATCACTATCAATCAGTTTGCACTTTCTAGAATTTTGCATAAATGGAATTATATGGTAAATTCTCTCTCTTTGTTATTTTTTGGTCTGGCTTCTTTCACATAATCTAGATATTCTGAGATCCATTCATGTTGTAACATGTTCACCTCTTTTTATCACGGAATCATATTCCACTGTATGGATAAAAAGATACATGCAAAAGTTTATTCTAAATGGAATTGACTATTTGCCTACATCCCCCACTAACGAAGTACCTGACTACAGCCTAGGAGGCTCCTGACTCCTGCTTCCTGCTAGTGCAGATCCCAGGAGGCAGTGGTGAAGGTTCAAGTGACTCCTCGGTCAGCCATGTGTGAGATCTGGATTATGTTCCTGGCTCCCATCACTGGCCTGCTCCAGTGAGAATAAACCAGTGTCCAGAACATCTCTCTCTCCTTCCTTCTCTGTCTTGTAAACAAACTTTTAAAAACCTGCTTGGTGAAATTTATTTTGTAGCAAAAAGTTTTACAATCTACATAAGCCAGGGATCATCAAGAGATCCTTAAAGATGAATATGACAAAAAAGTTGCCCTGGTTTCAAAATAAACTTTAAAATTCCATTTTTCCCCCTGTGGCATTCTTGAAGTTCTCCCAGTCATTACAGTATATTTATGCATTTATCTAATGATAGGGATCTGAGTTCTTTCAGGTTTGGGCTATTTCTTTTTATAAGATTTATTTATTTTTCTTGGAAATGTAGATTTAAAGAGAGAAGGAGAAACAGACAGAAAAGATGGTCCACCCTATGGTTCACTTCCCAAGTTGCTGCAACAGTCAGAGCTGAGCTGATCTGAAGCCAGGAGCCAGGAACCTCTTTCAGGTCTCTCATGCAGGTACTACTGCTTTCTCAGGTCACAAGCAGGGAGCTGGACTGGAAGTGAAGTAGCTGGAATATGAGCCAATATCAACATGGGATGCTTGTGCTTTCAAGGTGAGGATTTAGCCACTGAGCCAGCACACTGGAACCAGGTTTTGGTTAATTTAAATAAAGCTGCTACTGATATTTACATATAAGTCTGTACAGAAAATATGCATTAAATTCTCTTGAGAATTATGTAGTGGAATGGCTCAATTATAAGAAGGAGTCACATTAAACCTTTGGGAAACTGTCATTGCATTTCCTAAGGTGTTGGTACCACTGTAGATTACCAACCGCATCATTTGACATATGGCATTAATCTTGGGTTGGTTTTGGCTAGAAGTTAAATAACTTTCTTCAGAACAACAAATGAAACAAGGAAGAAAATGAGAAGGAAAATTTGAGACTTCTTGAAATGAATGAAAACGAAAGCACAGCATAGCAAAACCCATGGGAAATGCAAAAGCAATGAAAAGAAAATAGTTTAAAGCAACCAATGCCTACATTAGAACAGCAGAAATGTCCTAAATAAATACTATCACTGAATTTCAAGGAACTAGAAAAATAAAAGCTAATCAAATCCCAAAATATTAGAGAGAGAGAAAACAAGAAAATGCAGAACATAAATAAATGACATACACTTAAAAAAAAAAAACAATGATGAGAACCGTTATTTGAAAAAGAAAACTAGGAAGCCCTTGCCTAAATCAACACCCTCCTCAGAAAAGGGAAGTCTCAAATATTATAAAATCAGGTAGGTAAGAGCATGCAAGTGATAATACAGATACATAAAGAATTGTTAGAGATTACCATGAACAGTTACACAGCATCAAGTTTGATAACCTAGAAGAAATGGGAAGAGGCCAGTCTTGTGGCACAGTGAGTTAAGCTCAGAGCACAGATTTGATCCCTGACTGATCCGATTCCAACTGAGCTCGCCATTAATACACCTGGGAAAGCAATAAGGATGATTCTAGTACTTTTTTTCCCTGCCATCCCAATGAAAGGCCCAGATGGGGTTCTTGGCTCCTGGCTTTAACCTGACACAGTTTAGGCCACTGTAATCATTTGATAGGTGAACCAGCAAGTGGACAATCTCTCTTATACCTGTGTCTCTTCCTATCTGTGTCACTCTTAGTTTCAAATAAATAAAATCTCTAAGAAATATTATGTAGAGAGAAATGAACAAATTCTCCACATATATACATTGTACAATAACTGAATCATAAGAAATAAAGTATCTAACCAGACCAATAATAAGTAGTGAGTAATTAAGTCTCCCATCAAAATAAAGCCCAGGGCCAGATGGCCTCACTGCTGAATTCTACTGAACATTTACAAAAGAATTAACATAAAATTCTTCTTAAATTATTTCCAAAAATAGAAGAGGATAGAATTCTACCCTCTGTAGTGTTGGTCCTAAAACCAGAAAAGGGTACAACAAAAATGAACCGTACAAGTCAATATCCCTGATGAACATAAATACAAAATTCATAACCAAAATACTTGCAAATAGAATGTTAGGAAGATTCTGCAATGTAAACAAGTAGGATTCATCCCTAGGAATGCAACAATGGTCCAATACATGCACATTAACAAATGTTGTACACCACATTAACAGAGTGAAACTCAAGAATATCATCCTCTCACTAGATGCAGCAAAGACTTTAGGATAAAAATCCTGAACAAATTGGACATTTAAGGAATGTACCTTAATATGAAAAGGACCAAATATAACAAGCCAACAGCTATTATCATACCGAACTAGGAAAACCAGAGTTTTCTAATATTGGGAGTAAGGCAACAATGCCCACTTTGACGTTTCATTCAACATAGTACTCCAAGTCCTATCAGGAGCAATTAGGCAAGAGAAAGAAAGAAGGGGCATCCAAGTTGGAAACAAGAGAGTTAAATTCTCACCATTTACAGGTTAAATGGCTTTGTATACAGAAAGCCTCAAACATACTTTCTCTCTCATGTAACTCCCATGTTGAAGTGTTCATTCACTGATCAACAGATAGAGGAAACATACTACATTTAGAGTACAGAACCCTATGAGCCACAAAAGATGAGATCTTGTCATGGCAACTTGGATAGGGCTGGAGGTCCCTATGTTAAGGAAAATAAGCCACGCACAGGGCAACATGCGCCACGTGACCTCAGTCAGAAGTGGAGTTTAAACAAAGGTGATATTATTGCAGCTGTGGAAAGTAAAAGCTACCGGAGGCTGAGGGTAGTGGTGAACCAGGAAGAGCTGGCGAACTGGGGAAAGACTGCTTAATTAGGTGCTCAATTATAGTTACCAATCAGTAAGTTCTGGGATTCTATCCCACAGTGGGGGCAAAACTAGCAGGCAGAAATGGGGGTATTTTTGCCAAAAAGAAAATACTAAATGTTTCAGAGGATAAATATATTTATCTGTACATGAAACTATGTTTCTAATTATTAAAATATCAACCGCACCCCATAAATACATACAACTTTATATGTATTAAATGTTTGAAGAAAAATGAAATCCAATGTAAAATAAATTTTTCTCTGAGCTTTGTGTTTTAATTTCCTCAACTTCTCTAATCTTTACTGCTTCATTATTTAGCCTGATGTTTTCTCATTTTGATTTTCACACCTGGTGCTTGTCATCTCCAGCTGCATAGGAATTCATGTTGAATATCCAGTATCTCTACTTAACTTTTGGAATATAGTAGATATAGTTGTAAAAGCCCTTCTGACTGTCCTTGTCTGTTAACTCCAACATCCCTCAATTCTCAGCCTGCCTTAATTGATTGATCTGTCTTCTAATAGTGGCTCATATTTTCTTGCTTCTTTGTATGCCTAGGAAACTTTTGTTAGCTACCAAGCTTTATGAGTTTTACCATTTTTGAAAGGAGATACTTCTGAATTCCTTTGACTGTTCTTATTCTATTCCCTTGAAATGTAGTTAAGTTGTTTAGAGAAATGTTCATACGTCCGTATCTTCAGTGTAAGATTTGCTGGGTGAGGCGAGGGCTGTGCTTAGTTTAGCTCTACCCATTCCTCACTGCTGACGGAAGGCTCTTGGGCGTGCTCTGCTCAGTGACTTGTGAATCTTGAGCTTCCCATCCAAGATCTTGTTTGCCTTCCTGCGAGCACAGCACCTGCTTGGAGTGGTCAGGACTCAGCTTAATCCTCAAGGCCAACCCTTTGCAGACCCACAGACATCACTATGCATCTTTCTCTTCTTTACTCTGTTCCGTAATTCCTAGATGTCTCCATCTTTCTAAACTCTCAGATACTTCTCCTCAATTCTGGGAATGGCCAGACTTTCCCACTCTTCTCCCTCCCTCCACCATGGCCTGAATACTCTCTCTAGGCAATGAACTGGGAATATGTCAGGTCTCGTGTATTTGTCATTTCCCAAGAATGCTAGCTGATGGATGCAGTTTCATGAGTCAACATTTCATGTATTTTATCCCTGCTTTGATGGTTTAAGGGCAGGCTAAATCTGATCTTTGTTACTCATTTTGGTCAGGAATGTAAATTCCATATTTCTTTTTCCTCTTGCCTTTTGTTTTCTTGCCCTGCTGCAGTCTGGACTCCTTCCCAATATTTGGCCCATGGGTTGGGCAGGGACGTTTCATTTCATACATTATTTACAACTTTGTGGCAGTGATTTCACAGGAGCTGTGCACATCTATAGCTCAATGAGAATTACATCTTAGACATGGCATGTGTATATATTGGCATTTACGAGTAGCACATGCATGTTTCATAAACAACACATACAGTAGCACTCGCAGCAGGAAATTTGGCTAGATTTAAAGTCATCTTTACTGAAACTTCTCTGCAGCTTTGAATTCTGTGAATAAAAATAACACTGTTGCTGAGCTTAAAATTGCTTCATTTACAGTAAGATCAGTATCGAGAAAGTTGCTTTACTTATCTTTTCTCATACCAGGATGCTCAGATTTCTTATTGGAACAACTTTGTTTTAACTTAGGGACTAAATTTCAAAAATTGAAATTTCAGGCGCCATCAGAGTGTCTGCTGATGGAATCTTCATTATACATAATCTAGTGAAAAATCGGATATTGGACCTGGCGGCGTGGCCTAGCGGCTGAAGTCCTCACCTTGAATGCGCTCCCAAGATCCCATATGGGCGCCGGTTCTAATCCCGGTGGCCCCGCTTCCCATCCAGCTCTCTGCTTGTGGCCTGGGAAAGCAGTCGAGGATGGCCCAAAGCTTTGGGACCCTGTACCCGCGTGGGGTACCCGGATTGGCATAGCATCGGCCGTTGCGCTCACTTAGGGAGTGAATCATCAGACAGAAGATCTTCCTCACTGTCTCTTCTCCTCTTTGTATATCTGACTTTCCAATAAATAAATACATTTAAAAAATTGGATATTTGGATGTGAAATATCAAGCCTCCATCTGTGATACAAACATCTCATATTGGCAATGGTTTGAGACACAGCTGCTCCAGTTCCAATCTTCTTGCCTAGGAAAGTAGCGAAAGATGGACCAAGTGCTTGAGACCCTGTCCCCCAAGTGGGAGACCCGGAAGAGGCTCTGGACTGCTGGTTTCATTCTGGCCCAAACCTTGTCATTGCTGCCATTTGGGAAGCGAACCAGCTAAAGGGAGATTTTCTCTCTTCCTTCCCTCTGTAAAAAAAAAAAAAAAAAAGAAAAACAAAGTATTTTTCCTTAACAATTACATTTTAAGAAGTTAAATGTTCTACTTTAAGACATTTTTTTCTTACTTATTTGAAAGGCAGAGTTCATTACTCCAATAATTTCTGTTTTTTTATGATGAAGCATTAAAAAGGAGTTAAGTCACTTTTCTACCTGTATGAAAACTGCATATATGTTTGTGTCCATTCAAATGAGCAATGTAAATATGATATGAAAACCTCTTAAAACATGCCCACAAAACTATTTTATCATTTTTATTTTTAATGTTTTAATAGCTCTTTAATGCTAAGGTCTATCATTTCAACTTCCTGTGAAGTTTTCTGCTGTATTTTTTTTTCCTTGCATGTGTATGACAACACCACAAACGGCAGTATAAATGATATACTTTATGATGTTTTATAGTTGTAGTTTTTGCAGATCCAAAGTCAACTGCTGCTAAGAATATGGTTTTATAAGCTGTTTAAAGCCTATTAGTCTGTTCTTTACACTGCCAATCTCAGACACTGGTGATCATTTAGGGGGGTAGAAAGTTGGGCATTCATGCCTGTAATTGGCTTACACGTTGAAATCAAGAGTACAGGCATCACACCGTTATGTTCAAGAATTTAAAATTCAAGCCACATTTGGAAAAGGGGAAGGAGATGAAAAACTCCTGCAGAGGTAAGTTGCCTTCAAGTGGTGTCATTGCAGGTCACTGACGAACTGCACAGGCGTCTTCCTTAGCCGTGACCCATCGTTGTCACCTGCTTATACTCCCTCAGAGACCATGATATCAGCTTGCTGTCTAAGTGGCTCCTGCAGAACAAGGGACCTGCACAGATATGGTGGCTGCGAGGATAAATCGCAGAATAAACAACCTGGCTATGAAGACCTGGACGGAGTGGACTTGGGCTTTAATAAAATACTTTCTAATCCACAGATATCCTATGACTGTAGTTGACTTCTCCTATTTTTTCTCATTGTCTTTCTTGAAAGAAAGAAATTGGGGTGGGGAGAAAGAAAACCAAAAAAGGAATGGAGGAAGGAAGAGAAGGTGCAAGAAGCAAAGAAGGAAGGGAGGAAAGGAACGAAGAAAGGAGAAATGATGCAAAGAAGGTCACTGAGAAAAGAAGTAAGAAAGATGAAGAAAGTATGGGGAGGAAGGAGGGAGGATAGCCCGGTGTTACATCCAGAGAGGCAAAGCGAAATGAGATAGCATCAGTTAATTCCATACAGAATCTTGTCGGCCTGATGGACATCCAGTATGTTAGGGAGTTTTCTTACCTATTTTTAACTTCAGTATGTGACTATATGTGAGCAAACAGTATGTGAGCAAACAGTATCTGAGGCTTAAAATAGTTGATGGATATAAAGAATCTGAGCTTCGAATCTACTGTTTGATAGCACTTACTCCATCTATTATGATAATTCTAGGTTTTAAGATCAGGGAAAAATCACACAAGTCAAAAGCGTTTTTAAAAAATTATTTTCTTTCCACAAGTTGGATTGTTCACTTAATAAACTATTTTTAATGAATATGAAAAACATAATCTTACAATTATTCTGGAATACGTGTTTCTGTCACCCAATGTACTTCTTAATTTCTTCTTACATTTGGCTTGATACTAAATTATGATCAACAAACCCATGTAGCAATCTTGTGTCAAGTAATCACAAAACATAAACCCAGCTGTTCACTCCTGTCTGGTGGTATTTTATTATTACGTATCATCCAAGTCTTAATCTGTGCTGTAGTGTGATGCAGGACTTCTCAAACAGAACTGTTGGCACTTGAGGAAGATAATCCTTCTGTGTGAGAAGGTGACTTGCATTGTTGAACAATCAGCAGAGTCTCAAATCTTCCTCTTTTAGAGTTAGACTTCAGTGGTTGTGAGGGTCAAACCATGTCTCTAGGTATTGACACTGTCTCTTGGAAGGCAAACTTCTACCAAGTGAGAAAGGCTGGGGTAAGACATAAAGAGGCCTCCAGCATCAGGCAAGTGGAATGAGCAACTCTTCCGCTTACCAGTTGTAGACACTTGAGTGCATCACTGAGCCTCTGTAGCACATAGTTTCTTCAAGGAATAAAAAAGATCAGGCATATTGTATAATAAGGATGCAATCAACTCTGCGTCTGGCTCATAATAAAAACTCAACAACTTTAACTCCCCTTCGATTGTGTCTATCTTAGTCCAAGAGTGGAAGCATCTAGCCCAACACTCAGGTGCTTAACATACACTTTGAATGATGATGTCTATATTTTAAAGACAATATGATGATTTTGTATCTCCGTTGAGATACAGCTGTTTTCTTAAAAGAAATTTGCACGCTGATCTTTCACTGTCTTTTACTAAGTTGAGAGAATTGGTAGCTAGCATCCACAAAAGTATAGTAGAGCTGTTGAGTAACAATGTTCATTATGAAACAGAAAACCCTCAGAAAATTTGATAATGAGAATCTGTGTAATACCATTTTAAACATTAGCTGATTTTCTGAAAGCAGAGGAAGAACCTGTAATTTACAGGCTGTTCGCTCTGTCTGCAGGGCTGCCTTGCAGGTGCTATGATTTTCCTTCATATCATTTGCTCTCTGTTTTGACTTCATAAACATTAGGCACAGCTATTAGTGAGAAAGATGATGTCTCAGGCATGAAAGTGATTGTTAGAAAGTACAATGACTCCTTCTTCCTGAGTGTATTTTTGTACAAGTTAAGACTGATTCCAATGCGATGCCAATTCTCTCAGCTTTAGTTATCAAGGAAGATTTTGTAGCCATCTTGGGACATGAGTAAAAACAGTTTTAGTCAGAAATTTCACTCTTAACTGGAGAGCATAATGTGGCAATATTCACTCTGGGGAATTTTAGTAGGTGGCAAAAAATGTGATCTATTTAGATATTAAGTTGAATATAGGCCCGAATAATGTGGTTAGGAATAATTGGAATACAATTATTCAGAGCTTCAAAGAGGACTTTGACAAGTGGGATTCCCTAAATTTACATTTGTGGGGTAAAGCTGAAGTGGTGAAATGATTTCAGCACCACAGTTTAATTTCCTGTCTCCCTTGTCCCTTTGGGAGACACTTTTCAGTAAATTGGAGAAATTTATTTCTGCATTTATATGGAAGAAAATGAAAGGCAAGACTAAGGACTTCTGAAGGAAGTGCTAAGTTGGAGCCACAGATGAGAGAGATAAAGACATAAATAGAAACGGAGATAAAAAGAGATAGAGTGTGTCTGCCCAAGCATGACATAGAGAGCGAGAAACCGAGCTAACCAAGGAGGCAGCTTTCTGTAACACATTATTTTTAAAGCACTACAAAGCTCTGTTGAGCAAGCTCACCAGACGATAATAATGTTAGTTTTTTGTTGGTTTGTTTGTTTGACAGGGAATTTATCTAACAGTCTTTAAAAGATTTTTCTGGTTATTTTTAGGTGTTTATTAGCAATAAGTGTACACATTGCTTAGACATGTCAGATAAGCCAACTGTCCACTTAATTGTTGATTTGGGGGGCTGGTTAATGTTTTTATTGCTCTGTGTCAGCCAATGTGAGGGTGAGTTAGAGTTGGTGAGTGAGGAGAAACATGAAGGGAACTCGCACATCACTTACATGTGGTCATTGTTGCTCCAGTAATCTTTTAGGGTCTTTAAATGTGTCTTATTGAGTGTTTAATCTACATAAATGAAAATTAAGATCTCAAAGAATTAAACAACTTTCCTAAAGTCACATGGCTGGTGTATGCTTGGGTCAGGAATGGGAATATAACTTCATGTAATTGTTAGATTTTAATGAAGATTGTAACACATATTCACTCAGTTGTGTTGATACAAAATAGTTTGGATGAATTCTATCACAGCTGAATATAAGCTAACTATGAAAACCAAACAACTGTGAACCAGAAGGATTTGTAATCATGGTTTTATTTTATCATTATTTTCAAAATGTGTAATTTTATAAGCTTATGCATTTTTATTCTAATAACTACCTTACTTGTTTTGCTTGCTTGAGAAGCAGAGACACAGGCTAAGGGCATTTATCTACAGGGTCACTACCCAAATTCCCACAGAAGCCTGAGCTGGACTAGGAGGCAAGAACCAAACACTTGAGCATCTGCTACCTTCCAAGGTCCACGTTAGCAGGCATTTCAAGTTAAGAGCAGAGCTGAGACTGGAACCCAGGCACCTGGAGTGGGAAGAGAATATATTAACTACTAATCCTAGAGTTCAGTTGTGAAGGAGAGCTTTGAGTCAGTGGAAGTTCACAGAGATAGCATGTTGGCCCCAAGTCACACAGCCAGAAGGTCAAAACCAACACTATGATGAAGCAGCCTAGCTTCAAGGCCCAGTGCTTTCCCCCTTAACCTGCTTGTCTCATTTCTGGGGAGGAGCTGCCTCGAGAGAAGGTGATCTGCTGCTGGAACCCAGGCGCAGAGCTGCTGAGTGAATGCAGGGCAATCATACAAACATCAGGAAGGTTTTAACTGGGAGTTCATTCTGCCATGGTTCCCATAACTCTGTGCTAGAATTCCTGACAGGCAACATCTGCCACACCTGAGCACCAAGGGTGAAGCCCCTGGCTGGTGGCAGTTGTCATCTCACTCTGGAAGTGGCTCTTCAGGACTGTATGAAAGCTCTTGAAAGAACAGGACAAAGATTGGGTTTCATTACTGGAAATTCAGTTTAGGTCTCATCTCTTGTTACTGTGGTGGAGTTTATAGTCCTGTTTTTGCTTTTTATTTTTCTTAAGGATGACGGTCTTCCAGCTTCATGTGCAAGTAGCTCTACTGTGTTTGGACAAGTTTCCTTGACCCCAGAATTTCAGGCCCGTCTCTATGTCCTTCACTGTTCAGAAAATCAAGGGTGAGCAAGTGAGCTGTTTAGCTACTGGGAATTAGGAAGGAACTGGACTGACAGTTAATGGGTTAAGATGAACATTTGATAGATGAAGGCAGAGACTTGATCCGTGCAGGGGGTAGGACATGAGCCTGGTGGAAGGTCTGTGTGTCCTTGGGGGCTTGCCCCCAGACAGTAGTTCTTGGGTGACAGTTGCCTACATAAACTGAGGATGTTTGCTGCCACTCTCCACTTCTTGGCTCACTGTAAGACTGTTCATCTGAACATGCACAACTTGGACCATCCTTCGGCAGATGCCACACTAATAGGGGCTGCCCCATTCACACTGTGAACCTCCAGTCTCTCCACAGCCTGGGCATCAGCTGACAGTTCCTCGTTTATTACAGCCATTCTAGTGGGTATGAATGATTTCATTCCTATTTTGATTTATATTGCCCTGATGGACAGTGAGGATAAGCACCTCTTTTTTGAGCTTAGGTAACCATTTTTGTGTCTTTATTGGAGAAATGTCTACACAAAGATCACATTTTTGTTAGGTTGTTAATCCTTTATTACTGAATTGTAAGGATTCTTTTATGTATTTTGCACAGTAGTCCCTTATCAGTTTATAGTTTGCAAATATTCTCCCATTCTATGTATTGTCTCTTGCTTGTTGGTATCCATGAAACACAAGCATTTTAAATTTTGTCAAAATCCAGTTTGTCCATTTATTTGCAGGGGTGTTTATATCTTTCATATTTTACCTCATATAATTTCAGAAAGAATCATGCCTATGTTTTTTCTAAGGATCTTACACATTTAGTGTTTGTATCTATATTTTTGTCCCATTTTATTTTTGTATGTTATATAAGGTGACTTCTTCTTGATTCTTTTCCATTTGGCTATCTAGTTGTTCCACCAAAACTTGTGGGAAAATTATTCTTTTCCTTATTTATTTAACTCACACTTAAAAAGATTTTTATTGATTGACTTAAAAGGCAGAGCCACACAGAGAGAGAAGAAGTATGAGTGTGTGTCGGGGGGAAAGGGGAGAGAATCTACCATCTCTCAGTTCACTCCTCAAATGGCCACAGAACCAGAGCTAGGCCAGACTGAAACTGGGAGCCAGAAAGTCCCGCTGGTCTCTGAGGTGGGTGGCGGGGGCTCAGCTACTCCAATCACATTTTACTGACTTCCTATGTGTATTAGTGGGAGTCGAATAGGAAGTAGATTAACTGGGACTCTAACCAGTATTCAGATATGGGATGTGAGATGCAAGTGGCACCTTAACCAGTTGTTCCACAACACCAGCTTCAGCTGAAGTTCCACTCTTGTGGAAGCTCTGTTAACCATGAATTAGAAGACTCCCCTGGTGGGCGTCCAGCTGTATTGTACTGATGATACATGTCCACCTTGGTGATATTATTAGCACACTCCCTTTATTGCTGCAAGTTTCTAATACTTTGTGAAATTGTGCAGTATGAGCTCTCCAGCTTCACCCTTCCTCGAGGTTGTTTTAACTATTTAGGGTCCCTCACACTTGCCCATTAATTTTGGAATCAGCTTGGCAATCTTTTTAAAAGGCATCTGGAATCCTACAAGGCACTACATTGACTCTCCAGATCAATGTGGGGATCATTGCCATCTTCATGTTACACTTCCCAACCTGTAAACATGAAATGACATGTTTTCTTCAGTTCATGTCATGAAAGCATTTTCGCTGAACCATAATGATTGTGAACCATGAAGACAAGCTACTTCCTGTTCGGAATTTATTGAAAGAATTCTGAATGCATGAGAAGAAAACCAAGGACTATTTTATTGCCTCTTTAATTCACTTTTTCAAATGAACTACTTAAAAATAGCAGCTGAGGACCAAACGAACTGCCTAAGAACGGCTGCCAGTCCTATCCACTATTCTAACACGCGTAGGCAGTGCTAACCAATCCTCGTGTTCTACTCTGTGTCCTCACCGTTCTTCATTGATAGAATGATAACCACGTAGTCTATGTTTAGAGCAATGACTCATCTGGTCTTGGAAAGAGCTTTGCAGAACTCTTATTAGTTTTGTACAGTCTTTCTAGCTGGGATAAAACCAAAAGAACTTGAAAAAGAAATCGGAAAACTTGGTTTCAAAGTAACCTTACAGAGCAAAGCCCGATACAAACACAGAGGAGAGAAAAAATACTACACTCCTGAATCTATATATGTGAAATACATTAAATTCATTTACCTTATATAAATAATTTAAATATTAACAAATTAAAAATGCTATGATTTCACGTATGTGGACACATTCACAGGCACACTCACTGGCAGACATAGTTTGTAAAATCTTCCCTCTAAACTGCATCTCTGCATGGCCAACAGTCACACAACTTCCTTTTTCTTAGATTTCTCCAAAGAATGGGCCTTTCTCTCTCTCTCTCTCTCTCTCTCTCCCTCCCTCCCTCCTGCAGCTTCACCTCCGATCTATTCCTAAGCTCAGAGCCCTTTGGTTTCTGCTGTTACCTCTAGGAAAGTGACCTAGATAAAATCGCTGGTGACCTTCTACTTGCAAAAGCTAATGGGCAATTTTCAACCCTTATCTTGCAGGAACACATGTGTATGGCACTGCAAATTAGTTCTTCCCTTTTAAAGTGCTTTATTCCCTTTTGATTTCTGAAATAACACATTCTTTGGGTTCTTTTGCACCTCTCTAATCATTCTTTCTTGGTCTTCTTAATGGACTCCTTTCCCTCTGCTCACTGTTATTCACCTTCTTCTATGTGTCCTTTCCATTAACCCCTGGGTTTGCTTGACTATTAAAACTATGGGTGCAGCCTTCAGGCTCGTAAGTACAACTATCTACTTGGCATCTCCACCTTGTCATCCTCAGGCAGCTCAGATTCAACATCTTTCAGTCTTCACTCTTGATCTTTGTGAATCAGATCTCTCCTTCCTTTTCAGATTAATATCTCTGTGAATGGTGTTATCGCTATTCAGCCAAGTCACAGCTTTTCTCCCTTTCCTTTAAGTGCCCCAATGAAAGTTTATTTTATATGAGTTCTTTCTAATTCTCTCTCTCTCCCCCCCCCCACCATGGCAACTATGTCAGACGGAATGACTTCATGTGTCTGGTTTAGACTACCCAGCAGCCTCCTCTTCCATGAGTTCACACTTTTGCAGCCTATGATGCATTCGCCACAAATTATGTATACACTTTCTTAACCCACTCAAAGACTTCTGGGGGACTTAATGTTAACTCAAGTGGCTTTAACATGGATTATAAAACCTTAATGTTTACTTCTGCAGCTTTGCTGCTCACAGGTTCGTATTTTTGCACTCTAGGTATGCACTATTTAAAGCACTCATGAATTATATCTGTTATTTCTTCTTCATCTGGAGGATTCTGGATGCACTTCTGCCCTCTGCATAGGATAATGGAACCCTTCTCCCTTACACTCACCCAGTCTCTAGGGAGCAACTTTCCTCGGGTTCATTACCCACATCTCTGAAAAGCCTTCCCTGAGCCAATCATCCTGAACCTAAACTGTCTATTGCTCCTGTGTGATCCCAAGTTACCATCTCCTTTCCTCCCATTTAGTTGCCTATTCTGTGTCCACACCATTTACTATACAAGACTGAAAATAATTCGGGGTAGGGATTAGGACTTGTTTAATAATGAATCACGTTGTTCTTATTCAACGACTAGCACACAGTAGGTAAATAAAAGTGTCCCGCATAAGGGAACAAATAGACGCGGGCATTTGGTTTGGTCAGTACACATCTCTGAGTCTCATTGTTTTTATTGTGTGTACATGGACGTAAGTATCCTTCTTCAGATTGTGGGGGAGGAGGTTCTGTTGAGAATTAAATGAAATGAAGATGATGAAACACTTTGCTTATTTTCTGGCACAATGTACAAGTTCCATGAATAGTTAGCAAGCTCAGGCGGAGTCCCTTCTGCTTTAAGTATAACTTAGTCACAAATGGATGCTGCACATTGACACATTTTTCAGGATCTCGCCTGCCCAGGGAGGCATCCTCTAAACCCAAGGCAGACTTCTTTAAAGTCAGATCATGTTCTCCTGCTGGTGGTGGTCAGAATTCTGAGGCTCCAAAGTGGAGCCCTAGACATTTAACATGATCTGTATAGATGGTCTTGATATCAGACATGAATTTTAAACATCTATATATATTCAGAGCAGGGCAGGAGGAAGCAACCCCTGGGGCAATACAATGGGACAGTCTTTTGAATAGGCTTTTGGGTACCACCAGACCACACACTGAAATGAATTAAGTGAGCCATTTATTCATTTGTGTAGAGTCATTGAAATGCTCTGCTCTCAATTTCTCCCTTGGCCATCATTCCAATTAAGTAAGTAAACCATTTCTCTGGGTGCTATTTTAATGGGAGCTATTGTCTCTTTTTAAATCTATTTATTTATCTACATATCTCCTAAATCTGTGCTTACTGTTTCGGGAGAATTATAAGAATGGACAGAAATATTATTTATCAGACTTAATATATTATTTGGTATAGGGAGTTTTCTCTTGTGGGAATCTAGCTTTAAGAATAAGCTGTCTTTATCCTCTACCCATTTATTCTCTCCGTTCTCCCAATGTCTAACTCTGCTTTCTATATTAATCTCCAACACAAAAGCCAACAATAAATAAAGTAGAAATTCTAAAAGGAATAATTCTATAAGACATTGTGCTTATTAATTGTACAAATATCCTACATGGGACACAATACATTCACCAGGTTAGAGAAATGGTGGCAAAAAAAAGTGCAATAGTGCATCTGGGACTTGTGGTTAAGGTGCTGCCTGCAACCCCAGCATCCCATAGGAGTGCCAGTTGGCTTCCAATCCAGCTTCCTGATAATGTGCCTAGGAAATGGAGAAATGTAACCCTGAAGTTTGGATTCCTGCTGCTCGTATGGAAGACATAGAAGGAATTTCAGGCCCTCGGCTTCAGCTTGGCCCATTCCTGGCCAGTGTGGCCATTTGGGGAGTGAACCAACAGATGGAAGACTATCTGGTGCTCTCTCTTTCTCCCTCTCTCTCCCCACATTGTCTTTCTTGTTCTCCCACCTCCACCAGTTAACATTGACAAATAAATAAATAAATAAATGCAGTACAAAGTCTTTTTTTAAAAATTAATTAATTTTTTTCTTTCTTCCATTTTTTTTATTATTATTTTTTTTATTACATTGCGTCATGAGACAGTTTTACAGGCACTGGGATTCCCCCCTCCCCTCCCCAAAACCCGCTTCCCCCCCCCCATGGTGGATTCTTCCATCTTGTTGCATTACCACAGATCAAATTCAGTTGAGATTTTTTTCCTTGCAAGCATCTACAAAGCATAGAGTCCAGCATCTTATGGTGCAGATAAGTTCAACAGTCTCTGGTCTGAAGGTACAGCCAAAAGAGTATCATCCCAATCAATTGAAAGCCCCGACATTACAGCAGTAACAATTTATAACGTACTGGAATTAGTTGACATGATATTGTGTAACCAGCATGTTCAAAGAGAGAGAGAGAAAACAACAACAACAAAAAAGAGTACAAGTTCTGAACCACATCTTATGACTTCTACATTGACATTACAATTATTAGTTTATATACAGCTGGGTTCTATACACCTTAAAATGGCTGTAGCTTACTATTCAGCTGTCTCATGTCTATTTTAATTTTAGTATTTAGCAGTTCATAGTGTTGAAGCCTGATTTTGCTGAACCTGGCTGTTTTTCCGGTAGTCTAGCTCTATAACTGTAACAAGACATATGTCAACAGTTTAGGTGAATGGTTTTAGGAGGGGTGTGCAGAGAAATCCTCAATACCCTAGTGAGGAGCAACCAATCTTAATGTCCCACCCAGTGAGTTATAAGTGCATCCCCCCTGCCCATTTCCTATTTCTAAGCTTTCCTTGCTGTTCTCCATCTATTCTAGGTTTTTTTTTTTGTTTGTTTATTTGTTAATTTGTTTTGAGGGGTTTCTGGAGCAATCCTGATGGTCATTATGAGAGAGAGTGGGGACCCAAAATTAGAACCAGGCAAGAACCAGAGAAAGCTCCTCTCCCTAGTCCCGAAGGAAGTTTACTGTTTTGTTTCTGCGGACTGCTCAGTGCTCCTGGTTGTCGTTCCGATGACCTTGGATCCTGCAAGGCAGGGTATGGGCTTCTTCCATCCCATGTGTGAGACCCAAACGGAAATGGGTGACCTCAGAGTTCTCGGCCTCCGAAGGCACTCCAATTCCCGTGGTCTCCTTGGCAATTGGGATGTAGTCCTCGGAGCTCATACTGATAGTCTTTGGTGAGGATCTAGGAGTCTTCAGAGTTGGCATACAAGCTTCCTCCTGTCTGCCAACAGTACAAAGTCTTGATTTTAAAACATTTTTCCTGACACTGGAAATGAGAATGGATAAATAGGAAAAAAAAGAATATTTAAAATTATGCAAATCACAAGCATGTATTCTAGAAAGAGGATCAGAGGGAAACACAACACACTAATGGTAGGAACATTACAAAGGTTAGTTATCTAAAAAAGCCATTTAATGGAAATTTTAAAACTTCAGTCAGGGGCACATGGTATTTTGTAATGGAAAAAAATATATATCAAACAGAAATGAGCCAGCTATGACTGCAGAATGTAATTCTACTTACATTTCCTGAGTACCTGTGGCATTCCCAGCAGTGTGCATGCATTGTACTGTACTGTTCTTAGCAGCATACTTCGGTCTTTCGTAGACAGATGAGCCAACAGCTGGGCTTGCCTCCCAGTCCGGGAAGAGTCACATATACCTGAGAGATGAAGGTAGAAGACAGACCCCTGAACATCAGACGCTGCTGCTGAACTAGCCTTGGGCAGAGAGTCTAGGAGGAAGAGGGACGCCAGGCTGTAACAGGGATCACATTCATGTGGATGTAAACTGTAACAGTTCCTGAAAAGATGTCAAGAGAAAGGAGGCGGTGAGATCTCCCAGGCCCCAGTAAGTTGCTGCGATTGCATAAACCACTCTTACTAGATAATCGCTCTTAAATGTTCACTATGTATTTCTAGATGGGTATTCGGTCCCCAACATCTGGATTGTCCCTGAAAATTGAGGATTATAGTTAACTTGCTTTAAAAAGTTGGAGAGTGATTGATTTGAATTTAGTCCAGTTTGGGAAGGGTTTGCAGAGAAAGCCCATGAACAAGTTTGCAGGGAGAAAAATTGCCTTGATTGGATTGCCTTCTTGTACTTAGGAATATATTAAATAATGTTGCTAAGGAAAAATGATAATTACTTCTGGCTCTTTCTCATTTGTTGCAGCATTACCTTTCTGGACCTGCTACTAAGTTAGGAGGAATGCCCCAACATGTTATACAACCAAGAAATGCTGGAGCTGGAATGTTAGCTAGTGTTGCTCTCCGGTTCTCATCATCTGTGTTTTCACTCCCCAAATGCCTACAACAGTGAGAGTGGGGCAAGGCCAAGGCCGGGAGACAGCAGCTCCAACCTTGCAGGTGTTAGGAGCCCAGATTCCTGCTACACCCTCTGCTGCTTCTCAGAGTGCACATCTGCAGAAGCTTGACATCAGAGTTGTGCTGTAGGCCCAGCACAGTAGCCTTGTGGCTAAAGTCCTCAACTCACACACACTGGGATCCCTTATGGGAACCAGGTCTAATCCTGGTGGCTCTGCTTCCCATCCAGCTCCCTGTTTGTGGGCTAGGAAAGCAGTGAAGAATGGCCCGAGGCTTTGGGACCCTGCACCCGGCTGGGAGACCCAGAAGGGATTGGCTCAGCTCCAGCCATTGAGGCCACTTCGGGAGTGAGTCAACAGACAGAAAGTCTTCCTCTCTGTCTCTCCTCCTCTCTGTATATCTGATTGTACAATAAAATAATCTTAAAAAAAAATTCGAGTTGTGACTCAAACCCAGGCACTTTGATGGGATGCAGGGCTCCCAAGCAGCATCTCAGCCACCGGATCAAATGCCTACCCCACTGCATGCCACCTGCTCTTTTATAAAGAAGAAGAAAATATCTTGTTCAAAAACGTGCATTGGTTTCCTGGCCTGCCTTATAATTTTCCCAATGATCTGAAGGCAAAATCTGCCTCAGATTAACCATTTTGTACTGTATCAATAAACAAAATTACTATGACTTGAGCCCTAAGTGCACAAGCAGATGAGGCCACAATTGAAACAGAGCACAATAGTGCCCCTATAACTTTTTACTCTGTGTGTGTGTGTGTGTGTGTGTGTGTGTGTGTGTGTGTACTATAGTTTCCAACTTAAAACAGACCTTGGAAGGAACAAGTCAGTAACAATTCCAACAGATCTCATGGCTAGCTGCTCCTCTCATCTTTCTTCTCTGAAACCCTTCCAGGCACTGACTTGTAACAGTGCTTAACAGCATGGATCTAGTTACGAAACATGGAAAAGGAAAGAAGGGGAAAATGCACCAGGCTGCTACTGGCAGGACAGAAACTGTGATCGGGACTAATGTGTGCCACCTCACCAGGAGCCCGAGTTAGAATGATGCACTGAGGGACAGATAAATCTAACACAGTAGAGAGCAGACTGCTAGGAAGGGAAAAGAGGCAGAGAGAATAGGGAGTCCACAGCGAGGAGGTCAGGAATGAGACCAAGACTGAAATATTACAAGGAAAGGGAACCGAAGTTCGTTTACTTATTTATATATTCTCTCCGCAACCCCTCCACTGCCAAGTGGGAATACTATTAAAATGGAAGAAACGGAAAGCCAATGGCCTGTTAACAGTGCTGAAGTTCAGGAGCTCCTCCATTAGGGTGGGAAGGGGCTAGGTTGGGGTTGCTGCTCTCCCTGCTCTCGCTAGCCCGGGGGCATGTCACACACTTGTGAGAACTTTACCCCAGTGTTGATGCAATATTGTGTCAGTAACTGAGTGATTTGTTTTTCCTCTGGACATTGATTGAAGAAATTCTTATTACATTTTATAGCTTGCTTGGCCTTCATATGAGAGTCAAGACATAAATTGGACCATAAATTGGCCTCTGTCAGAATCTACATCGGAATGACACCAAATACATGTCATCGGGCTTGTGTTCCAGCTAACAGCAGGAATCGCTAGAGCTTGTCATCTTGATCAAATGCCCGCCTCGCTCCCTTTTCCAGCTTGTGCCTCTACTTGGAAGAAAATACAGTAAAGACCCTGGCAAATTCGCCATTTTGATTGGAAAGAATTATACAACCAAAAGAAGACTGGTGGATATAATTGATTGGCTTCAAGTTAGGTCTCCACTGTGAGTATCAGAGGTAGGACACATATAAATAAAAATGGATGCAAAGAAAGAAATATAGAGTTACACAAAAAGGACAAGAAGTTATACATAACAGATATATTTATCGCACAAGGAAGGGCAAGCCCTGATGATTCATGAGTGGCAGAGATACGGTTGAGTTATAGAGATTTGTTCTCTGGAGTAAGATAAACGTGTCATTTCGGTCCCCACCAGTATGCACTCAGCAGAAAATCAAATCGTTTCAAGAGCTGACTTATGTTATCAATGAATACATGCAACCACATGAGTTAATTGAAAAATTCAGATGGTTTTACCAGGTATAAATATGTATTACCATTTTGATGGTAGCAAGACTTGAATATTTATGAAAGAAAACGTGTGTTTCTTAAGTCAGGAATTTAACTTTTTATGTTAGTAAATTTATGTCTAATGCTTGTTACCGTTTGTCTAGACTTGATACACTTGTACTGTATGTAAAAGGTCTCTTTCAAGTCAGTAATTCACAGGAGATATTAAGGCATATTTATTTAGTTGAAAACCCTAACAAAATCATTGCATTGGGAAAAAATGAAAGATTTCAGAAAATGTTTCTTCCAAAAGAAGCCTCAGATCCAAATGATTTTACAGAGGAATTCTTTCCATTTTTTAAGCACAAAACAAATCCCTTGCCAAATAATGCTTGATTGAGTATAGAAAAATATGGATGATTTCTTAATTTGTTGTATTAATTTATGTTTAATGCTGAAATCAAAACCAGATTCAAAATATTACACACAGCCACATCCAACTTTATAGTCATCCCATTTAAGATCAACTTGCTCACTTACGAATCACGTTTCTGGTTACCCTTCCAGAGGTATTCTAGGTACACAAACTGCATACACATATATCAGGTATGTTGATTAAACAAGTGTTTTATCATAAAATAAAAACATAGATTTTCAAATTAGATATAAGGAAATCCTCGATTCTTTTTAATATTTTTCTAACATTCTTGGCATTGTGCTAAAACATAAAGCAACTCAAGAATGTTTGCTTGTAGAAGAGCGATTTTGTCTCCTTTTTGTGCAGGTTGTGTGCTAAAACAGCCTCTTCAAAACAATCATACATAATCAATTACAGAATTATTTAGACTACTGAAAGGGTTTGATAAAGTGCCTGTAATCAAGTAAAATATCTGAAATCTGTATATAAAAACATCACAAAATGAAAACAGGAACCAAAAGCAAAAAGATGAAGTACCTAAGAACAAAACCAATAAGAAATAGATTTGTAAGTCAATATTTTACAACTTTCCAAGGAATATAAAGCAAAGACAAGATGTCTGAAAAAAAAAGGCTAGAACAAACACAATTGTCAATATTTTCCTAAATTAAATCGCAAATTTAACAAATTGCAGTCACAGCATCCATTGTAAAATGCGCCTATCATGGACAAAAGGGTTCTCTGATCTGCCTAAAAGACTTAGCGTGAAAGAGCTCATAGATTAGGATGAGACAGACTAACAGAAAAGAATAGAAAGACGGGAAATTTGCCTGTGTGTAACAAGAAACTTATAGTTAGAATGGAAGAAGTGACATTTCAAATATCAAAGACAGCAAAACAAACAACCCTGTGAAGAAATGGGAGAGTAAATGAGCGAGTATTTTTCAAAAATATATTCAAAAATATATTCAAATGGCTAATAGACATGAAAAAATGGCTCAGGCTCCCTTGCTATCAGGGAAATACAAATAAAAATCATGTCGAGGTTCCACCAAACTGCAGTGAGATGGGCCTACATTCAGACATCTACTAACAACACCTGTTGGTGTGGATGTGGGGAGAAGTTACCTTACTTCATCGTTGGTAAGACACATTTCAACAACAAAGATCAGCAGAAACTATATCTCATGGATTTTGATTTTTTTGTTAGCTTCATCTCTTCAAAACACTTTCTTCTGATTAAATTCTTCAGTGACTTACAGATCATACAGTAGCATCATTTTCTTCCAGAAATTTCTTGAATTTCATTTCTTCAGCAACACATTGATCATTCAATAGCACGTATTTTAACTTCATGGTGTTCTTAATTTCTTTTTTTTTTTTCTTCCTTTTGCTGATTTTGTTTTGTGGCTTTTCATTTAAGGGGTGGTACAGTAACTGTGTTATGGAGACTATCATATCCAGATGTGAGAATACAATGCAGTATGCATCTCTGCCTCCAGATCAAAGACGGACTCCAATGAAAGTGTTTACTATATCTTGACAATAGGATGCTGGACTCTCTTGCATTGTCCATGCCCGCAATGATGGACATATGTAGGAAGAACTATACTACAGTAATGATATAGGGGGACTCAGTGAGGAGGGAGGGAGTTGTGGAAGGGATAAGGGAAATCCCAGGACCTATGGAGCTGTATCATAAAATGATAATAATAAGAAGAAGTGAAATTTTAAAAAATGTATTGCTTAGTAAGTGATTTAAGGATAAGAGTTGTACCATTTAGAACACTATATTACACCTATACCAAAGTAAATTTTAGGCAAATTAAAGCTCCAACCTTGAAAAAGTAAGCCACAAAACTATCTCAAATACAACATTCAGTACCAATACATTTTAAAAGAACTCGCATATCACACCATTTCTAGTAGCACTGATGATAGAACCACAACATATACACAAATTCAAATATCTAACAACTTCACATTCGGTGAAAAATCTTGCAGTTCAGGGACAAAAAATGAGAAGACTCGTGAGGGGACTTGGGATGCACGCACGAAGCATGTCAGAACTAGACAAGAGCTGGCTGGGCCGAAGCAGATGAGGCTCCGACGAGAGCCACTGGGCTTGGTGACGAGTAAAGGACAGAAGCCACCTGGTGGACTGGCAGGAGAAAACAGAGATGATGCTGGCTGAAAGGAAGGAAGGGAAGTTGGTGAAGAGGACTTTGAGTTATAGAACAAGAGGATTTGAGATTATAAAGGGGCTGACATTGTCGCATAGTAGGTTGTGTGCAGCCTGAAGTGCTGGCTGCTGCACTTCCTGATCTAGCTCTCATATAATGCACCTGGGAACAGTGGGGGAAGGCTTCAGTCATCCAGTCTGTCGCTCACGCCTGGCCCAGCTCCAGCTATTGTTCCTATTGTGCACCACAAGATGGAAGATTGTCTTTCTCTCACTTTGCCTACCAAATAAATAAATAAATCTTTTTTTTTTTTTTTAAGATGAGGGGGGCTTTCTGGTTTGGCTGATCAGAAGTGAGCATGAGAAGCTGAAAAGAGTGAACAGAAAACTGGTAGGTCAGAAGTGAGTGGACAAAATAGTCCCTTTCAATGTATGAAAAGGGACAGGGAAAGGGCTAGAGATGTTGGGGAAGGGAAGGACAAGGTGTATGTGTGTGGGAGGGGCAGGATCTTTAGGCTTTAACCAGGCAGGTGGTTATAAAAATTATAAAACTGCAGCAGATGAAGTGGCTAAAGGGATGAGGAATACATTATGCAACTGAATTGGACAAAAAAATAACTTGCAGTATGAAGAAGCTCACCGGTGATGGAACAGGTGTTGAGAAGTTCTGAAGGACCAAGACGATGCACATGTCGTGTTTCGACTCAGGGCCGTGTAGCTCCACTAGTCCGCAACTTTTCCTTTTTAAGATATTTTATTTACACAATTTCATTTATTCTCATATTTTTATTTTAAGGGGGGATGCTATTCATTGATTTGTTCCCCAAATGCCTGCAACAGCTGAGGCTGGGCAGGTGGAAGCTGGCAGTTGGGAACTCAGTTTGGGTCTACCATGTAGGTGGCAGGGACTCAAGTATTTAAGCTAGGGTGCAGCATGGCAAGAAGATGGATCAGAAGTGAAGACAAGACTTAGCCAGGCACTCCTATGTGGAAGGCAAGCTTGCCAGGTGGCATCTTCACCACTGAGCCTAATGTCTACCCTCAGTCAGCCACCCTTTTCTGTTTCTTCGCCCTCATACTGGTCAGTGCTTCTGTCTCTCCAGAGCCAACCTCCACCTTGTCTCACAGCTAACAATACACCTTCTCGCCGATCTCTTCACTAAATGTCTTATTTCCAATTCCAACCCAAAGTGACCTCCGCTAGATATAAGCCCTTTATGACCCTACCGATTAAAAATGTACCATGGAGAATATCACGAAGAGGGCAAACACTCTGAAAACTGCATTTCACCCAGTCTGGCTTGCAACTTTCCAAACATCAGAGTTCTTTGTGCTGTTCTATTCAATCCCAGGGAAGTCATCAGATAGCCACAGCCACAGTACAGGAGCTTGTGGAATCCCTGCTGAAAACCTCAAACTAAAAATAAATAAATAAATAAAAGGAACTCCTGTAACCGTTTCCCTCTCACTTAGAGATCTCTAACAAGGAAGAAATTCCAGATGACATTCAGGTGGCTGTGATCATGACAGATTTTAGTTCAGGTGAGAGAAGTCTGGCTTAAATCAAACTGACAGAGATTCACTTTTCTTCTACAGAAAATTCTTGGAGAGTCTCCTTGAACCATTTTTTCCCCATGTTATTAAAGAGCCCTCTCTAGAATCACAGTCTGCTTGTAGATGTTACAGAGGTTCTAACAACACGCTTCATGGTGTATGCACTTGTCTAATGAATGAGAAACTTGAAAAATTCTCACTAAGCCTGGTTATTTCCCTCAAGTTTGTTTCTCCCGTATTCTTTTATTCCTTCAATGTGTTCCTCTTTGAAAATATTTTGTTGAGTTTCCGTTGGGAATAGTGGAGCTATCAACCAAAACTGTATCACTGATCAAACACGGTTTTCAAAATTAGTCTTCATAGTGATTCATCTGAGTAATTCCAAAATTTCCCGATAGAATGAAGCAATTTTCTAAGTGCTGAATGAGATTTGATCTTCAATTACTGTCAGTACATTGCTAAGGCTGATAGTCAAAATGCTAGACAGACAGACCGCAGTCAGGCAGCAGGACAAATGGGTAAATAAGAACAGTTAAACACTCTACTAACTACAACCTCATTATTATAAATATCCATAACTACCTGCATATAAACATACATATACTACAGCATGTTATTTATATCTTAGTGAGAAAATTACTAATTTCATGATTATTATTACTTCTATTGCTAGCAAATACCATTTACTGAGGTTTTATTTGGGTTGCAAACTATGCACAATAAATAATTTATCTCTGCTACATCATTCAGCTCTGGCAACAATTCTTTGAAGTGTATGTTATGGATCCATTTTACAGAAAATGAGGCTTAGAAAGTGTAAGTAGGAGCCAGCATGTTGGCGTACAGGCTATTCCTCCACCAGCAGCACCAGCATCCCATATGGGTGCCAGTTTGTGTCCTGGATGTTCTACTTCTGATACAGCTCTCTGCTAATGGTCTGGGAATCATGGGAGAATGGCCAAAGTACTTGGGCCTCTACATCTGGGTAGGAGACCAAGAAGAAGCCCCTGATCCACGTTTCAGATCAGCTCAGCTCTGGCAACAGCTGACATTTGGGGAGTGAACCAGGCAATGGAAAAACCTCTTTCTGTCTCTCCCTCCCTCTCTCTCTGTAAAATCCACCTTTCAACTAAAAACGAATAGTTCTTTGAAACAAGAAGAAGAAAGTGTCAGTATTTCTACATGGGAAGTAAAGGAAACAAAGGACATGGACCCAGGTGGTTTTTGTTGTTGGTGGTGGTGGTGTTGTTGTTGTGCTTATCACCTCCTCTGAATCTTGTAATTGCTTATAGGGCAAAGGGTGGAAAAAAGGAGGATTCACTAGTTGTGAGTTTAATAATTTTTTTTAGTGAAAAGGGAAACAAAAAGGAAGGAAAAGAAATCCGGGCTGAACATGCATAAAACCAAAGGATAGTAGAAGTGGGTTACAGGTCATTGGTTCCCCAATTTTCTGTGTTTTTTAAAGATTTATTTATTTTTATTGGAAAGGCGGATATATAGAGAGGAGGAGAGACAGAGAGGAAGATCTTCCATCCAATGATTCACTCCCTACGTGGCCGCAACAGCCGGAGCTGAGCCAATCCGAAGCCAGGGGCCAGGAGCTCCTCTGGGTCTCCCACACAGATGCAGGGTCCCAAAGCCCTGGGCCATCTTTGAGTGCTTTCCCAGGCCACAGGCAGGTAGCTGGATAGGAAGCAGGGCCACTGGGATTAGAACCAGCGCCCATATGGGATCCCAGCTCGTGCAAGGGGAGCACTTTAACCACTACGCTATTGTGCTGGGCCCAAGTTCCCAGAGCCCAGGGGAATGCATCTGCTTTCCCCTGAGAACGTTTTAAAAATGCTTATTTCACAGTATCTTCCTACCTCTCATTGCTGTTATTTTCAAAATTTGAAGTGGGTCCCGAGTCTGTAGTTTTATTAAATATTGTGATTGTGATCCACGTATCATTCTGAGAAACAAGGACTCAAGCTCTAGATTCTTGGTAAGAGATTATGCAAAGCCAGAGGTAAGGCTTGCCTAGGGAGTAGCTATCTGGCAAGGTAGTTAAAATGCTGCTTCTGATGCCTACCTTCTATATCAGAGCTCTTGGGTCCAAGCTCTGGCTCTGCTTTCAATTCCATCTCCCTAGTACTGTGCACCCTAGCAAATGACGATTCAAGTACATGGCTACCTACTCATTGCATCGAAGGGAAATGAGTTTTCAGTTCCTAGGTTCAGGACGACACAGCCCTGGCCGTTGTACATATTTGCAGCATCAGCTAATAGGTATAAGATCCTTTCTGCCTGTCTGTTTTTTTTTTTTCTTGTGTTCAAGAAATAAAAATCAAAAATAAATTTTTTTAAAGGCTTGATGAGAAAAATATTTCGTCATGGAGCTTGTTGTCTCAACAATATCGTTGGAAAAAGATAGGGAAAAAAACTGGACAGAGCTTATACCAGAGCAAATCTCTTCCTAGTCCTGGGAATCAGAAACGTAAGGATCAATTAGAGCAACTGGAGTGACAAAGCTCTAAATATAGAGTAACTTTGCCTCAGATCCACATAACTGTCCTCCCAGTGCCAAGTAATGCCCCTGAGATATTTATGTTTTCTGGATGATGACCTGAAAAGTGTGGAAGTGGGAAGATGACTAAGTCTTTCACAGAGAAATTACCATGATTCCTTTTTTTCAAAACCTTTAATTCAGTACCCAGTAAATATTTCCAGAACACAAATTATGTCCCAGGGCCTGTGACAGAGCTTGGACATAAGCAGAAAATTAGATATGATTCCTATCCATGGAGAATTGAGAATTCTAGAGGGAAGAAAGCATTTGGAAATCCTTATAACCCAACATGATAATTGCTATGTATTCTTTAGAGACAAAGAAGAGGAAAGATTAACTTCCTAGGAGAGTTAGCAACTGCTCTCCTTGAGCTGGGATTGAAAGACTGCAAGTTCTCTTGAGATGTGAGGCTACTGGGGATGCTTGGCTAGATGCTAAAGAACTTCCGTGCGATGGCCCAAAGTTCATTGCTTTAGAAGCTCTGGGTTTTGATTACATTATTCCTTACATTCAGAATGTTAATTAATACCCTACCTAAATTTTAATGTAAAACTTGGTGATTTTTTTTTTGAAAGGTCTTAGATATTGTCAGATTTCCGAGGCATCTTCAACTCCTAAAATGTTAAAATGACAAAGAGAAGGAAACAAAGATCGTATTGTTTAAAGATTTATTTGAAAGGCAACATGGCAGAGATACAGAGACCCAAAGAAAGGTAAATCCTGCAGCCACTGCTTATTCCTAAACTATGCACAGCAACCAGGACTGGCACAGCCCGAATCAAGAGTCTGGGATTCCATCTAGACCTTTCCGATAGGAGTAGCAGAGTACCAGGTAGTTGGACCATCTGTCACTGTTTTCCCAGGTGCACTAACAGAGAGCTACATCACGAGTGGACCAACTAGGACTCGAACTAGCACCCCTATGGGATGCCACTATTGCACATGGAAGCCTCACTTGATATCTAGGTATCTTTAACTAAAAAAATATTATCTTATGTGCCTTTTAGAAACACAAATTTGTATGGCAGAGAAGATAGAAAGCAGATTCAATGAAGAGGAACATCCTTAGAGAATGGTTACGGGGAGACAAGGGAGAGATGTAGAGAGCTTTCACTTGGACACTGGCAGTGTAAGTAGAGAGGAAGAAATGGCCTGGAAAAGCACAGGCATGATTTTAAGATAAATTACCGTGATACAGGATGGAGATAAAGGAGTCAAGGATGAGTACCACCTCCAAGGCTGAGTGAAAAGTTGGAGAAACAGCATCCCAATTTCATTCAGTAGTTTAGTACTATAAAGTACTGAACTCTCATTTATTACACAACTTGTGTAATTGGGCAAATCAATACTGGATTAGGACAATAAAGAACAGGAAAGGTGAAGTGTCTTGTTCTCTCAAGACAGTTTTGGGATATAGGCAGATTGTTTAAAACTCTACAGATCATTGTGAAACTTAAGTTTTTCCTCTAGATGAAATTGGGAGTATTGCAAGAGCTCTAACATGATCTGACTTACATGTTTAAAAGATCATTTGGATTTCTCTGTATGAAATACATCATAACTGAACTCCTCTGGCAGGACACAGACCCTGCAGGTAAGTGCAAGAAGCATGAAAGGAAACAGTCCAAAACAGGCCATGGGAAGTTTCCCACTGGCATACATTTGGCATGGGTCAGGAGCAGACCAGTCTGAATCAGTTTGCGTCATCCACTGGCGAATCCGAGCACCAGAACAGAGAGTGTGGGTCAAACCAGGTTCCGTCGTGACAAAAACCAGTGCACATTATGAAATGTCAAGGTGAGGTTACCTGTACCAGATATGACCTCAGCGCCCAGCCAGCACACGTCATAACCAGGAAGGGAGGGGGCTGAGCCATAAGGAGAATATGGGGGGGGGGGCGGTTCCCTTGCTGCACTGGAGAGCACAAGCTGGGATGGGGGCAGATCAGACTAAGCAGGGCTACAACACCTGTGGACCTCATGTGGACTAGATCAGGGAAAAGCCAGACTGGGCTAATTGTTCCTACTTGGTAAAAACTACAATTAGAACAGGTGAGGACTGTTTGGGCTTAGCCACAGCATCAACTGGCAGAAGCTGGCACTGGGGGCTAATTCTGTCAAGTTAAACCACAGAACCTCCTGGAGAGTGCATAATCTGGGAGTGGGAATGGCCTGGGAGAGAAATAGTGGGCTCCTCCCTCTTGGGTTACCACTTCCATGGGAGGGCATGAAAACTAGGACAGGGCTAGGGTGGCTAGACAGAGACACCAAAAAACAATCGTGAAGGCTGGATAGTTGAGCTGGTTAGATGGAACGAGGCTTCAATACCCATTGGCATGTATGAGAGCTGAATGGGATGTGGTATAGATTGGACAAGTCGGCTACACATACTGGCAAACCAAGGTAGGGAGCGGGCCTGGTGGGGGTTATTGTCGGTCACTCTGACTAGGCTGCAGCTCCCACTGGTATATGTGAGGGCCGTGTGTGTGCTGGGAAGAACCAGGCTGAACTGCAACACCCATTGTTTCCAGTGGAAGTCGGGGCCGAAAATAGAACCAATCCAGCAATTGCTACCACCAGCTGATTAGGGCAATGGACTGTTCCGGGCCCTGTACTTGCTAAGAGGTACAAGAATCTGGTCTGGGAGCACTTCAGACAAAGTTTCTTTGGGCTCCCCCCATCCCCAATCGAACTGCCAGACTCAAAACCCTAACCATGAAAAGACAGAGGACAGAACAGGTCAATCAACCACCTCAGCTATATGTTAGCAGTGAAAGACTAGGTAAACGGAGACTCTATGATGAACTATGTCAGTCAGTGGATTCTTCAACGACCTCATTGTACCTGGAGTGGTGAGATTGGCAGCAGTTCATAGCTGCTGATCTATCAAAACCACTTGAACAAGACCCTTGGAGCATACCCCACATCAGGGACCTGGGGTGGGTGGGAGACTGGGTGGGGCATCTCCCTTAAAATCCCCCTTTACCTCAGATATGTGAAGGAAACAATACGGAAATAATAGTCTTACCCATTCTCCTGTAGCCTTTGAACCTTTTTACCCTAATTAACTATGTAAAGATTGCCAAAAATATTTTATATATATATGTACACACACATATATATATGAAATACATCATAACTGGACGAGGTTGGAAGCAAAGGAATCGGCTATGAGACCATTTCAGCAATTCTGGTGGAATGGAATGGTGATCAGGACCAGGATGGTTGCAGAGCAAGGTCAGATCCTGAATACATTTTGAAGATGAAGTTAGCAGGATTTACCCACTGGTTAATTGGAATGTCAGAGAAAGAGTCAAGACAGACTTCCAAGATTTTAGCCTGAACAATGGGAGGAAGGAGTTGACATCAACTGAGAATGACTCTGAGGGTGCCAGGCCTGTGGGAGCATTTAGAAATGCTAAGTTTCAGATATCTACTTGTCCTCCAAGTGCAAATGCCAACAAGACCATCGGTTGTATGAATCTGAAATTCCTGTGAAAAGTCTCGACTGAGTATATAAATTTGGGAGGGTGTCAGCATATAGGTGTTACTCAAAGTCAGAGAACTGGTTGAGCTCACTAAGGTTCCAGAGGCAAGTGAAAAAGAGAATAGGTCAAAGGCTGAGGCACTGTTATTTAATGAGTGCAGAAGAAGACAGGAGCTGTTGTTCCATTAATCACCTTAAGTGCATGTTATCCCAACATTTTTATTGGCATGGCACCTAAGATCAAGAACTTCAGGCTAAGAAAACCTAGAGTCAGCTCCTAACTGTGGCGACTACTGTTTTGAGACTTTGGTTGATTGCCTATATCCTCATCCCTTCACTTTCTCGTTTTCAAAATGAAAATAAAATACCTATTCCATAGATTTGCCATGAGGTTAAATGGTGTAGCTACGATACTTAACATGGTGACCAGCACATAGTACAGACTCAACATATATTTCCTGCTATCATTAACACTGTATCATTAATTCCCTGGATGGATTCAGAGTCCCGAATAATTTCCATGCTAAGAATCACCAGAAATATGAACCTGAAATTTAGCTGAGTCCTAGTGCAGCTGGTGAGTTATTCCATGGAAAACCTATTCCTTCCATTTCACAACTTCTGAGCTCCAACCCAATTCTTCATCACACCTCCTCCCAGTCCAGGGTATTTATCATGTAAAGTGACACTTGGTACCGGGAGATGGAGTTGTCATAGTTCTGATCCTGAAGGGAAGTTGCTACTAGAGGTCTGTTTTCTAAATGCTTGGGGAAAAGGACCCTGCAGTTCAGGATAACAATATAAAACACAAACACTCAAAGTCAGAAGAAGCAGGTTGTCTAGGGTCAGATCTATCTGGGAACGGCTGCCTATGTTCTTGCTAATACCTTCTTCTATGTGTATAAATCTAGGCAGGAGCAGATCTGCAAGTGCTCTGTTGTAAGGCTCAGAAGGGAAGTGCTTCACAGAGCGTGGTAACCATACCTCAATTTATAGGCAGCCATACTTGGGTATCATCATAAAAATAATATATGCATGTGAATTAAAAATAAAAGACGACAAAGAAAGAAATATTGGGAAAATATAATTAAAAATACTGTAACAGCTGACAGATTAGTGGGTTAGAAAAAAAATGTAGCTACAAGAAGACAGTTCTGAAAATAATGAAGCAACAGAGAATGAAGTTAATGAGATTGAGAAAATGAAAAAAGAGGATTTACAGTACTATCACATGCAAAAAAATCAAAATATGGCCTTCGGTCCGATTGATCCTGATAGAACAGAGGGAGCTCTTACCCTTTGCCCATTTCCAAGTTTCTGAATCACTTGGTGTGCTCCCATCACTCCAAAAACAGACTCAAGACCAGAGTGCACCCTTAGGACATCTGTAATCGTCCAAGGTGAAGCTGACTTTGCAGCCTCCACCGCCCTTTCTCTCTCTCTCCCTCCCTCCCTCCATGTATCTGCCAAGCGGTTCTCTCCTAACCACATGATTCTGACAGGTGGGGCATTCTATAAATCTTGCTGTTTTATTGTTGTATACAATTTCAAATGCCTGATTTTGTATCAATTGTGAAACAATAGTAGTCTGGTGACCTT
The DNA here is from genome assembly GCF_017591425.1 of Ochotona curzoniae. Classification (NCBI taxonomy): domain Eukaryota; kingdom Metazoa; phylum Chordata; class Mammalia; order Lagomorpha; family Ochotonidae; genus Ochotona; species Ochotona curzoniae. The sequence continues at coordinate 7,377,656 of NW_024466218.1, forward strand.
TTAAATTAATTTGAAATGGAAACTGCTATCAAATGATGAGGTAATCATATTCCTTTCTGGAGAGAGTCCTTGGCCTAACAATTAAGACTGTGGGTTAAGACACCCACATTCCGTAATCGGGTCCCTGGGCTTGAATCCTGATGTGGTTCCCAGCTTCCAGATAATGCACTCCTTGGGCAGCAGCACAACATTGTTTAGGTAGAGGTGTCCCTGGAGAAAACAAGGGTTGGATTTCTGGCTCTGGCCTCAGCCCTGATCCAGTCTTGGCTATTGAAGACGTTTTAGGAGTGAACAAGTAGGTGGGAGTTTTCTGTCTATATCCTTTTCTCTCTCTGTCACTCAAATAAAAATTAGCAAATGAAAGATTTTAAGTTTCCTTCTAGGTAGAAGGAAATGTAAATTAATTTTCAAGTCATTTTTTCAAATAATCTATTATTAATTTGCATATTCAACAATATTTACCGAGACTCTGCTGCTATTAATCACTGCCCTAGCTTCAGATACACAAAGAGAACTGAAACAAACTTTCTCTTCCGCGACCTTGCACTTTTCTCTAGGACAAGTACTCAAACCATTCAGAATGATAGGGGTCTGACACATGTGTGTTCAAGGTACTAATGGGGAGCTGAGGGAGAGCACTGGTTGGTACTTGAAGCCAACTGAGAAACAGCAGGGGAAGGTACTGGATATTTAAGGTGGAAAACAACATGTGGAGAAGGTGGGTGAAAGAACAGGTTGTCCCAAGACCAGCACATGTTTGGTTAGCTCAGGGAGCAAGAGTAAAGAAGAAACTAGCCAGAGAATTCCAGAGACCCATGCACTGATCAAGGCATGCAGGGCCATATGTATCTGCTAAGGTGGTCAACCCTTTCCAGAACATGAAACACCTTTTACCAATGTAAAGGAAAGAAAAGCAGACCATTGGAATCTGAAAAATAGTCTGGTTAAAAGGAAAGGAATGATCTGAAGTTTCTATTAATGATTCTGAGGGAATTGCTAAGATAACAGATAATGAGGCCCTAAATTAAGCCAATAACAGCCATGAAAAAAAAGTGGGAGAAGGAATAGAAATGAGTTATTTACCTGGTTGCTTCAAGCTATGGAACCTAATTAGAGCAAAAATGTACAAAACAGATTTGATGGCTTGCAGCTTAAAGAAGTGGACAAAACTACTTGTGGGGAGAATCATGGTGGCAAAATAGGCTAAGAACATGTTTAAACAGAATGAGAAACAGCCTGGGTGAAGCAGAAAGGGCACATTCTAGGAAAAAGTAAAGGACAGACAGACAGCAGAGTGGTACCTGGAGACCAATGGGCACAAAAAAGCAGCAGAGACAATGGTGTGGTGTCTCAATGACAGATACCCTAGCAGCATTCAGTGAGTAGTGATCTGAATTGCACCTGCAGCTGGAACTCCACCAGCAACCAGGTGGGAAGGAACGTTCTTCGGGAACTCAGGAGGCTAACCCAGACAAAGAAATACCCATCCTGCTAGTCTGTTTGATTTGACCAAGAGCAGAGACAGAGCAGCAAATCCCAAACAGATGGTGTAGAAACAAGGTGGATTCCACAGCCCAGACCCCCACTCAAGCTGAACCAGGCACCATATTGCGTAGAGAAGCAAAGGCTATCTGGGACAGAACTGCACATGCAATAAGCTGGGAGTGAATTCACTTCTGGCAAAGTGAATTGCAATGACGTGGCATCTTACAAATTCCACCCAAAATAGATCTGAGTAGCCCCCAGTCCTAATAGCCAACAAATCCAAAACACAATGAGTGGTAGATCAGGCAACATTGTGTACACTGTGACAAAGGTTTTGAGACTGTTGGGACAACAGTGAGGTGCACATGCACTGAGCTGGGTGTGAACTCTTTGAACTCATTGCATTACACTGATCCCAGTTGAAAATAATACCTCCTTTGACATCTTACGACTCAAAAGAGGTCCATCTGGGCTACAGACTTAATGGCCAAGAGGTTCTGATAAGATCAGTACCGCCAACAACCTAGTTATTTAGGTTGCTTAGTATCTCCGTAATTCTGGGACCTATTCAAATCAGAAGACAAAAAGAGATTATGCAGAAAACCGTGCAGCCTCAGCATGGTATCACAGGAGGTGGAGACTGGTGAGCCAGGAGCTGGGGCTACAGAGACCATGCTGCAAGTTTAACATAAGAGCCCAAATCTAAAACTCACTGTATGAAGTGGCACAAGTGACTACAAACAAAGAATTGTTTATCAATAGCAACTAATAAAATTGAACTCTAAACCTATGGGTGACACAGCTTAGAAACCAGTCCCAAGGTAAAGAATCTGATAACCAGAAGTACACTGACCAAGAGCAAAAGAAGAGACAAAGACACAATGAAATGAATATTACTGAAGATTCCCCTGCAAAGGAGCTAAAACCTTTGCCAACCTCAGGATTAACTGAGGAAGACATCGAGAAAATGGGGGATACAGAATTTTCAAAACTCATTATAAAGCTTCTTATCAACAATGAGAAACATATACAGGAGTTCACGGTATTTAAGGAATATGTCACACAGGAGACAGCAACACTGAAACAAAATCAAGCTGAATTATTGGAAATGAAGGACACAATAGAGCAAGTTAAAAATTCAGTGTAAAGTCTCAATAATAGAATAAAGTAGGCGGAAGAAAGAATCTCAAAATTAGAAGACATTTCCTGTCACCAAGAGGAAACAAACAAAAAGCTGAAAGCAGAGTTGGGTCAAGCTAAAAAAAAGTATTCAAGAATTGAAAGACGCTATTAAAAGGCTTATTTTAAGAGTCATGGGAGTCCCAGAAGGTACAGAAAGAGAAACTGAGATTAAAGATGTATTCAATGAAATGATAAGAGAAAATTTTCCTATTCTAGAGAAAGAATTGGCAAACAAAATCCAGGAGGGACACAGAACTCCCAACAGGCTTGACCAAAAGCAATCTTCACCATGACACATGATAATCAAGCTCTCTTTAGTCAAACATAAGGAAAAGATCCTTACATGTGCATGTGAAAAAAATCAACTGACATATGAAGGAATGCCAGTCAGATTCACAGCTGACTTCTCAGGAAACTCTACAGGCTACAAGAGAATGGAGCAACATATTCCAGATTCTAAAAGGAAAAATTTGTTGGCCCAGGATAACATACCCAGCAAAGCTTTCCCTTGTCTTTGAAAATGAAATAAAATTCTTCCACAGTAAAAAAAAAAAAAAAGTTAAAGTTAAAAGAGAGTGCCTCTTCCAAACCTGCCAACAAATGATACTTAGATATTCTTGGGCCCAGCACAGTGGCCTAGCAGCCTAGTGCCTAAAGTCCTTGCCTTGCACGTGCTGTGCTGGGATCCCATATGGGTGCCGGTTCATATCCGTATAGTTCTGCTTGGGATTCTGCATCCATGTGGGAGACTCAGAAGAAGTTTCTAACTCTTGACTTTGGATCAGTTCAGCTCTGGCCGTTGCGGCCACTTGAGGAGTGGATTAGTGGATATAAGATCTTCCTCTGTCTCTCCTCATTTCTGTATATCTGAATTTCTAATAATAAAATAAATCTTTTAAAGAAAAAAAGATGTTCTCTTTACAGGCAAAAGAAATGGCATCTACTGAAACCAAAAACAAATATGAAGAACATCCCAGTAAAATAATAACAGAAGACTACATCAGTGAAGAACCCACTGCTAAAATGACAGGAGCAAATAATCATCTGTTTATATTAATTCTGAATGTAAATGGTTTAAACTCATCAAACAAGCACCATAGATTAGTAGACTGGATTATAAAAAAAATTTATGTACTGGTTACAGGAGACACATTTCACCAACAAAGATCAGCAGAAACTATATCTCATGGATTTTGATTGTTTTGTCCTTATTTTCATCTCTTCAAAACACCTTTTCTCATTAAATTCTTCAGTGACTTACAGATCACACAGTAGCATCATTTTCTTCAAGAAGGTTCTTGGTTTTCTTTTTCATTTCTTCAGTGACACATTAGTCAGTCAGTCAGTAGCATGTTATTTAACTTCATGGCATTGGGATTTTTTTTTCTTCCTGTTGTTGATTTTGTTTTGTGGCTTTTCATTTAAGGGGATATATAGTAACTGTGTAATGGAGACTATCATATCCAGATGTGAAGTCACAATATACTATGCATCTCTACTTCCAGATCAGAGATGGACTCCCAATGAAACTATTTACTATATCTTGATAATAGGATGCTGGACTCTTTGCATTGTCCATACCCACAATTGTGGGTTTATAATGGCTTATTAAGAACTATACTATTATCATAACATAGGATAACTCAGCGGTGGGGGGAGGGGAATTGAGGAAGGGGACAGGGAAACCCCAAGGCCAATGGAATTGTATGATAAAATGATACAACTAATAAAAACAAAGAAGGAATTATTTGTGAAGATGAGGACTTTAAGGAAAAGAGGAAACTTAAGATAGCAAAGAATGAACTTGATTTTTTCAGCATTTATTTCAACGAGATGTAGAAATGAAGAGGCAAACACATATTGTCGAAATCATCGAGAAAGCTATGGACTTGAGCTGTCCATTTGGGAGAACTTAAGATACAGATGTGTAATTAAGCCATAGGAGTAGATGAGATTTTTCTCCCTGCAGGAATGAAATGTGAGAATAAGGGCTGAGGACATAAACCTATGACCACCATTTAAGAAGAGAGTGGAGAAAAAGTAAACTCCCAATTGAACCAAGAAATGTAATGAAGCAGTAACAGGAATCCAATGGTAGTGGAGCTTAGGAGCCAAAGTGAATTCTGGTCAGCAGATCCTGTGTGGTAGGGCTCATGGTAGTCTCTGATATTGGTGACCCGGAAGTCAGTGGTAGCTCCTATGAGAAGTGTCTGTGATGGGTTGAGGAGAGGAAGACAGAGAATGGGATTGAATTTTCAAATAAATTTGGTTCTAAGGAAATAATGAGACGATATGATAGCATGGAGACAAATGGGATGAAGTTACTTTTTTAACATATTTTTAAACAGTTCTTTTTTAAAGTGGAAGAAAATTTGCTTTTAAAATTTGTTTAATTTATATACCCAAAGGAAGGAACCAGCAGTAATAAGGTAGTTAAAAGTAGTGAAAGGAAAAAAATAAGGAGGAAGAGATGGAAAATTAAATGGAAGAGGAAGAAAGTGGGGAAGAGCTGACAACCATTAGGGCAACATACCAGAGAAAAGAAAGGGATGAGATTCATTGCATAAAAAAGACAAAAAGCCTAATAATAAAATAAAACACATATCGCACAAAAGCAAAAACGAATCTAGCAATGAAATCATTTCAGGTATTCTAATAAAGCTTTCCAATCTTCAGTTTACATTTTAAAGAAGTGGAAGGAGTCATCATTAATATCGCATATCTCACCATATACTTATGATTATGATCTTCAAACGAATGATTGTGAAAATGAAATGAAATGGTTCAAATAAAATACTTAGCCCCTAAAAGTTCTGCAGTTAACTAGGTATTGTTGTTCCAATTAGATAGCCATCTCTTTTGCATTTTTTTCAGATCTGGACTGACTCATTACTACCAAGATCAACCCTCCTGCAAACAGCACACTCATTTCACCAGGATTAATGACACACACTCTACAAAGAGAAGCTCAAGGTAAACATGTCTTCATGAAGACACCTTCAGCCATTCCAGCGCTCAGTTATGTTGAATTCTGAATGAACTGAGTCTCTGTCACACAATTTAACTTCAATTGTTCCATGTATATAATGAGAAATTGAGGCTCCTCAGGCTAGATTGTGCTGTGGTAACAGATGCCTCTAACATTTCAGTGGGCCAGCACTACTGAAATAGTTTTTCTAGCTCATATTTCCAAGATGGGTGGTCCTTGACTCATGCCCTCCGCCTTTGCCACACAGGAAAAGAAAGGAAATGGAGCCTTGTGCTCCAGTTCTTACACCCTCCCAATAATATGGGACACCCATCATTTCCCTCTGCATTTTCCCACTAAAGCAACTCACATAGCCTACTTCATGCTTGAGAGATTAAAAAAATACAGATTTCCCAGGTACTCAGCGGAGGGAAATCAGACATATTGATACATAGCAAAAAATATCTATTACAACAAACTGGACTGGATCAACTTTAAGGCTTGTTCAGGTTTTTTATCCCAATTATTTCATGTGATTTTTTCCCCCTTCTTCAAGTAAGTTGTGCTGTACAGGATCCATCAAACATTCATCTCTCGTATTAATAACTCTGGATTAGGCACTGTATCATCACTTAGTAATCATTTCAGTGGCTCCTGCTATTGGAACTGGTTCACTAGTCAGTTTGCATTTACTATGCACATGCTATGTCTGAACAAGATTAATTAACTTGGTGGAGAAAAAATCAGAGCTGTTGTCCCTGATCAAAGACAAATAATGAAGTTCCATTAATTGAATGATAAGTTGCATACACTTTTGAAAATCATAAAGTGATGTACACAAATGAGCTAACTAATGGACTACTCTTGAAGGTATAGAGGAGTGGTGCAGTGGGAGTTTTGACACTTCTTTGTGGGCCACTGACAGTTTACCATGCTACAAATGTGAGCTTTTTCAGGGCCCAGTAACTAGTGTAGGGTACAGACTGAAGGTCACAGCTGTGGAATACAATTGACTACTGCAGATTTGACTGGATTGCACAGTGAAGCCAGAGGTTGAGCTCAGTAATCAAGTCTGCTGTTAGCAGAGTGGCTGAACCACAGAAAGCTGAATTTCAGGAAGCTCAAAATCAAAACTGTCTTTTCCTTCTGTCTTGTAATTCAAGAAACCTAATGAAAGAAAAAGATTTGCTTGTTGGAGAAGAAAACAGAAATCCCCAGTGAAGCTTTTGAGCTTACAGCTGAAGCCAAATCTTCTACTTGCAAAGTGCCAGATAAAGAGACAAGAACTCTAGAATCATTCTGAAATACAGTGTGAGGTACAGGGAATGTGCATTTTCAGGCATGACAACAAAGGTGAGGCACAAATGGGAAAAAGAAATATCTGTATTTCCACTACAGGTATTTTTGGGTTTTTCTTGTTGGACAGTTATCTGCTGGAACACTAAACCCCTAACTGTAATATAGACTAAACATAGGCTATATCGAAAATGAAAAGAATAAAGAGAGGGAGGGAGTAAGGAGACATCATTATGTTCTTATTAGTATCTATGGACAACACTGAATCTGTTAATAACTGAAAACAAAACACTGAAAAATAAATTAATGTTTAAAACAGAAATGGAAATGAAAGCTGGTGTGACTGCCTATTGGGTGTGAAAAGAACTGAAATAGTTCTGAGAGTCGTGGTTCCAAGGCCATCATCTGAAAACACTTGAAAAGCAAACCAAAGCTGGCCTCTACCTGTACCAAGCTATGGAACAGCCTTTTCTGAAACATCCTGTTCAAGTTGTTATCCCCTGTCTGGACTGAAATGGTGATGCTGAAATCTCAACGAGCATAAGGATGTGAACCTGCTGGACCAAGTTACTCCTGCAGCAGGATGACCAAAATGATTTCAGTGGAACAAAAGGGTAAGAAAGGCTATGACCTATGCCTTTCGGTTTTGTCAGGAGCAACAAGGAGCAAAAATTGTATTCACAGCAAAAATCACAGGGTGTTGTCTGATCTCTCCTTCTCTGTATTGTATTGTAAGGATATAATGACAGAAAGAAAAATCTTACCTGCATCCTCAGTACCTAACCCAGGCCTATATATGGCAGGTGCTGACTAAATATCTGACTAAATGAATGAATGAGATTATGGACAACCTGCTCCAAGCAGTATCCTAAGTTGGGGAAAGTAATGTCCTGGTTTTCGGATGAACTTTGTCTGCAATAAACTATAACCCTCCACAAGTCACTCAAACTTTAATGCCTTTGGTTTCCTTGCCTGTGACGTGGAGAGACAAGGCCAGTTGAGTTTTCTGCTTCTTTCTTTCTTTTTCTTCTTCTCTGCCATGCTATGTATTTTTTCTTTTAGAGATTTTGAAAGGCAGAGCGACAGAGAGGGACGGAGAGTTTCCATCCACAGATTCTCTTTCTAAATCCCTACAAGGGCCAGTGCAATGCCAGGTTAAAATCTTGTAGCCCACAACTCCATCTGAAGCTTTCATGTGGATGGCAGAGGCCCAATCTTTGAGCCAGAATCTACTGTCAGGGTACTCATTAGCAGGAAGCAGAGGACTTAAACCCAGGCACTCCAACATGAGAGGCAGATGTCAATGGACAGCTCAACCGCTACTCCCAATGCCCGATGTTGATGATCTTCAATTTGCCCCTGTGCTCTATGATCAGCGACATCTACATGGAAAAACAGATCCCTAGCCTTAGTTAGGAAACAGGGCATTGATAGGAAGGCTGGCATCAAGAAAAACTATGCCTTCTCCCTAAAGCCTCTTCCTGTCCTTTTTGACTAGATAACCCATTCTTTTCAGTCTTTGATTTGGTTTTGGAGCACACGAGCCTGAGCTTCATTCATATTTGGACTGTACGGTAATTAGCCAGTGCCTCTGATGAACAAATATACGTTTGTTACACTGAACATTATTGTGTTATTATATCCTTAAGTTATGTTTCCTCCAATGTAAAAAAATAAGAGAGCTATTTCTCCAAATTTGCCTTATCTCTATAAAAACAATAAAAACCCCATAAGTAGGAAATAACCCCACCAAAACTTCTTTCCTCTTAGTCATGGGATTGTATTTTTCAACCATCTGAAGTAAGAGTTACTGGGGATGAAATGCATGTTAACAGGCAGATCCCTGGGGACCATCTGGAATTACCAGAAGTTTCACAGTGTAGTCCTGAATTCAGGATTTTAACACGTTCACCCTAGCATGTCTTCTGAGACCTCTCTTTAGACAAATGGAGCCAGAGCAATGGTAACATTAGACAAGAAGGTACTCTTACATAAGGATCTTGACATTTTGTCACTGCAAGATATTGCAGGTTTCAGTGGAGACATCAAAGGGCGGCGAGAAGGTGCCACTCGCCACTCGTGGGTCTGCATTTAGACCTGTCTCCTTTTCCTGGGAGAATTTCAGGGGCTCTGATTTGGCCCACACAAAGGGGGAAGAGTGACTGAGCTGCCAGGAGCAGGGGAGGGTGAACAAAGACAGGCAACATAAACTGCTTCAAGAGAGAAAGAAGCATTATTTATGTTGCTCAGAGTTGTTCATGGAAAATGGGGCCTCTTTCTCATCTCTGTACGGTGACAGAAAGAGTTTCACAGCCAGGGGCATCTGGAGTCAACTATAAATTGTTTCGCTTGTTGTCATTTTGAAATATGCAGAGTGGAGGAGTGGAGATGGGAAAGCGCCTGTCTTCATCACCCCGAGGTCGGCGCAGCGTCTTAGCCTTCCTCTGCTTCTTCTCACCGTGCTAACATTCTCTCCGGGGACCACCTGGAGGGTGGCAAGCATGCACTTTACTCATTAAATTCTCTTGAAGTTAATTTGGTTTTACACAAATGCCCTATCAAGGGTCTGGGACCAGGTGTGTGCTTGCTCCCTCTCTGACATCATTAGAGGAGGTTTCTGTACTGGGCTCATTCATCTTCATACCCTTCCCTATGGGTGGATTTCATTCCCAGAGCTCAGAAAAGGCAATTCGGTTGAGGGGCGTTTATGCAGGACATTTGATGTGCAAAGCCCTGTTAGAGGTGCTGAAGGGGATGTAAGAAATGCAGGAACATAATCCACTGCTCACTCTCAGAAATAGTTAATCAGGGCAGATGCAAGCAAGAGCCTTATGTGAGGGTAGAAGACTTGAAAAGCAGCTTTAGAACTGGGTCTTAAAAACAAAGCATGAAGATGTAGCTGGAGTTGTCCATACTATAGGGTAATGCCTAAGCCTCGGAAACTACAGGCTATCACTAGGTGGGATATTCAGAGCAAAAGTTCACAAAATAGCATCTTGCTGCATGAAAGCACATGGGATGTACAGTAACAGCAGTGACGCAGCCTTGGCAGCAGGTACCTATGAGGGTGATCTGTGGTTGGGTTGTTAGAGAATAGCGCATCTTTGGAAGTGAATTTAAATTAGGATGCCTCTCAAGTCAACTGTAAGAAGCCACAGCATCCTCCTCATCACATTTAGTTGACTAAAGGATACTACAAGTAAATTATGATCTGTGCATGTTAACTGACCTACCAGAAGTGTAGGCGTTACATAGAATCCAATCAAGGAAAGAGAAGAACAAACTTTTTTCAAGTTTAATTTTAGGTAATTAAGTAAGGTCTCTAAAATGATTTTGTATCTTGTTTAGCTCCACAACATTATTTTCTGAAGTTTTAATTTTAGGCTCAATTAGATACTGGCTTTGTGTTCATGCTTTCCTCAATTTCGTAACTCCAAATGTTGAAATTATATGTACATATATATATATATGTGTATATATGCAAGTATGCTTATGTCTTTGTTCAAAAATATCAGGTCTGCATTGTCTATTAAACAATACACAGGAAGTATATAGAGGCCTTACATATAGATATTACAGATGTTCTTCAGGATATTCCAGATGTACACGTTTTCCGGATGTATTCTAGTATAGAGTATAAATCAATCCTTTCATGTAGTTTAGTATCTAGTCAATGGGTTGGTACAGCTCAATTTTTTGTATCACATTAGTTCCATAACACAATAGATAAGTTTCTATCTTATTCTAACTCCTAGACAGGCAAAAAAAAAAAAAAATTCTACAAAGCATGAAATTTCAACAATGATATATATTGGTTGGTTTAGAAGTTTTGCTGAAACTCACACAGCAAAGAAATTCAGAGTTAAGATTAAAGCTCTTGGGGACCTGGGATGGGTGAAAGGCTGGGTGGGCCTTCTCCCTTTGTTTCTCCCCTGACCCCAAATACAGGGTTAAAAAACGGTGATGTTAGTGTGGAAACAACCGTATTACCCACTTTCCTGTAATCCTTGACCCTTTGTACCCTAATCAACTAAATAAGATTATAAATTTAAAAAAAAAGAAAAAAAATTAAAGCTCATTACTTAACTCATCCAATGGTGCCCTGCAGGGATCTCCGAGCCGTGGGTGCTGAAACCGGGGGACGTGAGAGCTGATGCTGAGGGAGAATTGGGCTTCGTTGTAACTTTATTCATTTGAGCAAGGTGAGGTCAATGTTAGGTGTGTGAAGGGGTTGATAATGAATGTTTTACTCTTGCCAGCCACCCAGGCTTCCTTTCTTCATTCCTTCTTTTTGTCCTTCCCACCCTTCCTTCCTTCCTTCCATACCTCCCTCGCTCCCTTCCCTTCCTTCCTTCAATCTGTCCTTCCCTCTCTCCTTCCTTCAATCTTTCCTTTCATCTTTCCTATCCTCCCCTTCCAGTCTTCCTCTATTCCTTCCCTGCCTTCATCCTTCCCTCTCTCCTTTTCTTCCTCCTTCCTTCTTTCTCTTGATTCTTCATCCTCTTTCATATTTCTCATTCTCTCTCTCTCTTGCTCTCTCTCTCTTCTCTCTGCATCTTTCACATCCTTTTTTTTTTTTTCTTCTGTAGCTTAACAAATTTTTGATGCTGTTCTTGGGAACCTTAATGGAGTTTACTTGGGAAGTTGAACAGCACCCCTGTGTGTGTTGCGCAATTTTTTCTTAAGCTGCAGGTAGCCTAAAAGTTCTGTTGAGTGAGAAAGAAAAGGTAACAGCTGCTGCATTCTTTTTGCCATCCCAAGGAGACTTGATACTGCGTCTTACAAGCTGATTGACAAAATTGCAACCTCTTCTGACCTGTACAAATAAAGAAGAAAAAACTCTTGAGGCTTTTTTCAGGCATGCCATTCCATTCATACTTGTAAAAAGTGAGGCATGATTTCTCTCTCTTTTTTTTTCCTGCTGTTTTTCAAGGAGAATGGTCTAGTTGTAAAAGAATAAATTGAAAGGAACTCAGGTAGAAAAGGCCTGAATACTGGGAATGTAATTTTACAAGACTCGTTTCCTTTACTCTGTGTTTTTCTCCTTGAAGGAGATAACTCGATTTTATACTTTACTGTCTTATTAACAGAATGCATTTTGGAACCCTGCCACCGCTAACAGTATCAGAAGGATTTAAGGCTGCTGAAATACACTTGAAGATTTAATTCTGCTGACTTCAGCTTGGATCTGAAGTAAAATCTAACCATAGATTAAATGTTTAGCACCGTATATTGCGATTGGTGCTCCCAACCATAAATACTCGCGTCTATTTCTGTTTCAGACAGCTCTCCGTGGGTTTCCCACTCGGTATGGCACACAAGGCTTGCTTCCCAAATGAGGTTATTCTCTATAAGGCTACCCCTTATATAACTCTTTTTATAGACTTGAGCCTCTGCTCTGCTGTGCAATTCATTATAAACTCCCTCATGCGCTCTGCGATAACAAACACTGGGTTACTGGGAAGATCCTTCTGGAGGCGGAAGCCTGTATTTCCTTCCAGACAATATTTAATCTCATTGCAGCACTGACTAATAAAAGCAAAAGATCAATACGGAGCTGCATTGCTGGGCTGAAAATTTACTAACATGGTCATTCCTATCACAGAACATCTGGTTAAAGCTTCAGGGCTCCCTTCCTTTCTTAGTTATGATTTTATGGGTCTCTCCAGACTCCTTTTTAGGACTTTAGCAGGCATTTATAGCAGGCTGGACATTTTAATCTTTTTAATGTGGTTATCTGATCTACACTTGGCTTTCTCACACTGACTGGTCATCTTCCCCACTTCTCGCTTATTGCACTTGAATCAACTTATGATAAGCTCAGCCGGTAATAGCCCCTTGTCCTAAGCAGGTCTAACTTCACGTAAGTGGCCTCCTGAGCTGCTATTTACGGCCATTTCTGTGAGGCAACTGTCTTTAAAACCTTGGCATTTAGTGCCTTCTTCCCATCCCATGACTTGGAATACATAAGGATGATTATAAATCATAGAACTGTGGCTATGGATATACTCTTTTCTAGAAGAGATCTTTGAAAGCCTGAGAGGCAAGCTGAGGAATTCTGGTTTATAATTCCAGGTCAGACAGACATAGATCAGGTTGGCCAGATGACACGGATCCTGTGCCACCCCAACATGGACCTTGTTTGTGATCTCTGAGCTGGTGGATTAGTACAGTGCTTGGCTGCAGTTGAAACTTAATGTTTTGTTGTGTCTAAAAGAGAACTTGATCCCTTCAGGAGATATTTGAAAGTGTAGGTAGATGGAATACTAAGATGCCAAATTCAACAAAATGACATAAAGTGCAGAAAGCAAACATTGGTATCATGTTTCACATAACGATTCAACAGATTGAAGCATGATGATGTGGCGGTAGCCCTTGTTTTGGAGAACAAGAGTACCATGACTTGTGGTACCTGCATGGACAGATCCCTTCACGCTTGTTGGAATATTTAATTTTATGGCTAGATAGATACTATTAGAGACTGCTATTATCTGAACCAGGACATATTTATTGAGTGCTTACAGTAAAGCTACCTCTGGGCAAGGGGCTTAATACATTTGAATTTCCTTGGCTCCTCACAAGTTAGTGAAATACATAACATTGTCTGAAAAATTCAGAAACAGAATCCAAAAGGCATTAGGGAACATTCCTGAGCCAGGCAAGCCAGCAAGGGTATATATGAGGGTGTGGCCTCTCCACAGGATGAGTGGCAAATGAGAAAAAAACGAAACCAACAAATGCCAGAAGGTTGTAAGATGTTCTCCCCAAATCGAAAGCACCACAGCTATTTTTCAGCATTTATTTTCAGGTCATTTACTTGTGTTGAAAGCAAGTGTGTGTCACATTTGTTTCCTGAAGATCAGGATTGCCACAGATCTTCAGACAAAACAAATGGCACATTCATTCACTTAAGTGACACATTTTTTGTCAGAGGAGGAAATTGAAATTCTGTTCTAACTTGATTACTTTGTTCTTTCTTAGCTGGGAAGACCCAAGTCATCCCAGTCTACTTCTGCTCTTGCAGCCATGCCTCGATCAGGCTGTACATGAGCCACCTTCTTCACTCCCAGTTCTTCAGGGTCAAATAAAATGGAGAGACTGTTTATTGCAGATGGGAAGGCTTTGTCACGCATCCGTTCCCCAAATTGGCTGCCTGGCACAGAAGATGATTTAAGGAAAACTGAAGTAATTTGCAAAACTGAAACTTAAGCTCGTTAGCAATGTGAGCCAAGCGCCATTTGTCTTGGACCCCCCAACACTTTCTTGGCGTCCGCTGGCAGCTCAACTGTTCTTTGTTAGGTCACACTCATTAGCACAATTGTCCTACATGGGCAGGAGGGAAAGTGTGTAGAAAGTTCTGCCAGTCCAGCCTGTCACTCAGCCTTGCTCTCAGAGACATCGCCCAGCTTCATTCTCAGCGACATTACAGAATAGAATCCTTTAGGAACTGCTGCTTAGGCAGGCCAATGGGATGACCAAGCAGCCTGTTCTTACACAGATCTCAGGACAGAGATGCTATGGCAAGCCTTGGCAGTGACAAACACAGGCAGTCTTCTGCACAAAGTGCCTGGAGCATTCTGTAAGAGAACAGCCCTGGAGTATGGCTTCCTATGAGTTCTGAGCCTTTCCCGTCCCCTGGCACCACCCAGGCCTTCAGCAATGACACAATGCCCGTGGAATGGAGCCCAATCTCCCTGACAGCTGTGTCCAGAAGGCCACCAGTTCCAGACCTCAGCAGCTGGTGAGCTGGTGCCGGCCTTGAAGTACCTACAGTGCCAAAGAGATGAACTGCAAGGATCGAGTTTCTGGGCACTAGAACTTGACCACGGTTTCCACAGACTGACTCACAAGAAGGCACATGTCACAGAGCAGGATTTTCTGATGATCCAGCAACCACATCATCCCCAAGCTTCTTTCATTTAGAGAAGGAATCCAGAAAACTTGGTTCTGAGCTCCTCTGGAGACCAGGAGACTTCCTCTGGCTTCCCTTCCCTGACAGCCTCGTGGAGACATCCAGACTGGAAAAGGGACAAGGGGAAATCCTTGTCATTATAGTGGCTCCTAGGGTACAAGATGATGATACTACTGGGTGTAGGGAGAGGATAAATATGCCCATGGGGGCTCTCCAAGTGTGCTTGCAACAATGGCCTGTGTGATCCCAATCGCAGTGAGACAGAAATCCTGGAGTTGCAAGTGTCCATCTTGTAGCTTCTGCTATTGCATGCAAAGATGACTACGGCAGGGCCTGGAGCCACACCATCCTGGGCTCTGATTCGGCAGCAGCATCTAATAGCAAGAACGTGTGACACGTGGGCAAGGACAGTAAGTTCTCTCAGGCCAAATGGATTCAGTTGTGTTAGGAGACGGATAATGACAATTGTGCAGGCTGTCGTCCCATAAAGATGAAAAGAAAAACAATGTGGAGAAAGTTCCTGGCACAGATAAGCACTC
The DNA here is from genome assembly GCF_017591425.1 of Ochotona curzoniae. Classification (NCBI taxonomy): domain Eukaryota; kingdom Metazoa; phylum Chordata; class Mammalia; order Lagomorpha; family Ochotonidae; genus Ochotona; species Ochotona curzoniae. The sequence continues at coordinate 7,393,038 of NW_024466218.1, forward strand.
ACAAAAGGGAGGGCCTCAAAATGAACAAGATTAGCATGTTAGATCGGCAAGGCTCCTGCACATGCAAGATTCTCATCCTTTGCCTCTTGGAGGGAGACTCACAGCTTGGCTCGAATCTCTTCAGGTGCTGGAGACAAAAGGCCCCCCTGTCCTGAGAATTGTTGAAAGGCGTCTTTCCCTTCCCAGATTGCCTGCTCCTCTGTGCCCCATCTGAACATCTGGCCCCTTTTGTCCTCAGCTTTCCTTGTGCTGTTAAAGCCGGTCCCCATCACAAGCCACTTCCTGTTGACCTAAACATTTTCTCTTTATTATTCTTCACCTTCACACTTCAAGATGATCAGAGTTGAAAGCCTAAGGACAAAGATGAAGCCTGAGCTTTTGTGTTTTTTTGCAGAATTAATTTGATCCCAACCGTATGTGAAAAAAAAAAACCCTCAAATATTATGTATTTTTATTATGAGAAAGAAAGCAAGCATTATTATTTAAAAATTTTCTCTCCCTTATTCAAGATTGAGAAGTTCAATAAATGAAAGTTGGTGTCTGGAAAAAGAGTCTCAGTGGATTGATGTGGTCGTTCTTTTACCCAGAATATTCTCCCTGCCAGGTGCACGCAATATTGTTACACAAGCTTCAGTTTATCTCCTTGCTAGTAGAACAGAGGGATTTTTCAGGAATTCAGGGTCCTAGAGCAAAAGTGCTTTGCCTCTTTCCCACCCCCAAACCTGCTAGTTCCTCCAAGATAAACTGCTTGAAGTAAAACTGTTTAAAGAGCAGCATGTCTGAATGGGGGAGCCAATGAAACTTCATGAGCTTTTATTTTTCTTTCCCCCCTTTTTTTGTGGGGGGCGGTATAAGGGAGAGGGTGCACACTGACTGTCCTTTGCTTGGATTAGGCCACTGCCTATTACAAATTCAAATCCTATCTATATATTGTTCATGGTTCCTTTGTGTCATCAGGAAATTAAAGTTTGCAGCTGGCCCCTTCATCTGGGCTAATCATGCGGACACAAAGTCCTTAAAGGCCCTCGGAGTGGCCCCTGCGGGGGTTAGGGGGCCCAGCACTCAGCACTTCTCTTCAGCGGGACATTGTTCTTCAACCAGGCTTTCATCCTCTGCCCCTGGGGTATTAAGCTCCTGCTGCTTTGTGCCCTAGTATCAGACTGTCATGCGTCATCTTATCACAGGCTGTCCAACACCCACAGGAAACCAGGAGCCCCCGCAGCACTGGCCACATGCTGCAGAGGGCGGCAAGGCCTTCCCGTGTGGGCCCTTAGGGGGTGGCCAAGGTGAAGCAGACTGGTCCCTCACTGCCTTAGTCTGGTTAGAGATGGCAGGTCGCACCAGCTTCCAGTCCAAGCACAGTAATTAAATGAACCTGCCAGGAAGAGGCCAGGAAGTATCATGGCAACTACCAATTTGCCAGCTCCTAGAAAACTGATCCAGCCTGCTCCAAAGCCCTAAGTCCCCTCTCAGGGATCGGGTAATATCCGGCAGAGTTTACACCTCTTTTCTGAGATTCTTTGCATTAATTGGGTTCTCATTAGACTACTTCCTGCCTTCGCCTCCCGTCCTCCTCTACATAGGCTCCGAGGATCGCGGTGGTGCAGCGTGTAGCCTGCAGAAGAACAGCATCCATTGTGTCTTCTCTTTCACCTCCTCAGGACCCTGGGCTTTCCCCTCCTCCTAGGCTGACTCCACTTTTCCACTCCCCTGCTTTTCCAAGTTAAATACATTGCCTTCTCACAACCAGTATCTTATTTGTGTTACCTCTCTGTCAAGCCTCATGTTCTTTCTGTTGTATATTTCATGGTGAGTTCTTTTATATTCCAATGACCATATTTTCTCCCTGGCATTAGAAACCACTTTTACCTTCAGTACATTGGCAAGTGTGGGTGTATTTGTGTTGCACATTGTCATAAGCATTCAATGTCAAGGAAACTGGAAAATGTGAGGCTCTTAAAGTTGATTCTGTCCATATGCACCATGCGTGTCCTGCACATTTGTAACAATACCCACCATACATTCATCCTCAGATATAGTCTTTCCTTATGTTTACCATCTGGGATAGTTCAGTGATGGAAACCATTTTACATATCTCCCACAAAGTTGTAAGTGTTTTATTATGCTGAGGCTAATTTATTCTTCTTAAGGAGATCTCATTTCATTTCTGATTTACATTGGAATGTTACCCCATTTACACCAGGCATAGTCTCAGGGTGACATCACCCTGGCTATAACATGGAAAGAAGAATGTTTATGGCAGAAAATTACTATGTTATCTAATCATCAAATTTGTAAGGCAGAACCAATGGAGAAAGGAGACACCAAAAAATACGAAGATTTCTTTTTGACTACATGAAAATACACCCAGATTCCAGCACTCAGTTCAAATGTCACTTCTCTGCCTCACATAATATCCCTCTGTTCACCACCCAGAAATCCTGCATCCTGTCTTCTAGCAGACCACCTGTAAGGTTTTATGAACAAATTTCCTTAACACATCTGTGTCTTCAGCAAATGGCAGCTGCCTGAGATCAGTGATCCCATTGAACTGAGAATGAAAACCCTTTCCCCTAGAAGATGTTTGCAACTGAGTGAATGAAGATACAAGCACCAGAATGTCCCTTACAGTCCAAAGTGACACCAGGTGCAGAGCCAGGAGGAATGCTGTCTTCCCAGCAAGCCATGCTTTTCTTTACCTCCAGCCACAAGTGTTTTCCAACATCAGGATGTTCTTCCCATGCTTGCTGCCTCCCACACAAGCACATTTTGTTGCCTTACTTTCTGTTTCATTTTTCATTTTCTGGTCTCAGCTTAATGTTGCTTCCTGGAGGTTTCTCTGCTCCCCTAAAGCAAGTCCCTTCTCTTTGATGTTTACAGACTTCCATGGTCCCTAAGGGTGTCAGGAACACATCATGGTTAGAATCATGGGAACTGGAGGCCAAACTGTCTTCTGCAGGCAGAAGAGGACTAAAACCTGGCATGAGGCAGGCTGAGGATGGGGTCAAGAGAGGGAATCCTGGCTTCTCCCTGGCTCACCTGTCAGATGGTGCTAGTTAGAAGTCTGAGTGAAAGAAAAAGGGGACAAGTATGTGCCCATGAGCCCTTCCCACGGAGTAGAAATCTCTTCTTTGGGAAATTATATTCTGCCCTCTTCTTGCTACTTATTTAAAATATCAATGCTTGGATGGATCTTTCTTGCTCTGCACTGCACCCTTGAACTTGGCGCAGTGCTTATCTCAGCATCTATGCTGACTTCTAGGCAGGAAAGAGGAAGGAGAGTGTAGTGATCTTGAGAAGCAAACCACAGTTCTCATGAATATGTTCAGTGATACTCATGATTCCTAACCCTCTACCATAAATTCTGATTTAATTTTTTGCCTCTTCTCCTACTATTTATTGTGTTGGCAAGCACTTTTTGAGCCTGATTGAATGCAAGGTGTGGGCTGTGAACAGTCATATGCATGACATGTTTGTTGCTGCAAAGGAGTTGGCTACCTTGCTGCTGAAGAGGACAGATGGGGGAAGGCAGTTATAATAAAGTGAGGCTAATAGTCTTGTGAAGCAAATGCAGGAGGCCAGAGTGACCCAGAATTTCAGAGGTCAAAGACAACTTCTTAGAGAAAGGGACACTTAAGCTGAGATTTAAGGGATGAAAAGAATAGGCCAGCAGCAGGGGGAAAGGCACTCTGAGCAGATGGAATGACGCGTGCAAAGGATCAGCCCAGGGAAATGTAGAGGATGGGGAGCAAAGTAGAAAGCACCATTGACTTGCTCGGGGACAGGGTTGCTTCTCCAGAGGGTTTGGGAGCTGGGTCCCCTGCTTTTGTGGAGAAGGCCAACAGTACAGCCAGCTTAATGCCTGCTCTGCGTCCCTGTGGAATCCAGTTAAAATGCTGCAGTCAGGTCCTCCTCATTGCAACCAATTGGTGAAATGCTCCTGAACTTGCCACTTGATAAAGCAGCTGCTCCAGGATCTGGAAGATTAAACCTTGAGTGGGTAGTGCAGATGTCCAGGGACTACTTAAGATTAGCATGTGACAGTCCCGCCCTTCTAGTACTACTCATGTGAAGGCTTGGTCTTTCCTTGGTCCCCTGTCCTTCTTTTCCCCTATCACATTCTGCTTATCATTTCTCTCACTTCCTTCCATTCGCACCATGTTTGCAGCAGATAGTATCGCCTCACCCCACCCCACAGCCAACTGCCACTTGCTCTTTGCCCTTGCTCTCAGATCTCCATGTTGCTGTTGAATTCTTTGGAGTTGATCTGCCCTTCAAAGAAGACTAAGCACCTCCCCAACCCAGGTGGAAGCATGGGGAGTAAATGTACAGCAATCCAAGTCGTTGCGGATCTAACTATATGAGTGATTCTCTCCAGTCTGACAAGAGGGAAAGTATTTGAGATTTCTGGAGAAGGAATGCACAACAGAGGTTTTCATATTCCTAAGCAGTGCCACTTGCATGTGGTACCTGTGGAAGCTCTGTTGGACCCGTGAGGAGAACAAGCCTTGGAAGAAAGCATCAGGTGTACAAGGAGACAAAGTCAAAAGAACAGAACCTAAGTCCCTGAAACTGGAGTGGTGTTGACCAGCCTCGGGGCCATCTTTCATCTGGGCTTCTTATTATTGACTGAAGTCATATTCTATTGGCACTTGTACCTTTCAGCATCCTGTCACATGGTGCCAGAGGATACCAGGCCTAAATTGTCCATTCTAAAGACAAGAAAAAGCTGAAATCCCCAGGGGCGAAGGAATCCATCCCCTTGTTTCATAGGTAGTGAACCATGAAGACAATATCTAACATCCTACTCAGATTTCTCACCACATTGTGCAGCATCTGTTCTTGTGGTAGATGGCTATTTTCTTTCCTTTTCTTTTCTTTCCTATTCTTTTCTTTCCTTTTCTTTTCTTTTCTTTCTTTTCTTTTTAAAGGTCTATTTATTTATTTGCAAGGCAGAGTAAGAAAGAGAGATCTTCTTTCTACTGGCCCACTTTCCACTGGCTATAATGGCCAGGGCTAGGCTAGACCAAAACCAGAAGCCAGGAACTTTCTCCATTTCTTCCACATGGGTGCAGGGGCCCAAGAATCACCCACTCCCCTCCCAGGCACATCCGCAGGGAGCTGGATGGGAACTGGTGTCTGCAGGGGATGCCAGTACTAGAAGAGGTAACTAAACCTATGACTGTGAGTTTCACAGTTCTTCATGAAACTATCTCCATGAAAAGACCCACGGACTTCACTCCAAATCTCTTAGATGGGGTAGTAAAGATCTTAGATAGCTAAGCCATTCAGTGTCTCTCTAATTGAGTATGTAAGAATGTTTATTCTCCTTCTTAGGATACACTGTCTCTGATTCCATTTACTCATTGAACATCTACTTGCCAAGGCCCTGGAAATATATTATCAGTAAGGATCCATTTTTCATGATCCTATATTTGAATCATCATTCTCTTTCTATTTCCAGAAAGTTGAGCCTTCATGCTGAAAAGGGAGAAAGAGCTCACAGTCAGCAACGAAAAATGAAGGAATGAGAAATACAGTAAGGTCTATTTGGTCTTGGCCTGATGGCTGAGTGAGGAGACAAGAAGGCTAAAGGGCTAGTCCCTTCTGCTGTGGCTTTGTCCCTAAGGAAGCCTGGGGAGAGCAGATTTGAAAGCTCTCTTTCCCTGCCAGGGTTTTGTTTGTTCCTTTGGGACAAGGACAATTTGGCTCAGTTTTGAAGCATTTGGGAAATAAAACAGCCTTAAGCATAGCTGGAAAGAGGCAGGCTCCTAACATTGGAAAATGAGGCTAGAGTGAATGCCAATGGCAGACTCTGCAGGGAATTTATATAAGAGGATCCAAGTTGAAGGTAAACAAGCTTTAACATACTTGGGAACAGGTCCCCTTGGGACATTACATTGTCCCATTCATGGGTGGAACGTATCCTAAGGCATCCAGGAAACCCACATTCCTCTCTTCTAATCCCCAAGGATGGGTACAGCAAGAGAGTAGCTAGAGACCATCTGGGTCTCAAAATCAGCTAAACAAAAGACTCTCTCGGAAAAATCAACAAAAGATTTCCTTTTGGCTGATTCTGATCTCTTGGTAATTCATAAATTTAATGCACTCACCACGGGCATCTCTGTTGAGAAAGAAGAGGAGACATCTACCTAGACCAAAAACTAAACAACAGTAGCATGTTATTTCGACTCCAAAACATTGTAAGACAGTATGCAACAGCACATTCTGCTCCCATATAACCTTTTAGTAGAGATCAAATTAAATAAACTCTTGAAAGAAAACCCTGAAGAAAGAGGGAGAGAAGACGCAGTATCTTGCTTTATAAATGGGTATGAATAGATGGTGATGTCTGACTGTACATTGTAGAGGTCAAGGAAGACTCTGGAGCCAGATGACTTTTCCACTAGTTTACAATTGGCTTTATGATCTGGTCAAGGTCTCCAGCCTCACTGTCTTTCTGATCCATTGTCTCTGAAGTGGAATAATGTTTCTGTTTGCTTCCTACTTGCTATGAGAAGTAAGTTATTTAACAGTAAGTTATTTAACAGTAAGTTATTTAACATTTTTAACAGGACTAGGCCTGGAATAAGCACATCCAATCTGGGTATTAGAGAAGATCTTTTTTTTTTCACGTCCTATTACTGTCTGTAAGCACCAACATCCTTCCGTACTGCTATGGAGGTCTTCTTCTATATGGCAGGGTGAGGAGATTCACCTCAATTGAGTGAGCTATAGGACGGCTCTGGGCTTGGTGTTTGTAAAGAATGATGCTCTCAGCCATCTTGGAGGTTCACATATTTCCTGTAGGATCCCATATGGGCACCAAGTCTAATCCTGGTGGCTCCACTTCCCATTCAGTTCCCTGCTTGTGGCTTGGGAAAGCAATCAAAGATGGTCCAGGGCCTTGGGATCCTGCACCCACATGGGAGACCCAGAAGAAGCTCCTGGCTCCTGGCTTCAGATTGACAGTTCCAGCCATTGCGGCCACTTGGAGAGTGAACCAAAGAATGGAAGATCTTCCTCTCTGTCTCTCCTCCTCTCTGTATATCTGACTTTGCAATAAAAATAAATAAATCTTTAAAAAATAACCACAAAACAGAAATGATTTAACTCTCAACCTCTGTAAAGCAAGATAGACAGGGATCCTCTTCAAGCCTTTCATAAAATGACTTGCTGTTTAGTCACTGAGCGATGATCTAGCAGGAAGGTGTTGGGAAGAGTAGGGGACCAAGATCATCAATGTCCAAAGGCGTGAAGAAAGTAGGCACTAATACAAATAGCATACCTATTATATGCCAAGCAATAACCTAGGCCCTTTACATATTTAACTTCAGTTCTAATGCCATCCTACCATGTAAGTATTGCCATCTACAGTGAATGCAGGTTCCTTTTCTTGTCTGAGTTTATTCTTTTGTGAATTTCTGGGTGAGTAGTCCGTCCTCTGAGTTTGACTTCAGAGCTCTGGGGCATTCTACTGCAATTAGTTAGCAGAGATTTTTCAATTCAGCAGCAGCAAGTGGAAAGTTGAGTTCAGTGTTCCAAGTGCTCTGCAACTGGACAGGGTGTCAAGGATGCTCAGGGCACTCTTCCTTCCCTGGAGGGCTGATCTCAACATCTGTAAGCTTAGAATCCTCTCCTCATCACCACTCCCCTGCCCTGCCCTCCGAGATCCAGAGACTGCAACTCAACAACCCTGGCAGGGACTTACTCACTTCCTCCAGCACTGGTTATGAAATCAGTGAGAAAAACAAACACTGAGTGCACTTTTAACCTACAGCCCCTCCAAAGTCTGTTCAGGATTGACCCAGGCACGGCTATTGCTATACAGTCCCAAGCCCACTATGTGCCTGATCCTAACCCTGATGAATGCCACTCATTGGGGAACAGAGGGGTCTAGATACCTAAGTGTAAAAGCTTACTTCGTGATTTGGTTCATCTTCTGATTTGTTAAGAAATGCCATGTCCAGGTAGGTTGGCAGTGGGACCTGGACCTTCTCCCAGGACCTCTTGGCCATCTCTTCACCTGGTGGCCTTGTCTCCTGGCCTAAAACCAGGCAGGTGCATTACACTTGCTGTCTTATCACATCGCTTTAAAAAGCACTGGTTATCTGGTATTCAGGTCTTTGGAACCTTCTAAAGGTTATACAGACACAATATGGCACACCTGAGGACAAGTTATAGCTATTCGTAGGCCATGCATATGCCTTACCTGAAGGCACATCAGGAGGAGGGCATTACCTATCACACTGTGCACACACACCACTCCCACATACTCGCATTCCTTCTCTTGCCTTACAACTATAAACTATGTATGTTATACAGGTGGGGGATGGGAAAGGGCATTAACCGTTGCAAAGCCTAATGTCAGACACAGGATAGGGATAATTTGGCAGATTCCTGTGTTGTGGTTTGGATTGCCCTTCCTGTGTGATTCCTTCACACACACACAAAGAAATCACAATCTATTGTTGCATTTATGGACTTCTCTTATCGCATAACACACCACTGCATGCAGTGCCCTGTCTCCCGCAGAGGGTCACAGTGAACACCCAGCACTTGGCGTGGCCCCCTCGTTCCTGCATGTCATTATCAGAGCTCTGGCCGCCAGCTTCCATGTGCTGCTCACATTTAAGTTTTCACATCTAGTTTCCTCACCTCTTTAAGTTTTGCCAAGTACATACTTGTCCTGTCTTTGGGGAAAATCTTAAGAGTAAGATGTAGAAAACTGTAGTATCAAGAACTGATTGTCAACTCTAATAGTGTTGAGGAAATTTACCCTATTACATCAAAATTGTGGTTATTTTATACACTGCCGACACCAATGCTCTGCCTCTAATGGATGCTTTTCTCCTTTCAAGCTGGGATAAACTCTGCCAAGCCCTTGTTGGGGCATCAGTCTTTACTTGTCCTCCTTTTTGCTATCTTCCTGCCATCACAATTGTGTTTGCACCAGACACACAGACTTATCTGCTCATTTAAGGCCATTTCGTAACTCTCTCCACACTGTGGATTTTTTTCTTTCTGTTCCATAACCTCCACCTATTATTTCCAAAAGGAATCACCCCCTCACCGAAGCCATGACAGGCTGCTTCTCCATTGCATGCCAAGATAAGACTATCGAATTCGGCCTCACTCAATATCTCTTAACTTTTGCCCTTGGCATCCAGACAACTCTTCGATTCTCAGGATGCTTTGCTGCTGAACTTCCTGTCTGTATAAATGCGCTTGGGGAGTCTCTTGTGCCTCTAGCCTGCTTCTTCCTCCTCCCAGAGCTTCCCTTTCCCTTTCCATGCCGAGCAATTATTCTTATTAATTATTCCAGCCAGCAGTAATTATCGGCAGTACATGCCCCAAGCCACATTAATAACAGAAATCTCTAGGACACTGAGGAATCAGCTGGGAGGCCCCTCTGCCTTCTGATTTGCCTGGCGCTGCAACTTGCACTCACTGTTCCCCAGGCCCTCCCACCATGCCTCTGCTTTGTCTCCCTGGCCCACAGCTGCCACCTTTTCCAGCCCTGTTGGAGGGTGTGATAACACAGGGGCCATAATCCTCTGGGTGATTATGAGCACCATGTCACAGTGGTGGCATGCGAGGTATCTGACCCTGGCACAACTGAAAACCATCTGTAAAGAGCCTTCAAGGATGGGGCCTTGCCACCCTTGAACACTGTATTAACCCCACACACCCTACTTGCAAGGCTTTTTTTTTTTTTTCGTGTGTATTTGTTCTTGCCCTTTGCTCATTTGTCTTGTATATCATTTGTAAATAGGTTAGAACCTCAGTGGCAGGTCACAGTTGTATTTAATATAGTTCTTCAGGGTGGGCATTTGCCTTTCCAGTTAAGATTCTTGTTAGGATATGCACATCCCACATCAAAGTGTCTAGGTTTCATTTTTCAAACCCAGGGCATTAAAATGGATCCCAGTTTCCTGTTAATAGTAAAAATAGGAAGCAGCAGTGGTGGCTTAAGTAATTGTGTTCCTGTCACCTTTGTGGAATATGCAGATTAATTTCCCAGCTCCAGCCTTGGCCCAGCCCAATCCATGCTATTGTTAGAGTTGGGAGTGGATCAGCAAATAGGAGATCTTCAACTATGCTTGTCTCTGTGCCTCTCAATTAAAAAAAAAAATAAGAAAAGGGAATAAAATAAGGCTGTTACTCCATTGGAAACACTTAAAAATTCAATTTGCTTTACACAAAATATTTTTTAAAGTTGTATTTATTTATTTGGAAAGTCACAGTTACAAAGAGAGAGGCCACAATGGCCAGTGCTGGACCAAGCTGAAGACAGGAGCCAGGAGATTCATCCTGGTCTCCTATGTAGGGAGTATGGGCTCAAGCACTTGGGCCATCCCCTACTGCCTTTCACAGGCCATTAGCAGAAAGTAGATCAAAAGTGTATCAACAGCATCCATATGGGATGCTGACATCACAGGTGGCACTAGTTTGCCCAATATTTCAGGAAAATTAAATAATGGAGAAATTCTTATAACTCTACTTGGGAAAGTGTGTTCATGGCAGCCTTCTGAAAAACACTGAATCTGACCTGATTCACTAAAATATTTTAGAAAGAAAAACCAATAGCTAAGAACAGAAAAGAGATAGAAACAATTTAGATCCATGTATGTTTGTTCCTGATATGACTTCATGGATTGAAGTGACTGTGTGTGGTTGAGAAAAAGATGCAGCATTTCTCTCATGTATGTCCTAACAATGATTTGGAAACCATCTGCCTGTTGGAGCCTGCTTTTTTTTTTCTTAGTGCAGAACTACAATGTTTGAAACACGTGAATATCCCGTCAACTTTGACTTACTACAATTGCAAACCATCAGCAAGTTTCTGGATAGGTTGTAGTGCAAGGCACTCGTTTGCAGATGTTATAACAAAGATCTTATTACTAAACCCCACTGCAGACCACATGTGGTCATGAGAAGAATCAGGTGGAAAAGAACTTTCAGCATTGTCAAGAGTGCCTCTATCAGTTGATGCCAAGTGAGCAACAAAAGCTCCTTGATTTTGCTTTTGTTTTTCCAGACATGATGAGCTAAGTTGGGTAGTATGAAGCAATCTGAAAAAGGAAATTTTAAAAATGACACCATCTCACCTAAAGACTCTTGAAGGAACCAAAGGAATGCCAAGTGACCCTCATCCTGTATTGTGCCTATTGATTTCCAGCAGGAAATACCGATGCATGATGGTTGAGGCCAGTGGTAAAAATTCAGCCCTTTGCAGATTTATTTAATTTAAATAAGCTTCCCTCAACATTGGGGGAATGTGTTCTCTCAGTGTGCTTCATTAGTGTAGCTTACACCACAAAACTGGCTGTATTGAGAAAGATTGCACCATTATCAAATAATTAGGAATGCCTTAGCAGGTGCATACACTTACCTTAGTAATTAAACCCTTGTTAAAACACCAAAATCCAGAGACTTTAAATGGTTACTGCATCCCAAAGGAGGTAGCCCAGAAAGTGATGCTATAAGGGAGTGTCATTTGGGAACAGGGATATTGAGCAGAGTCTCTTTCCCTCTTGGGATGCTTACCAAGCACATCTGTGCACATCATGAGATGCAATAAAAATTGCAATGACAATGTTAAGCAAACACCCACTGCACAAGCTGCTGGGCAGCCCCAGCACCATCCTGCTTGGAAGCAGATCCTGCATTTGGGCTTTGTGCTGCCATTGTTTTCAGCATGGATCATGAGACAAAGAGAAAGCAGAATAAGGCTCTCTGAATCCAGGCTGAAGCCCCTCTCTTCCCATTCGAAGGAAAAGGCAGATGATACCAATTACTCACCAAATGTCTTCAGAGAACTTAAAGTTGTTCTTGGCCAAAAAAGCAGTGGTGTTCTCTTCCCTCACAATGAAATTTGAAGTCTAGGACCAGGTAAATAGAACCAGTAGTCACCAATAGTGCAGCCCTCAAGAGCAGATCCTTAATATCTTACCACCAGGAATGTTAGAGGGGTTCATATAATTAAAAATAGACCAATTTACTAGGATCCGGTTGTTGAGGTACCAGCTCACCTCCCATATCAAAATACAATTGTGATAAATTTGAACTCCACAGCCATAGGGCATTTTGAAGATGATATCTAGAGGTTGCCATGACAACTCCCTAGCATTCCTGCTGTTTTTCCATAGTGGAGTTCCTACAGAAAACCTGGAAGGTATCTGAAATAAATTATCAAAAGGTAGGACAGCTGGAATTGGTCCATGGATGAAATCCAAGTATATGAGTCTGTAAGTCCTGTGGTAAGGATGTTGTCACTGGAGGACAGATTTGTATCACTTTGTGGAACTTAGCCTGAGAATCCAAAGAGGAGAAATTGTTAAGGAGCTCAGCATTCCTGGGGCTGAGGTTCAATGGCACGGACTAAGGACCTCAGTCAACCCCCAATGGCATCCCACACACCTAGAATGTGCATATGGCCTCAGAAGGTCTGAGTGCTGAACTATGTGGCAAAAGGTTGTCTGCCCCCATAAGCAGCAATGATCTTAACTTCAGAGGCCACTCTTCTGTCTTGGTGGCCTTGTGATACTGGCAGTGGGGTTAGGATGGTGAATGTTTTGAGGTCTTGCAGTGGCATAGCCAGTGAAAACTCCTCGTGCTGCCATCTCATATAAGGACCAATTTGAATTCTACCTGCTCCACTTTTAATCCAGCTCCATGTTAATGCACATGGGAAAGCAGCGGTAAATGGCCCAAGACTTTGACCCTCCTACACCCATGTGGGAAACCTTCAAAAGCCCATGTAGGAAACCCAGAAGCTCCTGGTTCCTGTCTTCAGACTGGCTCAGCTTTTGCCATTGGTTCCATTTGGGAAGTGAGCCAGTGGGTGAAAGATTCTTTCTTTCTCTCTACCTCTTCCTCTCTCTCTCTCTCTCTCTCTCTCTCTTTCTCTCTCTTTTTTCCCCTCTCTTTTTTCTGTAATTTCATCTTTCAAATAAATAAGTAAATCTTACAACAAAAAGGGAGAGGGGCATGACATGATGGTATAGTGGACTAAGCCTTCGCCTGCAATGCTGTCATCCCATATGAGTGCTGGTTCATGTCCTGGATACTCCACTTCCAAATCCAACTCCCTGCTTATGGCCTAGAAAAACAGCAGAGGATGGTCCAAAGCTTTGGGGCTCTGCACCCACAAAAAAACCTGGAACAAGCACCTGCCTCCTGACTTCGGATCCGTTCAGCTATGGATATTGTGGCCATTTGGGGAGTGAACCAGTGGATGAAAGACCTCTCTTTGTCTCCCCCTTTCTGTGTAACTCTGCCTTTCAAATAAATGAAATCTCAAAAAAAAAAAAAAAAAAAAGTGTCCACTGTCTTCTTGATTCTGGTTCCGTGGCTCAGAGAGCTGTGTCTGACACCCAGTTAAAATGCTTGTTTGCTTGGAGACATTTTCTGGATTTGGAGAAAGATAATACCCTGACTCAAAGTGGTAATTGTGAGACCTGAATAAAAGGGCAAAGGTGAACCATCTAACACAGTGCCAGGCACTCAGCAGGCACTCAGTGAATGTCCCTGTTCATTTTTTTTCCTGTTCATAAATACAGAAAGCATGAAATAAATTTAAGACACATACGATCCTTCAGTTCTAGAATCTGAAAGTCATCTGCGCTTGGACAAACTCATACTTTCACATCAGTTTTTTCACTGTGCATAAAAATGCACCTTTTCCAACAGCAAAGGGAAGTGTGGTTGATTAAATCAGCAATATCTGCAGATACACACAAGTCATGTGGTATTTTAAGTGATTAACATGAAAGAGGATCAGAGCTTTTTAATTTTTTTTTCTTTTTAGAAAGGTAGGGATTATGCCTCCTTACCCTGCCCTGAAGTAACAAAGAGGTTTACTCGAAATCATGCCTCAATTCCAGACCTGCAAAAAGTATTTCTGATGTTGTTCGAACAGCCAGAGCATTATGTTAACCTACAAAATAACACATCCACAAGAGCAAATAAACCATCTGTTTATACTGTTAAACATTTTGCTCAAGTACAACCCATTTAGAAAAGAGCACAAATCAGAAGTGCATAGCTTGATGAATGTGTTCAGATGATAATGATGTTATAATGTGATGTCATTTAAATCTCCTATTTACTTTTTTGTCTGAATATATTATTGCAATTTAAGAGTTCAAGGGTTACAAAGTTTTTGTGTTTTTTTTTTTTCTTTTACACTTGAAAACACAGTGATTTTAACCTTTCTCGGGTGCAGGTCAAGAAGTTTTTTTTGGAAGATTTGTTTATTTTTACTGGAAAGTCAGATTTAGAGAGAGAAGGAAAGACAGAGAGAAAGATCTTCCATCTGCTGGTTTGCTCCCCAAGTGGCCACAATGGCTGGAGCTAAGCTGATCCAAAGCCAGGAGCCAGAGCTTCTTCTGAGTCTCTCAGGTAGGTGCAGAGTCCCAAAGTTTTGTGCAGTCCTCTACTGCTTTCCCAGGACACAGCAGGGAGCTGGAAGGGAAGTAGAACAGCCAGGCTTAGAACCAGAAACCATATGGAATTCCGGCACATACAAGGCAAAAATTTAGCCATTAGGCTATCATGATGGGCCCAGGTCAAAGAATTTTAACTCATGTATATAGCCAAAAAATCACAATCACAATCAGAATATGGAACATTCTCTCATCCTAAAAATATCCCAGAGCTAATCCTTTATGGTTGGTTGCTAACCATCATTGACACTCATTCTGCCAGTCTTGTCTTTTCAAGAACATCGTAATATGGAAGCATACTTTGAATTTGGCATCTTTAATTTTGTGTGATATTTTTGTAACCCATTCATACTATCGCACATATCAACAGTTCATTCATTTTTATGAGTGTACAATATACCATGGTGTGGATATTAACGATTTGCTTATCCATTCATGTACTGGCTGGCTTTTGGGATGTACCCATTTTGAATGCCAGTTAATGGAAAGACAAGCAATTGATGCACATGCTTGAGTGAACAAAAGCTTCCCTAAGTATGAATATCGAGGATTGAGATGACTGGTGTCAGTCGTTGCTGTCATTCAACTAATTCTGCCTGGCACTATAGTCTATATTATCTTGACCCATCATCTAGTTTCCTCTTAGGACAAGCAAATCATCAGGCTTTTGAGAAATGAAAATGTTCCCTTGTGCTCTTCTGATTATAAAATACCATTTTAATAATGCAACATTCTATTGTTTTATTTTGATCTGTTATAATTTTACAGTTTTATCTGTTATAATAACCTTAACAGATAAGATTCACAAATTTAAAACATTCCTATATATACTTGAAAGCAAAACTTTAAGCATTGTGATACTGTAGTATTTCCTATGAATTAAATGGACTCTTTAACAAATGTAAGATTGGTTTTTAGGTTGGTGAGGGTGTTCCCAAATATTTTAAATTTTCCACACTAATCCTTTCTTGTTTGCTTGTTTTCTGAGAAGCCTGACGTAATTTGTCTTTGCTTCTTTGTGGATAAGGTAATGTTCTTCTGTTTTCTTACAAGAGTCCTTTGCCTTTCATTTTCTTGATTTTGAATATGATATTCCTAAATGTAGCTTTTGGTCTTTGGGGCATTTTTTTGTGTGTGGTTTCCTTTGTTTGTTTTTACATTTACCCTGCCTCATGTTCTCTAAGCCTCCTGCACCTGTGGGTTGGTGTCTGACATTAACTTGGGCAAATTATTTCTTCACTGCTGCTGCAAGTATTTCTTGCTTATGTTTCTTCTTCTGTTACAGACATTACACATATGTTAAACATTTTTTATTTTTATTTTTTCATGAAGGTTTCTTAGGCTCAGGGATTTCCCTTTCCATCCTTTCCATCTTCTCTCTCCCTCATTGCTTTCCCTTATAACAATAGTATAGTTCTTCTACAGCAGCCACAAATCCATCATTATTCTACTTAAGTGTTTCATGACATGGTAGGCATAGACAAGGATAGAGAGTCCAGCATCCTATTGTCAAGATATATTTAACAGCTTCATTGGAAATTCATCTTTTATTCGGAAGTAAAGATGCACAGAGCGATGAATCCTCACTTCATGATATACTTGCCTATATTTTACATGTTTACCTATACAGTTATTGGTCTTGCATTTTGCAGGCAGGTTGCCTTATAAACTTCTTGTTGTTATCCCATAGCTCTTAAGGATTCTTTCTAGGTTTTTCTCTTGCCTTTTCAGTTTTGTGGGTTTTTACGGAGATGATCTCAAAAGAGTGTTTCTTCAGCTCTTTCCAATCTACAATGAGCCAATCAAAAGCATTTTTCCTTTCTTTTACATGGATTTTGGCCTCTAGCATTTGATTTTTAGTCTCCCCTAGCATTTTTTATCTCTCTTTTAGCATCCACCCATTGTTCTTTCCTGCTGTCTACTTCATCCGTTAGAGCCCTTAGCAATTCATCCTAACTGTTTTAAATGCTTGGTCTGATAATTCCAGTATCCCTGTCAGAGCTGAACCTGAAGCAGGTGCTTTATCTGTCTCTTCAAACTGTGATTTTGCCTTTTAGTATGCCTTGTAAGCTTTTTCTTGGTAGCTTAAAAAATACGTAATAGACTACAGCTACAGCTAAGCTACAGTGAGGCTAAGGCGTTGGGGAGGAGCAGCATTTAGAGTCAAACGAGTAGTGTCAGTCTTTCATTAAGCCCATGTATCTTGGTGTAGACTTCATGGGTGCTTCTCAGTCACCCCCTTTTTGCCCTTAGGTGGGACAAGGTGGCAAGAGGAAGCCGGAGTTTGATATTTGCTCATCTCCATGGGGACAGCTAAAGCCAGACAGAGTTGGGTATTTCCCTTCCTCCAGAGCTGTTGTGTTCAGATAAAACCCAGTAGGTGAAGCTCTGATTAAACAGTCTTTCCTGAGGGCAGATCCTGTTATGAATCACAGAATTCTCTGCTGTGATTTAAATTGGTTCCATTTTCCCTTCCCCTTGCGGGGAGCACAAGGGTATTTCCTCCCAATATTCACTGTAACAAATTGGTACAACTCGGAGAAGTAAAATTCACAAAAGTGAGGAGAGCCCTCAATGACTACATCTCTTGGCACTTTTGGCTCTCAGACTTGTCAGAACTGAGCCTCCAGCAACTTCTCAATTATTTGGTTTGGCTTAGGTATTTCTGTCCCAGCGCTGATTCCCGAAGAGTTTTCTGCTCCTATCTATTTCTCTAATTTTGGAGGAGTGGAATTGGTTGAGCAGTGATTTTTCCCATAATCTTTTCCTGATTGATCTAAATAGAATTTTGATCAGTTCATTTTTTTCTTTCAACTTTTGTTTTTCTTTTTGTTTCAGGTCACTCACTTTCTTTTTAAATATATATATATATAGTATTAATTACATTGCATTATGTGACACAGTTTCATAAACTCTTGGATTCCCTCAACCCCTCCCCATACCCTCCCCTCATGGTGAAGTCCTCCACCTTGTTGCTGTATTACATTTCAAATTCAGTCAAGATTCTTTCATTGCAAGCATATATCAAGCATAGAGTCCAGCATCTTATTGTCCAGGTAAATTCAACAGTTTCTTGGGGAGACCATCTCTGGTATGAAGGCAAAGCTGGCAGAATATCATCCCGATCAATTTAAAGCCACAACATAACATTAACGACAAGTTACAACATTATGGAATTAATTGACATGGTATTGAGTAACCGATATGTTTTAAAAATGCAAGTTCTTAACCACATCCTGTGACTACTTCATTGACATTTCAATTTCAGTTTATTCACAAACCAGCTGCTATACACCTTAATCCTAAAATCTGCCAAGTTCAGCAAAATTATGCTTCAGCAGTATAAACTGCTAGATACAAAAATGAAAATAGACACGAGACAGCTGAATAATACCCTATAGTCATTTTAAAGTGTATAGCAGCCGGTTCTGTGAATCAACTTTTGTTTTGCTTGACAAAATAACTTTTGTCATCTTAAGGACAAGATCTGGAACCCAGTTGAATTTGGTTGCCATGACTCTTTAGTTTCCTTTGCACCAGAACAATCACACGCACATGCACCTCAGTCCCCAGTCACACACTGGTTTTCTAAGACATTGATGCTTTCATAGAGTTGAAGCCAATCGTACTGCAGATTTGCTTCCTCTTGGTTAGACCAAGATTAAACATGTGGCAAGAGCATAATCCAGGTGATATTATATACTTCTAATTTTGGCATATCATGGGGAACATATTGGCCATTCTGTCTATGATAATGATGCTAAATTTTATACTTGTTATCCATGAGATTTTTCCATTATTAAAAATTCTCAAATTATTTATTTAAGAGTTAATCAGCAATGTATCTAAGTCTTTACGAATAGACTGCTTTTCAGCAACTTCGATAGTTTTAGAATTCATTGAAACTATTTGCTTAAATCACTGTTACAGTGTAAAATGGTGAATCTCTAATTATATCATTCTCCTACATCTATTGTAAATAATAGCTGTCTTCTTCTGCTCTCTCTCTTTCTGACCACAGATTTAAAGACTTTCTGTTTTTCCTACTCATTATTATTTTTTTGTGCTTAATTGCCTTCAGTTCAGCCAGAGAATCCCTCTAGGCCAGTTCTTGTGACTCCTTGTGTCCTTTTGACATGATCACATTAATCTTGGAGCACTTTGTAGCTCTCTGGCACGATAAGACAGTCCAAGTTCACCTTGTACTTCCTCTGCCTAACTTTGGAATCAGCCTACATTGAAATGATATTTAGAAACCAAGATTTGGGGCACAAATCATGCCATTTGGAGACATGGTGACTAGGCAGTTTGCCTTACAACTCACTACCCCTAAAGCAAACATCCTATTGCAGCCCCATCCATGCTCTCTGTGCTATCAACATCCGCTCCATCTCCTTATGTCTGGTTCTGCACAAATCTCCCCTTCTGCTTCTGTGCCTCAAATCCAGTGGCACCTGACTTCTACAGGGTGATCAGGGGGAGAATGCGCTTCAGAGTTACACAAGACAAAGCTGTGATTGATCCTGACTCTACCACACTATTTTATTGTGAGACCTTGGATTAATAATAAGGCTGTTGAAGCCTCAGTTTCCTCCTCTGAAAAACGGAGACCA
The DNA here is from genome assembly GCF_017591425.1 of Ochotona curzoniae. NCBI lineage: Eukaryota > Metazoa > Chordata > Mammalia > Lagomorpha > Ochotonidae > Ochotona > Ochotona curzoniae. The sequence continues at coordinate 7,412,101 of NW_024466218.1, forward strand.
GAGTACTAGAGTCTAGGAAGTGAAACTTATCAGGCAAAACCTTAACCTGCTCTCTGCTTCTTCCCATTCTACCTGCAAGTGATGGTTTTAGAATAAAATTTAGCTGTCTCTGTTCTCCTGTTCAACATGTGTCAGTGGCTGCTCATCTTCAGAATGAAGTCAGAAACCCTAAGCATGGCCCACAAGCCCACTGTTACCTCTTCCATCTTCTGCATAGTAGACATGTGTTCCCATAAGTCCTGCTAGTTCACACTCTTTCCTTTGCCTACATGTCTTCCCTATTTTCTTCACATAAATAATTCAGTACCTTGATCCCCTTATCATAGAGATAGTACATTTTGATTTTAAAGAAAACAGGTCTGGTCTGTCAGGCAAAACCACTGCCCAAGACACTGGTGTCCCATATATGCATTACTTAGAACCCTGGCTGCTCAGCTTTGGATCCAGCTCCCTGCTAACATCTCTGTAAGCTGCAGAGAATGGCCCAAGTGCTAGGACCCTTGTATCCACATGGGAGACCCAAACGAAGCTTCTGGCTCCTAGTTTCTACTTGGCCCAATCCCATCAATTGAGGACATGTGTAGGGTGAATCAGCAGATCTCTCTCTCTCTTTCAAACTCTATCTCTCTAACTCTGACTTTTGAATAAAATAATAAATCTTTTTTTTAAAAAAAAAAGCAGAAAGCTCAGATAAACAAAAGAAGAATATGAACAATCATTTTATTTCTACCCAGAGATGAACCAACTGGTTCTTTTCAATATTTACATACATTTTGCTATAAGTCACAGTAGGGATATTAGGGATAACTAGTAATTTATAACTTGGTGAACTTAATTGTAGATCAGAAATAGAATACTGTATCATGCTGTCCTCCAATATTGCATTTTTTTCTGGATACACTGAAGTCTATTATATAACAGAACTATAGCAGATACTTCTGTTTACACAGCTCCATGAGTATTGTTGTTGATAAAATTATTTAGATGTAAATTTTAATTTCCTCTTTACAAATCCCTGAAGGTATATTTGCTTAATCAAAAGATAAGCATTTAATGTAAATTGCAGGACTCTTCTTAGGAAAACCATACCAATAATTAAATAAAATATTTTCCAGTTTAGTGGGTGAAATGTGGATTCTGTTTTATTTTGTGTTCAGTGAGAAAAATATTTCCATATACTTGGCAATCAGGTATCTCTTCTTACGTTAACTACCTTTCCCACGTTTCTATTAGACTATTTAACTTACTGAACATCAACTAGAAAAGTGTTATGACATTGACACTACCCTGCATGCTAGCAGTACAGATTCTCCTCAATTTATGGTGGGATTATATCCTAGTTGACCCATTGTAAATGACAAATATTGTAAATTGAAAATGCCTTGAGTACACCTAACCTAGCAGACATCATAGCGTAATAACACAGTATGATGCGCCTTCCTGGCCACCACAGGCTGTACTCAGTCCTAGCACCCAGCAACACAACAGGGTATGGGACTGCGTATTGTTGGCTCAGTGAAAGATCAAAAGTCAGGAGCCAATATTGTGGCACAGCGAGATGAGCTGGCACCTGCAGTGTTGGTCTCCCATATCAGAGCACCAGATTCACCAGATTCCTTGCTACTCAGCTTCCAATCCAGCTCCCTGCTTGTGTCCCTGGCAAACAAGCAGAAGATGGCCCAAGTATTTGTACCCCTTACATCCACAAGGGGCATCAGGATGGAGCTCCTATTCCTGCCTTCATTTGGACTAGTTCCAGATGCTTCAGCCATCTGGACAGTGGACAGTGGACAGAGGATTCTCAATATCTCTGTCTCTCCCTCTCTTGGTCACTCTGCCATTCTAACGAATGAAAATAAGGTTTTCTGAAAAAAAAATTAAAATGCAAACAATAGTGCTTTTGTCTACTAAAGTTGTGTCGTTGTGTCCCTTTACAATTATTATAAATGTAAACAGGTACAAGTTAAACCATTGTAAACTGGGAACTATCTATATTGTACCATATTATTGGGTGCTTTTTAAGATTTATTTATTTTTATTACAAAGTCAGATATACAGAGAGGAAGAGAGACAGAGAGGAAGATCTTCCATCCGATGATTCACTCCCCAAGTAACCATAGCGGCCACAGCTGCGCCTATCCGAAGCCAGGAACCAGGAACTTCCTCTAGGTCTCCTACGCGGGTGCAGGGTCCCAAAGTCTTGGGCCATCCTCAACTGCTTTCCCAGACCACAAGCAGGGAGCTGGATGGGAAGTGGAGCTGCCAGGACCAGAACCGGCGCCCACATGGGATCCTGGCACGTTCAAGGCGAGGACTTTAGCCACTAGGCCACAGCGCCGGGCCCTATTGTTTGTTTTCTAATTCCATCCATGATATTTTTTAAGAGCTAGAAGTTTCACAACATAGTTATTAAACTACACAATCAGGCTCCTGAGCTTAGATCTGAGTTACAATTCAAATAAATTTCCTTTATTAGACCATTGTGAAGATTAGATGAAGTAATGCAAGAACAATTTCTAGAACATTGTTTGGCACATATTAAATACCTTCTGCTAGCCACGTTAAATCAATCGTGATTCAGCTCCCAAGTCACTGGGTCAGAGTTATCTAAACCTTCACGTGAGTAAACCGTTATTCATATGATATTTTGTGCCATTTTTCTTAATACTGCAAAGTTTTGTAAGGATTTGTTTATGCACCATTCTCACCTCAACAGACTGAAAATTACTGCAGTGGTCTGGGAAGGTGTCTTACTTTTGCCAGTGCCCACCATGTGCCCTCTTCTGTTGGGTGTTCATAAAATATCTGACAAGTGGATTGTAGCTCTTCAAGGCCACTCGCTCAGCACTTAACCTCACATTTCCTTGACTTACAGCTGCACGCGTACTTTCTTAGTTCCAATGAGATAAGGGCACACACTCACCATTTCTACAAGACCAATCTCAGCCCAAAACATTTTAGGTGCTCAATGAAAGGAGGATTGCGAGCCGTTTTGGAAGAAGGGGCAGCTTTTCAGCTTTTATGAAAGAAAAATACAGAGTAGCTTTTCCTTAAGTTATATGCAAGCATTTTTAGATGTTTTCTTGGAAAATCATGCCTCTGCTTATTGAGCCAGTCTGTTCCAATCAAGGATCATGAGCCAAGAAGAAGATAACAGTCCTAGCCAACTGTGGACAGCCCATCAAGTTTCTAGCATTGTAATTAACCACATTGTTTCAGGACACCATGCTAGCTACTGCGCCTGACAACATCCTCTTTCTTCTTCATGCAGGTGGCCTTTCCAAGGGTCTACAAGTGCTTTATACTCAGCCCTCATGGAAAGGCCTAGAGGTAAAGTGATCCAGACATTTATTACATTTGTGATCTCAAATGCATTTCTGACCTGCATCTAAACAGGTGTCAATCACATGTTTGGGTTTAGTATTCAAAATATCTACTCTGTATTCAGAGTGGTTTCACGGTGATGACAGTCAAAATGACAGGGAAAAAGAAAACTTATTCATCTTAAGTGGTGACATTTTTTGACTCCTTTGACCATCCCATAGCTGAAGTTTATACTTATTACCATAAGTCATAGTTCCTTCTGTACCCCACTTATTTATTCCTCTTACTTAACAAATCTCTCATGAATACGTAATTTAGTCTTGACAGGCATTAGCAATGGGAATATAGCATCAAATGGGAAAAACACATTGCAGCCTCAGGTTTGTCGAACAATTATGGCACATTGGTGGCAATTAATCACTAGGACATGTTTACTAAGCATTTGATGGCCTAGTACCATTTAAGCACAGAGGAAGTAAATATAAACCTTTAGAGTTGGAGGCTGTGGAACATTTTAAGGAGAAAATATAGAAAAAAATGAGTAGGATGAAAACAAATGAAAAAGAGTTGACAGAAAGCAGGACCAAATCACTAGTGGTCAGGAATGTGAGCTGATTGAACCTCAAACTCAGACAGAATAATACACACAGATACATATGCAGATATACACACGAACACACCCATGCACAGACACACCACAGAGACACATACCAACACACACACAGACACCAACACACATAGACACACACACCAGCACACTAGAACACACACAGATACATAGACACACAGACTCACACATACGCAGACTCACACATACACACATACCAACACAACACATACACACATACACCAACCAGAGATACACAAACACACACACCAGCATACAGATACACACTAACACACAGATACACAGACCCATACACACACACACACAAAGGCACACACATGGTCACACAGACACACAGACACAAACACAGACACACACCGACAGAGACACACTCACTCACAAGATATTCTGCCTATCACCTAAGGACCTGGGTAATAACAGGAAGAAAAAATGTAACTAATAATTTCTATTAAAGAAAATGGCTTCACATTGAAGTGTGAAAATGGAAGATGCCACCATGCAGGCAGAAAGGGACAGGGTGAAAGAAAAAGTATTGAGTGCTAGCAAGAAAAACAGGATTCAAGACACGAGAAGACTTCAGTAGATGTCAGATGAGTGGCAGGATTAGGCAGATGAGTGACAGGGTGGGTGAAAAGATGGATGAGACATGGATGGATGGGTGAAGGATGGTGTGCTAAATGGTGTAAGGAAATCAAGACATCTAACACTTTCCTGTTGCCATTACTTTTTCTTGGCCCAACTGGGAACAAATCAAGAAAATTTGTATTTATTTCTTGACATTTTCATCTTCCACTGTAAGTTCCTTAAGGGAAATAATTATGTTCTTCCCATAGGGTCTGGCACTAGGCATGACCTTCTGGTCTTAAAAATACATGGTAGTTGATTACAGCCTGTAACTTCCCTTTCTTTCCATCAGACACAGTTGGACTGCCCTTTCACATGCCTGCTGATCATGACTTCACGTTGGCAAGGTCGGTAAGGTATTCATGTTTCACTCAGGCTCCACCACTGATTCTGTCCTGTTTCACTGACATGTTCTGCCCGGCACTCACTGATTTAATCTCCCAGGCATAGGGACCTGGCTGTCAAAACTGGAAACCTGGATCCATCACACTGCCTACATTCCGGGTAGAAGGAGACCATTTAGAAACTGTCAGCACACACAATCTGAAGTGCACAAATTGTTAGGTCACAATGAACATCAGGCTTATCAGAGATTGTAGCTGCCTGGTGTAATTGGGCCAAATTGTGGTTTATTAAGCTGGCTTTTTATCACAGTGACTCCTGTTAGCGCAGCTATTGCTAAGGGTCTGTCAATTTTTCCTTATAAGATCCTGTTTCTGAAGCTTATAACTGCCAGGGAAATGCATTGCTGCCTGAAACTTGACACATTAGAGTGCTCGCCGCCTTTGGGTATATTTTGAAAATAAGAATAAAATAAAAATGACGGGGTTATTTCATTGAGATATGGATGGCCTCAGCTTACTAGCCTGGAAGGAGTCTGTAACAAGCTGATCTGACGCAGCCAGTGGACGGAGGGCCGACGTGACAGATAGTAACATTTTCACATTCTCCCCATCATCGTTATGCTCCTATTGTCAGTAATCTCCCTGCCAAAGAGCACTTGGTGACATGATGGACAATAATGGTCCCCTCGCAGTCATCCCTGCCCATCACAACCCAACTTTTGGAGATTCCCATGCATTGTACATAGATGGACTGTATAAAAGGTTGTGGAAATGTTTTTTGATAGAGCAGAAATGGAATCGGCACCCTTGCTAATCAACTTCGTGAATGGCTACAAAATCGCAGGTGTGGTATGGCTGCCACTATGCTGCGTTTGGGTTGATGTGGACCATAATCAAGTGACTCACTTTTCTCCTGAATTCTTTGCTTGCAATTACAATCTGCCATCAGATAACCTGGTAACCTGGTTAGTACCTTGTGCTCCAAGCTAAAAGTTTGCCATTAGACAAATCAGTGCACCTTTCAACTCTTCAACTTAACCCAAAATTGATACACTAGTGGAGTAAAGGTGAGAAATGAGCATGCAAGTAACACTTGCTGCCTAAGGTATCTCTTGCTATCACCCACTCCTTAACTCAACCTTCTGTCCTGAAAGCTTCTGTTACTAAGAGATTCTTCTAGTAAAATGGCTAGAACACGACAGCTGATTGTATATGTTGGGGCTTACAAAGTTCTAGTCCAAAATCTATGAACTTTGACCATAGGAAAGTCCTGAGCCAAGGAAGGTCTCTGTTTCTCATTCCTAATCTGTACTATGGGAATGGCAATAATACCTAGCTCACAGACTGCTGTGAGTATTACAACTAATCTCAGTCTTAATCTCTGATTTTGTTTTTCATCAGTAAAAATATTTGAGCATGAATATCTCAATATATTTTATGAAGCATTTCTGCATTTATAAATGAAAGCATATACCATTGAACTAAAATGATAGGCACAATTATAAAAAATAAATGGATATTTTCAATGTCTGAAATAAACAATACTTTGTATTGTCATTCTCTTTCATTAATAACACAGAACATATTTTGGCACATAGGGAAATATTACTTTATTTGAATAACATTTTGTATGATGCTCTTGATCTAATATTTTTATAAGAACAGTATAATTAAAGTGTCTTTCTAAAATTCTTGCTCTAATACATGATGTAATTAATTTGAAGGTCTGTTTCCACTTTTAGTGAACATTATGGCTTAAACTGTTCTTCACTAAGATTTGAATATCCAAATGAAAGACATAAATTTCTGGCTACACTTGTTAAAATATTCAAACATCCATAGTATGAAAAGACTTGTTCAAATTAAATTAGCAATTGTCCTTTTTTTGTCTGGCTTAAAACAGCTATTTTTTTAAAAATCAGCAATTACGGTTTACTGAAAGGTTCAAAACATTCTCAAACTCTTCATCTGATAAGTTTTAAATCAGTAAAAACATTTTGTTTCTAGATTTGGTAGGTGACAGCATTTTCAGCAAAAAGAAAGAAAGAAAATAAATATAACTATTTCTAGCATGCTTTTCTTTTGAGAAATTATTTAGTTTTCGCTTTACTTAAAAAGCAGAGACACACAACAGTGTTATGTCTTCTGGCTTACTTCACAAATATCTACCACAGCCAGGACTGAGTTAGGGGAAGGCTGCCAGCCAAAACTCCACCAAGCTACATGTGGGTTTCAGGAACACAAATATTTGTGCTGGGACCCATACTTCACAGGGAATACATGTGCAGGATTGGAAGCAGAGAAGCTGGGTTTCAAACCAGGCATTCTTTTATTGGATACAAGTGTCCCAAGAATAGACAATACCTGTTTCAAACACAGGAGCCCCATGTCCTGTTTTAAAAATGAACTTTTGGGAATGCTGATATGGTGTAGTGGATTGAGCCTCTGTCTACACTGCCAGCATCCATTTGACTTCTGATCCAACTCCCAGTGACTCTACTTCCAATCCAGCTCCATGCTAACGCACTTGAGAAAGCTGAAGAAGATGGCTGTAGTGCAGGGGCTCCTGTACCCGTGTGGAATACCAGATCAACCTCCTGGCTCCAGATTTTGGCCTGGACCAACCCTGGCCCTTGTGGCCATCTGTAAATTTAATCGATGAATGGAAGATGTCTCTGTCCATGTCGACTTCTTTTCTCCATCAGTTTTAAATTAATCAATCAATGACTTTTCAGAAACATCAAATAAAAATGTTCTTTTTAGCGATCTGAAGGTTGGAACATCCACATTCCACTTTAGAGTGGAAATCCGGCCAAGCTCCAACTATTGCAGGGGGAGTGAATCAACAGATGAAGGATCTCATTCTCTTGTTCCCTCTCTCTCGTGTGTGTGTGTACGTTTTTCTCTTTCAAATAGATGAAAATAAACAAAGAAAATTTTACAAAATGCTCTTTTCATAACATCTTTCTTTAGCAAAATACCTGCATTGCTCTTATTGTTTGGCTACATTTTTTTTTTCTGCAAAGTACAGGTGAAAGTGTGCTTTTTCACTCTAGAATAGCTACTAGAAAATATGTTAATATTTTATCACAGGAAATAAAACAGAAAATTTGGAACCTATTTTTGGAGTTCCTGATTCATTTGAGCAACTCCTGGAACGTATTTCCAAGACCTCATCAGAGACCCCCTGTGCAGTACCACGGTCAATGCCATATTGTTACAAACTACGCTTCCCACTCAGTTTCCTCGGGGAATTGGTTGCGGAGCCCATTAGATATGGAAATCCAAAGATGCCCAAGTCACTTACATAAAATGGCACAGCAGTTGCAGATGACCTAGGCACACCCTCTTATATATTGTAAATCACTTCTGGATTACTTATAACACCTAATATCCTTTGCAATCTGAATGCTGTGTAAATAGGTGTCCTACTATTTAAGGAAAAATAACAGACTTCTGTGTTTAGCCTGGCCCAGCTTTAGCTCTGAACTGCTGGTGGTCATGGGTAGTTAAGGAGTGAACCAGCAGATGCATAGTTTCGCTGCTTCTCTCTCTCCTTTCCTTCAAGTAAAATGGAAACATGTAAATTGATAATGTTAAAAGGAAATAAGTGTAAGCAAAATGTCAGTGTTTTCTTTGCATGGCTCATTGGATTGTGTTGCTTGTTCCTAGAATGTGTAGACCCAACCTGTGGCTACTGACTCAGCAGTGTGCTGGGACACACCAGCACTCAACAGTCTGCAAAGAGTACCTTTACTCTTAGAATACACCAGTTCCTGAGCTAGAAGGTGTGTATGTGTGTTCACCCACACTTGATGCTGAAAACAGACATGCTCATCTTCATTCCTCTGTAAAGCAAGTGTCTCTTGCATTCCTTCCTTGTTTCTGTCTTGCTTCTCCAAATAGCATTCCTTTATCAGTCTATTTCTTCTCTTTCAAAAGATTTAAAAAGATTTATTTTATTTATTTGAAAGATACACGTGCAGCAAAAGAGGGGAATCATCTATCTGCTGATTTGCTCCCCAAATGACTGCAAGACCAGGGTTGGGAGAGGTTGAGGTCAGGAGCTAGGAGCTGCTTCCAGCTCTCCTACATGGAGGTGTAGACTCAAGCTCTTGGGTCATCCTCCACTGCCTTCCTAGACAAGTAGTAGGGAGCCAGCTCAGACCTGCAGCAAATGTCCATATGGAATGCAGGTAGAATCTTAAGCTCTTACATCACAAGACCGACCCCCCACTCTGTTTCTTATATCTTATACCATACAAGTCATCAAACGTCCCTCTGTAATGAGAGAGGGAGAAAACTTGGGGAGCAGGGGAAAGGAGACCCCAGCGCCAACTAAACTATATCAAAAACCAATAAAAACACACTGAATTTTTGTAAAAAGTCCGTCTGAAAAAGAAGAGAAAATCATGAAGATTTCCCCTCCCTTCTCTTCACCCAATCCCAGTGCTGCGTTGTCCACACTGTCCTAGCAGGGTGTACTGTGAGTCTTGCTCTGTTAGTGCCTAAGAGGGTTGACCGGTTTGTAAACACCCTCACTCTCCTCATTACCTTCCTGAATACAAGGTTCCCTCAAACAGACCACCCCCTTCCTGGGGATGGATTATAACATGGACTAAAGACATGTTCAAGGAAAGATCTCGTAATATTCAGCTTTTGAAATTCAAAGTCAGGCTAAAGCCTCACAAGTCAGCTGTTGTCTCAAGAGCAGGTTTTCTAAATTCCCTTATCTCACTCTGTCAGGTGAGCCTTCTTCTCGCTAGTGAGAAAATATGGGGCAGGCAGCAAAGCCACGTCCCATTTTTTTTTGCCAGCTCATGGCACGACCGGGAGGATGACGAAGAGAAGAGGGGAGAAGGAGGGAGCACCCTTATCACCATGATGGCCGGATACAGAGGGGCCCAAGCATTTAGAATTTTAAGCCACTCCGTTTCTATGTGACACGGAACAGTGGCCAGAAAGAGTGGGTGGTCTGGGTCTACAAAGGGAAATATTCCCCACCACAGACTAGCTGGGTATTCCAGGGGAACCCAAGGGAGGCTGTACAGACACGGAGGGTGCTTCAATGCTGGCTGAATTGGCAGCCAAGTCACCAGGGTGAATCACAAGGTCCTGAGAAAGCCAAGAGCCTGAGTGAGGGCGGCCACTGATTACAGACGTAAATGCTAGAAGGGCAAGGGGCCTCTGAGGGCTAAGGAGGAGCAGCTAAGGGAGCAGAGAAAGCAACGGAGATTCTACATCAGGAGCTGAACTCTTCCCCAACTGTCCTGGGAAACTACACAGCACACCCTTTACCGCTACTCGAAGCAGTGTCTGCGTTAGAAGGCGGCCTTTCTGAAAGCCTGGGCACTTTTACCCTGAAGACACTCACTGGTAACTGTGCTTATAATTTTGGACTGAATAACTGGGCTAGGCTGGGTTGGACTTTCGGCTAAGGATTTTCTCTCTGGCCGGAGGTAGGTGGGAAGAGCAGAGGGAAGAGATGGCGCGTTAGGGGTCAGGAGGAAGGCAGATGAGTCACAGAATCAGAATACGGTGTTTCCTTTGCACGGGTGAGTTGCAGTGGAAAACACATTCGGTGCTATGCAAGGCAACTGCCCAGAAGCTCAGAGCTGCAGGAGCTGAGATTCGTAAGCCAATGCCTCTCCGAGGTATAAGCATTCAGAAACAACCCTCTGCACCACAATAACGACTAGTTTGGGAGATGGAAAATCTGAGAGCCCCCGCCCCTTCTCCACTCATGTAATTAGAAGGCCTAGAGTTTATGTCTGTTTTGATCCTATTTATAAATACCGACTTACTGAGGGAACGCTTGGTTGACACCAAAAGGTCTGGATTTGGTTTCTCCTTGTGGTACTGAGTCCCTGTGCAAACCAGGGCACGATATTTGCAAAACGAGTGTGGCATGCTAGACCCCATCCCTCTCACACAGATATTGACAATCTACCTGATGCCACATTTGAGAGGGTAGCATGAGTTATCACGTGCCAGACAGTCCCATGAAACCCTAACCCGAGCAGGAAGCTCAAGAGGGCAGGACCAGGGCTGGATGGACAGCCAGAGAGTCTGGTCGCCATGCCTTCTGTCACCATCACTATTAAGATTCTCAAGCCCTTAACGTTTTAGCATTAATTATTCATTAGAATTAGACATAGCTAAGGAGTCATTTTAATGAGCTTTAATGGCGAATAGCCAAAACATCAGGCTGCTCCCCTAGTGCGTTACCTGAGGGGATTCTCCGCACATCCTTCTCTCTTCATCTGTAATAAAATACTGTTAACCCTTAATACCCCTGGCAGGGTTGCTCAATGGCCTGGGGATATCATAAATGTTTCCTGAAGGAGTGAAAGGGAAAGAGATGTGGTGCATAAAAAACAGGAAGCGTGACAGGCCCAGCAGTCAAGGCGCTGCTAGGGGAACCTGCCTCCCATATAGAAGTGCCTGGATTCAGGCCTCTGCCCTGCCCCCACCTTCCAGCGACCTGTATTTCACACCCTGGGAGGCAGCAGGTGTGGCTCAAGTGGTCAGGTCTCTTTCATTTCCATGGAAAACCTGGGTTCTTGAACTTGTCTCAGTGCGCTCCCTCTCTCTATTTCAAATAAATGAGCTGAATTTAGAAAAGAAACTAGGGCCAAGCACAGTAGCCTAGTGGCTAAAGTCCTTGCCTCGCATGCACCCCCGGGATCCCATACAAGCACCGGTTCTAATCCCGGCAGCCCCGCTTCCCATCCAGCTCCCTGCTTGTGGCTTGGGAAAGCAGTAAAGGACGGCCCAAAGCCTTGGGACCCTGCACCTGCATGGGAGACCCAGAAGAGGCTCCTGGCTCGTCAATTCGGATTGGCGCAGCTCTGGCCGTTGCGGCTGCTTGGGGAGTGAATCAACAATGGAAGATATTTCTCTCTGTCTGTTCTCTTCTTTGTATATCTGGCTTTCCAATAGTAAAATAAAGTAAGTTTTTAAAAAGAAAAGGAATTAGAGAAAGGCGAAAAACAAAATCATTCTAAGAGTAGAGATGTTCATTACTGCAGGAACGATTTCCACTATATTCTTGACTATGGCAAATCACATAGTTTAAAAACTGTAAGAAGTCTTAGAAATACAGCATAGGTGAAGTTGAGGTCGGAAATGATCTTTCTCAACTTTCAAAGGTAAGAATTCCATTGATAAAATACATCGATTTTTAAATATTCAGATCTGAATATTTTATCAATGGAATCTGAAAATGTGGAATTTCTCGTTGAATGACTAGATCTAAAGAATAAAAACCAGAGGTGGCTTGTGAGCAGCTACGGTTAAACCCATCGTTCATTAACAGATGTTGCACTTCGATAGTCCTGCCCTTGCCCTGCCCCACTCCCAGCTGTGTCCACCACTGGAAACACATGCACGACGCACATATGCTCTGCTCTTTCTTTTTGTCTAAGCCACTGTCTCACAAAAATGAAGACGGTGACAAAGTACAGTTGCTTCTGTGAGCCTGTCAAGACTCTGCATAGCATATCTCCTTTCAAACACTATCTGGTCCCCAAAAGTTTCAATGAACTTGAATGTTTCTCCAAATCCTCGGATTACTAGTTGACAATGACATGGGCACTGGGGAGAAATAGAACACCTATTTGATGATGGTTGACCAGGTTGAGCGCTAGGACAAGCTGAGCAGAACCTGATATGAGAAGCTGAGGTCCTGGGAATTCTCTTTTCTTGTTTGACTTCAGCACTGGCAGGGAGTAAGTAACCAGAAGTTGCTGTTACGACTCCACGAGCAGAAACGAGGGAGATAACAATTTTAACATCACGCTTGCTTTCCCAGGATCAGCATAGCATGTGCAAATAGAACTTTGAGGGCCAGAGTGCTAAAGACATAGACACTCCTGCAGTTGCCAGATGTCTGGCTATATAACTTTTTGGCACTTTCTGCATCATAGAAGCAGATCTATGGATTGAATCTATAAACATTACAGTTACCATCTGACAACTGTTCAGTGGCCTCAGTCCAGTTTCTAGTGGACAGGTGTTTGAATTACAAAAAAAAAAAAAAAAATCTCCACAATTGGAGCTACTAATTGGTATGCTTGTTGGAAGGCTCAGACAGAAGGCCAGGGACAAAACAGGCATGAACGCAGAAATGTCCTCCCGTCCTGGTGGTCCATCCCGTTTGAGTAGAGCTGGGGACAGGTTTGCCTGGTGCTGCACAGGTCTGCATGGCATCCATTTCCACTGCTTGGAATTTTGGTCATTGCCCAAGCTCTCAACTAACTTTTTAAAATATTAAAAATTCTAGAGCTTCATTTACCAGGCCAGTTTTCGCAGATTTCACAGAACCTTAACCAATTTACAAACTTGACAAGGATATGAAATTTAGGGTTTGTTTACAGCTCAGAATAAAGATTGCATGAGTTACTGTTGATGTTTTATGAAGCTGATGCAGTTGGCTGCTCTAGTCATAAAGACTCATGCAAGCTGGCATCCCAGGAATGTCTGCGTGTCCTTGCACCACTGGACACAGAGGGCTGAGTCTAATGGGCCATAGGTAGAATGAGAGTAAGAATGAATGTGCCAGATATTTAATGGTTTATGAATGCATTTGGATTTCTAAAACTCCCTCCTCTCCCTTATAAGAGCAAAGTGGAGCATTATTTATTTCATCCTGGAATCTACATTGCATTTACCGATGGAACTTTGAAGAACAAAGAGAACTCACCATTCTTTGAAATATGAGCACTGAAAGTGCAACTTCTACTTCTAGCTACCTAATAAATTTCTTCCTTCAAAAGTTTCTAATTCAATGTGTCTCTGAATCACAATTAATAATGGAACCAGTGCTGATAACAGCATTGGCGTAAGAACATTTTCCACTTTGGAGGGGTTCTTGTTTGATCTAACAATTTTGAAGCTGTGATTAATGGTGACAAATGAAATGGAGCTTTTGCTGTTAATTCTTTTCTTCAATGTCAATATGAGTGCTAGACTTGAGACACTGTTCTTGTTAAGTTTGCATGAAAAAACACTCTGTTGATTAAGAGATCTTATGATGCACCATGAAGCCGAAGTCCACTACGTGCTGATGTTTGGTCGTCGGCGTTCCATAAATGCAACACATTTAGGGTGACTCCTCCTCCCCCAGAAACTAAGAATTTAAACTAAAAACAATAGCAATATTTGCATTAAAAAGAAATTGAATCAAAGTTCTGTATCTCCATAGCCTGAAACTGTTTCTAAATGTCTCGAGTGTCTAAGGATGTATCATTCTGTTCAATAGTGAGAAAACTGACCAAGAGCATCTCTGTTGCTCATTTTAAATTTATTTTCATGACATTTGAAAGACAGAGGCAGAGACAGAGCTCTTCCATCTGCCATTTCACCCTCCAGATGCCTCAACAGCCCAAAGTGGGCCACAACAAAAGCAGATGCCCAGAACCCAATTTGGGTCTCCCAAATGGATGGCCAAAACCCAAGTACTGCTGTTACCCAGGGTTTGCATGAACAAGAAGCAGAGGAGCCAGGACTTGAACTAGGCATTCTAATAAGCGATGCAGGGTGTGTTCCAAGAGGTAATGAAACTGCTACACCAAACACCTGTCACTGAACATTCAGTTTTGACAAGCTACCAATCCAATTGAATTCTATACATTACTGAACTGATGGATACTGTGACTTATTTTAACCAGTTGTCACACTGGAAGCTGCTGGACCAGCCATGTACAGAAACTAACCCTGAAGAGCAGATCCATGTGTCAGGGGCTTTCTGTGATGACCACAGACTGCAAGGACCAAGGGGACAGTAATGTGAGGTCCTGAGCTCTCCACCTCCTCAAGCATGACACTAGACAGGTGTTCAGTAGAACATTTATTATCCATCCATCCACCCATCCACCAACTCATCTGTCTCTCCATTCCTCCAACTTTTGTTTCTATTGATTATCTGGCATTCATGATCTCATCAGGAAAAAATGAAAATGTTTTCATAACACTTTTAAATGCAAAATAAAATAGCTTTATTGATCCTCTAAGGGAGATAAATTTTTAAAAAGATTTTATTGGAAAGTCAGATGCACAGAGAGGAGGAGAGACAGAGAAAGAGCTTTAGTTCATTACTTCACTCAATCCCCAAGTGGCCACAATGGCCAAAGCTGAGCCTTTCTGAAATCAGGAGCCAGGAGCTTCTTCTGGGTCTCCCAGGCAGGAGCAGGGTTCCATGGCTTTGGGCCGTTGTCAACTGTTTTCCCAGGCCTCAGACAGGGAGCTGGATGGGAAACAGGGCTGCCAGGATTAGAACCAGTGCCCATATGTGATCGCAGTGCGTGCAAGACCAGGACTTTAGCTGCTAGGCTACTGCATCAGGGCCTCTTTGGCAGTTCTTTAGTCTCTAGGGTGTATCTCAATAGACATACTAGACACTTCTCTAAGCATTTTGTATCACTAAGGGGCACTGGATTTTGCTCTTACTAATAGTGCTTCAATTACGAAATTTGTACTTATGTATTAACAATTTTAGCAATATGATTTTTTAAAGATTTACTTATTTTTATTGGAAACCCAGATTTACAGAGAGAAGGAGAGACAGAGAGAATGACCTTCTATCCTCTGGTTCACTGCCTAAGTGACTGCAACAGCCAAAGCTGAGCCAGGAGCCTAGAGCTTCTTCTGGATCTTCCACATGGGTGCAGCATGCCAAGGCATTTGGCCATCCTATAATGCTTTTCCAGGCCACAAGCAGGGAGCTAGACGGGAAGTGGAGGGATTGACACCTCTATGGAATCCTGGCTTGCAAGGCAAGGACTTTAGCCACTAGGCTACTGCACTGGGTCCTAGAAATATACTTTTACCATAGATTTGTATAAGCAGATTTGTTGGATCAAACAGTGCATACACACACACTGTTGTTGGATATTTCCAAAATCTTCCCCACAGGTGTTGAATATTGAAACCATTTTCTCCTCTGCCTGCAATATGAGTGTTTCCACAAGAAAGGTTTCCTAAATGTTGGGTTTTCATTCATCTGATAGGAGAGATACAGCTTCTCAATGATGTTTTAATTTGCTTTTTCTTTATTATGTATGAAATTGGGGTTGGTCATTCGGCTTAGCAGTCAGAGCTGTACTCCACACTGGAGGGCCCGGGTTGAAGGCCAGTCCCCGGCCCCTGCCTCCAGCTTCGTGCTGGCGCACACAGCAGGGCTGGGTCAAGCAGTGAGTTCCCACCAGTCGTGTGGGAGATCTGGGTTGAGTTCCTGCCTCCCGGCTTCACGCTGGCCCAGGCCCACCCATTACAGACATTTGGAGAGTGACTCATGAGAGGGGAGCTGGGCCTCTGTCTATGTCTTTCTCACGTGTGTGTATGTGTGTGTGTGTGTGCGTGTGTGTGGAAGGGATGTGTTTCTTTGCCTCTCAAGTAAAAACAAAACAATAGCAAATCTACCCTATTTGCCATGTTTAAGAGCCACTCCTATGTCCTCTTATATGTACAGTTTCTTTCTTATTTTACCTACTTGAGGGCCACTGGCCTTATTAAGCTTTATTTTTAGGTCTTTGTTTATTAGCGATGCTGATAGGAATGTTATGTTCAAAGGACTTTCCCTGTGTTCTTTGTCCTTTTCCTTATATATTGTATTCATACATAAGAATTGTTTCATTTTGTAGAACCAACTACAGGATTTTTTTTTTTTTTGCCTTAGTGATTCTGAATCATGTGTTTCAGGAATGGTTTTTTGTTTTGTTTTCACTCCCACATTAAGGAGTCCGCTTGGGTCTCCTCACATGTTCTCTGATGTAGTTACTTGCGTTTAAATCTCAATTCACTTAGAATTTAGCCTATCCCATCCTGCAAGGAATGGATCTAATTTCATTTTTTTCCATATTACTATCCAGTTATCCCAATATTGCTTCTTAAATAGTTTAGCTTTCCCCTGTGGCTTGAAATTTGAAATGCCACCTTTATGTTACTGTACACACACACACATTTATGCATATATATACTTTGCATTTCCCTACTATAAATTTCACATGTCAGTAAGTTCATTTCTGGGTTTTCCGTCCTATGCTATTGCAGGTCCTATTAAAATGCTAATATCAAAGTGCTTTAATTACGGAGGCTTTATCGTATATTTTAAAACCTAATATCCTTAGCGTCTTGCTTATCAATTTTCTTTTTCACAGTTTCCCTGGTAAACCAGCATTGGTTTTTTCCTCCAAATGGACTTCATAAGCAACTTTTCTAACCTCAGGAAAAAAAAAATCTGTAGAACTGATGGTCCTTTTGGAATAATTTTATAAGTTTTATAGATTAACTCATCTATATTCTGATACTGAATATACTTATTCAGCTAAATTTTATGTCTTTTCCTTTATTCATGCCTATTGCATTATACTTTTTAGGATTTATTTGAAAGGCAAACAGACACGGTGAAAGAGACATCTTACATTCACTTGTTCACTTCTTGAACAACAGTCTGGGTTGGACCAAAATTCCCACCCAGATCTCTCACGTGGTGGCAGGAACCTTAGGACTTGGGCAATTACCTACTGCCTGTTGGGTCTATGTGGGTCAGAAGCAGAGATGGGATGAGATGGGCATTTCTATGCAGCTTAAAAGCCCATCTCACTCCTGTTTATTTTGTCTGTTTCAGAATTGTCACATCTTGTACAAGCTTTGAACAGTTATCACTAATTTTACAGCTAGGTATTTTATTCTCATTGTTAGTAAGGTCTTCTCTTTTAACCATTTGAGTGGTTTGTACAGGGATACTTTGAAAAATTCATGGAACATGCATATTATGAAAACATTTTGCATGAATTTCACTGTATGTTGATGGCACTTTCCCCAAATATTTTGAAGCTCCCTCATTTACAAGAAACTGATTAGAAAGTTTAGGTTTTGTTAACATAACTTCATTAATGTACCAAGTCCTGTTGTTGCAGTTTTTCCATATATTCTTTTCAATTTTTATTATGATGTATATAGTCCTATTTTCTGCCTCCTTTTCTGCATTGTTAGGTTTCTTCTTGCCTCATCTCACCTAACTGCATTGACAAATACTCCAGCATCGTAAGTTTGCAACACCATGTCTTTGCTCCAGTCTGTCTATTCACATCTATTTGTCTGGATGTCATTTAGTGTTTTGTCACTTGGTTACTTGCACTTAACTCTCTGATCCACTTAGATTTTGTCTTGATATATGTTATGAGCAATGCATCTAATTATATCCAATTTTCTTAGTATCACGGATTTACATTGTATGGTTATATTAGTCAAGTGAGAAGGATGTATTCTATTGTGTAGATATAATGATTGTGTTTTTACATGGACCTGTTGCCGTTCTGAGCCTTGAAGATCTACTCAGCTCGTTCTGTCACCCTAGATCCCAGCAGCACCCAGTGCTGCTGCTCAGGGCCTAGGCAGACTGCTGTCTGTGAAGCTCGTTGTCAGCTGCCAGGCACTGGGTGGTGAAAACAGGAGTCAATAACTTAGCAAGTCTCCTTTCCCTCAGACAAGCTACTCAAGGCAAGGTGGCCAAGTTCAAGGGAAAGGAAATTGCACACAGAGTCCAATTGCTATACAGCGCATGCATGTCTGCAACTGGCAGCAACCTAGTTGCAGAATGTACCTGTTAGGAGGTGAGATGGGGCATTAGTTCCTTTCTTAAAGTGTTAGTGCCAACTCAATAGGCTCAATTTTATCTTTTGGCTCTTAGATCCTAAGAATTTTAACTATATGGCTATTTATAGAAAGTCTGTGCCAACTACTGGCATAAATTATAGAATTTCTTGGATTAAAAGGACAGTGAGATTATTGCCAAGTTTTAATCTTCCCTGCCCCTTTCCCAGCACTTGAATAAAGTAGGCTTATTCTTGTTCATCAATTTCCTCTTCCACTGTATCTAGATTGTAAACTCCTTGAAGATAGTATTTGCCTTGCTCAAGCTTTTAATCTTCTCATAGGATTGCCCTTGCCAGGTGTTCAGATACACTTGCTGGACTAAATTGACTTGAATTTTCATAAAACTATCCAGTTGAATTCATTGCTGACTTCTTTTCTTCGATGTACACAGTAAGTTCTCATTGCTGTTTCCTATTACTTCACTACTTATTGTTGCTTCCCCTAGGGCACAAAAGCTGCTCTCCTGTTGACCCCAAATGAGACTTACACCTGGCATTGCCATCATCACCTTTTATTGTTAAATCCTTGTATCTCTAAGGCCCCACTTAGAGTCCTGATCCCATTTTCCTCACAGCCATAATTATTTAACTCCCACCTGCAGGCTTGGTTAGCCTACCTTAACCCCCCTTCCAAAGAAAGAGGTAGGTTATAAATTATGAGCACGGCAAATGTAAATATGAAATGAATATCCTCTTCATTTTTGATCATGGTGACATGTAGTTTTCTGATAAATAAAGAAGCCCATGGCCCATGGCCTTGAGACTGATGCCTCTGAGACTCATTTTTGTCATTTCAAAGTTGGTGATGACCACCTTCAACTCCCGTGGCCGGCTATCCGAGGAAGACACAGTTCGTTGTTCAAAGGACACTGATGACTTCGCAGTGGACATTTCCTGAAGGACTGCTTCCACCACCTCTCAGTTCCCAGCTTCCCATCTTCCCTGTTGGGATGAGTTGCCCTGATTTTTCCATAAATGCAACAGGACACACTGTCGCTATTCACTCTTGCTCCCCAGAACAACTGTTGGAGAGGATTGACACTTGTCAATCAAATGCTCCTCTGCTCACATTACTCACGTGGGCTTTCGAATCATTTGCAGGAATACCTTGTGCTTTGTCACAGAGACTGAGTGCAAAGGAGCCTTGGAGATCTAGTGTAGCCCTCTCATTTTTCACTGGAGTCCCAGAGAGGCCACATGGATGGCCCAAGGTCACAGAGTTAATTATGGCAGGAGGGGGCCATTCCCCAGGTTTCTGCCTCCCAGCGCAGAGCGATTCCATGGCACAAGACTGCAGTTCCTCCTGATTTAACAGCTTTCCCTCTGGGTAACAGAAGACTGAGAGCAAATGTCTAAATGTGGTACATTATCTAAAATTAAATTTGCACAATCACAGCCCATTCCGTTCAAGAAGCTCTGAACTTCAACTTGCTTGCATCATACTTTTACAAACAGAATTCTGCCCAAAAGGCAGTCTAAGTCCTGAAGACAGGCTGCACCCCTAGACATGGCTTAGGCATTCTTCCTTGAAGGAAGTGCGTGAAACAAGCTTGATCTGGCCACCAACCAATCAGATCTGGCCGAGCGTGTCTGCTATGCCAGGGAAGAGCTTGTATTTTTAATATCACTATTAGCCTGAAAAACCTGGGCTCATGCGCCACTAACATGGATAATATGAGAATTATGCAGAAGGCCATGGAAAAGGTATCTCACTTTTACAATCATGCATGAAGCTCAACTTTTCTTTGCAGTAAATTGTCAGTTTTAAGCCCATTTTCCATGAGATTTTCTAAGTAGTTTTGTGCACAGTGGCTCTGTCATTTCTTGATGTTGGAGTTTAGAATCTATACTAGCCATTATCATTTTTTTAAAAAGAGATACTATAATCTCTAAATCTATTATTGGTCTGAGGAGTGAGGATTGTTAGGCTCCAACATTTGAAATATGTGCAGAATTTCTATGGCACTTACAAAAAGTAGAACAGATAATGCTTATTTTTATAATTTTATGATTTTCTCACATGTTAACTGATTTTAGTTTTAAAAGGCTTTGTAATATCATTTCAGAATCTTTTGAAAGGTTCATAAGAGTACTATAATTTTATGTCTAGTGTTTTAATTTGGGTATGAATAATTCAAATTATTTTAATAAACCAACGAGTCCCTTGTGATGTCTTTAATTGAGATGAGATAGGCAAAAGTATGCATTTCCAATAATTGTCTTAGAACCTAAACTGTAGCTGACATACCCAATACTCTAAAATTAATATCAAAATTTGTGGACTTTCTGAAATATGGACAAAATCTAAATCAATACTTGATATTACATTTTCAGTTTCAGAAAGATTGAAGAAGAAGAAAATTCAATACCCATAGATTTTTGCATATTAAAGATCAGCTTCAAAAACGGGTAGTTAGCTTGACAGTTACAATGTGTGCAGGCCACATCATAGTACCTGAGTTCAGTTCTAGAGTCTGTCTCCTGACTTCAGCTTCCTGATAATCCAGAGCCTGAGAGTAATGATGACGGCTCAAATCAGTAGGTTCCTGCCATCTACACGGGAGACCTGGATTGAGTTCCTGGCTCTTGGCTTCAGCCCCACCTGTTCCCCCATTTCCACCATCATAGGTATTCAAAGGGTGAACCAGCCGGTGAAAGTGCGCCCTGTTTCTCTCTCTCAAAAGCAAATATGAACTCCAAGATACCAGCGGAGTAATGGACACAGAGAGCTGTGTCCTTTTATTTATCCTTGAAGGAACTCTTCTTAAAGAGCATAAGCTTACTGCACACAGCAAACACTAAGGAAGTAGGCAAGACCCAGTTTGAGCTTCAATGTTCATCTCACTAGGAAAGCAGGAACTTTGTAGTAAATTGTAATTGTGGTATGAGAGAGTATCATATGCAGCTTCAATTAAACCTGTGTGGCAGGTGTCCTGCTGGTGGATTGAAGGATCATTCTCTCTCTAGTGAACACAGCCACCGGTGGTCTTCCGAGATAACACATACAGCAGGGATCCTATGAGCTGAATTCCCCTTCCTGGTCCTCTGACACATAGAATGTGTTCTTATGGCTAAGCAGCCACTCTTCCCAAGGAAGTAAGACCCAGATGACAAAGCAGACAGACATTACATGTGCACTGATTTGGTGGAGTTCCCAACAATCCTCTGTACCACGTTCAAATACTTCCTTATCTCCTTGGAATGATTGGAACTCGTTAAGAGTGAGCATCCAGCTGAACTACTCAGCAACTCTCCATGACGTCCACAACTCATTCACATCAGAAGTGAAAGGACTGTGGGAAATACTGTGGGTAAAGAGGGGTTTTGAGTGATGGACCCAGGTGGAAAGATGCAGAGAACTAGAACTGGGGTTCTAAGCACTAGGAGAAGGAACCTTTGAGTGGGGGGAATGAGAGTAAGGAAGGTACTAGCCAGGATCCAAGTGCAAGAGCAGTTGTGTTCAGTGTCACAAGAGCTGATTGGGACATGTGTGGATGGCAGTTTTAGCTGCAAAGGCAGGGCTGTGCTCATGAGGATGGGAGAAAAGGAGCGTCAGGTCCCCATCCCCTAGCGTTGTCTCTCTTGCCCAAGCATGCCAGGAGGTGTTCACAGCAGCATTTCTGGAAAGGATCTGGGGATCACTGGCATCAGAATCACCTTGCCAGTTGTTTTTTTTTTAAATAAAATTAAGATGCTCGGCTTCCTGAACTAGAAGCTCCAGGGATGGGCCACTGAATCCAGATTTTATATTAATTTATTTGTCTATCTAATTTTTTTAAAGATTTATTTACTTTTGTTGGAAAGGTAGATTCACAGAGAGAAGGAGCGATAGAAAGATCTTCCATATGCTGGTTCATTCCCCAAATGGCTGCAACAGCTGAGTTGATCTGAAGCCAGGAAGCAGAGGTTCTTCAGGTCTTTCATGCGAGTGCAGGGTCCCAAGGCCTTAGGCCAACCTACGTTGTTTTCCCAGGCCACAAGCAGGAAACTGATGGGAAGTAGAACGCCAGAACATGAACCATCACCTACACAGAATGCTGGCACTTGCAGGTGAAAAAAAGCTTCTTAAGGTGCTGTGCCAGTTCCTATCTACTTATTTATTCAAACGACAGCCAAGAGAGAGATGGAGATCTCCCATCAGCCAATTCACTCCCCAAATGCCCTCAACATTCAGGGTTGAGGCCAGCCAAATCAAATGGCTTGGAACTCAGTCTGGGGCTTTTCTGTGTCTGTGAGGGACCTGAGGACTTGGCCATCACCGTCTGCTTTTAAAGGTGTTCCAGACACTTAGTTAAGGGATGATATGGTTTCAAGTAGCATTATAACCCATTGTGCCTAATACCTGCCTCCCCCATCTGAATTTTTTTTTTTTAAGATTTATTTTTTATTATTTTTTCATTGGAAAGGCGGATATACAGAGAGGAGAGACAGAGAGGAAGATCTTCCATCCGATGATTCACTCCCCAAGTGAGCGCAACGGCCGATACTATGCCGATCCGAAGCCAGGAGCCTCTTCCGGGTCTCCCACGCGGGTGCAGGTTCCCAAAGCTTTGGGCCGTCCTCGACTGCTTTCCCAGGCCACAGGCAGGGAGCTGGAAGGGAAGCGGGGCTGCCGGGATTAGAACCGGCGCCCATATGGGATCCCGGGCGTGCAAGGCGAGGACCTTTAACCACTTGCGCCACCGCGCCGGGCCCACCCCATCTGAATTTTAATTGCATTTCCCAAATGGACTCTTGAAGTCAAAAAACCTCTGGAGCATCTCATTTGATGTGTCAGATGAAGTTTTGCTCCTTAATAATATCTGCTAATATTTATTAACACTTTCATTTTCTATGACATATAGCATCTCATTTTATCCTTACAATAATCCTAGGGGGCATTGTTATTCCAATTTTACACCAATTAAATTAAGGAGTAAAACTTTTAAGTGACTTGCCTAGCAGCCAACGCCCAAGTAGTAGCCCCGGGGACGTGACACTGAGTCTGGGTGTCACACTGGATGCCATCTCTGTCAGAGCTTGTGTCCTCCCTCTTATCTGCTTATCTTGAAATGGAGTGTCACCAGCCCCATGCCCAGCCTTAGGGTTGGAGTTTATGGTAATTGCAAGCCAAATAGGCAGGAGAAAATAAACAGCCTCAGGAGCACAGGTCTCTGAAGTTCAAGGCTATAAAGCTTAAAGGGATGGGAACTATGACCCCTCTGAGGCTTACAGGGCTGCTTTATGCCATCCAAGCAAATTATAGAGATATGAATGGATGCAAATCCACTCCAGTTATCTCTCAACCTCTCATGGGCTGCTACACAGGAGCACAAACTATCCTTCTCTTTTGTTTATTCCTTTTCGCTTCAGCTTCTTTCACCTCCATTTTGGTATATTCACCTTTCCAGTGATACTAGAAGAAAGAAGAGACATCGAAGGTGTCTTGGTGCCCTTAGAAGCATTATGGGAAAGCAATCGCAATGACCCCCGGATATCAGGGCTGAAATTATTTGTGTGTTTCAATTATCTTCGTGGCCCACATTCCCTGTTATCTCAGATAAGTATTACATCACAGTATTGACGTTGCGTCTTCGTAACGGGATTGCTACTTGTTCAGCGCAATTGGCTCTGGTAATTCATGGATTCTTTAGGCAAACCTGCACAAATTATCTCAAACTAATTGTCAGATATTCAAGGGTTAATGATCCAACAGCTGAGATTTATAAACACTTAGCTCCTTCCCTGTCTCCCCCTTATACCCTGGTTTTGTTTTGTTTTGTTTTTTTGTTTGTTTGTTTTTTAGTTTGAGAGACACACAGAGAGAGAAAGAGAGCTCTCTTGTCCATTGAGTTACTCATCCAATATCTGCAAGAATTCAGGTGCTGAAACTCAGAACTGGGAATTCAATTTATGTCTCCGATGTGTCCCCAAGGTGCACAGTGGCAGAAAGTGGTCAGGATCTGGAGCTGGCGTCTCTAGATATGGTATCATGGCACCTTAACCAGTTGTTGTAACTATTAGGCAAAATGTTAGTACCTGCTCCCTGTCATTGGGTCATTTTATTACTTATAAGCATTTCCATTAGAGAATCCTTATGTAAAATTAAGCTCCCATTAATCTATTTCAAACTAAACTGTCTGTGGTGATAGCACTTGATGTAAACTGTGATGAGAAAAGAGGGTCAAAAAGTAAAACCTTCTGTTGCTTTATAGTTAAATTTCCAATTGTATCCTTACCCCACATTAGCATACAATGCAAATACAGTTAGTTTTAGGTATAGAAATGCAGCATGTCAACACTGCCATCTTTGAAAATCTCTTCTTTGGCTGCTCAGAAAAACAAAAGTATCCAAATTCTTTAATAAGTGTAAAATACAAGTCCCCTGCTAGACAAAAGAGCTTAGAAAATCAACTCTAAATTTCAAGTAACTTATCCAAGCAATTTAGCACCATGGCAAAGTCAGGAATTAGCACCTGCAATGGAGGAGCTGCATTTCATCTCCCCTGCTCTGTGCCACCTTCTGTGGGAGGAGCTAAGGAACAGGAGAAGGTCAAGGGGCATCTGCTGCAGACACTGGGTAGAGGGTGGCAGATAGCCTTCAGACAAGAGCGAGGAGACCCACTCAACGTCTCCTCTCCCTCCCTCCTGACCCCTAAGAAATTTGATTTCCTCCCCATCCAGAGAGCCCTGAGATCAACAACTTCTCCGCTTGTCTTGATATTGCCAATAGGCTAGCGTCACCCCCACATCAAAAGTGGGCAACTTCTCATTGCTACCAAATGATCTACTGCTATTCCATGCCTGTTCTCACAGACCTACAGCAAATTCCCATACCCTTAGAGGGGAAAATTCCAGACCTGAGCATCCTCAGATATGTGGGATTCTGAGTGGCATCTTTTTCATCCAGGACCCTCCATTATGTAGCAGGATTATGTGACTTAGCACAGGGTCAGTTGTAAGGCACAAGCAATGTATTTATTTAAGAGATCTATTTGTTTTACTTGAAAATCAGTGTTACAGAGGAGGAGAGTGAATGACAAGAGAGAAGATCCTCCACCCTCTGATTCACTTCCCTAATGGCCACAACAGCCAGGGCTAGACCAGTCTGAAGCTGGGAGCCAGGAGCTTCTTCCAGGTCTCCCACATGGGTGCAGGGACCCAAGGCCATGAAATACCTTGCACTGCTTTCTCAGGCCATCAGCAGGGAGCTGGATTGGAAGTGGAGTAGCCGAGGCTTGAGACAATTGCAGAATGCTGGCACTGCAGACAGAGGGTTAGCTTGTAATAGTCCCATAGCAATGAATTTTCTAGAATCAGGTTCTTGAGTGAAAAATATTGTCCTCTGTAAGTTATTCTAGGCAGAGACATAGAGATTATGCTGGCTCAGAAATCTGTAGAACAAAGCAAAGATCAATTACCTGAGAAGAATATTCTTAACTTCTATCAAGGAAATGCAGAAACAAATGGCAGAATCAAGCTCTGGCTCATTTTCAAAGACTCATACTCTGTATAAAAAGGGACAGTATTTGGAATGTTGGAGAACATTTTACTTAGGATAGGAAACACCAGAAAAGCTTTGTCAAAAATAGTAACATCATATTTGTTTCAGATGGATACACCAATCAAAATGGCATTGTGGGCCACTGTGAATTTTTGCATACTTCAAATTTCTTGGCTAGATCATTTTGTAAATCTAGTCAAGACTTTCTACTTCTTCTAAACAAGAAATTCAGTGATTACTTTTCCAAAGCCGAAATTACAAATTACATCATAAAATACAACTTAACATCTTTATGTGACCTACAGGTAGTTTCTGGCTAGAATGGATTCATACTTGTCTGCAAGACAAATATACTTGTATAAGAAAACAAGCTTCATTTTTTAAACTTTAAGTATGAATCCTTGGAGATGTGTGTGTGTACGCGTGTGCAATTTTTCCTACCTTCATCAATAACACATCTCTGGGCCTGTGCTTGGTGCAGCAGGCTAACCTGTTGCTTGGGGTGTCCACGTGGCATTTCAGAGCATCTGAACTGAGTCTTGACAGCTCTGCCTCTAATCCAGCTTCCTATTTACACATATCCTAGAAGACAGCAGATGATGGCTTAACCACTTGAGTCCCCACCACCCACATGAAAAACCCAGATGGAGTTCCATGATTTAGACTTCTGCGTTTCCAGTCCTGGCTGCTGGAGGTGTATATAAGCCAGTAGATCTAAGTGCTCTCTCTGTGTCTCCTCTGTCTCCCTCTTAAACAAGTTTTTTTTTTTAAAGCTATCATTTGCCTCATCTTATTAATCTATAAAATGGGGTAATAATTGCTGACATATTTGGAAAGTTCTGGCCAGCAACATAAACATGATAATATTGTAGGTTTCATGTCCCTGGGGTATCCTGAGAATGAATAATAATCAAAGCAGTCAGCCCAGTATAAGAAAACAATATCGTGTGGACTTCGCAGTGCATGATTTTATTAAATCTAGACTTCATGTCTCCATGGCAAGAGGATCCCCAAAGCCCAGGCAGCCAAAATGTTAGCACTTCCCTGAAAAATAAAGTTAACAATATGTAAAAAAAAAAAACAAAAACAAAAAAACCACACCTTTGAGTCTA
Organism: Ochotona curzoniae; assembly: GCF_017591425.1. NCBI lineage: Eukaryota > Metazoa > Chordata > Mammalia > Lagomorpha > Ochotonidae > Ochotona > Ochotona curzoniae. Next base: position 7,439,274 of record NW_024466218.1, read on the forward strand.
CTGTCGTTGTTCTGGGCTGGGGTGTGTTGGGGTAAGGGCATCTGTTTTCTTGAAGATGTGTTATCCATCTTCCTCAGGCCCAGAAATTACATCCTAAATAATTAAAGTAACACTGCACCTGCACTGACACCACCTCAACAGTGGGACTCTGACTGTCTGTGGAAGGGACTGACGGCAGGCAGTGAGTGAATTAACCTGCCTTTTCCATAGAAGGCTGCTGAGTTTGGAATTATTTTCTTTATGGCTTTTCCGAATGCTCTTAGAGGAAACAATCCACAACACCCGTGTCCCCAGGTATCCATCCTGACACCACGTGGGATGAGATAAGGTGGTGACACGGCCACCTGACCTCTGCGTCCACGTGAGCTGTTAAAATTCTGTTCGTGTGCCAGGAATTCTCATTTACTGTGCACTTCACAGATGCAAACCATGTCAGATATTAAACGAGTGAGGATTACTCGGATGCCCTGCTTTGCAGGCCTCCTTTGAAGACTCCAGGGGCTATAAAGGCATTCAGCCATTTCCTTGGCTTTGTCTCCCGCGGCATCTGGCTAGGTCAGGTGGTGCACATTCCACACGCTCCCATTTATCGTATGTTCTCTCTCTGCCTTGGCTTTTCCTCTTCCGCTTTCTCTGTCTTGGCCCTTCCCAGACATCTTTATCCAGCACCAAATAGTATGCTTGTTTCTGGGATTTCCATCAGGATGAAGCAAAAAAAAAAAAAAAAAAGGAACAGGCTCAGGTCAAGGACAAGCCCTGAGTAGCAGAAAATGCAAGAGAGGCCGAACGCAGACACGGGGCAAAGCCTGGGGCTGCCTCTCCTGGCACACCTCGGCCTAATGCTGGTGAAACCTACTTTAGTAAAGAGGAGGAATTCGTGACGCCATTCCCCAGATATAAATCACATTCACCTCTCTCAATAAGACATGTTCCCTGCCTTTCAAGTATGTCATGACAGGGGCTCAAGCATTCGCGCCATCCTCGGCTGCTTTCCCAGGTAGCCAGTCAAGAGCTTGATGGGAAGCAAAGAGGCTGGAAATCAAACTGAAGCTCCCATAAGGGATGCTTAGCCCCTTGTATCACAATTTCCCCCTGTGTGTGCTGGCCAAGCATTCTTTTTTGGTCAGCAACTAAAGCTGTTAGCAGATAGCTGGTGGGGATGGGGAGCCAAGCAGAGGTATTGCTTCTTGTTAAGCCTGTATGTAAACAGAACGACACCCCACAGCCCTGAGTTCAGGCTTTGTGCATTGCCCTGGGCTTGTACCCATTCAGAGTAAAAAGGTCTTTCTTATGGGTCACCATTGCAGCATTAGGGGTTAGGCTGCCACCTTCAATATATGGGCTCCAGTTTGAGTCCCAACTGGTCTACTTCTGATTTAGCTCCTTGATCATACAGCTGGGAGTCTCAACTGGTCTACTTCTGATTCAACTCCTTGATCATACAGCTGGGAAAGCTGCAGAGGACGACCCAGGTCCTCCGGCCCCTGCACCTGTGTGCGAGACATCAATGACGCTCCTGGCTCCTAGCTTCAGCCTGGTCCAGCCTTGGCTGTTTTAGCCATGTGGGGATTAAACCACTGGATGTAATGTTTCTCTCCTTTCTCTCTGTAACTCTGCTTTACAAATAAATAAAATAAATCTTTAAAAAAAGCAATTGTGTGTAAATACATTTGCTTCCATAACAAAAACAGCCTGTGTATATACCATTTTAATCTTTTTAATTAATAAGATTTTTTTTTTAAAGGCAAGCATCCTCCATCCCCTGGTTCTGTCTCTCAAATGCCTGAAACGGACACACCTGGTCTGGATGAAGCACCCAGAGCTCATTCTGGTTTTCATCTCAAGGTTTTAGCTGACTTTTTAAAGTCCATCATTTGGTGGGGGGGCAATGGCATATCTGTCAGCCCCTCGCTTCCCTCCTCCTTGCCTGAGAAACTGAAATGTGCCTTCTCTCCCCACTGCCCTCCTTTTAAAACTGCAGTCTGCAGTGGAAACTCTCCTCTCTCAAGTGAAATGAAGCAGCTGGCACCTTTAGGGCTCTCCTATTATCATTATCGTCATTTAACATTTATAAGTGCTCACAGTATGCTAGACACTATAACATAGAGGAATAAGGAACTTGCCATCTAAATTAGACACAGATAGATCCACATGAAAGTGGGAAAGAGAAGCAGGGGGCAAGGAGAGAAGATGAAGCAAGGGAAAAAGTCAGGGTCGCTGCCACAACACTTGAAACTCGTGCTGAGCCAACAGCTCGGGGAGACTCAGGAAGACATACCCAATTTTCAGCAAAGTGTTATAAAACTGCCCCTAAAGGGACTGTACAAAATACCAAGGTGTCTGTGTGTGGTGTGGTTTTTTCCCATCTCTGCCAGATAATTTAGGGAAAGCCCCTTCTTGTGAACAGAATCGCTCCACGTCCTTCTCCCTGCTGCCTGTACAATCAGCTCCCCCAATCTCCCCACAGCCCTCCTCACCATACACTAGGGATTGCAGCTCAGCCAGCCAGTAGGGGAGCAGTGGAAGAAAATGGTGGTAGGGGGGCGGTGGCAGCCGGCATGTCCGATTCTGTGACAGACAGGTGGTGAGTCCAAAGGTGACCCTTGGAAGCATCTTTGATCTCTGGAGCCCTCTCTGTCTCGGATCTCCCTGCTAGAGGTGCTCCCTGCGAGCAGCCAGCAGGGTGCTGCTCCTGCTGCCCCCTCAGAGCCATGGCCACTCTCTTATTTGTAATGCCTGTGTTGCCTCCTCCACCATCCCCACAACACAATGAACTCTCATGACTCAGCCTTGGAATCGATATTACAACACTTCTTCCTCTTCCTTGTTATCATTCGTTCTTCAGGATTTGAGACTAGAAAGCAACACCAGATATGGCTACAGGCTAGCATAAAGCCAAATTGATGTGTTATAATCAGAGCAGAATTGATCACTGAGCATTTTAATAAAAAGCTCATTTTTTTAGTGGTACCACTCATAATAGCCTCCTGCTCCCTTGGGCTGCTTCATGGGTTCAACCAACCAAGGGGAGGAGTTGGGAGGGCTGCCCAAAGTTCCCGTGGTCAACATCTAACAGGTCACTTGCTTTCATCTCCTTAGCAAGCAGCAACTTGGGATCAAGCACCCCTGTGACAGCATTAGAAGGCTGTGAAAAGAGCAGCCTAGAGGGTTATGAAAATAGCAAAAATGCGTTCCCATCCTGGAAGGGAATTCATCCAACCAAGGACCAGTAATGAACAAGGTGCCAAAGCTCAATGGAGGGGAAGGACTTTGTAACCTCAGTATCCCCCGCCCCCCATCTCGGCACCCCCAGACAGGTGGAAAAGGCACTGCTCTTTAGGCAAGGAGATTGGCTCTTCTCATCTTAGTTTCTTCTCTCTCTATTCCTTTGTGCCCTGTCATCTCAATTCCTTTTTCTTTTTGAAAAAAAATATATATATATATGTAAAAGACAGAGTGACAGCAGCAAAGAGGGGAGACACAGAGAGATCTGTTTTTCTGGTTCACTCCTCTAATGCCTGAAATAGCTAAGGCTAGACCAGGCTGACGCCAGGATCCAGGAGCTTGATCTGTGTCTCCTTCATGGGTGTCGGAGGCTCAAGCTTCCTCTCAGGCACACTGGCTGGAAGCTGGTTCGGAAGCAGTGCAGTAGCTACTGGCTCAGACCAGGTGCTCTGATATGGGACCTAAGCATCCCAGTGGTTCTCCTGTGTTTCATTCTGTCCATGACATAACACGATTTCGTACTGCAGCATCTCTGGGAAACATAATTATTTTTCAATGAAGTAGAATTTTAAACTATAAATCCCTGAAAACCAGGAATGAACTGAGTGTTAGATCGTATCAAGATGAGATTGGATGTGAAGAGAGCGTTGGGGGAGGTGAGTGCGGACAATGGAATGGAAGTGTGTACTGGCAATGACTTCAGGAGATGGGAATGAAGGAGGAGGAGGGAAGAGATCCTGTGGAGCACAGAGATGCAGAGAGGTTCAATCAGGTAAGTATTGACTTCTCCAAACCTGCCCTTGGGTAGAGATGTATGTTCAGTGGAACGGTGTCAGCCTTGTGACTCTGCCATACCCCACTGTGGACCAGGAGCAGCAGTGGGAGGTAAGTTGGACATGGCAGTGACTACAGAAGGGTATCAGATCAGGCCATCAGCAGCAGATGCTCATCAGAGATGATCTGAGTTGGTCATCACAGCTGGCTGACTTCTATCTCCTTCCAGAGACACCATGAAAGAGAGTGGAACAAATGAGCCCTCAGCCTGCAAACAAACGACATGCAGTAATTTACACTGTTTCATAGCCAAAAAACAAAAACAAAAAAAACCTCATGAGCCACTAACTCTGACAGATTTCTGCATGTCAATATTTGAGTGTGTCTGTACTTTCTCCTATGCAACTAAGCAGTGTCAAGAACTGCACTTAAAAAAAAAAAAACCATGACACTGCTATGATTAACTTGTTTTAAAAACAGAATTGAAGGCTCAGTGTGGTAGCCTAGTGGCTAAAGTTCTTGCCTTGCACAATCCAGGATCCCATATGGGCACCGGTTCTAATCTCAGTAGTCCCTTGCTTCCCATCCAGCTCCCTGTCTGAGGCCTGGGAAAGCAGTCAAGGACGGCCCAAAGCCTTGGGACTCTGCACCTGCCTGGGAGACCCAGAAGACATTCTGGACTCCTGGCTTTGGATTGGCTCAGTTCTGGTCGTTGTGGCCACTTGGGGAGTGAATCAATGGATGGACGCTCTTTCTCTCTGTCTCTCCTCCTCTCTGTATATCTGACTTTACAATAAATATAAAAATAAATCTTTGAAAAAAAGATTCATTAAAAAAGCAGAATTGAGCCTTTCAAAGATTACAATTGTTGGTGGAGCTAGAACTCAAGCCTGGATTCTGGTTCCAAATCCACTATGCATTTATATTATTTTGAAAACCACTTTTTGACTGGAGCGATTTATAATATATTTAGTTGCTAGTAAGTACTAAAGTGATGCTGTTATCTTTTTACATCGCACATCACTGAAGAAGAAACTTGTCCTAAAATAATGTCTGACTTTGCAATCATCCAAGGAATTGCTTAGGAATAAGTCTTAAGTGCCCCTCACCACCTCCCTCCCATTTTCAAAGGGACCAAGGCAAAATCATTGTCTGGTTATTACATTTATGGCTTCGCTGGCAGCAACTCCAGTGCCATGCCTTTCTTGACTACATGGGGATGGTTACTCAAAGATCACATGCTCTGTTATCATTTATATTTCCTAAGCATGACCTGGCAGCCGGGACCTAGCTTACAGCCACTTGCTGTGCTCAGAAACAATAGCAGCTGTCAGAGTTCTGCAAAGCTCCCCAAGGCTGGCATCAGTAACAGACACCAGGTATGCCTACCCACCTATGACATAATGTTGAAAACGAATTCTAATCGAGCACTTAAAAATTCCAACCAACGCTGCATATTTCAATTGCGCTAAAAAGATATTAGAACAGCAAGCCTGGTTAGCTTAATTACAAAGGAGAGAGTACAACCACATTTAAGTATTAATATGCAAAAATCTGTCACAGCTGATGGGAAATGTGGCTCTGAGACTATGAAGTTTTCTCTTGAAAAGCCTAAAAGGACGCTGTCAACTTGACAGGTCTAAAAAAATGCGACACCCACACACCCCCTCAGTGCAAATATTACACTTGCTATTTTAGAACAGCCTCTGGGTAGGCACTTCACTATCAGTCTTTGGAAATGATCCCCAGAGAAAAATAAATAAATAAATAATGGAAAGCTTTTCAGCTCTGAACCCCTGCTAGTCTGTGAGAATAGATTTAGCAAGAAGGGTGCCATTCAAAATCACAACAAATCCAAGATGCCTGGATCGTTTTTCCACAGCCAGCTCGGGACAGGGATTTTTTTTTTTTTTAACTACATCACCATCTTTATTTGCGAGGGCTTCTTAGCTTTTCACTGTCAAGAGAACATCCTCAGATAAAAATTATTATAGTATCAAGAATTCACACTGCAGCCATGTCTTCAACATGTCCCCCTCTAACCACATCTTTTAAGAAAAGTATCTCTTATGTTCAAACAACAGCTGCAATAGCTGAGCACACTCATCCCCAAAGGCTGGCAAACACTGTCTGTACCAGCAATGTCGGGGCACACTTAAATAAGAGACTGATGGAATTATGCCTCCTTATAAATGACTATACTATTGTAGCAATGTGGGGAATATCTCTTGGTACGTGAGAGTTTGGGGGGAATCCCAAATAAAATAATTTTTTTTAAAAGACTGATAGTCAAGCAGAAACAGGTCCCACTCACACTCCCCTAGAATAAAGGACCCAACACTAGAAAAGACTCCTGTATACTGAGGGACTAATACTTCCCAGAGATGAGGAATATCCAGTTTGTAGACTGTATAAAGGCTGTAAAAGCATGGGGTCCAGCCGTGCCAAGGCAACTGCAGGTGAGACTTCAAATTCAAAAATGTATAGCACCCTTGTTTCTAAGTTGATGATTTTGTATAGCCCCTGGATGACGTTACAGCCAAAAAGCCCTTGGGAAAAGAAAGTTTCCCACATCCCTGCTGGGCAGTAGTTCCATCATGTAGAAAACTGAAGAACAAAACCAACCAAGGACTCCCTTATAATGTGGTTTAAAACGAACATAAGCATTAGTCCTCTGAATTCTCAATTCTACTTCATTGAATACACTCCCAGTTCATTTCCACACAGCACTGTTCTGATAGTTTGGCAACCATATGCACTGAGTGCTACTCAGAACTGCCCACCAGAAGAAGGAAACTCCTAGTGAGTCACTTGCTCAAATGTGTTCAAGTTTATCCATTACTTACAGAACCAAGTTCAAGTGTTTTAGCTCATTATCCAAAATTCTACAAAAGTTCATCTCAGCCAGTGTTTGCAGGATTTTTCTGACTACTGGCTCTGTTATCTCACATGTGGCTGCAATCCACAGGTGGCTGCTGAGACCTTGAAATTAGTAAGAGCACATCCCAAGAAGTCAAAAGTCATAAAGAAGTGTAAAGACTTCTGTCCACAAAGAGCTGTTAAATATATCAGTTTTTATTGATTACACATTAAAATGATGATTCTTTAATATGACTAACATAAAAGAATTGTAAAATTAATTTCAAGTGTGGAGAGCAGAGAAATCTTCCATCACCCTAGAAGGTGTGAGCAAGATGTGAAATATTAGTTACTCTTTACTAGGGTATTGAAGATTTCTCTGCACACCCTCCTAAAACTGTTCTGCACCTAAGCTGTTGACATATGTCTTGTTAGAGTTATAAGCCAGTCTAGACTACCCAAAAAAAAGCCAGGTTCAGCAAAATTTTGTTTCAACGCTATAAAATGCTAAATATTATAATGAAAATAGACATGAGACAGCTGAACAGTAATATATAGCCATTTTAAGATGTATAGAACCCGGTTGTGCATAAACTAAAATAGAAATGTCAATGAAGTAGTCACAGGATGTGGTTAAGAACTTGCATTTTTTTAACATACTGGTTACTCAACACTATGTCAATTCCATAACCTTATTAATTGTTGCTGATGTTATGTTAGGGCTTTTAATTGATCGGGATGATATTCTGCTGGCTCTACCTTCAGACCAGAGAAGGTCTCCCCAACAAGCCGTTGAACTTACCTGGACAATAAGAGGCTGGACTCAGTGCTTGGAATATGCTTGCAATGAAAGAGTCCCCAACTGAACTTGAACTGTGGTTATGCAACAAGGTGGAGGACTCCACCATGGGGGGAGGGTTAGAGGAGCGGTGGGGGAAATCCCAATACCTATAAAACAGTGCTACATAATACAACGTAATTAATTAAAAAATTAATTTCAAGTGCTTCTTTTTAATATAGCTTTAAGAAAATTTGAAATTGCATCTTTCAATATATTTCAGTCAGAGCTATGAGATTTTGCACTGTATCTTCTTACTTTGCTGGTTCCATTCTTTTCACCTTGATCCACTTTCCAATCTTATTTAATTCTACCCATTGTCATGTCCCTGTGCAAATCTTCATCATCTCTGGAAGGCTTCTCTTATGTTTAATGAAGTTGTGCAATTCTGCAGAATTTCTTAAAAGATAGATTGGCTTATTTGAAAGATAGAATGAGGGGAGATAGAGAGAGAGAGACGGAAAGAAACATTTATTGATTCTGAATGCTGCCAATATCCAGAGCTTAGTCATGCCAAAGTCGGAAGCCAGCAACTCACTTCCAGCCTCCTACAGGGTTGGTAGAGGCCCAAGCACTGGGGCCATCATCTGTTGTCTCTCAGGCACATAACCAGGGAACTGGCTCAGAAGCAGGGAGTAGTCAAAACTTCAGCCAGCACTGTAATGTCCAAAGTGATGGCTTAACCCAATGTGGCATAGCGTGAACACCTGGAGCATTTTTATCATGTGGTTGGCTTTACAGTGTTTGTGTGTCAATGTTACAGCACTCTCAGCCACTTCCAATCATACAGTGTGTTGGGAGAACCTACCTTGTCTGAAATGCCTACAGTTCCTGTGATGCCTCACCCAAAGAAGATAGTCAATGTTTGTTACAGAAATGATAAAGGAATGAAAGGATAAATGTAAGAATGAAAAACAGAATATATGAGTCAAAGCAAAATAATAGTCATATAGACAAATGAAACAAAAGAGGGAGCATAAATAAGATGCATAAATACAATAAAGTAACTTTTGGCAACGGTACAAAGGCAATTCAATAGAAATAGGGTAGTCTTTCAACGTTAGAAAACATGTACCCAAATGTTGATGTCTTATCTTTCACGAAAGCCAATTCAGAATGTATCATTGACTAGTATGTAGATTGGAAAACCTTCAAGGTGAAGAAAATCAGAAAATATACAATCTGAGGTTTGTTGATCAGTTTTCTGATACCATATTAAGAGATAGTCAATGAAAGAAGAAAAAGATAAAATGGATTTTATTTAAAAATTTAAATTTCTGACCTGTAAAAGATTGTTATAGAAAAGAAAAACGAACCACTCTCTGGGAGAAAACATCTGCTAATGACACACAAGAAAAATGCAAAGATCCCTTAAAGCTGAGTAATGAGAAAATATGAAACCAAATTTTAAAATGGGCAAAATATCTGAACAGACAGCATATCAAAGAAAATATATGAGTACTGAAAGAAAACAGAATTTTAAAGTGCTCAGCAATATTGGTAAGTAAGTAGCTGTAAGAACAGCACTCTTCACCCATAAAAATAACTGACAATCATGGATGTAAATGTGAAAATTGAAACCTGAAACTGGCTAGAAGAAAACACCAATAATCTTGAAGAGCATGAATTAGGCAATAATTTCTTAGACATAACACAAAAGGTACAAGTTATAAAACTAAAATGTATAAATTGAAATTCACCAAGTTTAACAACTTTCATTCTCCAAAGAACACCATGATGATAATGAAAAGAGCAGTGGGTGTTGGAGAGAATCAAAATGACAGAATAGGGTAAGGACACATTTAAACAGACAGAGAAATATTAGCAAGTGTGAAGCAGAGAGGGCACATTCCAGGAAACAGGAGAGGACAGAACAACAGCAGAGGGGTACCTGCAGACTGACAGACACAGGAACGCAGCAAACACAATGGTGTGGTATTGCAGTCACTGATACCCCAGCAGCATTCAGTAAGAGGCAATTGGAATTGCACCGGCAACCAGAACTCCACCAACAACCAGGTGGGAAGGGACTTTCACTGGGGACTCAGGATGCGAATCCAGACAAAGAACTGCCCATCCTACTGGTTTCTTTTATTTGACCAGGAAGAGGCAGAGCAGCAGGTCCTAGACAGGCAGCACGGGAAAAGGGTGGATTTCACAACCCAGTCCACCCACTACAGCTGTATTGGGTGCCATTTTGTTTAAGGAGGCAAGGGCTATGGACAGTACTGTGCATGCACTGAGCTGAGAGTGAACTCATTTCTGGCTCAGTGAACCGCAACAATGTGGTATCCTACAGGTTCCACCCAAGATACATGTGGGTAGCCCTCCGTCCTGACAGCCAGCAGATCAAGAACTCTGGTAGTGGCACATTAGGAGTCACTACTAGGAGTATGGCAAAGAATTTAAGACTGCAGGGACAACAGTGAGCAGCATATGCACTGAGCTTGGCATGAACTCACTGAGCTCAGTGCATTGCAATGATCCCAAAGGGAAAATAATACCAACTTTGGCACGTACAGGTCAAAATAGGTCCGTGTGGCCCTCAGACCTAACAACTAACAGCTTTAAGCAAGATCAGCACCAACAACAACCAGGCTATATAGGACTCCTGGTGTCTCCCTAATCCTGGAACCTGCTCCAACCAGAAGTGGGAGAAAGGTTGTACAGACAACGGTGCAGCATCAGCATGGTATTACAGGAGGTGGAGAGTGGTGAGCCAGGAGCTGGTGCTGTGAAGACCATGGTGGAAATCTAACACAAGGATCCAGACCTGAAATTCACTGGAGGGAGTGGCACAAGTGACTAAAGGTGTATTCAGTGAAATATTAATGGAAAAGTTCCCTAATCTGGAGAAACAATAATCTAAAGAAACAACATCCAGGAGGGACACAGAACTCCCAACAGGCTTGACCAAAAGCAATCTTCACTATGACACGTGATAATCAAGCTCTCTTTAGCCAAACATAAGGAAAAGATCCTTAAATGTGCACATGAAAAGAATCAATTGACATATAAAGGAATCCCAATTAAGCTCACAGGAGATCTCTCACAGGAAACTCTACAGGCAAGAAGAAAATGGAGTGAAATATTCCAGATACTGAAAGAAAAAAAAAATTGTTGGTCCAGGATAACGTACCCAGCAAAGCTTTCCTTTGTCTTTGAAAATGAAATGAAATCCTTCCACAGTAAAGAAAAGTTAAAAGAATATGCCTCTTCCAAACCTGCCCTACAAATGATACTTCAAGATGTTCTCTTGACAGAGAAGAGGAATAGCACCCACCAAAACCAAAGGCAAATGTGAAGAACATACCAATAAAATAACAACAGAAGACTAAATCAATGAAAAACCCCTTGTTAAAATGACAGGACCAAATTACTGCCTATTTATATTAACCTTGAATGTAAATGGCTTAAACTCTCAGTCAAAACATCATAGATTATTAGACTAGATTTAAAAAAAAAAAAACATCTATGTGTTGCATACAGGAGACACATTCTACCAACAAATATCAGCAGAAACTCTATCTCATGGATTTTAATTTTTTTGTTTTTCTTTTCATGTCTTCAAAACACCTTTTCTCATTAAATTCTTCAATGACTTATAGATCACACAGTAGCATCATTTTCTTTAAGAAGTTTCTTGGTTCTCTTTTTAATTTCTTCAGTGACATATTAGTCATTCAGTAGCATGTTATTTAACTTCATGGTGTTGTCAATTTCTTTTTTTTTTCTTCCTGTTGTTGATTTTGTTTTGTGGCTTTTCATTTAAGGGGATGTATAGTAACTGTGTAATGGAGACTATCATATCCAGATGTGAAGTCACAATGCACTATGCATCTCTACTTCCAGACAAAGATGGACTCCCAATGAAACTGTTTAGTATCTTGACAATAGGAACTGGACTCTCTGCCATTGTCCATGCCCGCAATGATGAACATATGACTATGTAGGAAGAACTATACTATCATACTGATATAGCAGAACTCAGTGAGGAGGGAGGGAGTTGGGGAGGGGATAGGGGAAACACCAGGGCCTATGAAACTGTATCATAAAATGATAATAGTAAAAAGAAGTAAATTTTTTTAAAAAAAGAAGTGGGTCTTCTGGCACAATGGGTAGTGGCCACTTGGATGTCCATAGCCCGTATCAGAGTGCCTGTCTTAAGTGCCAGCTACCCATTTCCAGTCTAGCTTCCTGCTAATGTGCCTGGGAATCAGCTAATGACACCATTCCAAGGGTGACCTAAATGGAGTGCCCCACTGACAGTCTCTGCTGGCCTAGCCTTACTGCTGTGGGTACTTGAGGCAGTAACTAAAAGGTCTCTCCTCACCCCCAGCTTCTCTCCTTCTTTCACTTTCACTCTGCATGTCAAATGAATAAATACTAAAAAAGAAAATTCCTCCATACAATGGAAATTATTTAGAAATACATAGGAATGAGCTGTTAGTCACCTAAAGTATAGATGAATCTGAAATATATTGCTAAATATAAAAGCAATGTAGTAATATAAAAGTTAAATCATAATAGAACAGTGACCTAAATGTAAGGGCTAAAACTATAAAAATCAGAAAAAAAAAAACATGAGAATTGCATCATGATATTTGGTTTGCAATATTTTCTTGGATATGATCCAAAAGGTGTAGCAACAATAATATTAAAAAGTAGATAAGTTGGAGAGGAAAATTAAAACTTCTGCACAGCAAATGACACTGGCAAGAGAGTAAAAATTGCATATAAAATAAGAGATATTGTTTGCAAGTAAGTATCTGAGCCAGGGTTATTGTCCAGGATATATAAGAATTCCTATAACACAACAACAATAAGACCAACACAATTTTAAATGAAGCGAAAAGCATAAAAATGCAATTGTCCCAATGTATGCAGACGACCAATAAGCACATGAGAAGATGCCCAAGAGCACTAATCATTTTTGAAATATAGATCAAAACTATCATGAAACATCACTTTACACCATTTAGGATAGCAATTAAAGAAAAGAAAACGAAACTAAGAAACTGAAAATAGTAACTGTTGACAGGGTATGTAAAGAAACTGTAACATCAGTGCACTGTTAGTAGGAATGAAAAATAATGCAGACATTATTGCAGTTCCTCAAAAACTTGAACACGGTATTACCATGTGACCCAGCAATTATTATTCCGGTTGTATGTCCACCCAAAAACATTGGAAGGAGGCACTCAGACAGATAATGGTACATTCATGTTCATAGCGACGTCATTCACAAATACATATAAAAATTGCTTTTATATGAGACAACCAGAGCTGCCCGTTTTGTAGAGATAGAAGATGGGATTGATAGGGGCAGGTGGCAGATGACAAAATGGAGACTCACGTTTAATTGATACAGACCACTGTGTATGCATTTAGTATCACTTAAGCAGACTGTTGAAGTTATGGAGATGGTAAATTTCACACTATAAATACCTCAATCAAATCCCTACAAGTATGATTCTGTGCTTATGACATTTTGAAAAAGGACAAGACTATGAGATAGTAAACAGATCAGAGGTTTCTAGGAATCCCTGTGTATGCATCTTTTAAAAAATATGCTAAAATAAACTTCCTTAATTCCATTTTTCTATGAGCCCTTTGAAATACCTTGATTTCTTTTTCACCCTTTCATTGAAGATGACCTGGAAACTGTGACATTCCAATAGCAACAAACATACCTTAGTTTCTAATAGTGTTTTCCAATAAAAGGAACCAGAGTTTCTTAAAGAAATGGCTAACCCTGGAAAGGAACAGGAAGTATACAAAATGAGATTGGAGGATTTTGTACTGTCAGAAAGCTAGAGCTCCAGGAACTGGGCAAATGTGCAAAAGACACAGCGATCAACTAAAGGTGCCCCCAATAGTTAAAGCTGGAACAAGTTGAACAACAAAATAGAGTATTGGGTTAACATTCAGCTTGTAAAATAAATGTCCCCAAGTCCATATTGATACAGACAAGTGAATGAATAAATTAGTATGTGGGAAAAAGTAACAAATTTTCTGCACAGTAGAGTTCCAAATAAATTATGTAGTTCATTTCCAAGGAGTGGAACACGACTCCACCCTCCTTCAGAGCGAGTTGAACAGAGCGACTTCCTTCCACAAGAGCACAGGATAGAAACATGGGCAGGTGCAGATACGTTTAACTTGAGAAATCTAATGAATACAACTCAGCCAAGCAATAAAGGTTAAACAGCTCGTGCCAACAAGGTTACCATCACATTGAGAGCGTTTTTGACGCACATACACCCAATGTAACATGAGAAAGACATCAGGTAATCCTAAATTAAGGGACATTACATAAATTGTTTAACCAGTACTCCTCTAAACCATCAGAATGATCAAAAACAGAAATTGAGAAATATCACGGCCAAGGGGAGCCTAAGGAGACATGACAACTAAATGCAACATGGTGTCCAGAATGGGTTGCAGGAAAAGATAATATATTGTTTCACTTATTATACCAGAAATACTATCTCTAATGTAGTATGTAAGTGATGCAAGAGATGGAATGTGGGATGTACTGGAACTCTCTGTATTATCTTTTCAGCTTTTCTTGAAATAAGAAAAGGCCAAGTAAAGGCCAAGCTAAAGTTAAAAGTTTATTAAAATTTTTAAAATAAACTGCGCATGCTTTCTAATAATCCTTCTAAGAAACTGGCCAGGATTGACTTGGAACACTTAGTTCTTTCATGCTCTTTCTGTTCTTTATCATTGAAAAAATAGATCTTTAACTGTAATCTTACATAATAAGATACTGACTTCATCCTCATTTCCTGGCACAGAGCTCCTAAGCCCTCAGGATGTTCAGAGTACTGGAAGTGTCTTCTGCATGCTCATGTGATGACTGGCGGCCTCTGTCCAGGGCTGGTCACCAGAAAACCAAAGCATGATTACACAATTTTAACTTTGAACCCATGCCCCTTCTCTCAGATCTCATCTATACATCTTATCCACCTGTTCAATTGTATCCTTTAATAATTTTTTGTAATAAACAAGTGTGAGGAACTTCTCTTATCTCTGTCAGCAGCCCTGGCAAATGCATCAGATCCGTGGAGAAAGTCACAAAAAGCCCAACTTACAGCCAATAGATGGAAAATGCAGACCAATAGGATTTGCGGTTCCGTATGAGGAAGGGAGTAATGCAGTCTGATGGGACTGTTCTCTCAAATGCAGGATGGTATTTCCACATAGATGGTGGCAGCATTGAATTAGATTAAATTCTGGCATGCTCTGTAGAACTGCTTGGTGCTGGGGAAAACCCACATGTATCTGGTGCCAACAGCATTGTGTGGAGTGGAGCACAGAGAACAGGGAAAACACTGGCTATTTCCTCTCTGTGTTCTAACAGCCACTAATTACAAGTTGCCCTTTTCCTGCTCCTATCCCACCATCAGTGAGCACAGAAACCCAACCATTATCACTTCCTGATTTCCCAAGCTACCCCATTTCCTGCTCACTGTCACACTCTACCACCTTTTCCTAGTTCCCTTACCATTCTAATCCTTGCAATTTCGAGGACAACATTTATACAACTTCTGTTTTGGTAAATAAATATGAACAATACCTGAACTAACCGGGACAGTATTTGTCCCAAAAGCACACAGAAAACAGTATCATCATCCTTGAGAATGCAAGGATTTCAGAGATGAGTTCAGCTCTTGAGTACCCTCCAAAATCAGTAAGCGTTTGCTTTCATCACATGTTCAGTTGCCACTTTCTTATAAAATGCCCTGAGTTAAATTTTACAAACTGAAGCTAAGACCATAGCAAACAAAATGATCTAATAACTGAGCAAAACAGAAATTGTACCTTACGGAATATAAAATATATTACATAAATAAAGATATAATTGGCCAGGTACTGGAAAAATAGTCAGGCCCAGAAACTATCATTAAAACCATTTATGTGTCTAATTTCTACCTGTAGCCAGTCAAGCCAGGGGTTCCCTCTGAAATGTCAAATGGTCAATGTGAAGGAATTTATTGTAAAAGACGTAATTCCCAATTCTGGCTGGTAAAACAAACTTTACGGAGGCCTCCTGGACTTTTATAATGATGGAATACAACCCGAGGCAGTATAAATTCATAATCTCTTAGGGCGAATAGTCTTTAAAAATTCAACTTAGTATCCAATTCACCATTGAAATGAGTGGAATTTTCTGCAGAAGTCACATGACATATCCATTGTATGGCATGAAACCTCCCATTAACATGAGCTTGGGCCTACCTCTCCATTTACTTCAATTTTACAGGGTTCACAATAACATTACTGCACACATGCATTCCTGCATAGAATGTGCTTAAAATGATAAAGGTCTTAGGTAGTAATTACCCATTAGAAATCTGTTATCACAGCCTAGTGGTGTGTACTCTATGTCACTTTGATATTACACAAAAGGGACCTACCTATAATACTCAAATTGTCATTGTCACTAAACAAATTTCTTTAAATAAAGGCCTATAAAAATCCAATTAGACTGTGCATGGAGCACTGTTGGGTTGAAATGCTGCAACAGTAAAAGTCAAGATTAACTTAACCTTTTAAAAAGATTCTATTGCAGGCAATGCCACATTGGCATGTGGAGGATCTGAGCTAATTCTGTGTCCTGAAAAGACTGGAAAATGGTAACTGCAAGTGGGTCTGGAAAGTCCCTGAGGTAATCTGGAGTCTGATCACAATTTCCTCATCCTGGGGGTTGATGGGTTCAGCCATGAAGGTCCCAGGATGGGCCCAGCTTTGTGCCCTATGATGTCAGCAGAATTAAGCCTGCTGCAACCCCTGCAGGCTTTTTTTTTTTTTTTTTCCTTTTTAAGTAAAGGGAACCATATTAGCTCCACTCTTTGCAGGGAATTTTTCTGTCCCTGAATGTTTTAAACACTACATCCAAAAAGGATCCAGTTGGCAATGGCTTAAGTGCACCTTAGGTTTTTGTGACATTGGGAACAACAAGGAAAGAAAAAAGAGGGGAAAAAGTTATACAGACACTATTTCAAAAGATCACAGGATGAGAGAGCTTGGACAATTAGTTCAAATTCCCATTTGCTATCTCCTTTCTCTTCTGTTTCAGATCTGGAAAGCTAAGTAGTAAAAATACCTCAAGGATTATTTGCCAGGTTATTGAAGAGTTCTAATTGCTAGAAATATCCCTGTCATATAGAGCCAAATTCTACCCTTCAATGGCTTAAATTTGCTAATCCTATGTGAACCTTTGGGAAATGGAGAAAATAGGCTTCTGTTTTCAACTGTCACACAGTTCTTAAACCATCTGGACAAGACAGGTGTTTGGTATAGCAATTAAGGTGCCTTCATCCCCTATCAACATGCTTGGCTCTGAGTCCTGATTCTTGGTTCCTGCTTCTGCGCACCCTGGAAGGCAGCAAGTGATGGAGCCAGTTGTTGGGTTCCTGACACCCACTAAGAAGCCCAGAGTGAGTTTCCAGCCTCTCCTAGTCTATCCCTGGTTGTTGTGAACAGTTTTGGGACTGAACCAGTGAATGGTTTATCTCTGTCTTTCTCTCTCTCTCTCTCTTTCTCTCTCTCTCTTTCTCTTTCTCTCTCCCTCCCTCTCTCTATCTCTCTTTTTCTCCCTGCCTTTCAAGTAAATAAATACTTTTTAAGTTCCAAGGTACTCAGGATAATTCTATCAGAAGCCATGATCACTTGCTGAGCATCCACTGGATGACAGCAGTCTGCAGGCTGCTTCCTACATGTAAGGAGAGGATGTTCTTCCCCTGCATGTGTCATGGAAAGAACTGCCAGTATGCTTGCGAGAAAAATCTGAAAGCATCTATGAAAGGAAAGAGGAATGGATTTCTGAAATCTCCAAAATCAAAAATAAGTTAGCTAGGAAGGATATATTCTCTTACATGAGCAGGGACTGGTTTTTGTTGTTGCTGTTGTTTTGAGTTTTGCTTTGATGGTTTTTTTGTTTTGTTTTGTTTTGTTTTTGGTCATTTTGTTAAGTATCATGATTAGGTTTTTTGTTTCGTTTTTTGGTTTTTTTTATTTTATTTTTTTTGTTTGGGTTTTTTTTTTTTTCAGACAGTAGCAAGAAGAGGGTGAGTTGTTCTCAGAGGAGAATTAGAAGAAATGCAAAGATTTCAAGTCCCTGGATGAACAGAGAGGCATCAGTGAATCCAGCTAGGGGCTGGATTGCCACTTCCACCCTCCAAACCGGGACACACTCCCACAGCATCCATTTGCCACAGCGTCCCATTTGTCACACCTTGCTGAGATGTGCAGGGACCTTAAGCCTTTGTTCCCTGGTGCGCTGTGTGTATGCCTCCTCACTGATCCATCACGTGAGATCTGCAGATCTGTTTTGTGCACCTATGTTCCTGTGTAGGGTTTTCTCTTTAGGATAATTCATAGAGCTCCTGAGAGCTGCATATAGGGAGACCTGGGCCCCAGGAGAAGATAATCCAGACTGTCTTATGCAACATTGCACTGTGTCTGATGTTCTGTAGGAGAGTGCTATGTTCTCAGTAGGGATTCAGGAATCTGAGATGTGAGGTGACTTTCCCAAGCATAGAAACAGAGCCCAGTTTATTCTGTTCCTTCCATTGCACACAACCTCCTCACATTTCTCAATGTGGCTACATGTTTCTTTGGGGATTCGTGCTCCTGTTTGCTCCAGCTTTTCCCCATGGTGTTCTTTCCAGCTCACTCGCCACCTGCCCTTTCTCTGTCCTTTCCAATAGCAGAGCTGTGTAGTTGTCAGCTTCCTGTTGAACAGATACAGCAATGTAGTCTTTACGAGTGTAATCCAAATTTGTGGTCAGCATGTTTGGAATCATGAGCTTCTCCTGCATGAATTAAAATAAGTCCCAACACAGCAGCCTAGCGACTTAAGTCCTCGCCTTGAGTGCACCAGGATCCCATATGGAGGCCCCTTCTAATCCCGGCAGCGCAGCTTTCCATCCAGCTCCCTGCTTGTGGCCTGGGAAAGCAGTAGAGGATGGCCTAAAGCCTTGGGACCCTACATCCACGTGGGCTATGTGGAAGAGGCTCCCAACTCCTGGCTTCGAATTGGCTCAGCTCTGGCCATTGCCACCGCTTGGGGAGTAAATCAAGGGATGGAAGATCTTTCTATCTGTCTCTCTTTCTCTCTGTATATCTGACTTTGCAATAAAAAGATAAATAATTTAAAAAAATAAGTCCTCCTCATCTCTATCAAAACACAATTGATATTCTGACTATTAAAGTTATACGTATTTATTATAGACAAACTTGGGAAGTATGGATGATATAAAGGATAGAAAGTTGTCTATAACTACTGCATCTGGATAACAATTGCTGATAGTTTTTTAGTCTTGTACACATACCTACCTGGATTTCACAGTCTCAAGCACCAATCTCACTTCCAGGCATAGTATTCATTATTTTACGTTTCATTTGATGAAGTAGATTTCTTCCTATAACTTAGCAAAGCAAATTTGACTTTTGCATTAACTTATTTTCCAGCTCCATGGGGTGGAAAGCTGTCTGTCTAGTGTCCCTTTATAGAAATTGTTCCTGGGGCCGACACAGTGGCTCAGTTAGCTAACACTTTGCCTACAAGTGCCGGCATGCCCAATGGATGCCAGTTCATGTACGAGTTGCTCCACTTCTCATCCAGCTTGTTGCCTAGGAAAGCAGTAGACAATGGCCCAAAGCCTTGAGACCTTGCACCTGCGTGGGAGACCCAGAAGAAGCTTTACAGAAGCCCTGGCAAGTACTCCAAACATGACTCAATGCATGATAATCCTGTGCTCTAAGCCTTGCAGCCACCCTGCTTCACTCAGAGTAGCTAACACAGCAATCTGCCAGGACTTTCCCCAAGACCTCCCAATCTGAGCCTGGAAAGTCAGATTTACAGAGTGAAAAAGTGAAACAGAGACAGAAAGGAAGATTTTCAGTCCAATGATTCACTCCCCCAAGTGGCTGCAACGGCCAGAGCTGAGCTGATCCGAAGCCAGGAGCCAGGAGCTTCTTCTAGGTCCCCCACACGGGTGCAGGGTCCCAAAGCCTTGGGCCGTCCTCCACAGGCTACAAGCAGGGAACTGGAAGAGCAAACAGAGGAGCCAGGACACGAAACAGCACCCATATGGCATCCCAGGCATGTAAGGAGAGAAATTTATCCACTAGGCTACGGCACTGAGCCCCCAACCTCCCATTTTAATTATGTTGGCTTACCGCTTCTTGATCCCAGGCATACTTCTGCTTTAGAACTTCTAATTCCCTCAGCCTAGAACATTCTCGTAGGTATCCATGATTCCTCAGATCTCTGTTCATTCTAACGTCACTTTCTAGGGCAATCTATAAAACACTGCCTCTCTTTCTTTCCATGTCACTCCATGCGCTCAACTCACTGACTTCTTGCATTATACTTGTCCCATTTTGTTATAATATTCCAAATGGATTTTACTGACTTTTTCCATCTCGCTCCTGGAAATACAGAGAACAAAGATTTTGTCATGTTTTCCCCTTACTCCTATATTTCCAATGTTTCAAGTGTGCTTGGCACATGCTACGAGTTCAATTCATATTCGTTGATTGCTTGAGGTAATAAATGAATTAATGACTCACTTGACTATAGTGGATCGGCCTGGAAGGGACCCAGACCACAGGATTGCCCCACTGCAGAGCAGGGACACTGGACCATCGTCTTCTGCCTCCCACTCTTAGCTACTTAGCAGGGGAGGGGGTTCTCAGGATATTAACTCTCCCAGTGCCCAGGCAGCTCTGATCATACTTAAGAGACCCAATAGGCACAGCCAGTATAGAATTTCAACAGTGATTAGAAGAGGGCAGGAATCTATACCAGGCTCTGGTTGTAGGCGTGAACGAGCCAACACAGTCCCTTCCCCGTGGAACTCACTCGAGCAGCTAGAGGAGTTCATTCATTTACCTCAGATCACACAAGGCAGAACACGCTGGAACTCAAGTCCATACTGGTCTTGACCATTCAGCCTTGCTTTCATTCACTTTTATTCATTATTACATTATTGAGCTGTCCTGACACTGAGTTTCTAACTGGTTTTGTTAAGTTTAGAAACTGAGACCCAGATAATTGATTTATCTGTAAAAAATCACCTGACACATTTGAGACAAAATTGGGACTGGAACTTGAATCTCTGGATCATCACTTTAGTTCACTGTCAGTAGAATCCTTCATGATGGCCCCTGCAAGTTCTTCTTAGAGTTCCCATTTCAGTAGCTTTATGGGGATAAAGATGAGATATAATAAGAACATCTTGTTTAAAGTGTACAGCTTGATGCATTTTATCAATGCATGTATCCATTTATAAACATATATACGTATGTTTGTCCATGAAACCATCAACATGGTCAAGATGATGGATATGATTCCATCTCCAAAATGTCCTCCTGAGCTCCCTCCACTCTTACGTTTTCCTGCCCACCTCCCCCTCCCCAGATCCACTGGTCTGCTGGCTATCTAGAGATGGGATTTTATTTCCCTCCATTTTAAACTAATGGACTCATCCAGTGTATTCTAATGTCTGTCTGGTTTCAGGCAGTGTCATTATCTGGAGCTTCATTCATGCTGTGAGTATCCATAGGTCCTTTGTTTTACTGAGTAGTGAAATACAATGATAAACATGTGGATGAGTACCGACTTCTTTCAAGACAAAACAAAAAGTCCATTCACCAGTTGATGCAGATTAAGGTTATCTCCAGTGTTGCACTATTACAAATAAAGTTGCTAGGAGTATATAAATAGGAAAGCACTTTGAAAAATTCATGAAACTATGGAAATAGAAAATAATGCATATTTTCTGTGAATATTTTAAAGTATTCTCCTGTTTTTGAATGTAATTGTTTGAATGGAAGGGCTGGGTCATATAGTAAGCGAATGTTCAACTTCTAAGAGACTGCTGAGGTGCCTTCCCAGGTGGCTGTGCCGATGAATACTCCCACCAACAATGGACTCAGCTTGTTTCCCCACATCTTCATCAGCACCAGATATGCTCACTTCTATTTCAGTCATTGTTATATGTCTGTAATGGTGTTCCATTTTGAATATAATTTTTAGTTTTTTTAGATAATTTATTTTTTTTAGATAATTTATTTATTTGAAAGGCAGATTAGAGAAACAGAGAGATAGAAAGAAGAGAGAGAGAGAGAGAGATATCTTCCACTGGTTGGTCCACTGTCCAAATGGCGGCAAAGGCCAGGGCTGGACCAGGCCAAAATCAGCACCCCAGAACTCCAGCTGTTTCTCAGCTGGTCTCAAGCAGGTGGGCCACCTTACACTGCTTTCCAAAGGACATTGGCAGGGAGCAGAAAAGAAGACAGCACACCTGGGACTAGAACCACTGCTTTGATGCAGGATGCTGGTGTTATAGGCTTTGGCCTAATCAGTCCACTGTGCTACGATGCTGGCCCATAAGCTTCAGTTTTTAAAGAACTAATGACATTATGTTTTCATCTTTTATTGCCACTGTATATCTTCTTTGTTGAAGGGTCTATACCTTGGTCTATTTAAAGCACCATAGACTGGGCAGTGATAGAGGTATGTACTGCTCACAGCCCTGGGTACTGGTACTCAAAGATCCGGGGTGAACAAGGGCGGGGTCAGGCAAGGGCGTTCTTCCAGGCTGCAGACTCCTGACTTCTCCCTGGGTCCTCTGGAGCCGTAGAATGAGAATTCTCTGGATCCCCATTACGGTAAGGGCACTGTTCCCATTCCCCACGACTCCACACTCATGGTCCACATCATTACCAAATGCTGCCCGCTTTCCCACGGCATCACACTGCAGGCTAGGGTTTTTCAGCCTATGACTATGGGGGGGGTGGGGAGGGAGATAAAACTTAGTGTATAATACTCCATGCAAAAATTATGCGCATCTTAAAAACTGAAGCCGGTGAGTCCATATCGACCACAGTCATGATGCTACTTGTTATTTGTGTATTGCCTCTCATTTTTGCTCTTTTTTAGTGTTTTCTGGCTTCATTTGTAAAAGTTGAATTTTGATGACTCTTTTCTGTTGTCTTATTAGCCACACCCCTTCATTATGTTTGCTGTTGTTTTAGGATTGCATAAGTTTGTATTTCATTTAATATTTTCCTTCTGCTTCATGTTTATTATAATGTGATGAGATATTAACAAATGCTTACAATTTTTATACTCCTGAATATTTCATTATATTGCCTTTCTTTTGGAAGCCGGCCTTGCTGTGTATGGAATTAGAGGTTAGGAGTACTTTCTATCAGAACTTTAAAGCGTTTGCCCCATCACCTTGCTTACACTCTAAAGCGAATCTCTATTTGTTTCTCTGTGTGATTATTAGTTTTGAGCAATTTGATCATGAGATACATCAGTGTATTTTACTTGTTTTTTTTTTCAGATTTCTTTTATTATATACAAAAGGTAGAGTTACAGAGATATGAAGGAACAAGGACAGAGAAAGGTCTTTCATCTCTGGTTCACCACTACCCATCCCCTACTCCCCAAGTGTGGTTTCTCAACATTTTTATTAGCATCCAGTTCACAAATCTTTTCTGTTCTGATATCTGTTCACAAATCCCATCCATTATCATTTTAATCTCTAATTTTCTAATATTTATTTTTTAAGTTAATATTGAATCTTATAAATTCTTCTACATCTTTAACTATTTGGTCAATTTATTAACTAATTTGATGCTTCTGCATGCTAACTCTAATATGTATGACAGTCTTAATTAATAAATTAATTTCCTTTTTATGTATGGCAGGCATATTCCAGACACTGTGATTTTTACTATGTTGAGTGATATATTTTATATATGTATATTTCTAAAATATTCTTAAGCTTTATTCTAGAATGCAGATTAAACTGCTAGCAAAGACTTTGTTTCTGTCAGTTCTTAGTCTTAAGATTTTGTTAAGTGTGTCATCATTCCAGTGACTTGTAACTTTTTAGATTTTATTTTCCGGCTAGTGGGAACAAACTCTCCTATTCCTATTTCCCTATTCTACTGGTTTTCCATTTTGGCAGTGGCTGTCAGAACTGGAAGGTACTCAAGAAGTCAAGTGTTACTGGCACCTGTGAGTAGAAATCCCATAGTCCAAAAGTGGAGAGCAGGTGTTCCTTCTGAAAGTTAAGATCCTCGTTGGTATAACTATGTCCCATGTCAGAGAGCCTGGATATGAGTCCCAGCTAACTTCCTGCTCGTGTGCACCAATTAATAATAAATAATTTTAAAAACTCATCTGTGGGCCTGGCACAGTAGCCTAGTGTCTAAAGTCCTCGCCTTGCATCAGTTGGGATCCCATATGAACACTAGTTCTTGTCCCGGTTACTGCACTTTCCTTCCAGCTCCCTGCTTGTGGCCTGGGAAAGCACGGCCCAAAGCCTTGGGACTCTGCCCCCGTGTGGGAAACCCACAAGAAGCTCCTGGCTCCTGGCTTTGAAACAGTTCAGCCCCAGCTGTTGTGGCAACTTGGGGAGCAGATGAAAGATCTTTGCCTCCCCTTCTCTCTTTAATCTGACTTTCCAATCAAAATAAATAAATCTCTTAAAAATGAATCTGTTCCTTTACAACATATACAATGCCCAAAATATCCCTTATAATTCTCACAAGACGATGGCGCTGGTGCCAAAATTGAGAAACTGTGTTCTGCGGCTTCTGGTAACTTTTTCTTTCCCCAGTCTCCTGGAGTTCCTGGCACGCCTGTGCCACTCAGGCGTCACTGCGCACGCCAGGAGGACCCTCGCACATCTCTGGGGTTCTTATCCGTGTGGCTGGACGAGTTCTGTCTTGTACACTGTCACTCTCCTGACTTCCCCCGGACTGTTAGGTCTCCTCAACTCCACATCTTTTTTGTCTCCGTTTTCTCCTCCCTGAACCAGGGCCTGCACACTCTCTCAAGGCAGTAAATGTGGGAGACATGAGGGTCATGTAAGCTGTTTCCATCTTTCAGGGTCACCGTTCTTTGCTACTTGCTGTGCCATGTTTCCAAACTGGTTTTTATGTTTTACAACCATTTGGCTTCCTGGTAGGAAAACAAAGCTGGTCATTTTGCTACTTTCTCTGGACCCTAAGTTCAAGTTCCTCAATTTTTTTCAAAATACATTCGATCCTGCCTTCCTTTCCCGTTGGCTTGCCAGGGTGATGCAGGGATTGTTAACTGTACAAGTACACATTATCTGCAAGAATGTGTGACTAACTGCATCCATGTGACACTCAGACATGCTGACATGCGGCACTGGCTACAACGAGCCTCACCCTGCTCACCTTCCCCTACAGTATCCTTCCTGGGATTCTTTTATGACTCTTGAATTTTTAAAGTAGTTTACCCAATAAGTACTTTAAATTTTCAAAAACAATAAAATGCCCTTGGCCTAGGAATTCGTATGCCAGTTGTAGGTTTCATTTGATGGTAAATGGTTGAAATAGATGCCCTGGAGAGAACAGGTCCTTTTGGCAGCACTGCCCTTAGGCAAAATTGTTAAGTAGGTGAAGTGTATCTTCAGGGAACTCCTAGATTCTGTCACCTCCTCTCCCCATATGCCTGAGCCCTTGAGTTCTCTCCCTGAATGCCCGAGCAACTGCTACTTTCAATTTCTTTTTCAGCATTTAGTTGTCAGTGACTGATAACTTAAATTTTTAGTCTTCAAATATTTGCATTTTCATAGAGAGCTAAGCATTAAGGCATATAAAGAAAAAAACAGACTTAACTCTTCTAATTGGCAGCGGCTGCACGGAGTACTGTGGCGAGAGAGGTGACTCAGCAGAAAAGAACAGTGATTGATTAGTGATGCCTGCATGTACAAACACAAGAGGTGAGAAATTTTGCCATCTCTGCCCTAATCGAGAAGTATTTGTTCTATTGGACAATTTCCAAGCACTAGAAATCAAGTGCAAAAAAGACCATTGGGAATAATTGAAACTCATTAATGACCTTGAAATCAGCCCAAATAGGGCTGTTGTCTGGCATCAAATAAAAAGTTGAGACTGCGCTTTCCAAGTAAAACAAGAACTTAGCAAAGTATTACAAATAGAAAACAATGCCACAGCGGTCTTTTATATAACCCTCTAATGCCTGTGCAGTCTTAGGCAGCCTTCATTTTTGTCTCCATTTTATCCTTCAACTGTCTTTTTGGACCCATACAGTAAGCCATGCATAGTAAGCACCTCTAAAATGAACTGAGAAAATACAGAGCCCCAAAGATTTCACTTACTTTTTCCAAGCCATTTGATGCCTATATTAAAATGAGGAAATCTCTTCTAAATTAGAATTCAATTCATTTCTTTCTGCTTAGCATTCCAGAATATGAAACATTGAGATGCATATAAGTGTTCTCCAAACAGTTCATGAAAAACAATGGAATTACAGGATAAGTTGCTTTTGGTACAAAAAAAAATAATTAGCTCCATACAGGTTTTCATTATGTGTATTTGTCTGAATTTTTTGAAAACCTCTCACATTAGCTTCTATAGAAGCAGAGAAAGGATAAAATCTCAGATTGCCCTTTGAAGAAAGTCTTTTCAACAAAGTCAGACCTTGAAGGAAACACTTACTGTGGGCAAGACACTGGGCCAAGATTTTCACATAGATCTCTTGTTAATCTCAAGACTGCTGGAGGGAATCCTGGGACAGCCGCGTTATTACGTGTCATCCACTTGTCTTAAAAACCCCACTGGTCAAGAGCCAACACCACAGTGTAAGAGGCTAAGCTTCTGCCTTCTGCACCCATAAACCAAATGGGTGCCCATTCATGTCATGGTCACTCCACTTCTCTTCCAGCACCTTGTTTAAGGCCTTGGAAAACAGCAAAGGATGGCTTAAGTCCTTGGGCCCCTACACCCACATAGGAGAAGCGCAAGAAGCTCCAGGCTCCTGGCTTTGAATCAGCTCAGCTCTGACCATTTGCAGCCATTTGAGGAGTGAACAATAGATGGAAGATCTCCCTCTCTCTCTCTTTCTCTATCTCTGCTTTTCTCGTAAAATTTGCTTTCCGATTAAAAATAAATGAATTTCAGGCAAAATTGTGCTGATCTGGGGCAGGCTATGCATTGTAGCTTTTGATGCCCACATCCGGTAGCACAGTACCAGTTCAAGTCCTGGTTATTCCACTTTGGGTACAGCTCCTTGCTAAAGCAGCAGGGCCAAGGAGCAGGCTATGACTCAATCACTGGAGTCCTTACCACCCACCTGGGAGACCCTCATGGAGTCCCTGGCTCCTGACTTCAGTCTGGCCTAGACCTCCCTGTCATAGTAGAGCAGCAGATGGAGGACCTCTCTCTTACTGTGTCTCTCTCCCTTCCAAAGAGATAACTCCAGATGAGAATCCCACCGGTCTGCAGATACGAGTGAGATTGTGCTGATGTTGCTACCAATAGAATTCCAGCCCAGAAACCCCATCTGCTCGGTGGTCCGCCTTGTTGCTTCCACAGGCCTCTCAGGACATGGGGAAGCATCTCCCCATAGCCACTATTCACTTGTTCGTATTCTCTGCTTATGTATATTGATAGGAAAGTCGGTTTATTTGTTTATTTATTTATTTATTTAACTGCCTCTTTAAATCTCTAACATTCTGTGCCACATGTCACCGAAAGGTACCAGGTTTCCTTTGGTCTTGACTGTTGTTAACATGGAAAGAATGTGTTTACTCCTCAACTTCGTTTTTTATGATTTATTTATTTTTATTGAAAAGTCAGGTATATACATAATAGAGAGAGAGAAGAGGAGAGACAGAGAGGAAGACCCTCCGTCCTTTCATTCACACCCCAGGTGACCACAATGGCCAGAGCTGCACTGATCCAAAGTCAGGTGCCAGGAGCTTTTCCGGGTCTCCCACACAGGTTCAGGGTCCCAAGGCTTTGGGCCATCCTCGACTGCTTTCCCAGGCCACAAGCAGGGAGCTGTATGGGAAGTGGGGCTTCTGGGGTTAGAACCAGTGTCCACATGGGATCCTGGTACACTCAAGGTGAGGACCTTAGCTGCTAGGCCACTGTGCCGGGCCCACTCCTCAACTTTCAGTTGGCATTTGGTGCTTCAGAATCTACACTACAAGCTTTGCTCCCCAAATGTCAAAAAGAATTCTCTTTTCAAAATAACCCCATCAGAGTCTCTGGAGTCTTTCAGACAGAGGAAAATACCTTATTAGTCTATTTCGAAGTCTTCTGATATAAGGTTCTCTAGCATAAAACTTGTTCCTCCAGGGTCTGTTTTTTCCGTGCTAATTAACTCATGCAAATAAAGACCTGGGGTGAGGAGTAAGTCCCCCAAATCTGAGTCATTTCTTATTGACCATGAGTCCCATTATAGGTTTGGTTTTGGTACCCAGATATTGAAAATGGAAGAAAAAGACATCAGTGGCAAGACAGCTGCCTAAAATCATGCCATCGGCAAGCAGTCCTGCAGGATCAACGTCAAGTCCACTCCCAGCACAATTCCTTGCCACCTCCCAGCAGGAGGCTGCCTTTGATCTCTCCTTATGTCTTCTCTTTTTTTCCCAGATGTATTTACACCACCCCAAATGGTAAGTGGCAGAGTATGGGCCTCAGGGTTCCCGCAACTCTCTTCTTATCTCCCGAAACTGCTTGTTTCTTGGTGTTGTACGCAACTTGTACCATAACGGTGTGTAATCTGCTGTGAGTGGAAAGAAGAATCCAGAGAACTGGAGCTGTTGCGCTCCTACAGGTTACAGCCATTATGGGATTTAACAGTTTGCTCACATGAATACAGTAACTGCGGTAGCAGCACTGTTTTGCAAGGAACTACTATGTGATTACCAGTCCATGTCACCACATTCTTCTTACACATACCTTATCAAACATGAGAATCTGAGGCTCCGGCAGATAGCTTATAAAGCCATGATGGAAGCGCAGCTGTCAGGGACAGTTTGTAGGGTACTTCGTCTTTTTGTAGATTAGGCTGCCATGTTTGGCAATTAATGTTGGATAAACCTTGTTACCTCATTGTGATTTTACTTTACAAAGGGATAAACAAATCTTATCTGGGGTGTAAAAATGAAGGGCTATATAATTTGGAAGGTACTGACTTGCTTCTTGGTCTCTATCAAAACCGTGTTGGGACAAGGTTAGTCCCTCTTCAATTTTCATTCTTCCTACTTTAAAACAGGAAGCTTTCCTGTCTTACTAATATGGTTGACTGTGTCATTTCTTCCTCTTACTTAGAGTCGTAGTTCTGTCTAAACTCTAGGATGCTAACAGGATCACAATAGGGCTGTCAGTTATGTAAAGACTGGTTACTTGTCTTCCTTTGTAGGAGGTTGGAAGGGAAAGGTGGATACATACAGGGTTAAAGTTTACCTAGAGAGCTAGGATAGAGTCTCCATTGCTACTATTTATCTCAATGAGAATTTTTTCAATGCAAGATTAGTCTTACCTTTCATATCTTGCTTTCTGCTTTTGTCTTGCAAGAATTAGTTGGATTTATGACTCTGCTTTTTCACAAGTTGTTTCAAATTCATCAATGAGGACACAAATGATTAAGAGTGTGTACTCTTAGAAAAGCGGGAAGTGGGAAAGAGGAAACTCGGATCTTAAACCCATTCCTTTCTCTGAAGCTAGTGGTCTCTCCGCGTGGATGCAGCTACTGCAGTCACCTTTGGGGCCACTGTTGGAACTGGTCAGCCACCTACCTGCCCTTTCCAGTTCTTTCTCATTGGGATGCATCCCTGGTGTATGAAGTCAATGGACATGCCATATAAAATAAGGTGACTTTCATTGCAAACGCTGATGACTCTGATCCAATGGTGTCAACAATAAGAACATTTATTATCATTCATGCCAAGAAGTCCAGAAATGTAGCTCAATGAATTCACCAGGGATCCAGGTGTTTCTTTCTGATAAAGCCCTTCCCTCTGACATTCTTAGCCATGGCATTGTATTAAAGCTGATTCTGCTCAGTGTTACAAGATGGCTATAGAAGTCCAGTGACAATAGAAGGCCCAACATCTCATGGCACTCTGAACTATGAGATAAATTCTCCTAGAGAGAACTTATCTCCAATTTCTTAGGTGGCACCCAGATCACATTTGGCTTCCAAACTAACAATGCAAATGAGATTACCCGAACACATTGCCTATCCAGAATTTGTACCTTAGTTGGGGGTAAGACCATCATCCCTGAGAAATGGTGGATGAACAAGAGCATGTTTCTTTGAACAAGGATGATGGGAGATAATGATGGACAAAAAGAGCTATCTGATATCTGTTACACATATACATTGTAAAATAACGTTTTCAAAAATTGTCCCATGTAAAATGCTTTTTTTTCAAAATTTTTTTTGTTGGAAAGATAAATTTACAGAGAGAAGGAAAGACAGAGAAGAAGATCTTCCATCTGCTGATTTAATCCCCAAGTGGCTGCAACAGCCAGAACTGAACCAATATGAAGCCAGGAGTTAAGAGATTCTTCCAAGTTTCCCATGTGGGTGCAGGGTCCTAAGAACTTGGACCATCCTTCTTTCCCAGGCCATATGCTAGGAGCTGGATGGCCAGTGGGGTAACTGGGACACAAATTAGCACCCAGATGGGATCCTGGTGCCTGTAAGGGGAGGATTTTTGCCAATTGAGCCATTGCACCAGGCCCTCGTCTCACTACTCTCCCGAAAGTTTTCCTAAGTTATCTGTTTTTTGTACATCTAGTTTCCATTCAAAATCTTAATGCATTATCCTCATTATATTTAGCTGTCATTAAGTATGTCTATAAATAAAATCATACTACACAAATTTAAGTATTTCTAAGATCTTTCATACCATTCCAAACAAATATTCAGTATTATTACTTATTATTATTGCTGTTTAAATAGGAAGATAATTTGAAAGTTGTCCCAGAAAAAAGGGGGGCACAATGATGAGACTTTGTTTAAGATGATGATTCTGAAACCTTAGCATACCAGAACAACCTGCAGGTCTTGGTCCTAAGGATTACTGGGCTCCCCTGGTGATGCCCTCAATCCCTGCTGCCAGGGATGGGCTTGAGAACATGTATTTCTAAGCAGTTCCCAAGGACTCATGTCTGGTTGGTGTGGAGCCCATACTTTGAGAAGCCATTTTGAAAAAAATGGAGTATCTGCATGTTTGCAAAGGAGAATGAAGTGCATAAATACAGCAGAGGTTGCGAGAGAGGAGGAAAGAGTTTCACAAGATGCACTCAGCTCCAAAATTCATCTGCAAAAGAAATCGAGGAGGAAAAAGAAGGAAATGGACAGAGAGGATCAATGCTGAACCAGAGAACGAGTTGGGGAGAAGAAACGCAGAAACTAGCCCGGATTGTCTTGTTAGGGTTTCAGCAGTTGTTTTATTTGTTTTGATGAAGATAAATTCTTTTTTCAAGTTGGATACAACTCAACAGAAGTTTAGGGAGGGTTCAGAAATTCCTACAGAGATGATGCTGGGATTGTACGAGGGAGGGTCCAGTCCACTGAGCACCAGGAAAGGGATGCTTGAAGTTTAGGGCATCATTCTGAAGACCTGATCTTCATGGCTGAGTTTGCAGCCTGAGAATAAGCGTTTTATTAATTATTCCCATTAAATTATGATAGGGAAATAACATTTGCTGATGCTGATTTCAGATATTTGTTGGGCCATTGCTTTTTTATTCATCCATTAAAAATGAGGTCAGAGAACATCATTTGCAAGGGAAACTAACTCATTTTAACCTAGAGATATGGCAACAAAGGATGCTTCAAATCAACTGAAGACACTGTACAGTCACAACAAGGGCAGGTTCACAGCCTAAGCTGAGCCATTTGCCTGAGATCTAAGCCCAGGTGTGCATGCAATTGGCACAATGTGAAAGATAAGGCTTGGAAGGAGTGAAGTGAGGTTGGTTAAGCAGCCTCACCTTTCTGGCAATACATATTCTGGGATACTTGTGGAAATTTCCTCAAGCCCTTGGTCAACCACTGTGTGCACTGAATAAAGAGATATTTGCACATGGTGTTGCATCCACTCCACTGCTAAAACAGAATGTTACATTCACCAGTGGCAGTCACAACAAAGTTGTATTATAAATGAGAGGCAAGGCAACCAACCAACCAACTGACTGACCGCCTGGCCAGCCAGGACTGACATCCCTTACCAGAGTGTGGTCCCAAATAGCATGTTCACAGGATTTTTAAAGGGACAGTCCACAATCGCTTGAAAAGGGGCAATCCACAGTAGCCTGCAAGGTGAGGGGGAAAATGCCACACTTTCCCTGCCTATCTTGGCTGGACAGCCCATGCCTGGCTCTTCTCCCGTCTAGCAATTAAGGCAACCACCCACTTAATAACTTAGAGCCACCTGTGAAATAACCAGACTTGGGGCTTGACTCAAGAGAATCGGGGCCCATTGGTGCTAGCGTTTGGCCTGCAAGCTCATGCAGTTTCTTAGTATCGATGAGCCATGTTCATTCCATTTTGTTTTCAATTCTACAACGGGCACTCAATAAATGTTTATGGAATGAGAGACTGTGATCATTCAAACAGTGTGTAATGAACAACTCCATTTCAGGAAAAGAAAGAGGGACTGGGCAGGGCAGAGAGAAGTGACAGTCTTGACCCTGGTTGGAGCAGCTTGATGTTATGGAGGGGGTTGCATATAACAGAAACGATGTGAAAGGCCATGTTTCTGGTTGGAAGAGATGTTCGTTTTGACTTGAAAAAATCCAGAAGTCTTCCAACATGAGGAAGGAGTGGGACAAGCAACTTTAGCCAGGGTGAGAGGACTCCACAGTGTGGAATGTTTGCTTTCATTTCTCTGGAGAGGATGGAAAAAACCAATGCTTCTTCAGTGTTGTGTAGAATTGCACTGGGAGTCTTTCACACATTATTTCACTTAATAGGCACAACAATGCCAACAGCTTAGTGTCACTCCTCTCTGTAATCCGGCTGACACTTTCTCAGAGTGCGATCCACCCCTGGTAGGGCAAGTTCAGAAGCCAGAACAGCCATTCCTACGTGATCTAGCAAGGGCAGGCGGAGCCTGCAGCATTCAAAGCCACATTCTGCCGAGAATGTGTCCTCAACCCAGTCCTGCGGAGTACTGTCACTTGGCAGGTAAGAGAAGGATTAGGGAAGTTCAGTAACTTATCCAAATATACGACAAATGGCATCGCTAAAATATGCCACAATTGATAGGAAAGCAACAAATGCGAGATCCAGAGCAGACGTCTTTGGTAGCTTGAAGACATCATACATGGATGTGTTTATCTGACAGTAGAGAAGGGAGAGTGGGTTCTTTGTTGTTCTATTGTTTTTGTGACAATAGCTGTTTCCTAAGTTTCTGATGCCTTACGGGGCACTATGTCCATGCTCAAGGAATAGTAACTACCGTTCTTTTGTGTCTCTCCATAACTAGCAACATGTGCAGGGTCTTGTAGTAAAGGTGAAGGCGGAGTTTTAGAGCAGAGTCTTAAGACAAGTCCTGCCTGTCCACAGCCCATGCTTGTTCCTGATCCAATCCTCAGTTGTATATTAAAGAGAGCCAGGCCCTGTGCATGAGTGTTACAGACCTCAACTGCGGGTTTTGGAACATGACAGACCTGGAGTTGAGGTCTGACTTCACCAGTTAGAAACTGGAAGCTGTAATGACTTGCGGGGGGGCGGAGTTCTGGAACCCCCTTTGAGCTTTCCTTTATCTGTAAGTGGCACGGCCTTGCAGGATTGGGGCAAGGACACAGGAAGTCACATCTCGGTAGGATTTGGTTCAGCAAATGGCAGATTCTCCTTGCCTCTGCCAGATTCATACAGAAACTTCTGCTCCTTTACACTCCTCCTACAGGAAGCAGCTTATACTCTGAGAGAAGGTACCCAGAGAGGAAGGATACCAAATTGTTAGCAGAGTGGTGACATTCGCATGCCTGTCTAACTCTATGTTTGCGGTTCAAGGCAGTTGATGAAACTAAAAACATCTTTCAGTGTTGATTATCCTCATTCTCAAAATTGTTCTGCTATTGTATTAAAAAAAAATCAGACATTTGTCTTCTGACTTTCCTGAGTTTTCTGATAGTGGGATAATTTCCACAGGACTAAGTGGAATTTGATTGTCCGTTGAGAGTCACAGTGTCCCACCCACAGGGGTACCAGAAGTAGTTTTTCCAGGATTCTCCAATCCAGCTTCCAGTGCCCATTTGCCTGACTTAATCTCCAGACAAGTTACACATGTGCTAGATCCTTCGGGGACACAAACTGTGTGATTCAACACTTTCCATTCGCCGGGCAGCTCCCTGTTCCCACGGCGTCAGTATTAAGAAGAAAGTAGAAGAAAGCTTATGCCCAATAAGAAGAAATAAAATGGTCTGATCATATCTGCCAGAATGTGTCTTATATGGAAAATGCAAACAAATAAATAAGTAAACACAACTTTTAAAAGGCCATATGCTTCAGGATTTGAAATAAGAAAATAAGGAATAATCAAATACAAATACAAATACAAATAATTTTTTAAAACCTTTGCCAATAGGAAATACAAATAGCAGCATAATATTACACTTTTTTATTGAGAAAGAAATTTCAGAAATAAGACAAAAAACACCATGTAAATCTCAGAAATGGTAATCCTTGCAGAAGTATAGAACCTTTTTAAAATTTTTGCCAAGGGATGTTTGATATTTATAGCATCATTCACAGGCCTTACATAATTATCAATCTAAAAGTTAGCCTGCTGGGTAGGCACTGTGGCATGGCAGGTAAAGCCTCTGCCTGAGATACTGGCATCCTGTACTTGCACTGGTTCTAATCCTGGCTGCTCCAGTTCTGATCGAGCTCCCTGCTCTTGTGCTTGGGAAATCTGTGGAGGTTCCTGTACCCATGTGGGAAAATTGAAAAAACAAAAAACAAAAAAACAAAAGCCACCTGGCTCCTGGCTTTGGGCTAACCCAGCTCCAACAGTTGCAATCCATTTGGAGAGCAAAGCAGTGGATAAAAGACTCTCTCTCTCTCCCCACCCTATGTGTTTGTCTTTCCTTCTTTGTCTCTGTAATTCTGCCTTTCAAATGAATCGATCAATCTTAAAATAACTTGAACTGCTACCAATTGAGTCTCAGTCCTGCCGGCAGTTGCCTTGGCAGGGTCAGATCAAATGCTTTTATTGGTCTTACACGACACCCAGGTTAGGAGTTTCCTACCCGTGCTTCCAGGCCAGATTTGTGCAGGCCTCTGGATTAATTGATAGGATGAGATATCTGTAACAAGCAGACATGAACTTGTTTCCTTGATTTTTTTAAGTCAACATGGAAACCAAGGCGCTAAGATAATTTACATCCCCTTAAAAGCAATGGGAAAAAAAGTACTCTTGTTCTTCCCTTGTTATTACGATGCAAAAGCCCCACAGAATATCCTGCGTAACGTTCACCTCTGCATCTGCCTGTATAATGCTTTTAATAAATTTCTAAAGGTTGAGCCTTAAGCCAATGGCAGGCAAGTTATAAGGCTGGCTCCACACTGACAGCTCATCAGAACAGGCCGAGCTCTGTTTTCTGCCTGGATGTCATCATTCTGTGACTATGAAAGCATAAAACTGGAGACTGTTCCAGCAGGTCACTGTCGCTACAACTTGCTCAAACAGAAATAAAACAGCTTTTCATGCTTATTGATCTTGGACTTTTTGCCATTTTTATGCTCTGTTGACCTGAAGCTCGGTAAGGATGTATTTTGTTAAAAAAAAAAAAAAAAAAAAAGAGCTGAAAGTTTTCTTTCTCAGTGATGAGACATTCTCACATTTTGGCTGCATGCAAAAAACAATTTCAATTTTTTTTTTCCAAATGCATTCGCTCGGTGACTTTAAAAGAATAGTTGATCTTTAAGTAACACATGTGATATTAGTTTTTCCATTTTAAAATAATCACATTATTGCAGACATTTTAATAGCTGTAGAGGTTGCTATGTATTAACATGATTCATGGTCCTTGACAGCACTGTCTCTGAAAATCCCCCAGGAATGCAAAATACAAAACTCCGCACACGTTCAAATTTTACTGCCTGCAGCTAAAAGAAGGGAAAGAACTTAAAACTGTTGAAACCCTTCAACTTTAAAAGCATTAATAGATGGTCCCAGGGGATTAAATCTAAATCTTAATGTGTAAAAATCAAGTTAATAACCAGAGAGATTAATATGGCTGCATTTGATTATTGTGATAATGCAAACAATTAGTACTGCTAAAGTGAGACGTATTAGCCTCCTGCGTGGTCCTCACATCAGTAAGGCACTGGAAACAAATGGAAATAAAACAGTTTTTACTCCCAGGGTTTTTTTTCTCCCCCTTCCTCTGCCTTTGCCTCTCCTTCACTGTAGCGGTTTCCGTTTGTGATTTTCAGTTTAGAATTGAAACATCATTTCATTTTGAAGCTCCAGTTTCTAGAAAACTAATGGCACTGAGCAAGCATCATCATTTTAATGTCAGAGAACTATGCACAGCTCCTTCCTTGATGTTAGCCTTCATACCCCTTGTGATAAAGGAAACCAGGAACCAGGTGAGGTTGAGAGCAGTAGGCAGACAAAGCTGGGTCAAGGTACCACAGGAGGTCGCTACCACTTTGTCTTCAGTTGCTAAGATTTTGCAGGGAGTGGTTCCCTGCACTTTTGTTTAGGTTCCACGTGGCCTGGAGCATCAGAAAGTGTATGCATCATTCTTGAAGGAGACTTCACTGCAACAAATGCACCTCTATTATTAGCCACCCCTGCATTTGACTAACCCTTGTATACCAGACCCCCTACCAAAAAAAAAAAAAAAAAATGGCTCTTGAGTTGGTGGGCCACAGGTTAGAAACTCTTATAAACAAAGCAGTTGGCAATAAGTCTGGCTATGTGAAGAAATGAAATCAAACATTCTGCCAACAATTTCCTAAAGTCCGAAGACATTTGCCCTTCAAATGAAAATTGACAGGAAAGAAATACGAGCCTTATTGTATGAAATCATTTTAATATAGAACCTTGGGAAGCCCCAGCACCAAGTTGGCATTGCCATAAGCAGTTTGCCTGACACAGAATCCAATATTCCTTTGGGGGTGGAACTAGGATTTTTTTTTTTTCAGATCCTCAGAATTTTTTTTAAGAAATTATTTTGCTACTGATGTAGAATGACGAAATTAAGGCAGAATGTTCAGGGAGTTAAAAAGTTGTTTCCTGAAGCAAATGGAAACAAAGGAAGCTTCAAGAATGGGCATTTTCATGATTTATTTTGGGGGAAGGTGCTCAGACTTGTTCTGGCCAATGTCACTTGAAACCTTTTATTTTGCTTCTTGGTTCAGATCTGTGTTGTGCATCAAATGGGGTGTCCCATTCGTTATTTTTGTTTAAGCAGTGTCTGCAGGGAATTCCAGGGAACCATTTTAATAAACAGCAGCAACAATGGCATATTTGTTCCCTTTTCTTGGGCAAAGTATCCGAGGAGAGTGTGCGTGGAGGTAGATTGGGCAGCTGTCAGTAGCTGCTGCTCTGTGAGCCTGACAGCCTCGTGACAGTTACTAATATCAGCAGATTTAATGTGTTTAGTCTAGTCGTAGGTTTTGTGATGTGTTTTTGATTTCCTGCTTCAAAAATGCACGTTGGCTAGAAAACAGTGAGCCATACAATTCTTCTCCTTACTATACCACAGTCACGCAATTGTTACCTTTGTACCCAATTTATGTTACCTAATAAGTCACTTACATGCACGCTAAGCTTCTCACTTCTGGGTTATTCAATCAATGTGTGAACATGAGCACAAAGGTAATGACTTCGGAGGCATGTGCATTTCATCAGAAGTTGGTCCCATCTAGCTGTGTCCGGATTCACCAAGTGTAAGTTGGCTTTGTTTCTGATCGAGCCTTCAGCTTGCCTGTCATCTCCAGGGATTGTGAAACTGCCTCACTGTCTTTTTGAGACCATTAATGTTCTCTGTGGCTTTAGAACCAGTTTGGAAAGAATATGCAAACCACCAGCAAAACTTCAACAGACTGCATCTCCTCTCGTGTTTTGCTGTAGAGCAGTGAGTGGCTTATTGCAAGCTTTTCTTGCAATTCGGAACATTATTTTGTCCCTTTCTCTAGTGTCAATGGAAAGACATGAAAAAGGAGAGAAAAGCCCCTTAGTGAGCTCTTGACCTTTTTATTTAATGCTTGTCTTAACATGGGCTAATTCTTCCTTTTTCATGCTTTGTGATAAGAAACCAAGTTCAGTTTTTAACATGGTGTTTTAATTTGTGGTGTATTATACCAAAAAAGCCTGGGTTTGAAAGTTGGCATAACTGTTATTTGTGGTTTAGAAACCCAATTGGCTTCAATGAAATGTTGGTTAAACGAGCATATATTGATTATTGATAATTACATTTACTTTTAATTTGATGCAGGAGAAAAGCAATTGAAGAAAGTTTTTTTTAAGTAACTCCCTAAGAAATAGTTGCACCTGGATTTTTTTTTAAATCTCATTTTGTTTTCAAAAATTTTTATTAACATACCTATGTCCCCTTGGAATGGATCAGTATATAAAGAGCAAAAATTGCAAAAACTATATTGAAAGAGTGGTTAATGCACTTTAAGACAAAGCTTCTCCGCTTTGCAGAACAATGCAAAATCTTACAGACATAGGACAGCTGCACATTTTAAAGCCAAGATAAATAACTTTAAAAAATTAAAGTACAAGAAACCCCATAAAAAGCTTGGGAAATGGAAAGAAAGCTTACAGACTCATCATGATACTAAGACAAGTGCTAAGGTTTTTTATGAATTCTCTTTGTGGCAATCAGCATTAAACTTTTTTTTTGTTTAAAACATGCTTTATATTTTGCTATTTCAGAGTTCAGGAAGAAGAGATTTTGTTGCTTTAAAGCAGAGGTCTTACAGCCCAGCTTGCCTGAAGGGGAACTGGGAGCAGGCCCAGGTCGGCCAGGCAGGTCAGCCTGGGGCGGGATGCACCCATCCCTCCCCTGGCTGGAGGATTTCCTGCTGTTTTTTCAGGAGTGAACTGGGGGTGGGGGGTGGGGGGTTAATGATTCTAAAGAAGGACTTCTCCCTCAGGGAAAATTTAATCTTGTGACCTTTTTCTGGATTTGTCCATTTCTCTTAAATCTTAGACTCCCTTCATTTAACTTACATTAACCTGCTTTATTCTCTTCCCAAGCATGAATGAAGTGTTTTGCTTTCCTTTAACCCTTAAAGTGGTGTATTTCAAAATAAAATTTCTGCATCTAGCAAAGATACAGAACAATCCTCTTTGCAAATCTATATTTCTCTTGTTTAAAAAAAAAAAATTGTAAACCTTTGTAAACACTGATACAGAAGGCCCAAGATCAAAGTCTGTGTGTTGGTCTTGGAATTGTGTTTCCACATAACTGCATACAGACACACAAAAAAGTAAACAATAAGGCATTGGTTGATTTATTAATAAAGTCTTTTAAGCTATTGTTTCCGCTGATCTTTGTTGAAGTGTGTCTCTTACAGAGAGAGAGAGACTGAGAGAGAGAGAAAAAAAAAACAAAGAAAGAAAGAATTCCTGGAAAGCTCCAAGTGCTAAGATAATTTGTAAGAAGATCTTTATTAAGAAATATGTAAATGACAAAAGATCTCTTAAGAGAGAATTAAGAATATGAGAAAATATCAGCTTTATCTAGCCAAACAGTTTCTTTTTTCTCTCTGAAATATGCAGACTTTAGTGGATCAAGTTCAATGTCAGAATATAGTAAAATAAAACTGTAATTATTTTATTATTCTCAGGGGTCCGGCCTCCTGGTACAATGAGTCCTTCAGGGTAAAGTGAAAACAGAAACTGCCTTGTGCTTAAAGTTGTCATTTTTTAAAAGCAACTTTTATTCTGCAACAGATCCAGAACATTTTCAGCATGATCATATTACTCAGTTTTACTGCCAACATAAATTGAAAAGAGTTTTTCTTAATTTTTTGCGTTATAATGTTCCATTTGGAAACACAGTAAAATCCAGAATATTGTGATTCCGGGTAATGTATAACACAGCCCATGCACAGATTCTCTAATATTTAATATTCTCTCCTGTGCAGAGAATTCTTCACATTCTTGGGTTAAAAACTATTCAGAGGCAAATGAAGGGAGTACAAATGACAAACATACGCGTGTACACACACACACACACACACACACACACACACACACAATCACAACCGTTGATCAGCTAATTGCTATCTGTAGGCTTAGTCCCCCACTAAGCATTAAGGACTGAGAAACTGCTGTGTTCTGACCTCTGTGCATCAAGGTTAGCTAGAATTGGTCTTTCCCTTCAAGTTATCATGGAGCTAAGTAAGCCATTATCATACATGGGGCAATTAAAGTCAGGAACATGTGAATTTCTAGAGTACCAAAACACCATTAGCTTATACTGAACACCATTTGACAAAGTGATTTTACACACGCAATTATAATTTCTGCAAGTCATTCAGCATCCAATTTCTTTGCCATACCTCTCTCATTGCTCATAGGATTTTAGAAAAATCAGGTAAGACAAAAAGTATTGTTTGCCAGGCACCATGCAGAGAGCTTTACAGTAAGGAGACCAGAGGCAGTAAATGATACAATTTGCTAAGACCACAATAGGTTATTAAGTGGCAAACTGACGATATTTAACCAAATATTGTCCAATATCTGAACAATGTTGTCCAATACTATGAACAATGTTCATAATACAAAAGTCAAAACCAAGTTCACCATGTCCTTTGTAAAACTTGTTCTACCCTTGCTGAACTCTCACTCAGTGCAGGACATTATTTTTATTTTTAATTTTTTGACATTTTATTATTATTGCTATCATTTTATGATATAGTTCCATATTCCCTTATGCCCTTCCCAATTCCCTACCTCCCACCTAGTTCCTTTATATCATTACTAACATATAGTTCTTCATACTCAGTCATATGTCCATCATTGTGGGCATGGACAATGGCAGAGAGTCCAGCATCCTATTGTCAAGATATAATAAACTGTTTCATTCTAAGTCCATCTTTGTCTGGAAACAGAAATGCATACCACACTGCGTCCTCACATCTGGATGTTAGTCTCCATTTCACAGCTGCTGTACATCCCCTCAAATGAAAAGTCATGATACAAAATCAACAATAGAAAGAAAAATAGAAATTTACAATGCCATGAAGTTAAATGACATGTTACTAGATATGACAGTCTCCATTACACAGCTACTATACATTCCTTTAAATGAAGAGCCACAAAACAAACTCAACATCCGGGAGAAAAAAGAAATTAACAACACCAAGAAGTTGAACAACATGATAATAAATGACTAACGTGTAGCTGAAAAAATGAAAATCAAGAACCTTCTTGAAGAAAATGATGCCACTGCATGATATACGAGTCATTGAATGACTTAATCAGAAGAAAGTGGTTTGAAGAGATGAAACCAACAGAAAACAACAAAAGTCATGTGATATAGTTTCTGCTGATCTTTGTTGAAGTGTGTCTCTTACAGACAATAAACAGATGGATTGTGTTTTTTAATCCAGTCTACTAATCTATGACATTTGATTGAGCTTAAGCCATTTACATTCAGAGTTAAATATACAGGGTAGTACTTTGGTCCTATCATTTTAGGAATGGGTTGTTCATTGGTTTAGTCTTCTGTTGTTGTTTTACTGGGATGTTCTTCCCATTTGCCTTTGGTTTTGATAGGTGCTATTCCTCTTCTCTGTCAAGAGAACATCTTGAAGTATCATTTGTAGGGCAGGTTTGGAAGAGGCATATTCTTTTAACTTTTCTTTACTGTGGAAGGATTTCATTTCATTTTCAAAGATGAAAGAAAACTTTGCGGAGTATGTTATCCTAGGCTGACAATTTTTTGCTTTTAGAATCTGGAACATGTCACTCCATTCTCTTCTTGCCTGTAGAGTTTCCTGTGAGAGATCTCCTGTGAGCTTAATTGGCATTCCTTTATATATCAATTGATTCTTTTCACATGCACATTTAAGGATCTTGTCCTTGTGTTTGACTAAAGAGAGCTTGACTATCATGTGTCGTGGTGAATATTGCTTTGGATCAAGCCTGTTGGGAGTTCTGTGTCCCTCCTGGATCTTGTTTCCCAATTCCTTCTCTAGATTAAGGAAATTTTCCTTTATTATTTCATTCAATATATTTGTAAAACCAGTTTCTGTTTCTGCACCTTCTGGACTCCCATAATTCTTATATTTGGCCTCTTAATAGTGTTTTTCAATTCTTGAATACTTTTTTTGGCCCGATCCAGCTCTGCTTCCAGCTTTTTGTTTGTTTCCCCCTGGTGACAGGAAATATCTTCTAATTTTGAGATTCTTTCTTCTGCTTGCTTCATTCTATTTTGGAGACTCTCCACTATACTTTTAATTTCCTCCACTGTGCTCTTAGTTTCTGATATACCAGCCTTGATTTGCTTTACTGCTTCCTTAAATTCTTTGAACTCTTGCATGAGCTTCTCATTTTTTATCAGAATCTTCAAAATGAGTCTTATGGATTCTGTGTCCCCCATTTTCTCGATGTCTTCCTCAGTTAACTCTGAGGTTAGCATAGGGTTTTTGCTCCTTTGCAGGGGAGTGCTCAATAATATTCATTGTGCTTTTGTCTCTTCTTTTGCTCTTGGTCATTGTACTTCTGGTTAGCAGTCTTCTTCTTGGGGCACGTTTCTAAGCTATCACCCACAGGTCTACATTGCATTTTTACTTATTGCAGTTGGTACACAACTTTTTGCTTGCAGCCACTTGTGCCACAACCTCCAGCGAGTTCCAGGTCTGGGTTCTTATGTTAGATTTCCACTGTGGTCTCCACAGGCCCAGCTCTTGGCTCACCACTCCCCACCTCCTGTGATGCCGTGCTAAGGCTGCACCATTGTCTCTGCAACCTTTCTCCCATTTCTGGTTGAAGCAGATCCCAGGATTAGAGGAGAGACACCGGGAGTCCTATCTAATTAGGTTGTTGGTGGTGCTGATCTTGCAGGAACCTGTTGGACGTTAGGTCTGGGTGCCACACGGACCTATTTTGACTGGTATGATGCTACAGTCGGTATTATTTTCCCGTGGGACCTCAGCGAGTTCTCACAAGCTCAGCACATGTGCAGTTCACTGTTGTCACCTGCAGTCCCATAGCTATTGCCACAGTGCACAAAATGGCACCTGACGTATCACCACTGCAGTTCTTGATCTGCTGGCTGTCAGATCTGAGGGTTACCCGGACCTGCCCCAGGTGGAACCTGCAGAATGCCACGTTGTTGCAGTTCACTGACTCAGAAATGAGCTGAGCATTCTCCGTCCTTTCCCTTGCCCTTTCCTCCTTACACAAAATGGAGCCCAATTCAGCTCTAAAGGGCTGACTGGGCTATGAAATCCACCCTGTTCTCGCACTGCCCATCTGAGATTTCCTGCTCTGTCTCTGCTCCTGGTCAAATCAAAGGGACCAGCAGGACGGATAGTTCTTTGTCTGGATTCACCTCCCAAGCTCCCAGTGAGAGTCCCTTCCCACCTGGTTGCTGGTGGAGTTTCGTCTGCTGGTGGAGTTCAGATCTCTGTGCTGGAGTATCAGTCACTGCAACACCACACTGCTGTGCCCGCTGCTTTCCTGTGTCTGTCAGTCTCCAGGTACCCCTCTGCTGTTGTTCTGTCCTTTCCTATTTCCTGAAATACGTCCTCTCTGCTTCATCCTGATTAAATGTTTCTCCATCTGTTTAAACGTGTCCTTACCCTATTCCGTCATCTTGATTCTAAACCTCTTTTTAATTTTTTTTAACTAGTTTTATTGGAAAGTAAGATATACAGAGAGAAAAAGATACAGAAAGCTCTTCCATCTACTGATTCACTCCTTAAGTGGCCACAACAGCTGGAGCTGAGCTGACCCCAAGCCAGGAACCAGAAGTTTCTTCTGGGTCTTTCAGTTCGGTACAGGATGCCAAGGCTTTAGGCCATTCTCTATTGCTTTCCCAGATCACACGCAGGAAGCTGAATGGAAAGTGGAGCAGCCAGAACACAAACCGGTGTCCATATGGGATCCTGACACAAGCAAGGAGAGGAATTTAACCACTAGCTTACTGTGC
Source organism: Ochotona curzoniae (assembly GCF_017591425.1). NCBI lineage: Eukaryota > Metazoa > Chordata > Mammalia > Lagomorpha > Ochotonidae > Ochotona > Ochotona curzoniae. Next base: position 7,482,937 of record NW_024466218.1, read on the forward strand.
CAGGCCCACAGTGCATGACATTCTTAATCCCTGTTCTACCCAACCCTAAGATCTGGGAGTCAATAGATCTTCCCTCATCTTCTATCCAATCCACCACTGAAGATTAAGCTCAAGCCCCTAGATTTGCCCTTACGCTCCGAAATGTTTGGCTTGTCGAAATTGTTCTCTGATGTTTGCCTCTTTCCCCCTTCTTCTGTCCTCCCACAAGGATCACACCTGAGTGCAAATCTGACCCCAATATGCCTCTGCTTATTTCCTTCTCCAGCTCCTGCTGGAGCTCTGATCATGACTTGAGAACACCCTTACCACCCTCGGCACCTCCATTCACATCTCTTGCTGGTTCCAGCCCACTCCAGTTCTATGCTTGTTCACGTTTTCATCCTGTGTATTGTGCCACTTTTGGAGGATTTGGAATGTCATGCCTTGCACTATGTACAGACCAAACCTTTGGCCCCTCCATCAGCGCATGTTCTTTTCTAGAAAAGAAATCCTTGCCCTCCTGCTTCTACATGATGATAATCAGTCTATTCTCTATGATACCTAAAGGTTTAGAAAGTCTGCTTCTTTACATTCATTTTATAATCATGAAATTCATTCATTTATATGCCTGTAAACATGCCTTCCCTACTCCACTCCCCATCCCAATTAACTCCTTACAAACTCCTTAACGGAAAACATTCTGATTTTCTAGTATTTTTACAGTGCTTAATACATTAGGAAAAAATGTTGATTTATTTCTAAAGTGAATTAGTTAGTTTTCCATTACTACACAAAATACTTAAGGCATAAAGCCTTAACTTATAAAGCCTTAACTTATAAAGCAAGGAAGTTTATTTTGTCACAAAATACTTAATACACAAAATACTTAAGGCATAAAGCCTTAACTTATAAAGCCTTAACTTATAAAGCAGGAAGTTTATTTTGTCTCCCAGATTTTGGAGTTTGCAGTCCAAGATTAGGCAGCCTCATTTGTTTGGCATCTAATCAAGGTGTTTTTTGTTTGTTTGTTTGTTTGTTTGTTTGTTTTCAGAGTCCAGAGGTGCATCACAGTGTCCCAGGGGAGAGGGAGAGTGTGTGACTGTTGATGTTTCTGCATGTAATACCACCATGGTTCCATCGGGGTCCTGAACCTTAAAGTAGAATCCAATTTAATCACTGTCCAAAGTCACCAATCCCAAACACTGTAACTGGATTAAGATTCTGCCTTCTTCATAGTAGTAGCATAAGTTGTTGGTGACCAAGACTTTACCTTATGGCCCTTGGACTGTTTTTCAGAGCTGAACATCAAAGATGAGCCAAGGAGAAGGAAGACAAAAGACATCCTTGAAAGACAGGTATCATTGATAACAGCCTGCACGCAGAGTCCTAGGGAGGTGGGCAGGGCTATGCAGTAGGAGTGGCTCATCAGTATTTCAGGTACTCAAGATAACACGGATCTGAATTTTGAGATTCAGTTACTTTAAAACCATAAGTTATTCATCTATCATTGCCACTGAGAATTCTTCTTTAAAAAATAGACATTATAATCCACAACCTAACAGTTTAAGAAGCTTATTTACAAAAGGTAAGTCATTTTTAAATATATTGTTACAACACTGCACATTCAAATATGCCTTAAATTCTAGTATTCCAAAACTGAATAAACAAATGTGAAGTTTTATATTACACTTAGTAATTTTTACATGATGTTACCGTGTGACTAGTTGTCTACCACTCGGATATTTTTAGGCAGAACACAAGAAATCCTAACTCTTAGCAAGGTAGTCAGCTGAGTGCTCAAAATAGCTGGTCCTCTGCTCACCAGACAAGATGGGGTGTTCCATCTACTGGGAGACACCAGGGCACCATTTGGGCTAATGCTGTGCTGTGGAAACCCCTACATGACTATTTTATATGCCTTTCCCCTGACCTGTTCCTGCTCTGTTAGGTTTTGATTACAGCTAGAGGCAGCAGAATTACAGCAATATTTCAGTCGTGGGTGCCCAGTGCCTTTATATATAGGGATTTGCTGATATTTTCTAGTATTTTGTTGACTTCTTGTATGAAAGTGTATAAAACTCACTTGGGTCAGTGGACCTGCTTGTATACACTTTTCTCATGGTCTGTGGCAGCCAGCACACCCGGACTCAAGTCCACTTATCTCTTCCCAGCTCAACATTCTGTGACAGCATATCAGTACCTTAAAATTGGCCAGAGAAAAGGAATTTGCACCAGGGAAATTGACCATCACAAATCAGAGCCTCTCCCTCCATCCCAGAGCACCGATGCTGCAGCGCACCAGGATGTGCAGCTTTTCCTGATGCTATAGCTTTCTAGAGCCTGTCTTCTTTGAAGTAACGGAGATTGGAACTACTATTGCTTCTGCAATAGATGCATTCCTGTACTATTCTGATGCTGAAATTTGTATGCTACTTACTGATGTAAGCTTCTGTAATTGGAACAGTACTCCTTCTAACTCAAGAGAGAAGTATACTTACAATACACGAAAAAAAATACTCCATCCAATCCTGTGGTAATTCAATTTGCTGGGATTTTTTTTTTGTATGAGCCTTTTCTAAAAGTCATGTCTTGCAGGTTGAATTAGTAGCTTGCTTTCTAACACCTAGTACCCATGTACTTTGTCATGTTATTTGGCCTAAAGGCACAGTGTACTTTTCCTCCCTTGACTTTGGACTGCTGCATATTACTCCCCAATGAGACATTAGAATTTGTGACCAGAGCAGAGGCTACAGATGAGCTTACATAGTTGGGCTTGGCATCTTATGCTTTTGCCACACCTATTGGATAATGTGTCCCTAATAATTTGCTGGTGTAGGGAGGATGAGAGAGGAATGGCACAAGTGTGGACCCAGCCTGCCCCTTGGGGTCAGGCCCAGCTGGTGTCTACTGAACCAAGGCTGGCCAAGAGATATATGAGCCAGCTTTATTGCTCTGACACCACTGCATTTTTAAGGTAGGCTGGTTGCACAGCAACAATGTGGTAACAGTAGACTGATGCCTTGCGTGATGTGCCTGAACACCACGAATTTTGTGAGGACCTCCTATTTTGCTCTTTTAAACAAGAGTTCATTTTTAACAAAATCAGAAATGAAATTTTGGTCAGTCAACGTAGTTGCTAAATATCCACTGAGTGCCAGTCACGATTTCTTTTTTTTTTTTTTAATTTGTTTTTATTGCAAAGTCAGATATACAGAGAGGAGGAGAGACAGAGAGGAAGATCTTCCATCTGATGATTGACTCCCCAAGTGACCGCAATGGCCAGTGCTGTGCCAATCTGAAGCCAGGAGTCAGGAACTTCCTACAGGTCTCCCACACAGGTGCAGGGTCCCAAGGCTTTGGGCTGTCCTTGACTGCTTTCCCAGGCCACAAGCAGGGAGCTGGATGGGAAGTGGAGCTGTGGGGATTAGACCCAACACCCATATGGGATCCTGGCGCTTTCAATCAAGGCGGGGACTTTAGCCGCTAGGCCACCGTGCTGGGCCCCAGTTACGAGTTCAAAAGCTGAAGAGTCAGGGTAATTAAAAGATCTTCCTGTTTACCAGGAGTTTATAATTGTATAGCTGTGCTACTCAAGAAGGTAGGCACCGATCATATGTGGCTATTTCACTTAAATTTAAATAAAGATGAAAACAAAAGAACTTAAATTACCTTCAAATACAATTCCTTGGTGTCAGTAGTCACATCTCAAGTGTTCAAGAGCTACCTGTAACTACCCTACTGGGCATGACGGAGCAAGTTTCTATTTTTGCAGGAAGATCTGTTGACAGTTTTGTGCTATTCTGTAGCTGGAAGATGAAGAGTAAAGAGCCAATAAGTAAATGACCAATTTCACATGGAGGTAAGTACAATGGCAAAGGAGAAGAGATGCGATAGGCATTGGTGAAGAGGATGCTGCACAGCAGGGAGAGGCAGACAGGCAGAGAGAGTCATTTTTCTAGGCAGACAGCAAGAAGGAGCTCAGTGTGATTTGAGAAAAGAAAAGGTCAGTGCAGAGTGAGTGAGATCAGGGAGGCCTGAGAGCAAGCAGAATCCCAGGAACCAAAGTGGCATAGCGGTCACTTCCTGCAGGGCCACACACTTTGTGGCAAAGGGCCCTGGATTTCAGTGCACCGGGAAAGCCCTGGAGGACTTCATACAGGAGTGGCATGACCTGGTTGATATTTTCTACAAAGATGACTTTGGCCACTTGAAGCACATCTTGTAAAGTTTCAGATCTGGGAGAGGTGGGGATGAATAGATGTCTGTAGACACAGGAGGAAAATTATAATTGTTTCTATGGTCACAAAATTCGTGTATACATCTTAAACTGTGCATTCATGTCACAATTACATGTTATATCCGAATTATCTTTTAACTTTGTGTGAGTCCCTCTATAAACAGTCCCATGATTGTTTAAGAAAGAATTGCTATGTTCTGGGAGACCCTTTCTCTCCTGCCTCTCTAGGGTCTGTACAGGGCTCAGGAGCCTGAATGATGGAATTGATCATCTAGAAGGGACCCACATGAGGTCTTAAAGGGAATAAAATCCTGTCTTTCGTGGATATGTGGATGAGCCTGGAAGACATTAATTATGTTAAGTGCCATAAGCAAGGCTCAGGCAGTCAAATAACACATGTCTCCATCGTACTATATGGAAGCTAAAATAACTGATCTTCTAGGAGTCAAGAGTGGGGCCTTTATGATGGTGTAGCAGATGAAGTTTGATGATGACATCCCAGATACGACTGCTGCTTCAAGTCTTGGTTGCTCTGCTTCTCATTCAGCTTCCTGTGCTCCTGAGAAAGCAGTGGGAGATGGGGCAAGCACAAGGCCTCTACCATCCATGTGGGAGACCAGAGTGGACCTACTGGCTTCAGCTGGGCCCAATTCGTTCTGCAATAACTGCCTCTTTCACACTGTCTTTCAAATAAATAAATAAACCTTTTAAAAGTCAATACAAATTGGAGTGACAATTCCCATGTGTGTAGATAATGGGTAACAACGTACAGTTACACCGGACAAACAAACTTTAGTGTTCTAGGGCTCAGAGGTGAGTATAGCAATCCATTGTTTATGTGCGTGTAACTTTTTAGTTTCATCTTCCCCCAATTCTTGAAATCTTTTATTTCAAAATAGCTAAAAGAGAGGAACTCTGAATGTTCTCAACATGACAAAATGATAAATCTTTGAAGTGATGGAATGCCAATTACCCAGATCTGATCATTATACATTATATTTATGGATCATAAGATCATTTGACCCCATAAACATACACAATTATTACATGCCAGTTCAAATAAAATTTTAGAACCAGGGACAGAAAATCATAATCCATCATATACAGAGTTATGAAGTTGCAAGTGTAAAGGATTTGGAGTAGAGAAAACAAATCCTGGGGGGGGGGAGAAGAAGGCATTTGTGACTACGTATTAATTCTCTGCATCTGCAGAGGTTCCAAAGTCAAAGGAAAAGCTCACAAAGGAAAATTAAGTCTCTGAAAGGAGGAAGGCCAAAGCATTCATCAATAATATGGACATACCAACAATGGCATAGATAGGAGCAATGTTATTCATTTTTTCACAAAGTGGAACCAGAACAGGTGTTTAGCACAGTGTTTGATACTGCTTGAGATGCATATACACACCATCGCAGAGCCGGGGTTCAAATCCCAGCCTTGGTCCCAGTGGCAGCCCACTGTTAACGCACATGCTGGGAGCTAGCCAGGTAATACTGACGTATGTGGATCCCAGCCCCTGGCTTCATCCACGTCCAGGTTTACTTATTGCAGACATTTAGGGAATGAACCAGCAAATGGGAGATTTCTGTCTATCTGCCTTTCAAATAAATGCAAAAAACAAAAACAAAAAGACTAATTAAGACATAGTTTCCTAGTAACTAATTGTGTGATTTACAGGAAACTCCTTGGTATCTGTGTTCCTACCTCAATGAATAAGAAACACAAGGTTAGTTCTTACATCATTTACACCTCTATCAGCTCTAAAATGAACAGCATTGGAGCTATTGTGGTATAGTGGGTTAAACTGCTTCTTGCAACACTGGCATCTCATATCAAAGTATCTGGAAGCTTTGTTTAACCCAGCTCCTTAATGGCTCCAATGCTTGGGTTTCTAGCAGCCACATGGGAGACAGAAGGTCTGGCTTCTTGTTTTGGCCTGGTCCAGACCTGGCTGTTGCTGCCACATAGAGAATGAACAACTGAATGGAAGATCTCTTTCTCTCCCCAGCTCTATCTACCTTTCAAAATCAATCAATCAATGGATCAATCTCCTTAGAAAATGAAATGAGCAGATTCAATAATTCAAGAGTCAGCTGATTGAAATTTCATGAGGTCTGGGATATGTGTGTACATTTTAAAAATATATTTATTTATTTTTATTGGAAAGGCAAATACACAGAGAGAAGGAGAGACAGAGAAAAAGATCTTCTATCCAATGATTCACTCCCCAAGTGGCTGCAATGGCCAGAGCTGCGCCAATCTGAATTGAGGAGCCAGGAACCTCCTTTGGATCTCTCATGCAGGTGCAAGGTCCCAAGGCTTTGGGCTATCCTTGATACCTTTCCCAGGCCACAATCAGGGAGCTGGATGGGAAACAGAGCAGCAAGGACACAAACTGGCACCCATATGGGATCCCAGCACATGCAGGGCAAGGATGTTAGCCACTAAAATTATGAAATATTTATTTGGGAATAATTATATGGAATGTAGGAGAAAAAAAGAAAAAAGAATTTATGACAATTTGGTGTAATTTCCTTATCAAGGGAAACAATAACTTATGAAGATGTAGTGCTTATATAGCTAAGGAGGTAAGAAAGCAAGGTAACACATTCGTCTGGTCGAACCATGTATGAAACCATTTCTCTCCGGCAAGGCCCTATAAACTCCTTCAAGCCCTAGACTGAATATCACCTCCTCTGTGCAGCTTGTTGCACTTGCTCAGGCAGAATCAATTTCTTCATTTATTGTGTTCTCCAATATTTTGATTTTCCTCTGAGGATCTTACTTGTATTTCATTACAGTCTTTTTAGAATTTCGCTTCTTAGCTGGCTCTCGAACTCTAATTTATTCTTTTTGTCCCTAAAGCTCTCATGCAATTCCAGTAGCAGAATAAACATGTCCTAACTGTGTTTTGAACTAATGATGCATACTTACAACCGTGTGGTTTATAAGAAGCACATAGAAAAAGCAGTTCTTCAATAGAGGCCCAGAGAAGAAGCTCAATAGGAGAAGAACTGAGAAAGAACTTCCATAGTGGTTGGATAGAAATATGCAACATGGCCAAAATACAAACAATGTGAAGAAGCAAAAAGAAAGCAATCCAGTAGCTTGAAATGTATAGATATCACAACTCTAGAGGAAGAAGCTCAAGAAAAATCCAGGAAAACAAGCCAAAGGGGTCATGAGTGGATCCTTCTGCTTCAAGCATGAAGCTGGAGACATCTCTGAAACAAGAGTGAAGCGAAGCCTGTGGAATGGCCAAAGTGATTCAAGGAAAAAAGATCAGATGTGAAAGAGCAGACTTAGTGGGCGACTTTCTGTTGGGGCTCACATAAATAAAAATAGAGAGGTTAAGAGAAAAGAAGATTTCTGTTCATTGTATTAGTTTTAAGAGAGCTGGGATACCACTTTGAATGCTCACAGAACAAAAACCAAACCAAACAAACAAAAAAAAAAACCCCCAAAAACAAAACTCAAATTATTGGGAAAGCAAACATGGAAGAAAGAGAAATACTGCACACAGACTTTGCCCTGTATAGCAGGTCCAATATGAGGCACTTGGTAGCTGTAATTCTTTAGGAAAATTTAATCTACTTCCTCACATACTTGAGGGAAATATTATACAAATGGACTATAACTTCGCTTATCTGACCAAAAGAGTAGATGATAAGAAGGGAATAGTCCGTATTTATACATGGGCCATCCTTTTAGAGTTTTGCTAAAAGGTAAATCTATTGGGGGAAAAAAAAAGTTTGGAAAGGAAAAACACCTGAGAAAGAATACTCCGAACCTCTCAGCAAAGAGAAGGAGCTATCCCCTTATGAGCTGGGTTGTTCCTGAACTCGGAAACCATGTGCTTGTTGTATGATAGCATGGCCACGTGTCCTTAGAACCTGCCACATTTAGTCCTCTTCCTTTCTGGGGAAGTATCATCTGGGGTGATTATGAAGGAGAGCAGGAAGTCACCTCCATGCTAGTTGGTTCCTTCCTTTGCACCTTGACAAAGGGGCACAGGCCTATGACCTCTGCTCAGCCAACACATGCGTAGGTTAGAGCATACTATCTTTACAGAACTGATGGAGAGGTCCAGAATGGCTAGAGGTCATGCCATGTAGCAGCCCTGAGATTCAAACTCTACAGCACCCGAGCACGCAAGCACCTTGTAAAGTTTTGAGGCAGGACCTTAACTGAGCCTTGATAGACTTGAGTGTCTTAGTTGCTTGTCCACGCTCTGAACTCCTTTCCAGCCCACCCTGATTCTAGAAGTTACTTCTTATCCTTTCAAGGTACTATTCTCCTATTAAAGTCTACCTGTGTCAGTTATCCCAAAACCCAACCAAGAAGCCAATACTGGCATTGATTATTAGTGAAGTTTTAAGAGAAAGGTGACATCTTACTTCAGGCATTTATGAAGCATTTTTTAAAAATAAATGTGTTATTATTGAGGCATTCTGCTAGTTCTTGGCACTGCTTAATTAGAACACTATTGCTCTTCATACAAAGGTAATCTAATATGTAAACCACACTTACAAAACCATGTGTTTGAGCTATCTATAGGCATATGGCAAGTTATCCCTGAAGAAAGCAGCATATAACAAACCCTTCTTAACTCATCATTTCTGTGGGTCAAGAATCTGGGAGCAGTTGAGCCGGGTCATTGGGCCACCAGTCTCTCATAAGGCTGGGACAAAGGTGCCCTCTGCGGGTAAAATGCCTCATCTGAGGGTCTGACCACACACGCTTGCTTACGAGACGTGTTGGCCCCAAAGTCTCAGGTTCCTGCTGATGGTTGGCCAAACCTCTCCTTCATTTCCTTGTCATGAGGGGCTCTGTACAGAGAGCAGCTCACAACGTGCCATGGAGCTTCTCTCAGAATGAAATGTGAAAAGCCAGAGAGATAGACAGAGAACTGAATATAGCAGGTCTCGGTCCAGGTGCAGGCGGGGATACAGGTGGCAGCAGGAGGAAAGCAGTCTGAGAGGGCAAGAAAGATGAGCTTCGGCAGTGCAGCCTCAGAAGCAGCAGCCTGTGTTGTTTTGGTTCGTCTGTTTGTTTTTTAAAGCACACTGTGTGTCTTAGAAGCCATTCATAGGTACAGGCCCACTCAGGAGGCGGGGCAACACACCAGCACAAGCAAGAGAAGGCAGGGATCACTGGGCCATTCAAAACTTCCCACCCCAACAAGGAGAAACACACCCATTCTATGTGGGTTTGACAGGGTATGCGGAGGTTGATGGCGGCAAACTGGGTGTGAACAGAAAGTGTAAAATGGGAGGGGTGAAAAATCCAAGGGAGGCCTTTAGGAAAAAAGTAACACTTTAATGAAGTCTATGCAAAAATATTTCTTGAGGATAAACAGAGAATATGAGACACGTAAACCCCTTAGGCCAATGGGTCACATCCTGTCAGTACCTCTGCCAGAATTTGCACTGTCATACTGGGAGGATTTGGATAACATCAGCGGTGTAATAAATTGGGGGTGTCACTTTGTTGCAAAGTGATGGAATTTCATTCCTTTTAATGGTGAGCGGCAGTCCAGAGAGTAGCTGTTCCACAGTTTGCAGTATCCATGCCTTTGTCTACAGACATCCACGTTGTTTGATAAACATAAATATCAGAATATTGGAATTATGACTGCAGGTGGGAGGAGAGTAGGAGAAAGAAAAAGGAGGGAAAGTGGAGAACTCCTATACCTACAAAAATGCATCATGGAAAAGAAAAAGAATATTAAAAAAAATAAATAGGGGAGAGAAAAAAGTCCCTGAAACATCCACCAGAACAGAGATAGGGCATCCAGGGAATATAATATCCACAAAGAGGCATTCCACGCAACAGGGACAGCTCTGATGTTAAGCTGCAAAAGCATTTGGTTCAACATCTAAAATTTGTGAAGCTGTGATTTGAGAAATGCGACTGGAAAAACTAGTAAAAGCATCAGAGAAAGATAAAGCTAACGGCCTACTGGTGGACAGGCAGTGGCACCCACTGGCATGAGCCTGTGCTGGAGGGTGGAGTCAGTTGGGTTCAGGTAGGCTTCAATGCCCAATGTTGTATGCCGGATCTCAATGGGATGTGGGGCAGGCTGGACCAGTCCACTGCTTATGTTGGCAGGTACCAGAGTTGCAGGGCTGGTCCAGTGGAGGTTATTGGGGGTTGCCATGACGAGGAGGCTCACCCTGCAGAACGTGAGGGCCAAGTGTGTGTTGGGCAGGGCAGGGCTGGGCCGTGGCACCCATTGGTTTGCTGAAGATGGAGGACAGAACAAATGAACCAACTACATCAGTGAAACTTGACAGCCAATTTCTGGGCCAATGGAGACTCAAAGGTGGACTATGACAGCCAATCGATCTCGGAAAGATTTCCTCATCCATGGAGCAGCGATATCAGCAACATCTCAGAAGTTTCTAAAACACATGAACAGAACCCTCAGAAAATGCTCCACAATAGGTCCCTGGGATGACACTGGGTGGCAGTTCCCCAATCTCCTAGGTAATTGGGTGGTTAGAAAGCTGGGTGTGGTTTCTCCCCTTGTATCAGCCTCTCCCCCATATACAGGAAGAAGAAGAAAATGTTTAAACAAGGGTCTCAACCGCTATCCCCTGATCCTCAACCCTTCCCACCCTGATCAACTATGTAAATATCATTAATCAATCAATCAATTAATTAATTTTAAAGATTTATTTTTATTATTATTATTTTTTTTTATTGGAAAGGCGGATATACAGAGAGGAGAGACAGAGAGGAAGATCTTCCTTCCGATGATTCACTCCCCAAGTGAGAGCAACGGGCCGATGCTATGCCGATCCGAAGCCAGGAGCCTCTTCCGGGTCTCCCACGCGGGTGCAGGGTCCCAAGGCTTTGGGCTGTCCTCGACTGCTTTCCCCGGCCACAGGCAGGGAGCTGGAAGGGAAGTGGGGCTGCCGGGATTAGAACCGGCGCCCATATGGGATCCCGGGCGTGCATGGCGAGGACCTTTAACCACTTGCGCCACCGTGCCGGGCCCGAATTAATTAATTTTAAAAAGCTGTTGGCCTAGGCATACTTCAGTCCTGGCAATATCTATCTGAAATCTGATTTGCAAGCTCTGCGGTGAATTGAAAGTCACTTCATATAACTAGTCAATACAGAAAATGAAATAGTGTCTGAATACTCGGTTCCTGTGTAGTTAACACATCAGAGAAGGCAGAAACATGACTTCTAGTTGTAATGAATATTTGCAGATGGTCAGGGTATTGAGTCAGCAGAGAGCAAATGCGGAGGCCTGTGGGGAAGAAAGAAAAGCGGGAGAAAATTAAGAAAGGAAGAACCTCTGGAATCCTAAGGGCATGTTCGGGAGAAAGAATCATGTAAGACAAAATTAAGAAGAGAAGCAAGAGGAAGGCGAGGAGAAAAGAAAAACTTGAGGAACATGGGGGTGTCTGTCCCTACAGAACTGGTTCTCTCTCATCAAACATTCTTAATTCCATTTTTTATACATAGGTTATAACTGATAACTTCTACTGAGACTGTTTTTTTTTTTTTTTTTTTTACTGTCCTACGGAAAAACAAGACCAACGTGATTAAAAGGCAACCCGTTCGCCTCCAAGGATGGGGAGCTGGGAATGAAGACCCCAGCTTTTCTGCAGAGTGACAGTTTCATGTTCTAATTTTAATAAGTGATAAACGTGAGGAAGAAGAGTGGGCAGAACAGAGGAGGCTTTGAGTGGCAGAGGAGAGGTCAGTGTACCTTAAGAACACAAAGGGGAGCGTTTGATCACAGCAAAGCAACACCATGATGAATATCCTGTGGGGACAAAGAGGAGTGCCTTCAACACCCACACGGACAGTACTCCACAGAGAACCAAAGACACGGCTACTGATGAGGGGAAGCTGGTGTTGTCCGGAACATGACGTGAGAGGTAAAGCCTCTACGTGTGGTTGCTGGGATTTACACCGGCTGGCTAGTGTCAATCAGAAAGAGCAGGTTTTTGAGCCACACTGACGAAAAGAAGTAAACATTTTTTTGTTTTGTTTTGTTTCATATCCTGGATATTTCCCTTTTGATCCAGCTCCTTGTAATTGGCATGGGGAAAGTACTGGAACATGGCCCTGATGTTTGGGCACCTGACAACTCCAGCAGGAGACCCAGATGAAGCTCCTGGCTCTTGGCTTCAGTCTGGCTCAGCACTGATAATTTTGACCACTGTGGAGGGCAGTGAACTGCTAGGTGGAAGACTGTCCTGTCTATCCCTCTCTCTCTGTAACTCTTTCAAAAAAGAGTATATCTTGACCTTACTTACTAGGAGTTGGACTATGAGAACTTGAGAGTCAACACTGATGGCATGGGCATATTTAGCATCACAGATGAGACTAAGAACGCTGACTCCTATCTGCATCCACTTCCTTCTCCATCTACATTTAAAAAAAAAGATTTGTTTGCTTGAAAGGTAGAGTGACAAAGCCCAAATGCCAGCAAAGGCTTGTGCAAGGCTGTGCCAAAGCCAGAAGCAGGGAACTTCCTGTGGGTCTCCCACATGGGAGGCAGGGGCCCAAGCCGTGGGTTATCACCTGCTGTTGTCCTGGGTGCATTGGCAGGGAGCTGGCTCAGAAGCAGAGCAGCCAGGACTTGATCTGAAAACCCAGAATGGAATAGTGGCGTCACAGGTAGCTGCTTAACTCTCTGTGCCTCCTGGCTGGTCCCTCCATCTGGATTTTGACCAGTCTATTGCATTTCTTTAGAAATCGCTAAGCAGCAAGTTTTGGCCATGAACACTGACAGTGATATGAAGAAAAATAGCAAAGGAGAGGAAAAAAAGTATATCCAGCAAGAAACCGCTTTACTCTTGCATCCGGGGATTTCATATTTAAGAGAATGAAGCTATCAACATTAAAACAAGGCAAACAACAACAAAATGAAGCAATAGTGTTGACTCTTAGACCAGAAGAACTGTCTGTCCAGGGTGTTCAGTGTTCATCAACATTAGTTGAAAAGTACCCAAAATGTATGAAATTCATTCTAAGTCATCAGACAGGTTAGCTGCTGCTCAGGAAAACGTCATACACACGTAAATACCCTGGGTTCTAATTTTTTGAAAATTGTTAAACCATTTAATAGAAAGAATCAATTTCCAAACTGCAGGAGAGCAGTTTATTGTAATTCTTCACAATTTCCAAACATGCATGAGAAAAATTCCCACACCTCCTCTCCTGTCATTTACACCATGTCTCTAGTGTGGCACTCTGTTACAGGTGGGGGTGGAGTGGGAGAGGCTGGTGTGATGGCTCAACAGGCTAATCCTCTGAGTTACAGGCATCCAGTATGGATGCTGGTTCATGTCCCAGCTGCTTCACTTCCCATCCAGCTCCCTGCTTATGACCTGGGAAATCAGCAGAGGATGGCCCAAGGCCTTGGGACCCTGCACCAACTCAGGAGACATGAAAGAAGCTCCTGGCTCCTGGCTTCAGAGAGGCTCAGCTCCAACCATTGCAGTCATTCGGAGAGTGAACCAGTGAACCAGAAAAGATCTCTCTCCCTGGCGCTATGTTTCCTTTTTGTAAACCTGCTTTTACAAATAGGACCCAGTATAATAGCCTAGTGGCTAGACTCTGGCCTTGCAACTGTTAGGATCCCATACAGACACCAGTTCGTGTCCTGGCTACTCCACTTTCCATCCAGCTCCCTGCTTGTGGCCTGGGAAAGCAGTAGAGGATGGCCCAAAGCCTTGAGACCTTGCACCTGCATGGGAGACCTGAAGGAGGTTCCTGGCTCCTCAATTCAGATTGGTGCAGCTCTGGCCATCACAGCCGCTTGGGGAGTCAATTAGCAGATGTAAGATCTTTTTCTCTGTCTTTCCTTCTTTCTAACTTTCCAACAAAAAATAAATCTTTTGAAAATTATTATTATTCAAATAATAAATAAATCTTCAAACAGTCTGTGTCTCCCCTTTTCTGAAACTTCAGTGTGATAAGAGCCTCTGTTCTATTTTCACAGAGCTCCAAAGGGGAAAAAAATCCTCCAAAATTCTGGTGAGATTATCGGGTTATGAGAACTCATTGAAATTAAAATACAACTAAACATAATCTAGGTCATTTCTTTTAATGAAGAGGAATTTTATTTGCTGTTTTATTCTGCTAATCATCTATTACAGCAAAGAGGCATGCAGATAATTTTTAAAATGAACTTCCAAAATAACTGGTGCTCACAAATGCTTTCATTTCCCCTTGCCATGTGTAGATTTTAGATTTATTACCAGCCTTTTTATTGACTGTCATCATCACTTGCTCTCATGGGATTTATTATTTCCAGGTTTTAGTGACCCAGTATCTCAGTTTTTGAGAACTGTCATGTCAATACATATTCTGGTTATTTTAATAATTTCATTAAATAATGCTAATTAAAAACTCATTTGGGTTCATTTGCATAAAAACTTAAGTATAAAATTTGGGGATTATAAATCAAACTGTTATACTTTAAATGTATAAAATTAATTCAACTGTATACCTAAAAGTTTAAAAGTATTTATCCATAGGCATTACTGACTAGATATATATAACTTATGGGAAATTTTGTTCTTAATAGATTTTTCAAAATAGGAGAAACAATTGCCTTTTGGGGACATACAGCTTTTCCTCGCTTTGCCATTTGTAAACTTTTATTTCTGCTTACAGGAATAATTACAGGTACATGACAGTAAATTCTACAAATTTAAATAGCAAGCAATGTTTAAAAAGATGATTCAACTTCTATTTCTTTACTTCCTTTTGGTGCCACTTAATGGATCTGCTCATTTATTGTCAGTATATCACTTACCTGTATTCTTAATTCTTTAGAATCCTCAAGTGGATACCATCTGGTTTTTCAAATATCTTGCATTCTAGTCTCTTGAGATGAAGTTTCCCCTTTCAAAGGTAACTTCAAAAGTAGCTCTTGCTACCTGCAAATATTCTGCTTTAAGATCCTGCTTTTTCTTTCACAACTTCTACAGTAAATAAAGGATATTTTTCTTCTTTCATTTTTTTCTGTGGATCAACAAGGACCTTGGGATGGTTTTGAAAGCCTCGGTGAAGATGACAGTGATAAACCTCTAGTTTAACTATTTCTGCACATGTTGTAATTAAACATTTCAGTGTAATATAAAGGAAAAATTTATATCACACACTTGTAAAACATTCCCTTTCTGGATACAGTGGATTATAAAATAGGAAATATTCATATCAAAACATTTTTAGGAAGGGGCTTACTGACTCATTGTTTGAAAGGGAAAAATATAAATAACTTAAAAAGCAGATGGAAAGATATTTCTTACTCATAAACTGCTTTCTCTCTATACATATTTTCCATATGAAGTTCTTTGATGCTTTTGTGCTCCAATATTACTCTTCATGTTGTAGATTGCGACACAGGGGATGGCTAAGAGGCTGGGGGATGGAAACCAGGGAACTTGCTACAGATTACACAGAAAATGAATATAGTTCCCATGATCTCAAAGCATTGCCTTTACACAAACGTTAATTTGAAGGCCTCTTAGCTCAAAAAACACCAATTGAGAGAGAGAAATTTACTCGACTGGAGCTTATAGCATGTATACCACACTGAAATACCACACGGTACCTCATAACTATGTACAATTTTGGTGTCAGTTAAAATTTAACCATTATGTTTAAAAGCCTCTCAGACACTGCCCTAATGTTAGCATATGTTTAGGTATATATGCGAGTGTGAATATTTATATAAAGCACACACAGATGTTTTATATGCATACACACATACATTAGACTTGAGATAGCTTTCATAGCAACTTTGTTCATATCTATGAATTTAAAAGATCTCTTTTATCTGCCTCCTTAATTTCTAAATTAATATGAACATATTATTAGGCAGAACTAGTGTGAATTTAACTAACTTGCAATTAAAAAAAATCCTTAAATCTTTAAAATAAAAAAGTTTCATGAAACTGTTGCACAGAAAAGCAGATGTGCAGTGGGAAATTCACACAAAATTAGGAGCATTCTTTGGGTAATTGGTTGAGATGCCAGAGTGCAGCTTTGACATCATTACTTGTAAGTTATCAAAGAGATTTATGCTTTGCCACTGACATTGTAACTTGAAGATTTACTTGAACTGGTAGCTAATGGGCTTTCTGCAATTAACTCCTCTGAGGTCAGGTTTCACGGACACAGCGTTCCTTTCACATTCATCTCCCCTTTGTAGTATCTTCATTGGTGGACTCAACAGTCTTAAAAAAATGCTCCTCTCTTCCAGTAAGATTCTCAATTCCAAGTACTGTTTGTTTCATCCATGCCAGGTTTTCATAAAAATGTGTTAAAGTAGATCTTAGAGAGTGAGTGCAAGGGGGGAAAAAAAAAACCTGAAAATTAAGTCAATCATGCATTAATTAAAAATGCAAAGTTTAATTGTGTCGATGCTTGCGTTCTTGACAGGGGAGCTGAGAAATGGCCGGCCTTTTTCGACTTTATGCCATCATTCAGATTTTCTGTCCTAATGTCTACGAGTTTTAACTCAGTGTGTTTGTTTTGCTCTGATTGTCTGTGAGACATAACACAGATTGCTGGATAATGGTGTTCAACCCATTGCTGAATGACTTTCTGATTGTAGTAGAATTTCTAGTTTGAAGAATGGGAATGGTCCATTCCAAAGTTGGGAGGGAAATAACTGCATATGTCTTGGTTCACTATCCCCAATGTACATTTTCTTAAGAAACAGCTGTTGGCCAATTAGACGTTAGCCTATTTGAAGTTGCTAGTTATGTTGTCTTGTGTTGGTAAAGACAGACATAACTCCTTTCCCTTCGTCTCTGTGTTGCCTCCATCAGGTACGGTTTCTATGTTTTTGACATGTTTACATATAA